>NC_047668.1:9737500-10937500 GCF_011762505.2 Arvicanthis niloticus | reverse complement strand
ATCAGACATGGGTTTCAAGTGGACACCAAGGGCTGGCTCTTAAGCCAGTAGGAAAGATGGCTCAGAAACTCAAGATGGCATATTACCAAGGTAAGGAGGGTTAGAAGTCATAAAATGGGAAGACGTTTGAGCTCTTGATATCTTTTTAAAACATTATGATGTTCGAGAATCATGGTCTGCTCTCCATATGTAAGTGAAGGGATTGCGGCTTCCAAAGTTCAACCTTCTAGCTCTTATAAACACATTCAACATGTTACTAGTAAACATTCATAAATACACATTTCCAACACCAGATACTGTCGTAATTTCCCTTATGGTGCTGTGATAAAATACCCCAAGCAGCTTGGGGGAGAAAAAGTTTGTTTTAGCTTATTATTTATCATTGAGAGAGATTAGGGCAGAAACTTGAAAAGAAATGGATGCAGAAACCATGGAGCAACACTGCCTACTATTGTGTTCTCTGGGTTGAGTCCTCTTAGTTTTCTTAATTAAATCAGGGCACTTGCCTAGGCATGGTGCTGCCCATAATGGGCCTTCATCAATCAATGCGTTTCCTTTCAGATGTGGTCACAGGCAGATATGATAGAGAAAATTTCTCAACTGAGTGTTTCTTTTCCAACTCTCAGTGGGTCAAATTGACAGTAAAACTAACCAGAACAGGCACATATAGGGGAGTATAACTCACTGCTTATTTTTCAAACAGAGCATATGTATATATATGTGTGTGTGTATGTATACTGATATATATATATATATATATATATATATATATATATATATATATATCATATATCATATATGTGTGTGTGTCTTAACTGATGTATATATATCAGTTAAGACACAGTTCTAAGCCCTAAGCTCTGAGAATATTTGAATATTTGAGTAATTCTGAACCTTCCATTGCCAAGGTTGATGCTACATAAATTAATTTTTCTGATAAAAAACTAAACATGGTCTCAGAGCTACACAGTGGTATGAGGTCTGAAATAAATGATCCTGTAGGATTTTTCAAGGCAATATTTCAGAAGCAAGGATTTTAGACTTCAGCCTTGAGTCGGCCAGTATGGGAGAGTCTCCTTGTGGCACAGAAAGGGCCACACACGTCTGCATTCCCTTTTACATTTGAGAGAATTGGTGACTGCATCTCACTGACAGCTGGCAGTTCTTACCAACAGAGAGTTGGAGCTTTTGTGTTCCATTTCAGCCTTACTGTGTTTCTTTGTAAGCCATATGAATGTCAAACTGGAGAGATCAGGTAGCTTAGCAATTAAGTTCTTTAAAGCGTTACCACCAGGCTGAAAGGAAATGAATGTCAAGATCTGCTGTCTGGGTAATAAATTTGATTAGGAGAAAACGTTCATGGGTGAGAACATTGGGAGAGGAAGTGACAATCTACTGTGGCTGGTGAAGCAAAGCTGAATTTGTGTGCTTAATTGGAAAACAGGAGGCCCTTATCAACTGGTAGCGACTCCCTCCCCTCCATGTGCCTTTGTTTGTTTTATACCAAATTATTAAAGCAGATGGAAGGGTGGTGTGAGAGGCAGAACTGAGAAGCCCCGTGAGCCTGTCTCCTGCTGAAGTTCTGGGGGTGACACAGTCTCACCTTTAACTTTGCAGTTCATATTCAATAGTTGTCAGCTCCAGGCTTCTGTCTGCATTTCTGAGACCAGTAACTGAAACCGTCACTGAGGCACTAAAGCAGGGACTGCACTTGGTGAATAGCCATGGTTCAAAGCCTCCTGATTCCTTTGTAGAAAATTCTCTAGACTTCTCAGCACTCTGGGATGTTTCCCCTTCACCTAGGCTCATGTCTGACTGGTGATTTGACGGCACTTGCACTAACCCTCCAGTTCTTGTTCCTTCTACCCAAGCATCTCACTTTAGTAAGATTGTTGCTCCTTTGCAAATTGGGATCTACTTCTTAGAAAGCTTATGTAACAGAACTTATATTCCACATGTATAAAATAGAAAATGTTCCTTTATGCCTTCATTATAGAGGAGTCATAAAGATTACATGAGCAGATGTAAGAGGACGATTGTCAATACCTGGCAAGTGATGACATAAACAGCAGCTGTTGGTTGGACTTTCTCTGTTGTACCACATGCAGGCTGAACTACAACCTTGATATGGACTGGAACCTCTGTTCCCAGTGAGCATAGGAGCTGATGTGAAGTGGTCTGAAGCAAGATCAACTAACTGCCTGTCACGTGAGCACACTGTGTGTTACCCAAAGCACAATATGTATCTGAACTTCCGAGAAGCTCGGTTGTTTTTCAGGATACTACAGAACTAGTCAAGAATGGGTTAAAAGCAATTTATAAAGCTTAGAAGAGGTTTAATTCTCTGGCCCCTTTCAACCTTGGAATCTAGTGAGCACATCACCTCTCCCTGTAATCCTTTCACTTGAGTATTATTTCTACTTATCAAGTGACAGGCTGTGTTCCCTGTTAACACAATCAGTGAGCATGTGGAGAACACCTGAGGAGAGGCTTCCCTGAGCATGGACAGAGCCTGTGGCAGAATAGCCCACCTCTGAAGTGTTTGTTCTCAGAAATGAGGGACAGCCTCACACAAACCCTGGGACAGGAGGTGGCCATCTTTTTTATTAGATTTGTTCCAGACGTCTGGGAGCCATATAAATTCCTATTTAACTAAGGAAATATAATGTAACACAAAGGTCTAAGCTAGCTGTAAAGCACAATTGTGCAATGAACACATATCAGTGATTATTTTTTTTATTGGATATTTTATCTATTTACATTTCAGATGTTATGGCCTTTCCCCATTCCACCCCCTAGAAACCCCTTATTCCATCCTCCCTCCTCCTGTTTCTATGAGGATGTGCCCTCACCCATTCACCCACTCCTGCCTTTTCACCCTCAAGTTCCCCACACTGGGGCTTCAAACCTTCACAGGACCAAGGACCTCCTCCCCCACCAATGCCCAACAAGGCCATCCTCCCCTACATATACAGCTGGAGCCATGGATCCTTCCATGTGTGTTTCCAGGCTGGAGGTTTAGATCTTGGGAACTCTGATTGGTTGGTATTGTTGCTCTCCCCATGGAGCTGCAAGCCCCTTCATCTCCTTCAGTCTTCTCTCTAACTCCTCCATTGGGGACCCCATGATTAGTTCAATGGTTAGCTGCAAGCATCCACCTCTGTATATGTCAGACTCTGGCAGAGCCTCTCAGGAGACAGCTATATCAGGCTCCTGTCAGCATGCACTTCCTGGCATCCACAACAGTGTCTGCATTTGGTGACTGCTCATGGGATGAATCCCAAGGTGGGGCAGTTTCCAGACAGCCCCTCCTCCAGGATCTGCTCCACACTTTGTCTCCATATTTGCTCTTGTGAGTATTTTGTTACTCCTTCTAAGAAGGACTGAAACACCCACACTTTAGTCTTCCTTCTTGAGCGTCACATGGTCTGTGAGTTGTGTCTTGGGTATTGTAAACTTTTGGGCTAATATATTCATAGCAGCCTTATTTATAACAGCCAGAAGCTGGAAAGAACCCAGATGTCCTTCAACAGAGGAATGGATACAGAAAATGTGGTACATTTATACAATGGATTACTACTCAGCTATTAAAAACAATGAATGCATGAAGTTCTTAGGCAAATGGTGGAACTAGAATTATCATCCTGAGTGAGGTCACCCAATCACAAAAGAACACACACGGTATGCACATCAATGATTTTATGTTTCTACACTAACAAGTATTTTCAGAAGGTTTACTGACAAAAAGATGGCATCAGATGCTGGCGAGTTAAGATGATCAAGTTGTGTGTACTGGGAACATGCCAGTCATCTTAGCCATTCTTTAGGAAGGGTTCATATACAAAAATCTAGCTAAGTCTTCAGAATAGTTTCACTTTTATTTTTTACTTATCCATGATAGGTTTTTTGGTAATAAAGTAAGATACAGCTAGGAGATAGCTGCTACCCCAACTCCTCACTGTAGCTGAGTACAGGTGAAAAATCAGACTTTAAATTCTTTGGATCATTTTGATTCATCTTGTACCAGGTGGTTCTATTAGTTGTTCAGTGGTTTCTGTTTTTGTGATCAATCCTTACTATTCAGAAGTTAGGTAAGTCTTCCCATTTGCTTAGGCTTTAAAACCTATACTACAGGGCTTCTTCACTGAAATCAGCTCTATGTATCTTTCTCCTCTGCACATACAGTTTTCAGCAGAAATAATTTTTATTCTGTTTTTCCATTGAGCTTTTCAAATCTCTTGCCTTTTGACCTTGAGCCAGTCACAATCTCTTTTTCTGCATATGTCTGCTCAGCAAGATTTTAATATAAATGTTCAGCCTCCCAGGTGGAAATCAGCCTTTTGCATAACTATCCTAGAACCATCTGGTAGGGTGACTTAGCACACAGTCTAAAAGTGTCAAAACGCTAAAGCGCATTGTGGATCTACTAGAAAAAGACTGACAGATGCTGGTTCTCAACATTTATTTTTATTTTACTTTGGTAGTTCCAAATAGGAGAAAAATAATTTTCTCTTGAAGGCAAGGGCTTAGGGCTTAGGGTTATTGGTATAGGATGCAAGGACTTACCGGAACCTTGAAAGAGAATTTAGTTCAGTCTCATCCACTTGCAAAAAAAAGTAGCTAAGATGCAAGAAAGACTATCATATGGGTCTCAGAGATGGCTGATACTCTAGTGTGCACACAAATTCAATGGGTGCTTTTCTCTTAATGTGTTTGTTCACAACACACAATCAGAGACTGTTAGAATTGTCAAAAAGCTAATATATTTTGAGCAGCCTGCCCAGTTTAGATGTCAGTGTCTTGCTTGCCTAGGATATGATATGTACACATGAAAGTATTCTTGAAATATACCATAAGCTCAAAAAGGTGAAGCAAGCAATAACATTTAACTTCATGTTAAGAGTATTTGTATTTTTCTGTTTCTGTGGGGTCTTTCTTATAACAGAAACATTATAAGTTTACAAGCAGGAAAGGAGTCAAATCCTATCATGAGGATGATTGTATTATTGCAAAGGTCACTGTCAATGAGTTCAAGCATATTATCTATATTCTTTCTGTCAAATTCAGGACATCAACTCTAAATGGTTTTTTGGCCTTTCATCTATTTGGAGTTGTTTGTGTGGAGTAAGTGATAAGGATCTCCTATCATTTTTTTTTACCTGTAGTTATTCTGGTTGACCACCACCATTTGCTGAAGATGCCTTTTCCCAATGTGTATTATTGGTTTCTTTCCTAAAAATCAACTGGCTGTAGGAATATAGGTTTATATGTGATTCCTCAATTCTATTATATTGATCAGTTAGACTGTTTTATTGTAAATATCACATTGTTTATATTACTATAACTCTGTACCATAACTTGAAATCTGAAACAGTGATACTCCCAACAACTGGTAGAAATAGAGCAACAGTTCTCAACTGTTGGATCATGACCCCTTTAAGGGTTGAACAACGCTTTTACAGAGGTTGCATATCAGATATTTACATTACAATTCAGAACAGCTGAAAAATTACAGTTAGGAAATAGTAAAAACATAATTTTATGGATTCAGGTTACCACAACATGACAAACTGTATTCAAGTGTTGCATAATTTTGAGAACCACTGAAATAGAAGGTGTAGTTTAATACAGAAAAAGCCATATTTGACAAGTGTAAGATGTCTTTATATCTTTAAAAGGATGTAGCTCTTTGTAATAAGTTTGAGAGTAACATGGGTGCCCAGTTTTGCCATTTCCATTCAGTCATATTAGAGTTCTTAACAACTACAATAGGTGGCATCTGAAGTGGAAGGGGAAAAGTTAAGCCTTTATTTGTAGATAACATATCATCTATCTATGTATCTATCTATATATTTTTGTATGTATATATGTATGAATTTATCATATATCACCTATCTATTATCTATTTTCTATTTTTAATCTATCTATTATCTATCATCTATCTATCTATATCCATATGTATGGATTTCCATATATATGTATATATGTATATGTGTGTGTGTGTGTGTGTGTGTGTGTTATTTTTAAAGAAAAATGCTAAAGAATTCAATAAAGTTTCAGGATACAAAATCGATTTGAAAAATCTAGTAACATTTCTTCACAATAACAATGAACTATCCCTCCTCAAATTAATAACACTTCAAATAATAAAATAGTGAGGTGCAAATTTAACAAAAGAAGTGAAAGACATAGATAATCAAAATTAAAGAATAGGAACGAATAAAATTAAAAATGAAGTAATTGCTGGAAAAAGAGACAATGGTTATAAACTGCACATCTGGCTGAGGGTTATTATCCAAAATGTGAGGGAATCATAGAGCTCAATAGCAAGAAAATAACCTGATTTTGAAAGAGGGAAAGGATCTGAATAGATATTTCTCAAAAGAAATGCAAATGGATGTGCAAAGATACTCTACATCACTAGTCATCAGAAAAATGCAAAGTAAAACAACAGAGATATCATGTCATGCACTCAGAATGGCTGTAAAATATCAAAGGATTATTATTGCAGTGGTGTAGATAAGAGGAGTCCGTTATAAATTGTTAAGACTGAAATGTAATACAGTCTTTAAGAAAATAGTAAATATATGCCTCAAAATTAAAATTGGAGCTTTAATGTTATCCAGTAATTCATGTTTAGGTATATATCTGAAGAAAATTAATTTAAAATTCTAAAGCAGTATCTGTATATTCACTGTAGCATTATTTACAATAACCAAGATGTGGGAAATAATTTAAAAATCTCTTGACAGATGAGTGAATAAAGAAATCATGGTAAGTGTTCAATAGGATATAAAATAAAAGTTAAAGATACTGAAAAAATAAATTGAGAAATTCAGCAAATAGACTGCCTATGTTCATGAATTGGAAGAATTAATCCTGAAAAAAGGCTTTCCAACCAAAAACAACTTACCAATTCAGTGCAGTCCCAATCAAAATGCCAAGTATTATTTTTATAGACATAGAAAAAACAAGTTTGAAATTTATTCAGAGGTACAAAAACAAATTCAAGAAAAGCCAAAACAATCTTGGACAAGAAATACTGTAACTGTGCCACCAAATATAATTTTGAGTTATACTACAGAGACATAGTAATAAAAACAGCATGGTACTGGCAGAAAGCAGTCATTGAATTAATGGAATAGAATAAAGAACAGAGATTTAAGTACACACAATCACAGTTGCATGATTTTTGACAGAGATGTCAAAATTTACATTAAAAATAACAGTCTTCAACAAATGTTGCAAGAAATTTGGATTTCAATGTGAAAAAATATTCGACTTACTTCTTTTCCTGAATAAACTCTATTGCAAATAGATCAAAGACTTGAACCTAAGCTCCAATATTCTGAAACTGCTAGAGAAGTGGTTCTCAACCTGTTGGTCATAACTCCTTTCAAAAGGGTCACATATAAGATATCCTACATATCACATACTTACATCACAATTCATAGCAGTAGCAAAATTACAGTTATGAAAATAATGTTATGGTTGGAAGTCACCACAACATGAAAAACTTTATTAAAGAGTCACAACACTAGGATGGTTGAGAACAGCTGGGCTAGAGGAGAATATATGGGATTTTCTTCAATTTATAGGCCCAGGTAAAGACTTTGTGAATGAGAGTCCAGTAGCTCAGGAAATAAGACCAACAATCATCTAATGAAATTCCATGAAACTAAAATGCTTCTGTATAGCAGAGAATACACACGTGAGTGAAGAGGAAGCCCAGTCAATGAGAGCAAATCTTTGTCAGTTGTGCATATGATACAGATTAGTGTCTAGAATACATACACAAAGAACTTAAAACAAACAAGCAAACAACCCATCTAAGCATAAAGAAAACAAATGGCCACTTTAAAAAAAAAAAAAAAAAAAACTGGATTAGGGAAGGTTAGGGAACTGAGCTGAAAGTTTTCCAAAGAAGAAATACAGATTACTAGAAAATACTTGAAATTTTGTTCTATGTCTTTAGCTATCAGAAAAATTGAATTAAAATTATCATAAGATTAAATATCACACTATCAAGAATACCCATCATCAGGAATACAAATGACATCAAATGGTTTGGGGAAAAGGGCCCTTATATTCTACTGATGGAAGTGCAAATAAGCATCGCTGTGTTGGAAATCAGCCTGGACGTTTCTCCAATCACTAGAACTAAAATGATCACATGACCTCATATACCACTTCTCAGCACACAAACAAAGGGTTATATCCTAGTGCAGAGGTATTGCTCATCCATGTCCATTGCTGCTCTACTCACAATAGCTAAGAAGTCGAATCATCTTAGATAGCCATCAACCGATGAGTGGTTAATGAAAATGCGGTGCATATGCACAATGTAATAGTAATCAGCTATAACCAATGAAATTATAAAATTTGTAGGGAGATAGATGAAACTTGAAAAAAAGAGTTCCTGGGTGAGATCCTGTAGGCCATTAAAGACAAACATTAAATGTTCTCTCTCATACATGGATCCTGTTTCAGTCTCTTTGCTTTGGATATTTAACCTGAAATACATGTGGAAGACGGGAATTCAGAAGAGGGCCATGAGGCAGATATGTCCTCTTCATGGACGAATAATGTAAAATAGATGAAATAAAATAGAAGAGCAGAGGTGGGAGGAATGCTGGGAACTAAAGTTTTAAGAAGGGGTAGAGGAAACGAAGGGGTAAGGAGAGGAGGAATAACTGAAACAATGAATATATAAGAACTAGTTAGCAATAGAATTAAAGAGAGGAAAGAGGAGAGTTTGAACAAAGGTGTCCTCACAAAGGTGAGCAATCCTGCTCCAAGAAAACATAGGTTATTACATTAAAATCTCAGCAGCAGACAGAGGTTCCCTCTTTTTGGTAGACCCCAGAGACACACAAAATAATAGAGCCTCTTGGCATTGGTCTTGATTGCTTGCCCATTGGAGCTTGATGGTAGGACCCTATTCCTGAAGACATCACACACTTCACAGAACATAAAGAAATTGAGCTTCATCTGACCATCAGAGTCTCTCCCTGTTTCAGCTTTCATGGTGCTGAAACACACTGTGTAAGCTGCTTGGAATCTCTGCATGCTATAATATTGACCTACTAGGTGAGATGTGTCAACTGGCAAGTGGCAAGACTGATTTTGGATCTAACCAACTGCTTTCCTGATTGGATCTGAGGCTACCTCCATAGGAGGTCACTCATACATGATATTAAAAACTTGATCAAAACCTAAGGCTGGGAGTCATGAACCTGAGTGGAGAACCTGCTGATGTTTTGTTAAATGGTCATAATTATAAGTGTAGGAAAGTAATTAATACAGTGTCTGTAGCAAACAACCATTGGGGACCGGCCATAAATGGTACATCTGTGTCATTTTTCCAAGTTTCAGGAAGTATTTATCATAGAAGAGGCAAAAGAAGAGCTGTGGGAGCCTGAAGATAGGGGAGATCTTTTTGAGACACCATCTTCTGTACATAATATATCCATCACATCATGAACAGACAGCATCTCTGGCCACCTACATAAGATCTACGTAACAAAAAAAGAAATGAATGGTGGAAAGAGGGTCATGAGGGTAGGAGGGAGACTACTTGGGAAAAGGAGGATCAGTGAGAGGGAAAAAGGGATTAAGAGCGGGTTCTGAAGGAGGAACATGAGCACACTATGCTGTATTTAGCTATGACATTGTCAAAAATAAAATTAAGTTAAAATGCTGTGCTGTGCACTTAAATATGCAGTGTTTAAAAGTTTTACTATAAAAAAAAGAAGTGTCAATTTCACAGAAAAAAAACTGATGTGTGACTTAGATTTCCCTGTTACTTTTAATATACACTCTTAAAGACCAATGGGCTGGCCTATGTAGTCATTTTCCTGCAGAGATGTCCCCACATTCCATGCTGCTACTCTGTTTGTTAAGACCTAGAAGATTAAATGTCTCATGCAGTCATTTTATTCTAACTTGATACAGGCTCTTCGGAAGTTGGATTCTCAATTGAGAAAATACCTCCACCAGACTTGCCTGTGGCAAACATGTGCTCACCTCATTGTGGGTGGTACCATCCCTGGGCTGGGGAGGGGTACGAGGTGCTATAAGTAAGCAGGCCGAGCAATTCATAGGGAATAAGCCAGTAACCAGCACTTCTCCATGGCCCTTGGATCAGCCCCTACATCCAGGTTACTTCCTTGAGTCTCTGCTCTTGTTCTTCATGAAGAAGTGTGATCAGAACATACAGGCTGCAATAAACAATATCCACCCCAATTTACTTTTAGTTATGGTATTTTATCACAGCAACAAAAACAACTAAGACAGTTTAGTCCATTGTATTTTGTTTTGTGTGATTGAAGAGATAATCCATTGAATAATTAACCTTGGAAGTACAACAGAGGACAGGAACATGAACAAGTAATCCCTGGTCATTTGTTATTAAATGAGTGCTCTTAAAATTGCTTCACTGGTGTCTGTCTTATACAGTTTGTATATTCCCATAGGATTGAATTTAAATTTTATATTTTCAGTCCAGTTGTATTATTAAATCATATTAAAATGATTTAGTGTAAGTAAAATGGGATAAAATATTTATCATTTCTACTAAAGCTTTTATGAAATGTGGCCCTGTGTTTCTATGTGATGCCTAGAGATTTCTTCATGTAACTTCTATAAATATTCCCGCTGTTGGCAGTTATAGATGATCTGGAGCCACATCATGTCACTGACAAGAGACACTAGAGTTTGTTTAACTCTTACTTTATAGATGAAGAGGCTTTGATCTCATCTACAAAGGTGAAGCAATATTCCCAAGATCACAAGCTTAATTGGTCATCAGTTCAGAACTAACATGTATTTTATTACATAAAGAAACAAACAATTCAGGTATTATTCTATGTCATTCTTTAATGAAGTTTATGCTCAAATAATAATAATAAAATAATAGTAATAATAATAAGTAAGAAAACTATTTAATTTTGCTGTTATTTCTCATTGGAAGAGTTGAATGTGATATATTTTCAAATGGTAATTTTTAGAATATGTAAATAAATGAAATAATTATGTGTGACTTTCAGATGTTTTTTTTTTTTACTTATTTCCTTAGAGCTCTAGATACATAAAAGCAAATGGTGTTCTTACCAGTGTCTCCCTGGATCTGACACTGGGTCAAACTCATTTAGTATTACATTAATTTTGAGGAGAAAAGTGGTTTCTAGCTTACAGTTACGATGGATGGTTAAATCTAGTGTCCCAATCCCAGGGTTGGAAAACAATCTAAAATTCTCTCATAATAATAATTCCCAAACATTATTTCTTCAGAGATTTTAAACTATTTCCTTGTCACACTCAATTTCCTTCCATAATGATCACTTTTATTTCCATCTTTACTCTCCATTTTGAAAATTAAGATGGTAACTTCCAATACAGGTTCTTTTTAAAAATGTCTTATTAAATACTAGGGGCTAACTTCTAATCAACTTGTAAAACTGTCTTAAATGGAAATTGCTTTAACACTCATAGCCACATTTAATTTTAAGAGGCAGAAAATTATAGCTACTGTGAGAGTCTTTGTTTATTATTGGATGGTGTTAAAGCTGGGTAGAATAAGAAATGAAAAGTCAAATCCTGAACCTGGGAGTCTGTACTTATTTTGTACTGAAATAAAGAAAAACTCCAGCTTAGCTCCTAATAACTGGAATAAATCAATTTTAAAACCATGGCCACAACACTGTGAAAATGTTGCTCGGAAATAAAACTTCACTGGTGCCTGAAATCTACTGTTACTTGGGCCTCACCATGTTTGTGGTTTCTGCATTAGGTTGTTTTTGTGACCTGGGGCTCTTAGACCAATTCTGAGAACTGCAGAGGAGAGATTTAGAAACAGACTTTCCCCCTAGATTCCAGCTGTTTCTGAGAGTTTACCAAGTTTGGGAAGTTGTATTCTGATTTTAAATTTTTCTTCAATTGTCATGGGGAATGTCTTTACAGTTTTGGATTCCATGAACTGAAGATTCAAAGTAAGAGCTATGAATCCACAGAAGAAACACCCCAGATACCCAGTATTAGGGAGTAAAGAGGACCCTTCTCTTCAGGTTGTATAATACTCTGAAGACAAAAAATGACTGGACTGATAAAAGTCTAAAAGCATATTTTGGCATGGCTTAGCATAAAATAGGTGTCTCATTTTTGTAATAGAATAGTCAGAACAAATTGATTTTTGTATATGTGTTTTGTACACTGAGAATATGAGAATAATAGTGTTTATTTGAATCTATTAGACTCTGTTACTTCTATTAGTTTCCAAACACCACAATGCAAAATGGTCTCTAGTATATTCTGGAATAAGGTTTTTTAAATTGTACTACATTATAAATTCAAGTAATGATAATAATTCAAGTTCAAATCATATAATGCCCTTTAGTGTTTGCACAACACATGGTCTTTGCTTCCCTTAGATTAGTTCTATGGATTTCAAAATACCAGACTAAGAAAGATAAAGACCCAAGCAGAGAATCAGGGAATCCAGGTAAGCCTTTCTCAGTGACAAACAAATTCATGAATAACAACCAGTTTGTGCTACACTACCAAAGCAATATCTCCATTACACTTGGACTTTATGTCATGTAATAAAACCAGAATTATCAACAAGTGCTATTTCAAATTGAAATTATTTGTTATGCTATATTAAAAATTATAATGCATGGATGTATTGTTTAATTTTAGGTAATTATATATGTCTAAGAACTTGAATAGATCATGAAATATTTTGTACAAGTGCACACCTCATAATCCAATATAATGTTATAATTATAAAGATTCTTCAGCAGGCACAGTGACACACACCTATGATTATAGCCCTCAGAGTCTGATGTAGGAGGCTAACATGCTCAAAGGCACAATTGTGTAGCTAACCAAATTGTCTCAAACAAACAAACAAATTATAAAGATTCCATTTGTGATCTGTCTTTATTTTCAATTCTTATTTTCTGGTTTTTACTGCTTTTTGACCCTTAGAAGATGTTGAATACTATATAATTATAGAACTGAATTAAAAATAAAACACTGGGGAAAAAAACTATTGTCAAGACCTATATGGAAAATCTTTATCTCTCCACAAAGAAATACAAGCAATTAAGAAATGCTGAAAGAAAGATAAATAGTCTTTCCCAGGAAAGAACACACCAATTGGCTATCTAACACCAAACAGTTAGTCCTGAAAACATGTATGCAAGTAATATTATACAGATTGAGCTGGTTGTACTTATATATTTAGGAATATACAGCATTGAATGAGAACGGAAGCCATGAATTTGAAAGATAACACAGGAGGATTTGGAAGAAGAAAAGGGAAAGGAGAGATAAGGTAGTTTATTTCAATCTATTAGACTGTTAATGAAATAATTGATATTTTAAAAATCTTTCAAGAAACAGAACAAGATGAATAGATAATTGAATATTCAACAGGAGAGAGGTAGAAAGTCTTTTATATTTCATAAAATCACTATATTATATTATATATGTGGAATATGGACTAAAAAGAGCAATATACATTACCAATAAAACACTAACATATATTAACAATAAAAAGATATAGAGGAAGAAAAGTAAAACAGTGTCCCTTAAGTTTGTGATAAAACTAGCATTTCAAGAAAGAGAATCCTGTGGAGCCCTCTGTGCTAGGTGTGTAGGCTATCTCTCTCATTGCTATGACCAAATACCTAACAGAACCAACCAACCCAAAGGAAGAGACGTTGATTTTGCTTCATGATTTCAGGCAACTTCAGTTTATTATAGTGGGAAAGGCAAGGCTGCATGAAAAGTTGTGTACATCTTGGCTGGTCAGGAAGCAGAGAGCAAGACAGGAAGCAACAAGAATAGAAGAATACCCATGCTCCCAGAGGCCTACTTCTTCCTGCTGTATTCCACCACCAAAAGATTCCAGGGTTGCTCAAAACAGAGGCATCAACAGAAGTGCAAGTCCACCAGCTTGTGAGGACAATTTTCCCATGCTGCCCACAATACTAGGTAATCTGTGTGTGCTGTGCAGATGTGTAAGGGCCACAGGTGGTACTGTTGCAGTTATTACATTCAGTAAATTCATGTAGCTTATTAGTGATGTAGAATTTTCACACAGGTAACTCTGACTCCAAATTCATGTGTTTGTATACATTTCGTATCCCATGCATGCTATTTAATATTTTAAATAAACTCAAAATTTGTAAGATGTCAATATTAGCAACAAATAAGTTATTATGCAAATTCACTGCTAAAAAGGAATGATAGCACTATGTATCATAATATTTGAAGATTACTATGAGTCTAACATAATGAAAATTATACTGTCAAATGCTAGTATTAGCCGGAGTCGTTCAGCTATTTATATGATGTGCATAGTTGATTCTAAATAAAACACATCTGAATGTCTAATAAAAAATAACTAATATTGACAAGGAGATAAAAAATAAAAAGTTTTTTCTAGGTGTGAATTTCTTAATGATCAATATATGCAGGGAAATTTACAATCTGGCTCTAAGAAGTACCTCAGAACACCTTCACACCATATATTTCTTAGTATTATAATATTATTGAGCAATCTCCTTTGCCAAGCAGATGTATATTATGTTAATATCATTATTTTTATCACAAATGCAATTACTCAAAACTAATTTTTCGATCATGATTAATTTCTTGCTCTGGTGACTCATATGTCTTACCATTAAAAAGGGAAACCTGTAACTTTATATTTTCAAAGATAGCTAAAGATTTAAATTCCTAACTCGGGTTGTATTCTTACTTAAAGGGTGTATGAAACTAGATATTATAGGTCCAGTGTTTGGGCTTCTTGGTCATTGTTTAAAAGGGAAGATGTGAGCTCTGGGTGGTGGCAAAGCCTCTGTAGACTTTTAAAATTTCACTGATTTGAAGTTGTGTTTCTCTTGTTAAATTATCCTTTGTAACTCTATGAGAACTGGGCACCATGGGCTCATCTTTCTTACCCTAAGATATTCAAGTGAAAAAGACAGTCATGGAAACCCACTCACTTGTGGGAGTTTCCCATAGATCGGTTACAATGCAGGGTTTCAATTTCTCACATCTTCCTGGAAGTAGAGCCAATTTTATTTGCTTCTAAGCCAAAGGTAAGGAAGGAGATAGAAAAAGATTAAGAAATGCACACAATTAATGGGATCCTGCCATTTAGTGGCAATCTCAAACCTAGGAGAGGACACGCTGGGGTCCACAGAGTCAGACTTGATGTTACAGAAGGCTAAGTGCTATTAGTTACAGTGCACCATTGGGAAAACCAGGAATTTAATAGAAAAACCTTAAAACACAAGACATGACCAAAATTTCTTACCTATGTTAAAAATACATATGAACCATAAAATGATGTTTTATTAATGATAGACTATATATATTATGGTGGATCTACATGATTATTATAATGAAACTGAATTCCTATCACCTGGAGACATCGTCACATACACAAATAGCTATCATTACATTACAGTCACCTTTGTCAGTCAATAAACAAGCTGTATAGTTTTGTGTCTCAGATCTCTGTGTTCCACTCTAGAGCCTGGGTATAGAGTAGGCTATGTTCTTCAAGTTGGCATAAGTGTACTCTGTGATATTTGATGAACAATTGCATCATTTAACAGCAAAATTCTGCAGTATGTTCACAACTCTATTCAATCAAACCAATCGGTAAAATCTCATTTTTGTCACTAGCCTGATGCTTGTCCTGTCAGTGACTCAATTGTTCTTCTGAAAAAGAGGAGATGGTCGTATCTACCTGTCATACTTGATCCACCAGATTCTGGCAGAGAAATCACATAAAAAATGTCCAGAAAATGTTACCTTGTATTTTAGCACAGAGGCAATATTTCTTCAGAAAAGCAAGCTACTGCCATGCCTCATTTTGATCAAATTTCATAAGGAATTTGTGATTAATACAAAGTGATGAGATTATAATAAAGAGTTGAGGGTGTTTCTCCAAGGCATGGGGTCATTTTGATAACATCACAGAGTTGTATAACATCTTTCATATTGGGAAATAGTTTTAAGTGTTTGAAGCAACTTCTGGTGGTCCCTTATTAGATAAGTCTATGGGTAAAATTAAGAGTTTTATGATTATTTACTTAAGCCTACTTTGGATATCATGATTGTGCTAAACCAATGTTAAAATTTGTAACACTGTTAAGGTTTCGCAGGTGTAAAATACTAATTGTAAAATAGGTATTTTATACCTGCAGATGGCTTTGTAGTTACACGTTAAGGTTTTCTTTATGGTCAAAGCCTCCTTAACATGATCTATTGTTCAATGATTCAGCCCATTCTGTGCCCTTTTGTAATTGCTACTTATTACCGTGATTACTGCTCCTCAGTCCAGCAAACCTATGCTTGCTCAGCCAGGAAGTAGAAAGCTTATTTGTGGAAGTTTGCTTGGGTCTCCTAGAGACGGTGTGGCTTCATCTAGTTCTCTAATTCACTGGTAATGAAGTCTGCTCATGAAAAAAATGGTCAAAGATATTTTAGGTGCTGATGACTATCACATGAATTCTCAGCCATGACTTTTTAAGGCATGAAAATGTGCAATCATATATGTTCAAATATATTGTTTGGGAGCTGATAGAGTGAGTTCAGAGAACTATTTCTTATGACTTCAGCTCTTGCTTTACCTTAAATAATTTTTAGAGCTGAGCAGTTTAGCCTTGCCTAGACTTACATAGTCTGTACAGAGACACTGGTTGCTACTGTTTCTTATAGTCATTTCTCCAAGGATATCTTTACAGTAAGCAGACTTGGAAGATGGAATCTCTCCATGAAGAAATATGAGACATTCAGAGAATCATCTCCTAAAAATGTGGGTTACTTAGCTGCCCCTCCACTCTGTCCAGTTATCAATAAGAGTTTTTCCACAAAGAGCACACCTCCCTCTCCTTAATCTTTGTTTATAACCCAGTAATGCACTCTGAATGTATGCTCATTTTGTATGAATGACTTTAAACTGTTAAAAAAAAAAGGCTTGCCTGGAACCCACATGTCAGGTTGCTAAAGAAGGAGGGTTGCAAGTTCATGCATCAACAAATCAACCTAGATACAGGAGAAAACTGTCTCAAAAGATGAGGTTAAATGTACAGACATGTACCCATAGTAGTAATCTATGCCACATGCATGATTTTAGACCTAGAACAAAGTTAGGATCCAGAAAACTCTCAGAGTTGTCTAAGAATATAAGGACAAATATTTGTGCTAATATATTGAAGTTGTATAAAAAGTTTGCATAAAATTGAAGAACTCATGAAAGGAATGGTTAATGATGCCTTAGGAAAGCCTCATAGAAGAGAAATTTAAGTGAAAGTTATGTTTCTGATGATGAAGCATTTCTTAGTCAAATTTCAAACCACAGGAGGAATATAACATGAAGTTCTGTGCTCACAGCAGGGCATTCTCTGTGGGTCAGGTTAGGTGAATCCACGGGGCAGGAATCCTTACTGTATTGTTACAGCATGTAAGTGACAGCATTTCTTTTGGAAAATTGCTCTTAATTAGCACACAAAGTACTGATTTTTGTTATGGCATTTTTATACATGCTCTGTTTTTGCTGATTTCCCTCCTCTAATTCCCTGTCAGGAGTACCATTCTCAGAAGTAACTTGCCATGGTTCACCTAGCTTTAATAAGTTGCTGTGCTTACAGAATTCTAAAATTAAAACTATAACATGTACAGTCTACACAAGCCCTAATATACACAGTTTCTTGTGCTCTAAAGACTTCCACTCAGATGAGGAGAGATGTTTAATGTGCTACTTGACCAACCTGGGCAGAGATATGAACAGGATTAGCAGACAAGACTGCAAACTAACAAAAAAGACCAGGCTGTCTGAAACAATGCTGCATAAGAAAATACAGCTGAACTCAGCTCCTAACCCTATAAATCTCACCGCTTCAATATGCTGTGCGCTGTGTCAATTTGCATTCACCAGGCTCCTTGAGTCATCAAGAAAGATTACATCATAGAATGTTATAATCAGACTAGAGCTCCCAGGTTGTCCTGTCTCTTCTACCCAAAAAATTACAACCTCAAACTAAGACTCACGTCTTCTTTTCTGCAGAAACTGAATTAAATGCATACTTCTGAGGCAGCTCTCATTTTATATAGCTCTGAAGGTGTAAACGTCTCCATATGTCGCACTGAAATCTGCCTTGAAGATCATTTCCTCCCACAGGGAGTTTCTGAGGAGATGAGATTTAAAAAAAAAAAATCTACTCTCTTTTTTCATACCATGGAATTCTATTTGACATAAGAGGAAGGGGGTAAAAAAATAGATCTGCAGACAGTTTCAGCCTTTAAAATCTCAGCTATAGGAAGAAAGTTCCCGACAGGTACCAGATCATTAGTTTTGTTCCTATTAGTTTATAGCAGCATGCAGTTATGCCTGCGTCCATAGTGATGGTGTTCTGATACATTTATAAGTGCAAAGAAAGTGTCCTTAAATGGCACACAGTTTTAGGCCCACCCTGAGGTCCACATTCAATAATTTGAGATATAAGCAAAAATATTGCAAAGCTCTTCCAAGGGTAAGAGAAGAAGTCATTCACACTTGCCTTTTCCTTCTGTGACAGGAACAAGAAGAGTGTCTCTTATGTTGTGCTCACAGTAAAAGAACTGGAATAAACACAACTACTCATATTTTCCTAAGTCAAACTAACTTGAAGAGCCTCTTATTTTCTCCCATGAACAACCATAGAGCATCTCAGTTTGTGAAGTGTTTGTGATCTACTCTTTTAAGACTCTGGTTCTCACTCTGAATTCTTTTCTTCCTCCTGCCTCCATTTGTCTTTCAGGCTGACCTCAAATTTGTGATCCTCCTGCCTCATCTTCCTGAGTAGCTAAGATTAACAAAGCATGGCCCAGTTCCTAGATTTCTCTCCTTTCTGCTGCTCAGAAGTGCACCTACTTCTCCCTCATTAACTTCCAGCCATTTCCAGGGTCAGGATAGTTCCTCGGTGAACTATTACATAAGTTTACATAAGATGTCACACATTGAACTAGAGTACAAGAGTAAACAAGAAAGTAAAATAAAAATTAAATTTTTGCTCTCACACTACTAAATAGTCAAATGATGTAGACTTACAAATAAATAATTTTGAGCGAGTTTGATTTGTGTTGAGGAACCATGCAGAGTTCTGTAAGGACCCATACAAGAGAGTTGCTCTGGATGGCTTTCCAGAAGAAAAGGCTGAGACTGAGGGTTAGCAGGCATAAACCACATGCAGGGTTGCTTGCAGTCAGAACAACACAAGCAGTGGGTTTTATAAGACAAAGATGAGAGAGCAGACTATACCCGGAGACAGAAAGGCATTGCTCATGATTGGAATGTGATTGGAATGTGAAATGGGGTGTCAAAAAGTGAGGGTTGAAGCAGCATAGATAAGCAGGAGGAAACTCACAAAGAGCCCTTGGAGCTACATTAAGGAGTCTGGGCTTTGAGCTAATAGCAATGCAATCTCATTAAAAGGCTTTAAACAGGTGGTAGCATGGGATATGGTAATATGACACTGGATTCTCTGAGATAAAAATGTTTTAAGTATCAGATGGGTAGCTGAAAAACTAGTAAAAAGTGTGGGACAGACCCGGAGAGATGATGATGATCGTGGTAGAGATGGAAGGAGGTGGTTGCATTTAAGCAATAGAGTCAGAGAACATTATGCTTGGTTTAAAGGTGAGGGTAGTATAGAAAAAGGAATTGAAGTTAACCAGCAAGCTTCTGACTTGAAAGTCTTTAAGAATGGACGAAGTGAAGTGGAGAAGACAGAAGAAAGCATGCTGGAGGGAAGGATGTTAGGAGTGTGGTTTACAGTTATCAAAATGGTAAATGGCTTGGATGTTTAAGCCAACACACAGCCAGTAGCTCAGCACACAGCCGCAAGGTTCATAGAATAATAAGATTTCAATTCTTATGTAGAGATCTTATAGTTTTAGTTGTAATTGGCACTTGAGGGATTATTCCCGACCACTAGAGATGCTGTGAGTGGAGATCTGGGTGTGACAGAAACTGTTAAACTACAGCAGGAGGACTTTGCATAGAAGCTCAAGTTATGGTCGCCAGTGATGGAAGACAGCAAACCCAGAGGAGTGACGTCATGCAGACAAAGACTATTTCTACAGAGTCTGTAGTTGAAGGAGAGACAAATACAGTAAAAATGGAGATGAAGCTTCATGAACTGGGGAGGGGAATTCTGGATTGGAAGGGATCCAATCACAGGGTGGGGATCATAAAAGGGAGGACGCTGAAGGACAGTGTTGGGTATTTGTGCTAATTTAGAAGAGAATCTCAGACCAAACAATTTATAACAAACAGAAATTTATTTGTGACAGAGAAATCCAAAGGTCCACGGTCTGCTAAGGCCTCACTTTCTCTTCCAACCGGGTAGATTGAATGGTGTGCACCCTAGAGGACAGAAAAATTATTCTTCAATTTGTATCAGGTCAGGTGAGAAGGAAAAGGAAATTAATTCATGAAAAACTGTTAAAAGCAGCTAATCACCCCTCCGGGTAGACTCCTCATGCATAAATCACTGAAGGTTTAAAGTTCTCAACACCTTAATCCTGTCATAATAAAAAAAAAAATCAGCATGAAGTTTGGAGAACCCAAATATGTAAACCACACCAGAAGGGCTTTGAAATTTTACTTTAAACATTTAAATTTTAAATTTTTATTTAAATTTTTTACTGCTGTATATTCATCATACATAAGATAAATGTCCAAGGAGAAAGTATCTTTCAAATATAACACTTACTTTGAGTCCACTCACTCTGCTACCATTCCTCCACTTAGAGCCTCTACCTCCCACTCCCTCAGTCTCCTCCCTTACACTCACTTCTTTCATCATTGTGTGTATAACGTATCAACAAAGAATTCCGGCGCCACAAATGAGAGAAAATGTATGATATTTGTCTTTTGGCACTTGATTTATTTTCCTTAACTAATGATCTTCTACTGCATCCATTATGTAGAAAATGCTTGTAAGGAGCACATGTATGCTGCAGGACACAGCAAGGAAAAGAAGACACCACACATACAAGTGAGGGAAAGCCAACATCGTAAATAGTCATGCGAGGAGAAAGGGGGACAGAACGGAAAGTGCTGGGCGGGAAACTGGAAACGGCACCATTTTATACGTGCTAGATAGAACCACTCTATCTCACAGGCCATACTTCAAGGCATCCATCTTTGATGTCCTTTTGAGTAGCACAAACACCACCATTTCTATCTTACTTTATTGTGCAGAAAATTGAGCATTTAAATAGTTACCTAAGACCAAGTCTTGACAGAGATATGTCGTGGATTTGTATTATGAGCCCTTATGGACACATCTTCTTCATTGTATTACTGTCTTCTGCGAGCAGCAAATAAGCCATTTAATAACACAGGGTTTAATTAAAAATAATTCTCATCAGATTATTATATATTTTTTTTAAAAATAATTTTAAAAAGACAAAACAACCGTGTAAGAATCACTAGAGGCTTTAAAAACAAACAGCAAATACAAAACTATACTTCCTGAAATAACAGGAAGTGCGGTCACTAAAGCCTGACATTCTAACGACTGAACCTGCTGCATGTCTGAAACACACACACACACACACACACACACACTGATGATAGTTGTAGTAATGTAATACTAGTGGGTATCTTATCTTTCTCTGTGCCAAGTAGTATTTTAACTACAAAAGATGTGTTAATTAATTTAATCTTTGAAATAACTTTAAGTAGGCAACAATTGATTTTGTTGATTTTTATATATTATGCTAGTAGGACAAAAAAAATTGCAAATACATTCTGAAAGAAAGGAGGCTGAGTCCACATTATCGATGAGTGGTGAGCCATGAGCTCATCCCATCAAGCTCATGGTCCCACCCTTCTTCTTGTGCTGCTGCCATTCTGTGCAGAGACTGCAAATGGTCCTCTGAACAACAAAATCATAGCCCTGTGCCCAGCTGCTTTGAGTAGGATACATGACTGTCTGCCTAGTGACTATGTCTTTTAAGCTTCTTTTCAGCTAAGTGCCTGTATATAATGTTGTGGGTAATGGAGTTTGAACAGAGAATTATGTCATGTAAAAAAGGTATCTTTTCCTCCATTTCATTCCCATATTCTGTTCCTTGTCTTCTTGCTTTTGGCTGGAAGATGTTCACAGATGGGAGAATATTTCAATCAAATGGACAAAGGCAACCCTTCACGGATAATAGAATGCCAGAGCAAAAAGGACCAAGGTGCCTAAACAAATTCATAAGGATATCATGTTTGATGTGGATCAGTTACTGGCCTGTACCTTAACTATTGCAGGTAATTAATAGTCAAATTTTAATAATTTATTGGTTGCCAATATTTTTTCCGAGAGGAAGAATTAACATTCTAAAAGTCGTTATCCCTTTAACAGCTACTTAATCATCTCTAATTAATAAATTAATGACTATTTCATTATAATTTTATTCACCATGAATTTGTCTTACAAATTTAATTTTTCCAAGTTTGGATAGTCATATAGTTGTCAATCAGTCTCTGAAAACTTGGTAAGTCAAGAGGCAGCTGCAATGAAGTGGGAAATTTAGTTTTTGATTCTGAAAGACTGAGGCCTGGACTGGACCACAGTGAAAAAAAAAAAAGATTTGATCTTTTAAAAGACAAGCATCTCACCTTTCCCTGACAGGCTAGCTCAAGGACTGCATGCCAATGAACAGTCAACTGTGACGGCAATGGTTACAATTTATTTTATTTTTTAAGTAGAAGAAAAACAGAAATAAATACTGAAACATTTTCTTGTGATATTTTAGACATCATCAATAAAGATGCATGCTTGTAATTCCAAGCCGAGATAGGGGGATCACTGTGGCAGAACCTTCCCTTAATGAATAAAGATTTCAAGGGGCTAATCACTGGGTGACAAGTAGGCAGTACTTCCGGGTCAGAAAGAGAAAGAGGAGAGGGGGGAGAAAGATACTTCCTTTTGGACAGGAAAGAGCCTGGAGGACACAATGTAGGTTGCCAAAGGCCTCCTCCCCTCCCCCCCCCCCCCCCCCCCCCCCGTTTGTTTAGGTGGTGGATCCGCAATCAGAGGATTTACAACTTCAAATAGCTTACAGAATTAGGATGCTAGTTTCTGGGCCCAACGATTGTGTAACCTGTTGATTCTAAACTAAGATTGTGTGGTGTTTTCCTTTACATGGCGACTCAGCTGAGTTCCAGAGAGAGGGATGGCAGCAGGAAACCCCAGCCAGCCATGGAAATTTGCAAGCATAGGGCGTGCATAGCAACAGCACGCCTGCCCTGAGAACTTAGAGAGATGGGTGGAGAGATTTCGGAGCACTGAAATCTTAGAGAGATTTTCAATGAAAGGCCGAGAGTCTGCCAGGTCAGCCTCTCAGCAGGGCTGAGAACTGGCTGGCCTGTCAGCAGATGCCATTCTGGTGGTAGTATGGATTGCTTTTTAAATATTTCATGCAACAAATCACTTGGGCCCAAGAGTTTAAAACCAGCCTGAGCAACATTGTGACATGCAATCACAGATCCAAAGCAAATAACTATTATTAATAATAATGAAACTTCATTGTAGTTATTATTTGACAGTAAATGATGAATTGTTTTATATTCTTTAGCCTGATTCTTGGAAGAACAAATCATTTACAGTACTTCAAACTTTGCAGTATGTTGTGAACTTTAGTTTTTCTTTAACTTGTTGTATAAATTTGTTCCCTCTAGAAATTGATTAGGCTGCATTGGAAAGGGAGAAGTTATTTGTGACGATTTTTTTGTTATAATAAGGTAATATGCTTTATTTGGCAATAATAGCTGGACAGCAGCTGGCAGTGTAAATTCATTTTCAAATAGTCTTGGCAAACAATTGAATCCAAGAGCCATAACAACTTGAGTAGGACTCAGATGGCTGCATTGGGCCACTGAAAACATTTGAGGCTTCAAAGTACTTTTTCCAAGATCTGTATGTTGTAGGAATTTTGTTGTTTTACAGTAAAATAATAAAGAAAAGACTTTTTGGAGTAGGACAGCATTAACTATGTAAGGGGCACAAACATAACAACCTAAATTCACTTCTCTTTTAGCAACAAGACTTTGGCTAAAATAATCCCCCCACTAAAGAACTCATTGATCACTTTTCAGATAGTTAAGTATTAGAATTGGAAGCACTGCAGTGTGCTCTCAATAGTTTCATTGTCTGGCTCAATGATTAACATTTGGGTTTTTCGTTATTATTATGTTTTAGACATTGAAGAATCTTCTGTGACATGGCATTTCCCACACGGGGTTGTATTTGCCTCTCAGTTAAGCTGTATTTGTTTTTTTTGTTTTTTTTTTGTTTTTTGTTTTTTTGTTTTTTTGTTTTTTTGTTTTTTTGTTTTTTTGTTTTTTTTTTTTTTTTGTCACCCAGGGAAAGGATCTAGCAAAGGAAACTGCATTGCTAAAATGCATTCTGAAAGCAAAGGAGCAGTTTGTAATACTAGCAAGGCTCTTAGCATTTTGGTTAGTAAGGCTGAGCTGAGCTCCTCTGAGAAAAGCAACAGTTCATTCGGACTAAGCAAACATGGATTGCTTTACAATGACACCGGTATTCTGCTTGAGGAGTCCTGGTGGCAGAACACAGCTGGTCAGGAAGCATGAAATTCCAAGTTCTGTAGAATGGATACTCACACCCTCAATTCGACAGAACTGCTTATATTGTAACAAAAGGCAATAGATTTCCATACGCTATATCAATATTCTGCAATAATATTCAACAATGGCTGAAATACAGAACCTAAAACAGAGTACAGTAAGTTACTAAAACAACTTTTATAATTTTACTTTCAAAACAGTTGTGACGGGGGCTCCTTGGGGCTCATAACTGCTACCTTAGCACGTGGCTGAGGCAGAAGAATACCAATTTACCAATGCAAGGTAACCTTAGACAACGCTATGTAGCCATTATGTACTGAGCCTCAAAAGAGCCTAGATTCAAAGTGAGACCTCATCTCAAGCGCCCTGGCCCTCTAAAGCATTAACATTGGTCCAAAACCCATATGTTTTTGTGAGATTAAAACCTCTAAGAAATTGAGAGGCTCCAGTATGAATATACATTGTCTTTTCTTCACAAGGAAGCTATTAAAATTTATTTAAAAAAAAAAACAAATACATACTACAAAAGGCTTCTGAGAATAAGGGAATAACAAAGATTTCCCAGATCACTGAGAGAGTGCAAGACACTTATTCATGCCAGAGGAAAAAAATCAGACTGTAGGAATTATTGAAGTATTTTCCCACATTAAAAATAAATGTAATGCCTGCTATAACAGTGAACCAGCATCATCGCAGCCAGCAATTACACACAGTCATTACACCACAAGGGGTGCTAAAAATTGATTTTTGTAAGAAAAAAATACAGAAAAAGAAAAGAAAGCAACAGACTGACATTTGTATTTAAGTAAGTTATTCAAATTCATTCTCCGAATTTTACCGGTGATTTTGAGATTAAAGCTTCACTGACTGATGAGGTGAAAGAGAATTTCAAATAAACAGAAATTTATCATTTCTCCCAGTTTTAAGAAAATGAGGACATTTACATGAAAAGGGGAACTGAAGTGTGACTGGCCAACGAAGTCCAGACAGTGTCTGAAGTACAGCCTCCTGCAAACTAACCAGAAGGTTCACAAGCTCCAACGCAAGCAAGACTGAAGCTTCATGCCCATAATTTCCCAGGCAGTATGCTGTATAAACACTTTTGTAATTGTTACATTTAATCCCCAGAATGATCCTACGAGGCAGAAATTATTATTGCCATTTCCCCCTAATATGCCACAAAGTGAAAGTCAGTATATATTGGCTAGACAGGAAAACTGGCTCCATATAATTCTGTCTAAAAAGTTAGTACTGCAGAACCCGTTACCCATTTTAACAAGCTTGAAGCAAGATGCAACTTAAGGCATTTGCAACTTTACTCATTGAGTTTACTTTGGTCTCTAGCTTTCTCTGACTTCTATTTGTTTTTATAACCACAAACCAGGTCAGGGTGGCAGTTCTGGTTCAAACGCACCTCTTCTGATTTACATAGACTTATCTATAGAACTCAAGACTATATTCTCTTCCATGGTATTGTGAGTCCATAAGGTCACTGTCCAGTTTGTCCCAATATAGTCACAAGGGTCATTATAAGATATGAGGGAAAAAAAAAAACAAGAAAATTAATTCCCCCCACTACCCATTAATGGAACGTATCTTACCTAACTTTTCAGCTCTAGATTATCTGACCTGCATAATGATAAATTTTACATTTGTGTAATTTAAGAGCAATATATCCGAAATCATTTGGAAAGCACTTCAGTGGGAATTTGCACCAACACACCTCTGCTAATCCTGGCTCAATTTTGTGCTCTATATATTTTTTAAATTTTTATTTGTTATTTTATTTATTTACATTTCAACTGTTATCCCCCTTCCTAGTTCCCCTCCTCAAATGCTCTATCCAACCCTCTATCCCCTGCTTCTATGAGGATGCTCCCCCAACCACCCACCCACCCACCCACCCACCCCTGCCTCACCTCCCTAGCATTCCCCTATGCTTGGTCATCAAGCCTTCACAGGACCAAGGGCCTCCCCTCTCATTGATGCCAGCTAAGGCCATCCTCTGCTACATATGCAGCTGGAGCCATGGGTCCCTCCATGTGTACTCTTTGGTTGGTGGTTTATTCCCTGGGAGCTCTGGAGGATCTGTTTGGCTGACAATGTTGTTTTTCCTAAAGGGTTGCAAACCTTTTCATCTCTTTCAGTCCTTCCCCTGACTTCTCCATTGGGGTCCCCATGCTCAGTCTGATGGTTGACTGAGAGTATCCACATCTGTATCAGTAAGGCTCTGACAGAGCCTCTCAGGAGACAGCTATTAACAGGCTCCTGTCAGCAAGCATTTCTTGCTATCAGCAATAGTGACTGGGTTTAGTGATCGCAAATGGGATGGATCCTCCGGTGGGATGGGGAACGGGGGAGCCAACAGAAAGTCCCTGATGTCAGGAAAGCAAGAGGCTCCCAGGATCCCATGGGGATGACATTAGTTGAAATACCCAACAAAGGGTCTCTCCCACGCTCTACCTCCTATGGTTATTTTGTTCCTTCTTCTAAGTAGGACGGAAGCATCCACACTGTGATCTGTATCTTAAACCATCCTCTGACTCTGTCTTCTGTACCTGCTCAAGTCTTAGTCTTTCCAGGGCTTTATTTTATTTGTTTCATTTTGATTTTATTTGTTTTGAGACAAGGTCTTAGTGTGTCTCAAAACTAAGAAGACCAGGTTGGCCTCAAACTCAAGAGATCTGCCTGTCTCTCCCTCCTGAGATTAAAGGTGTCTTCCACAGGGTGATGCCAGCAATTTGTCTTGTGGGGATAAGTTAAAAAATAAGAACAATTCAATTATACATGGCATCTTGGAGGATCTTTGTCTCATATTTTGTCAGATATATATATATTCTTTCAGGTACTCTATATATTATGGCTTCCAACTTGGTGCTTTTATGACATTCCCGTGTGTGCAAATATGTGTGTCTATATTTTTTGTGTGTGTTTCTTCTGTTGACTTGTTTTGTCCCAGTCCAGTTTGTTTATGTTTCGTGCTATCTTATTTTTGCTTTATTATTATTCTTTAGATGCCTCTTTTCTAATGAGAGACGGGGAAAGTGAAATTGAACGAGGGGAGGCGCAGAGGACCTTGGAGGAGTTGAGATAGGGCAAGCATAATCGTGTTACATGAAAATAATCTATTTTCAATAAAAGAAAGTGCAAAAAGGAAACGCGAACAATCAGAAAAGGTAGCTTAGCATCATTACACATCTTCCAGTGAACAAGTCAAAGTGTGAAAACCAACAGATCTATCATTATCCTATCTACTTTACTTTGTTGAAAATAGCCCTGCTATTCCAAGTAAAATGAGCTTTGGTTCATAAAATGTACTGGATTACTATTATCACTTAGACAAAATCTGTAGTGTGAATATGCACAAGTATGAAGTTGTGGCTTAAAAAAAAAAAAAAGCTAAGCACGCCCTAAGCCTTCAGAATTGCATTTTTTACAATCATCTTTCCACCGACAAAGGTCCAGACTCACTGCCCGCCCCTGCAAAAAAAAATTTTTTTTCTAGGTCAGTTATGTGACTATAAATTACTTACATTTAAGGTATAGTGCTTTGCATTTTGAACATGTTCCTTTAATAAATGTAAAGTATGGCTTGAGCTTAGCTTAACTACATTTTTGTGCTTATACACAATCCATATTCCTCTTGCTTATTACATCACACACCTCCAAACCTTACGGTAATTTCAGGGAAACAGTAACCGCACTCTTCTTCCTTTACTGTGCTAAGTTACAGTCTTGTTTGGTATTGTGTTAGGTAAAGAGAGAGTATCCAATTCTCTGTACTTTTTCCAGACTATGATCGATGCCTAGCTTACACAGTCTTCAAGATAGAATGGATGACCATCTTGATGAATGATTTATCTATAACCAAGCACATTATAATTTTGCCCTTTGACCTAGAAGCGTGGACAGGGTGGCAGATCTCCTCTGGGGTCTATTTGTTGCTGCTGGAAAAAGATTCTAAGCTCAAAAGAAAATGTAATCTATTAACTTACTTACCTGGAACATCTTGGGACATTAATTTTGACTGACTCCCATGGCATTTATGGGCTGCTTTTTCCCTGCCTCTATCTCCTTCTTGGGTGTGCTAGCCTGATTCTCTGTCCTGCAGTCCAGTATCCTCTGCACACTATGGTTGCTGACAGTCTGCGATTCACAAGTCATCCCACCTCTAATCTCCCATTTGTTTCCACAGCAGTCTAAGGAAGGAGACTGTCTTTCTACCAGCATCTCTTTATGGCAAGAGCACCTGGTTGCTCCCACTGCTCTACATGCCATTATTTATCTTGTTATGTATATGTATATATACATAGGAATATATATGTATATTATATATATATAATATTATATATGTATGTATATATATATACACACACACACATATATACATATATAATGAGGAATGTGAGTTGTATGTTGTAATCACTTTAAGTAATGGTAAGTTTCTGCTCAATTATAATGGTATGGGTCTAGGATCATATGTCCATTTACCAAACTGTCATTATGCAGGACATGAATGAATACTGAATATATCCAGTTCATACATTAAAAAGCTAAAGTCATTTTACACAAACAAACACACATACACACACAAACACACACACACACACACTTGTTTCCCTTTTAGCTAAATTACTGAAAGTTACAACTGTGAGATAAAAAAATATGTCATTTTAGTTATTACATTTTTGAAAACTATTTCCACAGTGATAGAAATCTAATGTCCTAGATTGATACTTTTCATTCCTCCTGGAAAAAAAAATACAGCTATTTTTGAACATTTGCTTTGCTCTTACTTCCTTTTCCATGAGGAACTTTAATTAAACATGAGGAACTTTAATTAAATGTATGTCAGACTTTTTCATTTGATTCTTCATATCTAAAAATCTGTTATCTTGATGTTTCTCTTAATAATTCTTTGTTCTATGTGTGTATGTGTTATTTTGTTAATATGTCACTAATTCTTAACTTTATGTCTTGAATTTCTAAAGTGTTTTTATTTCTGCTTTCATTAGAGGTGCAATATAGAAGACAAAGATACTGGTTTGGTTTTATTCATACATAAGATTATTTTCTTCGGTTTCCTATAGAAAATAATACTATTAGCTTTGAATATACCCCCCAAATAAACACACAAGCATGAACATTCAATACATGCATACACACATACACACACATTCACTCACACACACACACACACACACCAAACACATACACATATAACTTGGTAAATGCTTTCTACTCTGAAAGGCATTGTTATCTGAAACTTTGTTATGTTCTTTTTAAGCTGGGATGATTCTTTTCTCTTTGATATGCCTTTCTTTCTTCTTCTCCTTCTAGCTTGTACAATACACTCTTCAGTCTTTATGAGCTCAATAATGAATAAAATTTATAGCATTTCATATATAGAAAGAGATTACAAGAAATTACTTCTGATAATAGAAGCCCGTGTACTAACAGTGAGAAACCCAACTGTAAAATGTTATTTATAGCATTTATACTGATGTGATTGTTTAAAAATAGTATCTAATTTGATGGCCAAAATAAACTGTAGACATTTCATGAAACCAACCCCTATTTGGGGTTCATTATGGGAGATGAATTTATTCCTATTCTGTTTATCAAGATACAGCCCAGTGGAGCTGAACCAAATGAGAAAGAGAGAGGAAGGAGGGTCTGGTCACCACCTCCCACTGACTGGATGTTTTCTTCCCTTATTCTGTACCTTATACATATTTGCTAGTTATTTTTTAATACTTGAGAAAACAACTGTCTTATGTATGTTGATGAAGATTTGCCTCTCTTCTGTCAATCATTATTTTAGTACTTACCTAATAATTAGGGAAAGCTCACACTAGTATGAAAGTTTTTATTGGGCACTGCCAAAAGACATTTTTATCCGCACATATAAGGACAGGGCATCACAGTTTAGGATTTCAGAAACAGATTCTCGCCTCTTGAATTCTCAAATTTACTCTAATAAACTATTTTCATGCTATATGTAGAATTTCCTCAGTAACATCAATTGTCAGTCTCTTTTCTCTTTTGATATGAAATAAACTAAACCAAATGAAACTGAGGTTAAATCCTGTTGAAGTGAAAAGCATGCATATGCATGTGTGTGTGTGTGTGTGTGTGTGTGAGAGAGAGAGAGAGAGAGAGAGAGAGAGAGAGAGAGAGAGAGAGAGATGCGTATGTATGTGTGAGATGTTTGTATGTGTGTGTGAGATATGTATGTGTGAGATGTCTGTATGTGGGATGTGTGTGGGATGTGTGTTGTGTGTATGTGAGAAGTGTGTGTATGTGTAAAATGTGTGTGTAAGAGGTGTGTGTGATGTGTGTGTGTCGCAGCCATGTGTTATTTAATATTGTATTGTCACTCTATGTTTAGAAACATTACATTGTTGACCTAGGAGTGGTTCTAGATCTCTCTAAGACAACAACTTATTCCATGTGTGTAAAAAGCCAATACAGAATTTTTTATCTCAAAGCCAATAAAGAATGTAAGTGGTAAATATTTTCATTACAGAATTGAAAGTTATTAGCCTCCTTTTTTAATAGTTCACTTAATATTAAATTTTCTAAAGTGAAACTACATTTTGTAGTGCCAATGATAGAAAGCACAAGCATAATTACCTGCCATATAAGAAAGGAAACAAAGAAGCACTGTGTAACATTGCATTAAATGTATGAATTCTATTCATTTCCCCCTAAATATTTGCCCATCATCTGCTCAAGTATTTGGCATTTCTTTGGGCTTTCTCTTTATTTTCATCAAATATTATATTTTTTATTTATTGCTCGATTTAATGAAATCCTGGAGACCATAGTTAGCTTTCTAATGCAGCCTAGAGGGAACTGGCAGTATAACTATTACCATGTTCAAATTCTTTCTGGTTTCAACTTTTATCTTTTTAATTTGGTACTTTCAAATGAAATTTTAGTTATGAATAAAATTAATAAAAGACAAGTTATATTACTGTTGTATGTCGACCAGTTGTTTAGTGATAAATAGAATGCTGGCTCCTTGATGCAGTTTTTTTTTTTAAACAAGAAAAATAATTAAATGAATACATCATCATTGTCGAGAAGAATGATTGAAGTATTGTTTCCTACCCTGAAGCACTTTGAATCAGCTATTTAAAATGAAAAGTGGAAAATGTTTTACATAGCAAATTGTGTCCATGAGCATCAAATAACTGCATATAGGTGTACAATTTTGGCAACAAGAGTTAGAAACACACACACAATTGCTGCCTACCAGGAAGCTATGTCAGCATGCTAAGTCATGTAATTACACATTTGCAAGGAAGATACCTTGTTTGGCAGAACCAGGTAAGAAGGAAAAAAAATAAATTATTTCTCTGGACTATGTTCTCAGGAATATAATTTTGTGGTCTGTAGTATCACCATAACTACAAAAAATAAACAGGGCTTACATTTTATTTTACTCTAAGATGTAATTTTTAAATTTCTTAATATAATTCTTCTATCTCAAGAATACATAAAGTATCCAATTTGACTTTTTGAACATTTTTCCATATGTATAAGCACATGGATTGCCGATTCTATTTTAACCACTTTAAAGAAATAGGATTTTCAATAGGAAATTGGATTTTTCACTCAGTTTGAAATGTTAGTGTAACTCAGGGTGTCATTCATTCATTCATTCACTCATGTATTAAGCATATTGAGGACTTAGTAACTATCCGTGGCACCTAGGAAACTTAGATTTTGGTTTTTTGTTTTGTTTTGTTTTGTTTTGTTTTGTTTTCCCAAACACTTTATTTATCAGTATTTGTATATACATATATACTTATACATGTATACATATATACATACATATATGAACAATAATTAAATAAGATATATTTGAAAAGTATTGGGGGTTGGGAAGAGTGGGAGGAAGGAGAGAAAAAAAAATTATGTAAATACAGTACTCATATGAAATTCTCAAAAAGGAATCCATTTTTTAAAAAATGTTCAACAGATTAACTTGCATTTTACAATATGAAAATAAATATGACCTATAATTATGTTGAAGGACATTTTAACTCACTACAAACTTTAAATTTTAATATGAAATCAATAAAAATTATTTTACCCAGCATACTAACAAAAGCCACAATAATATTTTATAATTCAAAGTATTTCTGAGAACAAGAAAATGGATTATCAGAAGCTAAGTCAGCAGAGCCAGGGGGACACTGTGTGTTATTTCTTTTCTTTTCATTTCTTTTTTCTTCTTTTTTTATTATTATCAAATCATAATTTTTACTTTTTAACACAGGGGTTATAAACACAAAAATGCAGGATGTGGGGAAGGGGATGACACAGGAGCATAGATGTTCAGGGGGAGTACAGATATCTTTCAGAACAGGGTATCAGCTGGGTGAAGGTTCAGGGGTCAGGTCACTATGACTCTGCCTATGCTTCATTTGTCCTTATCAAAGTTGGTACTATCCGCCAAGGCTGCCTATTTACAAGGTCTATAACTACTCAAGCTGGTAGATTTCCACAAAAGCTGCCTGTTTACAATAGTTTATAGACATCAGTTTCAGTGTTTTTCCATAGAGACCCAAGACTTTGTGTTAGCAGGTATGTATGTCAGGCCTATTGCTGATTTTAGGCTTATGGCTGATTTTAGGCCTTCAGTGTATAAGCAGGGCTGTCCCTGACATCTCCTCCCTTCTCCAAATATAGAAGGGTTGTGGTGATTCTAATCTTGCCAAGGCGGGTATAGAGGCCTGACCTCCAGTAATTAAAGGGGACCTTGTAATGGCTCCAGTCCTCCTGTCGTTGTCCAGTGAGGCATGAGGGCCATACCCGTCCCGATGTCTTTTTCCTGGAGAGGGGATACTTTTGACATCAACCCCTATGCAGTCAGGCTTGTCCCTCAGGGAACCCAGAAACATATTTTTAACTTTTATTTATATTCCCTTGCAGTGCTTAGCCTCGCAGCCTAAGCAAGAATTCAGATCGCCAGACAGAGGGGGTTCTGGGTGGCCCCTCACTGCTTGGTCTAGGGGCAGAAGTCCCCTCTTTTAGGTTGGGTGGAGATGAGACTTGGGAGCACCCTGGATAGAGTAACATCCTCATCTAGAGTCTTGTGGTCCTCCATAGCTAACTTACGATAATGTATCTGAATAGATTTTGCTATCAGATTATCTATCTGTTGTTTCACAGAGTTAGTCAGCCTATTTAAGGCCCAGGGACCAACGGAAATAAGCAAAAAATAACCTAATTAATGGTCCCAAGATGGAAGGAAGTAGGGTTAACAATCATGGAGAGGTTGAAGACCAATTCTTGTACAAGCTCTCATTTTTCTCTTTCTCTCTCTGTCTTTTCTCAAGACCTTCTCTGGCCCTTTTCATGCTCTCTTTAATCATCCCTGTTTTGTCTATGTAAAAGCAGCATTCTTCTTTAAGGGCTGTACACAGGCTAGAGCTGTACACAATCTTTTTTATTGTAAAAGAGAAAATCAAGTCCAATAAAGTCCTTTGCAATTTGGGGGGATCGCATCAGACAGCGAAACGAGGGATTTCTTCAGATTAGTGATATCAGTCTATAGCTGTTTGATGTCCTTGTCAAAGGCCCATTGGAGGTCTGAGTAGTATAAGTCTGGAAGCCAGCATCAGGACTAGATCTTCCAACAGCAGACATCACCAGTGATTAATTTTTTATCTGGAAAGGAAAAAAGAAGGGAATTCTCAGGGGAATTTCTCTTCCCTGGATGTCAATTGTTATTCATCTTATTTATAATTGGGCCTGGTTTTGTGGGGGTATCTATTTAGTTTATTAGTCTTTTTGGTGGCCATTTAGCTGTGCCTTCTGTGGTATCAAACATGCATATAAATCCTCAGCCCCATGTAGGAACTAGGTCCTGGTCATTCCATTTAAGAGTAAAAGGGTCCTTCCACATAGTTGTGGCTTAGTTTTTATTGGTCTCAGCAATGCCAGAGGCAATCTGAAGCAGATTTGCCGTGAGCTTTCAGTTTTAGAAAGTTAAGAGTAAACAAGGCATGCCCCTTCTACTCTCAGAGAGTCATGAAGACACTATTTAAAGAAATATAATTCTTTATTAATAATTTCTTTTATTAAAGGACTATTATAAAACAGCCAACAATTAATCAATCTATATCAATCTATATAATATATAAATTAATGAGAGCTTCTTCTACTTTTTGTAAAATTACTCCTCTTTTGTCAAATAATTGTTGAGAGGAATTAGGATTTGCATTTCTCTTGAGAATATTAAACAGAGACATAAATTCTTTTGTGAAGAGCTTAAAATAAGATCTTAGCCAATAAGCATCTCCTGGAAACCTTTGAAAATCGTTTGAAATAAGTAAACTATCTTTTTTTTTTCCAGACCCATTATCTGGGTTGTTATTTTTTTTTTTTTTTGATATTTTACATATTTACCTTTCACTGTTATCTCCACTTCCTTTCTCCCCTCAAACCCCTAATCCTATACCCCCTCTTCCAATTTTTATGAGGGTGTGCTCCCACCATTCTCCCAATCCCGCCTCCCTGCTCTCGAATTCCCCAACACTATGAATCCAATCTTTTGGGGACATGGCCCTCCACTTCTACTGTTGTGTGACGAGGCCACCCTCAGTTACCTATACAAGTGTAGCCATGAGTCCCTCCCTTTCTGTTCTCAGTCTGGAGGTTTAGACCTGTTTTTGTTTTTTAAAATATTAGTTGACTTCTATGACTGGGTATCTAGGAACTTGTACCTGATAGTGATCAGGCCATAAATCAACCTTATACCATCTGTGACTGCATCAAAACATGAAAACACAGCTTGAATTTATGTTATAGTTGGAAGGAGTGGTATAGAGTTCAGAATATTTCTCTATCACGGTTTTGGATTGTGTCAAATGAAGGACAGCTCAAGGAAAGTCTACCTGCAACATTTCTAGAAGGGCACAGATTTTTTTGGGGGGGAGGGGTGAGAAGCATTTCTAGCTGGTGAGAAAGAATCTGCGGGACTCTGGTTTCCTCCAAGTCACTATCTCTGGTGGCTGCCTCTGCTGTGTTTGTGTTCTGTGTGTACTCATGTTCACTTTCTTGATTATTCTGGGTCATTGAGCGAGAAGAATCCCTAGGCTATGGAGTGCCAAAGGAGAAAAAAAAGTCAGTTCTCCCATTGCTGTAGGTAGACTGAAAACTGCCAATCATATCCCAGTATTCCATTGGTCATCTCTACTCTTACCACATCAGCCCCTGCTCTGTTTCCATACACAGTTGAGATCAACTTTCTAGAACATTCTTCAGACTGTTGCTAGCCTCACTTTACTTAAAGGAAAATACCTGTAGATTGGGAAGAAAACATGTTGCCTTTGTTGCATAGTTTCACAGAACTCTCTAAATCTCTCCATTCCTAATAAAAGTGAGAAGACATAAGGTACACAAAATATAGTAACAGCTTGACTTAATTAGTTTATCATTTTGATTTGTTTCATTTTTTTCTGGTAAGGGTAGAAAAATTAATCAACCCTGTTTACCGGAGACAATGTCATATCAGAGGAAGTTTTATTTCGACATCTGTAATTAGTTCCTGCAGGTCATGCGGTGACAAGTGATCAAAAAAAAAAAAAAAAAAAAAAAAACCAGAGAAATGTGTAGGAAAACACACGCACGTGCACACACACACCAGGGTTGGCTAGGTACAGTAAAATAATCAAAAGTGCAACTCATAGGAGTCCAAGAACACAGAACACATAGATATTGGGGTCAAGGTTAGCTTTGTCTTTGTGGGCTGGAGTGAAATAGACTGAAGGTTTTCAAAGAGGCTGAGACTGGGATGCATATTGTTGTACTGGGGCGTTCTTTTGTCAGCAATCAGTTATGGATTCTATGCATGTGCACAGAGAAAATGCTGCTCCAGTCTCAAGTTCCTTGGTTCTAGAAGGATTAGGTGAATTTAAGATTTCCCCTGAACTTACTAATACAATAGCACGAACTTACAATAGCATTTAGTACGTACTGAGAATCTATTCTACTTTATCTAACGTGAGCCTTCCAAGCAGAAGACACTCTTAATTAAATTTACTGTTTGGATCTTTTAACATCTTATTTATGTACTGTCTGGGTTTGGCGCACATTTGGTTGCTTTGGCGAAGGAGTGTAGAGTAGAGGACAATCTTCTAAATTAAGTTACTCTGAATTATCTTCCATGTGAAACCACGTAGTTTTATTAAATGTTAGAGTATATTGATGTTTTGTTTGAAATTTGTAGATATGTTTGTAAACTCAATTATGACCATAATTGTTTTGACACAAACTTAAGATGAATGTTTGGGTGCATGTACTTTCTCTGATAACAGTGGTTGCTTTGTTGTGGGAAAAAACAAACAAACAAACAAACAAACAAAGCCAGGTTTTGGCTGGATTATTATTTTAAAGATCCCTACATCTCCTCAGTGCCTATACTCAGTGTCTAGCTTGGCAAATCACTGGAAAAAAAGGAAAGACTTTTTATTTAAAATGATTAAAATGATTCTTTTACTTGAAAATAATTACCATCCCCACATTCCACGTAAAAAGTAAGACCTGTGAGAAGTGTTTGACTTGTTTATAGTGAAGGTTTGGTAAGTGTCGTCTAAGATGTTAAATTGGCTGATTTTGTAGCTGGTAATAAATTTCTTCTGTTAAAGAGCACATTTTCGCCAGGCAGTGGTGGTGCACGCCTTTAATCTCAGCACTTGAGAGGCAGAGGCAGGTGGATTTCTGAGTTCAAGGCCAGCCTGGTCTACAGAGTGAGTTCCAGGACAGCCAGGACTACACAGAGAAACCCTGTCTCGAAAAAAAAAAAAATACGCATGTTCCCTGCACATTTTCTGTAAGCTGTGATGTCTATGGGAGCAGACACACAAAGTGTGCTTGCCATCACCCTTAGAAGCAAACACAACAAAAACCACATCCTGTGTTGAACATGCTCCTCTCTTTTGTTGATTTGGGTGAGAGAACTTTCATGAGAATGTATGAGGCTGGTTGAACTATCTAGGCAGAGAAGTCCGAAGAAAGCAGGGCTCAGCTGTGTGAGACTGTACAATCAGACACTAGTTGTGTTTACTTTAAATGTGTGGCAGTAAAGATGCTGCCATGATTTGTACTGAGACACCTGTGCCTCCACCCACCTTCTCTCCTAAAAAACCTAAGTCTTTACCACTATACTGGACACTAGAACATAGCTTTTAATATGATACTTGGAAAAGAAAATCTCTACAAGGTTTTGCTTCAAGTGAGTTAATAGATAAAGAACTTATCTCGAGTTAATTTACCCATTTGTTCATTTTCAGTGATGGACATCCAGCAAACATCTACTTTAAGTTAATGAAATGTTTCACTAATTCTAATTGACTAGACCCTGGCCAAGAGGGAACTAATCCAAACCCGCTGTGTGTGCATGAGCAAGTAGAATCTGCCAGGTTGGTTTTCTTTGGAAGATTTTATTGTAGGATGGTGTGTTTTGTCTGTACACGCTGAGTTGCTTACAAAAGCAAGGCATTTGTGGAATCTCGAACTTAAGGATAATCATTTTGTCCCCCTCTGATGCTATTCAGAGCCTCCACTATGCTAATTTGCATTCAGTATGCTAATTGCCTCCATCATGGGACATGGAATGGCCAGTTTCCAAACTGCCTACAGAAGTCATTTTCTGTTGGAATATCTTTTGGAACTCAGCATTTTAAAGAATTTAAGAAATTCCTCTCTCTTCACTGGCTCTCAGATGCAACCCAAAAGAAAATACCTGTTTCTTTCCATGACACCTTTCTGTTCCCCTCCGTCATGTTCTGAAAATTAGACTCCTACATTTTCTTGCTACCATCAAAGGAGGCACAAGACTCAATCTGTCCAGTAAGACAGTCTTTAGGACATTCCCTGAGGGACTATGACACTAGGGAATATGAACTTGAAATAATATTTGAATGCTGTACTTGGTGCTTGCCATATCATAGATATGTTATAATTGCAAGCCTGATATTTTCTTTAATTGTCATTTTTAAAAACAAAACTCATTTTAGTTGTTTGGTTCAAATAGGTATTGAATATAATCTCAGAACGTCATTAAATGCCATTTGCTTTATTCAATGACTATGATGTTCTATGCCTCAGAAAGGTATCTACTTTAGACAACTCTTAAGATAATAGCTAATAAGTCACTCTCATTCACAAGGTAGAAACAATCAATGGACATATTAAACATTAATGTTCATGGACTATGCTAGTGTTGAGTAAAGAGATTTTTAATTAATCAACAGCTTTAAACTCACTGCTGTTTGGATGTATATCCTGAATTTCATGGATCTAAGTCTTGATCTTTCATTGCAATAGTCTTGAGAAATAGGACTTGTAGGATGGGTTAAGTCTTGAGGGTCTGCTCTCAGGAGTGAATTAGAGGTTATCATAGAAGCTGGTAAGCTATCCCAGGAATGGGGTGCTTTTATGAAATGGTTTTCCATCTCTTCTCCCCTTCTTCCTTCTCCCTTTCCCTCCTCCTCTTTGCTTCCACCCTCTTGCTTCCTTTTTATCTCCCATTATTAGATGAAGGAGCAAGTCTCTTTGGCCTTGAACTTCCCAGACTCTGACTAAGAAACACATTCCTACGCTTTTTAATTGTCTGATCTTATGCTTTTGTAGCAGTACAAAATCAACTAAGAATGAACTTGCTTTCTTGTTTTGTACAATTATACAAAGGCAACTTGAAGTTACATCATAATAAATCATGCTATTGAGAAATTATTAGTGACTTACTTTGATGTAAGAACATTGCATCTAACTTTTACTCAAAATATAAACTAATGCCTTTGGATGCGCATGACATTTGAATTTTGTTTCAAACTTGAACATGAATATCTTGTAATTACCAGCCCAAATAGAGAGTAGAAACTGTCGGGACAGAACTGTTCAATGAAGCATAGTTCTAAACTCTAATTTAACCCTAGCCTCAGTCTCCATTATTAAAATAAACATGGACCCCGAGTATGCTAATGAAACAACCAATTTGCCATAGTTAAGGCTAGGCTAATTTAGGATTATAAATGTATTTCTAGTAGGTACCAACATTCAAATATTTTCTATCAATAAGTGGGTTGGTATCTAAGTAACAAAATATTTTAATTAACAAAATTTTTAATTTTTATTTGTATGTGTGAGTGCCTACATATATGTGTGTGTACAACATGGATGTCTGGTACTTGTGGATACCAGAAAATGCCATCAGATTCCCTGGAACTGTAATTATAGGTGGTTGTAAACTGCCAAGTAAATCTCGGGAACCTAAACTGGAGACTTTACAAAGCCAGAAAGTGTTCTTAACCACTGAATCATTTCTCCAAGTCCTTAATGGTATTTTTTAAATAATGATATTTCTTTTCAAGCCCTGGCTTGGTTAGTTCACACCTTTAATTCTATCATTCAGGAAGTAGAGGGAGGTGCATCTCTATTAGCTGGAGGCCAGCCAGGTCTACATAGTGGGATCCAGAGCAGGGATATACAGGATACCCTGTCTTTAAAAAAAGATAGCATGCAAACAGTAAGGTTCCCAATCAATTTAAAATAAGTCAATTAGCAAAAATATCATCTTCTATACTATCCTTAAGTGGCATCTGGTCATACTAAGAAAGATTACTTGCTTATATATAAGTGTGAGGATTAATTTTATATGTCAGCTTAGCTGAGGAATTGCGTGGCCAGGCATTTGGTTAACACTATTCTGAGTATATCTGTGGGTTTTTCTGGTTGGGATTAACATTTGAATCAGTAGACAGAGAAAAGTAAATTGCTGTCTATGTGTGTATGGGTGGGTGTATCATCCAATAGAACACAAAGGCTAAGTAGAAGAATAAATTCGTTTTGGCTCTGGTTACTTGAGCTGGGACATCTGTCTTTTACTATCTTTAGACTTCTCAGATCTTGATCATGGGAGCTCTGATTTGGCTGACTTTCTGGCTTTTCTGTCCTTTAGATGTAGCTGGAAACTACACTGTAGGCCCACTGGTTTCAAGTATGACGATTAAACCTTGAGACTTCTCAGCTTCCATGATCAGGTGAGCCAATTCCATGTCACAAATCTCTGTTACTGTTTACTAGTTTATGACCCATAAATTTGGATAAACATATATGTATGTGTGTATAGAGACTATGTGCATATAATATACTGTTTGTATATATCTGTTTTTGGTTCTGGTTCTCTGAAGGACACTTGGATAACTAAGTACAGTAATTTCTATGAGAATAACAAGCATTGGTATGGTAAGTTCCCCATTTTAAATGATTTATTTTATGATCTGTATAACAGACAAGGTTTCATGCTATGTAATTTTTACTTGATACCCTGCCAGGAACAAAATGTTCATTTCCTCATTTATTCAATCCCTATCCTGTTTTTAATTATATGTGGAACAAAGTTTTCATGAAATTTGAATTATCTGAAATGGCATTTCTCCATTAGTTGGAAATTTGAAGAGTTTCTAGCATGGTGCGCTAAACATTAAAATCTGAGTTCTGTCCATTGGCAACTCTATATTCTCTGCATGAGTATTTATTAGTTCTTTAATCAATTACAGTTTTAAAAATTAAAATTTCCAGAATAAGTTTTATTCAGAAAATAACCATAAGAGATTATCCAAGTTAGAGAAAAGCAGACCACAAAGCCCATATGTCTGTATGGTAAATGAATAAGCAGCAAGTGAGTACAGATTAAGAGAAGACCTGGGATCCCCTAGAGCAAGCATTTTCTGTTGTATTCTTTCTAATTTATTTGTTCATTTGTTATTTGTTTTGAGTGTGCCTCCTTATGTAATCCTGGTTAATGTCAATTTTTTTGCATATACCAGTCTAGCCTCATAAAAATATGTGTGTTAAAGTGATGTGATTCATAAATATGTCTAATTACGTGCCAATTAAAAACAAATGAAAATAAAAGTAATTTTTCCTCCTCCCTTAGCTTTGGAAAAGATTGGAGGAAAGTCATTGCCTGAGGATTCGTGCTGTCCAAAAGAGTGGTCTGCAGCTGAAGAAGCTGCACCAAAATGAGAGAAGATGAGTTGGAAACACCTGCAAGGATGTTACCTTGGTGACCCAAGTACAATAGCTCAGGAGAGAGAATGGATCAGATGTTTTTAGCTCCTTAAAGAGTTCACATAGCTGCTTTGAAATGAAGACTACCTAACTTTTTGAGTGCAAAACCACCAGAGAAGTGTAACTGGTTGTGTTTTGCAGTTCCAAGGGAAGATGAGGGTGATGAACACTTCTCAGTCACTTACATCTTGAAGCATGAAAATGACCAAGATCTTCAAGCAGGAGGAATGATAGTTAGAAGCTTAAGATAGTTGGTAATAGGAATATTTCAATTTGCAAGTTAACATTAACACTTAATTTCTAATTAATCTAAAATAGTTTTCTGAGTGTTTTCCATGTGTGCAATGTATTCACATAACTTCCATCCTTCTCCTACCCACTTTAATTTTTCCTGTGTTCCCTACTCCCTCTCAATTCGTGACTTCATCTTATTATTTCATATGCACAAACATGTGTATACACACTTGCACAAAAGCACACATATACACATAACCTACTGAGTCTATTTAGTGCTGCATATATATAAACATATATATGTTTATGCATATGTATATACATATGTGCACACACACATGTTTAAGGTTTGTCCACTTGGGTGTACATACTAGCCTATCAGGTAGCTCCTCCCTGGAGAAGACCCTGTCTCCCTCTTTTAGCAAGCATTACTTGCCTATAATTCTTAATCTAGGGGTAGAGTCCTGCAAAATTTCTTCCATCTACACTGGCATGTCAACTGTCCATGTCATTATGTGTGTCTTGCTTAGGTGACTATATTTTTTGGAGTTTTGTGGGTGAAGTTTCCCTATAATATATATAGACAATAACCAGAAACAAGCAAAGATGAGGTAATGAACATTAACTATGAGAAGCATGATGTATAAACTTCATACTGTGTGTCCAGACCTTGTGTAGCCAATCTGGCTGCCCACATTATTCTTGGAGGATCCTCAACACTAAGAACCTGAAAGGGAGAGAGGAGGGGGAGGGAAAAAAAGGAGGGGCAGGATCAAGTATTGGAAGGAGCAGGAAAGAAGTAATTGAATAAAAATATATAGTGTTGGGGGATGAGGAACTAGGGGTAGCCACTAGAAAGTCCCAGATGCCAGGGAAGAAAGAGGCTCCCAGCACCCAAAGAGGATGTCTTTAGCTGAAATAGCCAACAAAAGAGAGACAAAATCTGTAGAGACCACCTCCAGGGATGAGACTGTCCACCCATATCAAAATGTTTTAACTCAAAACTGTTCCTGTCCAAAGGAAAGACAGGGATAAAAAATGGAGCAGAGACTGAAGAAAAGGCCATCCAGAAACGGCCCCACCTAGGGATCCATCCAATCTGAAGACACCAAACCCTGACACTGTTGCTGATGCCAAGAAGTGCTTGATGACAGGAGCCCTGTATGGCTATTCCCTGAAAGGTTATAGACTAATTCAGATGCAGATACTCACAGCCAACCATCAGACTGAGCCTATAACCTCAATGGAAGAACTAGGGGAAGGACTGAAGGAGCTGAAGTGGACCGCAACCCTATAGGAAGAGCAACAAAATCAACTAACCGAACCCCTCAGAGCATCCAGGTACTAAACCCTCAACCAAAGAGTACACATGGATGAGTCCAGTCCATGGATCCACCTACATGTGTAACAGAGCATTGTCTGATCTGGCAATGGGAAGGAAGGCCCTCGATCCTGTGGAGGCTTGGATGCCCTAGCACAGAGGGATAATAGAGCGGTGAGGTGAGAGTGGCTACATGGGTGGGGGAGCACTCTCTTAGAGGCAAAGAGGAGAGGGGATTGGTTGGGGGTGTTCGTGAAGGGGAGACCAGGAAGGGGACAACATTTGAAATGTAAACGAATAACATGATTAATAAAAAATAAAAAAATAAATGTACCCTTAAGTCCCCACCCACAATGTGCTTTGTCTGAGTTCTTTTCCTCGGGTTGATCTGTGACTTCATTATCTCATATACTTTACATTTACTGATTGAAGGTGACCAAAGTGCCAGATAGTTTTAGCTTGTCACACACAGACCTTGTTAATGAAGAGTCACAGCAGGCTTGAGTGTTTTTAATGTGCATTCTCACTGCCCTTCCCATGGTACTTCTGTTTATTGTATCACATTTTAAAATCTCACAAAATTGTGTTTCTCTGACTTGGAAACATACTTCCAGTGAACTGAAAGTTTTATTATATAGAATAAAAAGGAGATGGAAGAATTATGCATGAGGAGAGAAAGGAATGTTTGTTTACTGAGTCAGAAACAAATTGAGATAAACAGAGAACATGGGAAGTAAGTCAGCGTTTTTCAATGTGTATAAGATGCTGCACATATTTCTGTCACTTTGAAAAATGGTTTTTAAAGTTTGCTAATAGTGTTTCCAAATTGCTAAATTGATTATAACTTAGTAGGTGAATAATAATGTTTTTCTCATTTGCACTGCTGACTTGACACAAGAAAAGGAAGAAAAGCCCTGTAGACGAGGTTCTACAACAAGTAAAACAAAAACAAAAAACAAACTGTCTTTTAAGTACACTGCCCAGAAATGAACTGGGTTAGAACTCCTTTGAATAAAAGTCAAAAGCATGTATATACTTATTCATATAAAATGCTAAATAGAAAATTTTATGTGTAGTTATGACATAGAAAAGAAAATATACTGTGTGGCTGAATTAAATAAGAACAGAATTCTACCACATTTCATTAATTCTAACTTACAAATTGTCCACACTGAGTGTGATTGAAGTTAATGTAATGCCAAGTCTGTCTGAACAGATCTGATATGACATAGAATTAATTTCATAGCTGGAGTACTAAGAGACCAAGATATAAAATAGGCAAATAATGTAGACTTTTTATCTCAGTTAAGATTACTAGCTTTTCCCTTCAAAACATATCACTACAACTATTCATGGGAAGAAAGACAATTTTCTGTGTATTTTCCCAGTAAAAGTACTGGTGGTTGTAAGACTTTCCATTCTGGGGTGGTTTGCCCTGTTCTCAAGGTCTGCTTTAGGACCCTCATAGATAGGACTTCACCTTCAAGACCCAACTTGATAACTCACAGAAGCACCCATTGGTGACCATTAAAGACTTGGGCAATTGATCGCCTTCAAACTTTGTTTGCCAACACTTTTGGTGACCATGAGGATGAACCGCACTAAGTTCTTACTAATAACTCTTGCTCTATTTATCCTGAATCATTTGACAGACATCCCTCTTTCAAGTTTTTTACCTTTGAAGTCTTAAACTCCCGTATTCTTCTGTCTGTAGCCCTGTATGTTTCTTTCATGTGCTTATTGATGCAACATCTATCCTGTCACCTCATTGACACTTACTGTCTTTGGGAAACTTCTTTTTCTAGCAGTTAATTGATTTTTTACCACTTTCACTTCTTGATGTGAAATAAAGTCAAGATTTCATCATGCATGACTTCAGTATTTGACTTAATAGCAGATTAAAATAAGATATTCTCTGGCATTTCATCCAGTTATATTGTAACCTTGGTTCAATTCAGCCTTTATACATTTTACCTTTATATATTGATAGACAGCTTTAGGAAATAAGTGGTTTGAGGAGGCAGCTTACATGACATATTGATGGTCTTAAGTTTCAGACTGGTGCATAGTTTAGTAACAATACTAAATTATTGTTACTGGTTAAGCTTTGAAGAGTTGGGCCAAAACCTTTACTTTCTTCTCACAATTTTATGTTAGACTTTTAATTTGGTTAAATGGGAATTTAATAAGATCTATTATTCCAATTTCACATGTAGAATATTATTCACCAGAAATCCACTACCAAATATAGCCATTCTCTCATTTCTCTGGGTCTCATCCCATGGATATGTCATGTTTTTGATGTTCCATTGGTGCTAAACATATTTAGATGTTTCTCACCATCATTTTCTAAACAATACTGCATAAGTACTATTTATATAACATTTACATTATATTAGCTATTATGTATAATCTATGATGATTTAAAGTATATAAAAGTGTATGTGGAAATACTGAGCCACTATATACAGAGGCCTTCTGTATCTGTATATTTGAGCATCAAAAGGGATTTCTGGAACTGTTAACTCTTGTATACCAAAAACCAACTGCATAATGCTTACTTTTTCTGAGCTGCAAATGTATATACTGATCCAATTGCTATACAGTTCTTCTGTAATGTTTCTTATAGAAAACTAAGCATATACTCAACTCTCTAAATGACCATTTTACTATCTTCTTGTATTAGTTAAAGTTTCTATTGCTGTGATAAAGCATCATAACTGTAAACAACTTGGGAAGAAAAGGTTTCAGCTTGCACCATACATTTTTGCTGAGCAAAGTCAGGGCAGGGATTTAAACAAGGCAGGAAGGAACTGATTCAGAGGCCATAGAAGAATACAGATTACTGGCTTGTTCCTCAAGACTTGCTCAGACTGATTTCTTAGTAGCCTATGGGTGCCACCACTCACAATGGGTTGGGCCCTCTCATATTAATCACTAATTAAGAAAATGACCTACAGGCTTGCCTACAGCCTGAACTTATGGAGGTATTTTCTCAACTGAGGCTCCCTCCTCTCAGATGCCTATACCATGTGTCTGGTTGACATAAAACTGGACAGCACACTTCTCTAAGTAGTTGAGTTGTTAATAGCTTAAGAAAACTGTGCTTCTGACCTTTTGCCTTGAAACACTAGAGACCCTACTCTTATCTAATCTCTCAGTTCTCTGTGTGATTAATGCCAATGTTTTTCAGTGGCTCTGCTTCAATACCTAATTTGACCACTTATTGTCCTGTGCTAACTTCTGAAAGGTTTTATAGGTGATGAACGGATACGGTAATCATTTGGAGTCAACAAAGAGTAAGTTTACAGAAATTGTAGTTAAACTTTCTCTAGATCCTAGGCTTTGTCATTATAGCATTGTTTCTTATTACATGAGCAGAAAGTCATTCAGTGACTACTTGTAACTTCTTTGTCCATTAGAGCAAAAGCTCAGAGACCTCAGAAACCTCAGAGCTTCTCAAGAAAATGACTTAGAAACACAACAGTTGATGCTCCCGATGCTTTGGCTTATCAAAGTTTTTCATTTGGTCCCAACAACCAACTCAGCTTCTTCTAGTCACATTTTTTTTCATAATATATGAACTCAACTTATCTGTTGCAATCTACATGGCAGGACACCATGCAATATTTAAGGGACAAGAGAAAAAGTGAGATTAATATCTTGTTCATGCTAAAGATTTAACATATACCATGTGCAGCAGCTGCCCTCCCTACTGAATGCAAGAACTATTTCTTGTATTCATTTTCTTGCTAATATGATAAAATAATTTGATAATGAAATACTTTGACGATTTTGGTGTCAAGAGGATATAACCTGCAGAGAAGCAGTTAAGCAGCAAATAGTTTCAATTTGTGTGAGCTGAGCAAGGCACAGGAAGGACATTAAAAATGTTTAATTTGAATGCCTTTGAGTTGGCATTCAACTCAAAGAGTATTGAATATACTCTATTCAATATTACAGGGAAATTGTCAGTTTTTCTTGTTTCTTTTAATTAGGATTCTGTCTTCATTAGTTTTTATACTTCTTCAAAATATTCTGTTTTTCATGAGAAACTATTTGTGTTTTTTCTTGTACTTTTGTTGTTGTTTTAGTTGGCTGGTTGGTTGGTCTTTGTTTTGTTTTTGGTATTGCTTTTACTCTTAAGAATTACTCTTTAACTCCTTTACCTGCACTGAATCATTCCATAAAGCACAAAAGAAACATTTCCAAGAATTCAGACTAAAAAGTAAGGCATAGAGATAAGGCTGGAGGCAAGGAATTTATCAGTGGCCACATCAGTCCAGCCCGGAGCAAGTGGCATTCCTAACTCCCACTGTTAATAGCTTGTGGTTCTTTATCTGAATAACACTTATACACTTTTATCTATTTTTAAGTATGTGACATTCGCTTCATAAACTTTCTCTCCTTAGACACATTCATTTCACTCAGTATTATTCATTTGAAGTAAACTAAGGTATTAATGAAGTCAAATTACAAAGTCATGGATTATGATTTATTATAAGATCGTAATTCTCCAAATAAAATGATTTGTTATTCTATTAGAAATACAAACTCTTATTGATTTACTCTAAATGATTATACATGAGTAGTAGCCATGTGTTTATCATAATAACCTCTACATTAGACTGTAATAAAAGCTGCTTCATTTGTATTTATGATTATCTCTACTGTAGTACCTGCTCTCAATTTTCCACTCATAGTATTATTTGCATCTTAGATTGATATACGATCTGTGCTTATGATAGTTAATTGCCTCAGGGCCAATCTCTTTTAGACTGTAGGCAGAAATTGAGGCCATCACTTCCAATTGAACAGAAAGGGGCTGAGCAATTGAATATAGAAGAAGCATGCAAGGCAGCCATGAAGAAATTAGTGCCAGAGCAGAGAGGTAAGTAGAATAAGACCAGAATTTCAGAAGAATTCCTCCAAACAAGGATGAGAATACTGTGTAACCTCCTCAACATACAAATAGCTGTGAGAAGGACTGACAATGCAGTCCAAAATTCCTGTGGTAAAGCACATCTGTGGGGCTTTAAGACTGGTTCATGTTCATAATTTCCTCCTACATACCTGTATTTTCTCTAGATCAGTGCTTTTAATGTTCCTATTGCTATGATCCTTTAAGACAATTCCACATGTCATGTGATCTCCAACTATAAAATTATTTCTGCTGCTACCTCATAACTGTATGTTTTCCATTGTTATGGTTAATTAAATATTTGTTTTGGAGTGTTCTTAAGTGAACCCTATGAAAGGGTCATTTGATGCTCCCAAAAAAGTCATTCATACTCCACAAAGGGGTTGCAACCAACAGATTGAAAACCCTTGCTCTTTATTATAAGTTTCTTCTAAGTAATTATTAAGATTTTGAATGTACATATCTTATGCATTTAATCCTATAATCTATTCTCCATGCCTTGTTATTTATATGGCCTTTGGTTGTATACATTTTCTGTATGCTTAAGGATTTATATGACATCTCATATCGCTCTTATCGCAGTAACCATGACAGAGTGAACTTGTGCATGTATGAGCATGTACAATCAACTGAAAATATCTAGTAAAATACCAAAGTGTAAACTTTAACACCATTAGGACCTATAAGCCTTTGATTCTATTCATTATCCTTCCTCTTCTCGTGACCTTTGTCCTCATTTACCTTGTCAGTCATAACTACACCATCAAACTTCTTAAGCTCCATTACCGTGTCTTATTGTACTTCCTTGGCTAAATCACAAACCTGGTTAAATTCATCTGATAGCCTATTCCATTTCTCTGTGTTAAAAATAAAACACATAACTAGACAAATTAATTTATTTTTAGATTTATAATCATCTTATTCAATGAAGCATTTCATATCATTGGGTACCTACACTCTTATAGTTCCTGGCACTTGTCTTTCCTATTTTGTTAAAAAGGAGTTGCTGAAATAATTATTTCACTATTTCCCTATGCTCCCGAACCTCCTAAAAGTACATCTCATTCTTATTGTCAGCTGAAGGCCACATTAATAGCTAGAGGAAACTGAAGCATTTAGGAAAGAATTTCTACAAACTCCCACTCATCCAACATCTGTAACCATTTATCCCTCCTCTTATAACTATGGACGAGCTGTTTATTCTCCTTGCTGAAGCCTAAATTTTGAGCATTCTTATAGCATTTATTCAAGAAAAATGTTTTGTTAATTTGTACTATTCTCTTCTTTGGCAAGAATCATTTTCAACAGCATGAAAATAAATTTAAATTTTTCCATTAAAAATTTTTTCTCAACCTTCTGCTACATTTTATAAAAGAAAAGAAAGAAAGAAAGAAAGAAAGAAAGAAAGAAAGAAAGAAAGAAAGAAAGTCCCTGGAGTATTAATGCAAACTTGATGCCTTCAGTTTAACTCCTTTTCTATTGGTTTAAAGCATACTAATCCTGTTTTTGGTGTCTCTGTCCTCACTGAAAATAAATTTGTTAGGATCACAGTTGACCTCCACAATGCTAAATCCAAACTGAGTTCTTCACTTCTCAGTTTAAAAAGTTGTTGGGGGGCTGGTGAGATGGCTCAGTGGTTAAGAGCACTGACTGCTCTTCCAGAGGTCACGAGTTCAAATCCCAACAAACCACATGGTGGCTCACAACCATCCATAATGAGATCTGATGCCCTCATATGGGTGTCTGAAGACAGCTACAGTGTACTTACACAAAATAAATAAATAAATTCTTAAAAAAAAAGTTGTTGGGGCAATTTCTTGAAACAAATTTTCCACGTAGCTTCCAAGACCTCACTCAGTTTTGGGTTCCCCTCTGACTCTATCTCTGGCTATTCCTTTTGTGTTTCCTTTCCATGTTTCTTTCCTTTCCATGTTCCAGATGTCCTTCAACAGAGGAATGGATACAAAAAAATGTGGTACATTTACACAATGGAGTATTACTCAGCTATTAAAAACAATGAATTCGAGAAATTCTTAGGTAAATGGATGGAACTAGAAGTTATCATCCTGAGTGAGTTAACCCAATCACAAAAGAACACACATGGTATTTACTCACTGATAACTCGGATATTAGCCCAAAAGCTTGGAATAACCAAGACTCAACAAACAGACTACATGAAGCTCATGAAGAAGAAAGACTAAGTGTGGATGCCTCAGTCCTACTTAGAAGGAGTAACAAAAATACTCAAGGGAGCAAATATGGACACAAAGTGTGGGACAGAAACTGAAGGAGGAGCCATCTGGAGACCTTCCACCTGGGTCTCCATCCCAGAGGCCTACCAGAGGCTGACACATTCAGAAGCCGATGCTCACAGCTAACCACTGATCTGATCAAGAATTTCCCAATGGAGAAGTTAGAGAGAAGACTGAAGGAGCTAAAAGGGTTTGTGGCCCCATGAGGAGAGCAACAATACCAACCAATCAGAGCTCCCCAAGGTCTAAACCACCAGCCTGGGAGCACATAGGAAGGGACCCATGACTCCACCTGTACATGAAGGGGAGGATGGCCTTGTCCGGCATTAGTGGGAGAGGAGATTCATGGTCCCATGAAGAATGAACACCAATTGGGGGGGGATTCAATGGTGGGGAGGTGGGAGTGGGGGGGTAGGTGGGGGCACATTCTCATAGAAGCATGAGGAGGGGGATGGGATAGGAGGTTCCTGGGTGGTGGGGGAAAGGGGGTTAGGGGATAAAATCTGAAATGTAAATATAATATCCAATAAAAAGAAAAAAAAAGAAAATAGAGAAACTACACCCATTATAATAGTCACAAATAATATGAAATATCTTGGTGTGATGCTAACCAAGCTAGTGAAAGATATGTATGACAAGGACTTCACGTCTCTAAAAACAGAAATCGAAGAAGATCTCAGAAGATGGAAAGATCTCCCATGCTCATGGATTAGCAGGATTAATATAGTAAAAATGGCCATTTTGCCAAAAACAATCTACAGATTCAATGCAAATCCCATCAAAATTCCAATTCAATTCTTTACAGAGATAGAAAGAGCAATTCTGAAGTTTATCTGGAATAACAAAAACCCAGGATATTAAAATCCATTCTCAACAATAAGAGAACTTCTGAAAGAATCACCATCTCTGACCTCAAGCTACACTATAGAGTGATTAAAAACTACATGGTATTGGTACAGAGACAAACAGGTAGATCAATGCAATAGAACCAAAGACCCAGAAATGAACTCACACACCTATGATCACTTGATCTTTGACAAAGGAGCTAAAACCATCCAGTGGAAAAAGAACAGCATTTTCAACAAATGGTGCTGGTTCAACTGGAGATCAGCATTTAGAAGAATGCAAATTGATCCATTCTTATCTCCTTGTACAAAGCTCAAGTCCAAGTAGATCAGGACCTCCACATAAAACCAGATAAGGTGGATATAATAGAAGAGAAAGTGGGAAAGAATCTTGAACACATTGGCACAGAGAAAAATTTCCTGAACAGAACACCAATGACTAATGCTCTAAGATCAAGAATTGACAAATGGGACCTCATAAAATTGCAAAGCTTCTGTAAGGCAATGGACACTGTCAATAGGAAAAAAGAGTAATCCACAGATGGGGAAAAGATCTTTACCAATTCTACATCTGATAGAGGGCCAATATACAAAATATACAAAGAACTCAAGAAGTTAGACTCCAGACAACAAATAACCCTATTAAAAATGGGTTACAGAGCTAAACAAAGAATTCTCAACTGAAGAAACTCAAATGGCCAAGAAGCACCTTAAGAAATGTTCAACATCCTTAGTCATCAGGGAAATGCAAATCAAAACAACCCTGAGATACCACCTCACACCAGTCAGAATGGCTAAGGTCAAAATCTCTGGTGACAGCAGATGCTGGTGAGGAGGCGGTGAAAGTGGAACACTCCACCATTGCTGATGGGATTGCAAGATGGTACAACCACTCTGGAAATCAGACTGGTGGTTCCTCAAAAAATTGGAAGTATTTCTACTTGAGGACTCAGCTGTACCACTCCTGGGCATATTTCCAAAAGATGCTCCAAGATATAACAAGGACACATATTCCACAGTGTTCATAGCAGCCTTATTTATAATAGCCAGAAGCTGGAAACAACTCAGATGTCCCTCAATAGAGGAATGGATACAGAAAATGTGGTACATTTACACAATGGAGTACTACTCAGCTATTAAAAACAATGATTTCATGAAATTTGCAGGCAGATATGGAACTTGAAAATGTCATCCTGAGTGAGATAACCCAGTCACAAAGAACACATGTACTCACTGATGAGTGGTTATTAGCCAAAAGGAAGGTCAGAATATCCCTGATACAACTCACAGACCATATGAAACCCAAGAAGAAAGAAAATCACACCAAAGTGTGGATGCAACAATACTACTCAGTAGGGGCAAGAGAATAATCTCTGTGAAGTAGAGGGAGAGAGGGATCTGGGAGGGAGAGAGGAGGGGAAGAGAAAAGGAGAGGCAGTTCAGATATGGGAGGATGTGGGGGAGAAGTACAGAGGGTCAGAAAAGTAGGTGTGTAGAAGTAGGGGAGGGGGAACTGAGGGTAGCCACTAGAAAGTCCCAGATGCCAGGGGTGCAAAAGGTTCCCAGAACCCAACAGGGAGGACTTTAGCAGAAATATCCAACAAAGGGGAGATTAGAACCTGTAGAGACCATATCCAATGAATAGGCATGGCCCACAGTTGAAGGATGGGGCCACCCACCCACCCACCTCAAAAATATTAACTCAGAATTCATCCTGTCAAAAGAAAATGCAGGGACAAAGAGTGGAGCAGAAACTGAAGGACCATCCAGAGACTGCCCCACCTAGGGATCCATACCATCTACTGACACCAAACCCAGACACTATCGCTGATGCCAAGAAGTGTGCATTCACAGGAGACTGGTATAGCTGTCCCCTGAGAAGCTCTGCCAGAACTAGACCAATACAGATGTGACTTCACACAGCCAAACACTGGACTAGGCATGAGGACCCTGATGGGGAAGTTAGGACAAGGACTGTAGGAGCTGAAGGGTTTTGCAAACTCATAGGAAGAACAACAATATCAACCAACTAGAACCCCCAAAGTTTCCAAGGACTAAACCACCAACCAAAGAGGACACAGGTGGTACCCCTGGCTCCAGCTAGATAAGTAGCAGAGGATTGCCTTATCTGGAATCACTAGGAATGGAGCCCCTTGGTCCTGTGGAGGCTTGATGGCCCAGGATAGTGGAATAATAAGCCACTGAGACAGGAGTGGATGGGTGGGTGGGGAAGCACCCTCATAAAGATAGGGGAGAGTAGGTAGGGGTTATCAGGCTTGTGAGGTGACACTGGGAAGAGGGATAACATTTGAAATGTAAATAAATAATATAACTAATAAAAGGAATATTATACAATTGAGTTAATTGCATATTGGAGACTGTCGATACTAGAAGCACAGCGAGTTTGAAGACAAAGCAGTGGAAATTATGCAGTCTAAAAAATATAGAAAAAAACAACCCAAAAGAATGTGGTTAGAGGTTAGAGACTTGTAGGAAGAGTAACAAGATATTTTAAAGATGTGTAACTGCCATTCTGGGAGAAAAAGAGAAAGTTAGTAGAAAAGGAAAAAGTAATAAATGATATAAGTTTTAAAATCTTGATGAGAATATTGATTTATAGGTTCAAAAGGTTTAGGAAACCCAGGTTAGAGTAAAGGGGAGACTGACAACATCCATTGTCATCACAGATTGATAATTATCAAGCATAGAAAACAAATATGTAAAATAGAAAAGTCATGTGTTAAATATAAATAAATAAACTGCACCTATATCTACCAAGAAAGTACACATTACAGGCCTCAGTATAAAAAGTTGTAACCAGAGAAATATAAAGAAAAAATAAAAAAACACACAATGAAGGCAAGGGACATTTACAGATAAATCCATGTACAGTAAACTGTGTTATAGGTATAGCCTAGCAGCTCAAGTTTGATGGCCTCAGTGATGTGTCAAGTACTTTAAGGTACTTAAAACAGGGGCTTTAAGGCAGAACTTTTTCATGAACTGGTCAGTGGCTTCTTATCTAAAAAGTTGCCATATATACATACATACATGCACACATACATGCATACATACATACATACATACAGTTTTATTTTATGGTGTGTAGATGTTTTGTCTGCCTGTGTGTCTGTGTACTGTGTATGTGCAGTGCCCACAGAGGCCAGAAGATTCTGCTGGCACTAGAGTTACAGATGCTTGCGAGGTGGCTGTGGGCACCAAGAATCTAACCCTGGTTTTCTGGAGCTCCTAACTCGCCTCAGTAGAGCCATCTCTCCAGCAAAGGTTTTCATTCTAGCCAGGCAATCATTTTCTTAATGATTTCTACAAAAATTATTTCTTTTCATTTTTTTGAGAATTAAAAGAAAAAGTAAAACAAGAGTAACATAGATCGTTTCTTTAGATAAAAAGAGCATCAATTCTAGTTCTTATATCAAGTTCTAAGGGCAGATGGCTTAGGATAGACTTCGTACAGTAGACTAAAGGATGCACTATAGATTATTAAAGAAATTCATATAAAATTGATCATTTTTTCAATGATATTTTTCAATACTTTACAATATTCTTTGGTTATCTAACATTATTTATATTCTTTAACAGATTTTTTTTTCTTTAACAGATTTTATAACATCAATCTTCACCCTGTAAAATTTACTGACATAAGTTGAACTCAAGCCTGGGGACTTGTGACACATTAAAAGAAGTTCTCATCCATTAAGTTAATTCTAGTCATTTACCCACACTTCTTTATGTTTTCAATTCTAGCTCTTTAATTTTTCCATGGCTACAAAAGATGAGTGGTGGGCTCATCCTGCTACTCAAACGGACAGACTACATCTGTCTTTGAGAACTGCACAATCATTTTTTTGTGTGTGTTGCGGTGAAGCAAATACCTGTTGAGCCATGAAATTTCATTTTTCTGAGCCATTCATTCATTATAGTCTACCCCTCCCCAAATAATATACACATTGGTTCAGGCAACAATATATCACTCTGGAGGACTATATCTTTCTGGGTCCCAATAATTCTTTAATGTATTTTACACTGAGTTAAATATCAGAAATTCCCCCAAAAAAGTATTTTTCCAGGGACTTTCTGATTGACAAACTGAACAGTTCAGTTCATTGTAAGAACAAATGAAGTTGAGAAATACAACCATTCCCCTCAAAAAGAATACTTAAAATCACATTTCCCAGACCACCGTATTTTAGACTGCTTTATTTTGCAGATTTTTAACTATTGCAGAAGAATTCAAATATTCTTTTGTTCATCTAACATGTAGGCACTGCGTGTTGCATGTACTCTTCTCACCTTGCACATGTAATCTCACCTTGCATATAATCTCACCTCCAGTGTAGATGTCGCATGCACACACGAACAGATACTTTTGATCCAATGGGAAAAGTCAATTGTCTTAGAAATCGCCTGAAGAATTTCACCTAGTCTATGGAGAGAGACCTGTCCCTCACTCTTGGCTTCTGCCTAATCTGCAAACTGTTATCAAGACTGCTAAGGCTTTCTATTTGCCTGTGTATCTGGCCTTGGGCAAGTCAGATCAATAGCATGAATTGGGGAAGTGGTTTTGAGCCACACAGCATTTGCCTTTTTTCCAGGACTTCAGACAGATCCAGTGTGTACCATCCAGGAAGCTTACATGATGGAACTTCAGTAAAAAGTCTGGACACCAGGGCTCTAGTGAGATCCTGATGAAAATAGAATGCATGCCATCAGACATCAGTGCTGGGGAAGACACACTGTCTGTGACCCAATGGGGTGGGGGTCAATGATCCTCCAAGTCCGTTCTTTTCCTGGATGTTACCTTTTGTCCTTCTTTTCTTGGATGCTTTTAATCTACATTATCCTTTTCCTTTAACAAATCATAACCACAGCTGTAATCTGCCCATCATTTCTGCAAGTGCTTTTAGTGAATTATTGAAACTGAAACTCCCCGAGCTTCCCATTGATCGTAGATGTGGGGACTGTTTCGGGATGTGCTCTCTCTAAACACCACATACTCTATGTATCATCAATGTTTTCAGAGTTTTACCTGGCGCAAACATAGTCTTGCCTTTCTCCTAGGAGTGTCCTGTAAAATGTAGAGATTTTCTCTTCCACAGCCCTGAGTCCTCTGGACTTTGAGGTGATATAGTTGTTTTTATTCACTGTCATTCTGGATCATTCTCCTAGAAGCTTTAAGAAAATCCTCAAGGTCTGAGAGATGGCTCAAGAGTTAAGAGCTCCCACTTATCTGGCAGGGCACCCGAATTTGATTCCCGGTGCCCATGCTCCAGGGGATCCCCCACTCTTCTGGACTCCTCAGCACTCCCGCACACATGCCCTCTTACACACACATCCATATGCACATATTTTGAAAACACATCTTTAAGAAAATGAAAATATTCAATATCACTGTGGGATCCAGGGCTTCATAAATTCCAGGCAAGCATTCTACTGTTAAGCCTTAATTCTCCAGCCCAAATTGTCACTGTTAGTACCATTCAGTCACCTTCCATCACTCCTGGCATTGTCAGAATCATACACTTACCTAAGGATCTGACCACTGTCCCAATCAAAGTGACTACCTGGCCTGATACCCAGTTCCTTCACCTGCCTAATGAATGTAGGATTTCTATTAGAAGTAAAATTCTAAACAAAATCTAAAACTCAATCTTCACCAATCTATACTCCTGTTAAACCAGGGCTTGCCTCACCCTGCCTCACTTTCCACTGGTCTAAGGACTGTTTTATCTGCTATGAGTTTTGTTGACTGTTGTCCATTCATTTGATCCCACTGTTCAGTTCACTAACCTGCTGTGTTTATATGAGCCACTGTTCTCTATTTCCTCACCTTGGTTATTTTACTAGACTTATTTGAGATAAAGGTCTCTTCTGGAAAAACTTCTGATTTATTCTTTTGTGGAAGGCAATATATTTCAAATAGAAATTAAGCCCTTGTTCTGTGCCCAGAAATATACCCTTATGTTTATAATCTAAAATAAATGTTACCATTTCTATCTTCAGTGAGATCAGTCTCCATCAAGAAATGGGGTAAAACTTAGACATCCAGTGAAACTTCCATATCTGCAGGTTTCCACTTCTGAGGCTTCAAGCAACTGTGGCTTACATGTTCTTGATAAAAAAAAAAAAAAGAAGAAAAGAAAAAAAAATGAATTGACTGTAGCAAACACGTACAGGCTTTATTTTTATTTGCTCTATAAACAATTCAGTAGAATGGTCATATACATAATATTTTCTTTATATTAGATATTAATATGCTACCTAAACTTAGTTTGAAGCCTTTGCTATCTATGGAGATCCACAATCTGGTTCTCCATAGATCCTGTGGGAAGATTGTATTGTACAAGAGTGTCAAGCATACCAGGCTAAAGCTATGAAGTATGAGAAAGAAGCTCTGCTACATTTGTCAGTAAGACCAACAAAGTGGTTCTTCCATGGAATCACTAAGGGAAGCCAAAGAAGGATACGGGTGAGACCTTCTACTTAAAGACAAAGCTAGTCCAGCATTAGGAACACAGCCAGAGGAGAAGAACCTGAAAGGTATGGGTAATGAAAGTTAATTATGTCCGTATAATAAAGTGAAGCCATAAACCTGAGAAGGAAGCTATGCCACTATTCAGGAAGATATATTTGATTCTTAGTAGCTTCAAAAGTCAAAAACTATCGAAACCACCAGATTTTCAATCATCAGAGGAAATTTTCAATTTAATTGAATGTCCCAAAATCACACTGGCTGCTTCCGGAGGTAATAAGTCTTCAGTCACTTGAGAGGCATGAAGAGAGTTTAGATACATCATTGAGAGGGTGTCACAAAGAGCATCAAATGATCACTTACGGTTGGGCATTGTGGTTTACAGATTCCCTCCTCTTCCACGGTTATATACTTTAAAAAATGTTCCCTAACATTTTTATATAGGCAAACGATGCAATCTTATTATTATGCATGCAAACAGTAAAATCTCACTACCTACCTTCCTTTGTTTCCATTCCACTACTACTAACCTCCTTTCTTCCCTAAGAGTTCCCCTTTCCATATTCATGTGTGTTTGCTGAAAGATTCAAAGAGCTCAATCATAGTCACCTATGTGACCTTGGGTTTAGAATTATGTATTGGGACCTGGTGTGCTCACCAGAAACTATTCAGCTGACAGTGATTTCCCTATTTCCAGAATCTATCAGTGGCCATCAGTTCAATATGGAGGGGACCCTTGAACCTCTTCCTCATTCATATTTGGCCACTGACAGGTCCGTTCTGTGCAGGCCCAGTCCAGGCAAGTGCAGTTACAGTGAGTCCATGATTGAAATGATGTCTCATGTTCAGAACATGGTATCCTGTAATCCTGTATCCCTTCATTCTGTCTTTTGGTTCTTATGATCTTTTCTTCCCCTTCTTTCACAATGTTCTCTGAGCCTTAGAGGAGGTGGTGCAAAATACCCTTGTTTAAGGATTTAAAACTCACCTTCTTTCAGCATCTTGAGATGTTCTGTGTCCCTCTATTTCCTGTAGAATGAGGCTTCCCTGGTAAAAGTAACGATTGTATACAGTCATAAGTGTAAATATTTAGAAGGTAGTTGACAGTCTGTTTACTTAACTAAATAAATAGTTGGTTAAATCCTAGAGTCTTTTTTGTCTAATTGTGGTTTTTTAATGGAAATTTACAGTATTAGAAATGGAGTCTCTCTTGTAAGCAGGACTCCAATGTGAGAATTGGTAGTTACCTCTATTAATACCACAGGGTATCTTCAGCAATAGGGTCCTGTCCTCCAGTTTTGTTAGACAATGAGGGAGGGCAAGAACCTGTATTGTATAGGGGGCAAAGTCAAAAGGAAGTATCCCACATTGGACACTGGGATTTTTGCTTAATTATTCATGACTTCTAAAAGAAACCTTTTTCAGCATTTAAGAATATTGCTCTTTAAGCTATTCGTGTGTGTGTGTGTGTGTGTGTGTTATTTTTAAACTGGATTATAAGGTAGTAGATTTCAATATGACTTTTCCACATATCCTTTGATTCATTTAACCCTTCCCCTTTCCTTTTCCTCCCCACTCCCTTCTTAAACCTTTTCACTCCCAGTATCCCCCCTCTCTACTTTCACATTACCTACATTCTTGTAACCTGCACCCTTACAGCCACATTGTCTCGTGACCCTTTTCTAGTTTTCTGACTAGCTACTCCTTGCTAAGCACAGCAAATTAGAGGTCTGAATCTTGGACCCACATATGAGAAAGAATATGCAGCCCCTGTCTTTCGGGGCTTTTGTTACGTCAGTATAATTATTTCCAGTTTCATCAATTTACCTGACAACTTGATCATTTTTGTTGTTTTTACAATTGAATAAAATATTTCTATTACTTATTCATCAGTTGATGGACATCAAGGCTGATCTCATGTCCTAGTTACTGTGAATAGAGTAGCAAGGAGCATAGATGAGCAAGTGTCTCTATGGAAGGAAACAGACACCTTTGGGTTTATCCCTCACCGTAGTGTAACTGGGTCATACGGTAGCCTCTTCTCTACCTTTTTAAGGAATCTCCATACTGATTCCCATGATGACTGCATTTATCCATCTACCAACAGTGAATAAAGGTTCTTATCTGTTAACATCCTTACCAACACTTGGTTTTAATTTCTTGATGGTAGTCATTATGATTGGGAGGAGATAGAACCTCAAATTGGTATTAATTTGCAATTCTCTGGTGGCTAGTGATGTTGAACTAATTTTAAAATGTTTATTAGCCATTTGAATTCTTTTGAGAACCCTCTGTTCATATCTAATATTCATTGTTATTGGGCTAGTTTTCTTGGTACTTTGTTTTTGAGTTCTTTCAATATTCTAAATATTAATCCTTTACCAGCTGCATAGACAAAAAAAAAAAACCATTTTTTTCTATTCTGTGGGTTTCCTCTTTACTGTTGTTGTTTTGTCTTGTTTCTTTGAGACAGGATTTCTCTGTGTAGGCCTGGCCATCATGAAACTTGCTCTGTAGACAGACTAGCCTTGAACTTAAAGAGATTTGCCTGCCTCTGCCTGTTGAACCACCCTCCAGCTATCACTGTTGCCTTTGTTGGACAAAAGCTTTTACTTCCAAAGGATCAACTGTTGATCTTTGTGTGTGTGTGTGTGTGTGTGTGTGTGTGTGTGTGTGTGTGTGTGCTACTAGAGTCCTACTAAGAAATTTCCTACCTGTGCTTATGTTATAGCATGCTCCCTCACTTTTTTCCACCAGTTTCAGTGTTTTGTCTCTTACAGTCAGGTCTTTTATCCATTTGGTGTTGATTACCATAGAGTGTGAGATTCTGCTACCTGCAGACAACCAGTTTTCTTGACAGCATATACTGAAGATATTCTTTCATTCCACATCTATTTTTTTGGTGTCTTTGTTGACACAGTGGCTATAGTTGGGTGGACTGAAGTCTAGGACTTTTATTCTATTCCATTGATCTATATGTATGGTCCTGTGCCAAATGACATGCTGTATTTATTACTATAGCTTTGAGGTATAATTGATAAAGTATGATGATTGTAATGAATGGTCAGGTTGGATTTACAACAGAGACATGAGGATGCTTCAACATATACAAATAACAAATATAGTAAATAATATAAATGAAATTAAAGAAGAACAATCACATGACCATTCATTATGTACAGTGTAAGCCTTTGGCAAAAGCCAACCTAGCTTTATGATGAAAGTCCTAGAAGGAATAGGACTAAACAGAACACGCTAGATAGTATGTGTGATTAACCCATAACCAACATCATCCTAAGTAGATGTAAGCTTGAACCAATCTTATTAAAATCAAGACAAGAGTTTCTATTGTCTTACTGCTATTCAATGTAGTGCTAAAGATCCTGTATTTGATTTGTACTATATAGAGAAATTCTGCATCTACCATCATCAAGGATATTGGCCTAAAGCTCTCTTTTATGTTGTGACTTTACATGGATTTGGTACTAGAGTAATCCTGGTACCACAAGGATTTTGAAAGTGTCCCCTTTATGTTTTGTGGAATAATATGAGAAGCATTGTTAGTAATTCTTTAATAGTCTGGTAGTATTCTGCTGTGAGCTCATTTGCACATGGGCTTTTCACTTATTCCTGTTGCAATCCCTTTGCCTGTTATAGGTCTTTTAAAGCTATTGATGATACCTTAATCTAATGTTGGTGATTAGCATCTACAAAGTCATCCATTTCTTTTGGGTTTTCTGATGTAGTCAAATACTGGATTTTCAAGCAGTCTGTAAGGTTTTTTGTTTTTTGCTTTTTCTGAATTGCATTGGTATCTGTTGTAGTGTCTCCCTGTTCATCTCCAACTTAATTCATTTTGTTCTGCTCTTTATTTTACTTAATTTAGCTAAAGGGTTTGTCCATCTTCTTTATCTTTTTAAAGAACCAGCCCTCATTTTATTCAGTATTTTAAAAAATCTTTGGTTTCCATTTCATTAATTTCTGCATTTGTTTTGATGATTTCTTCCTTTCTATTTTTGGAGTTTGGTTTGTTCAAGCTATTCTAAGTTCTTGAAGTGAATCATTAAGTTATTCTTTGGGGCTCTTTCTTTTTCTTTTAAAAAAATGCAAGCACTTAGCCCTACACATTTCTATTTTAGGACTTTTTCAATGCATCTCAGAGATTTTTTGTGTTTTCATTTTTAATGAGTTCTGGGAATTTTCTGGTTTTCTTAATGTTTTCTTCAATGACCTGTTAACATTCAGCAATGTGTTATTTAATCTGCATGAATATGTGTATTTTCTAATGATTCCTTTGCTATTGGTTTTGTGGGTTTTTTTTTTTTCATTGTTATCAGATAGGATCCAAGGATTTATTTTTATTTTCCTCTATTTGTTAAGATTTGTTTTGTGTTTTAATATATTTTCTATTTCAGAGAGCCTACCATGGGCTACTGAAAATAACTATTCTGTAGATACCTTTTAGGGACATTGACCTATGATGTCATTTAACTGCAATGTTTCTGTGTTTATTTTTATCTGGATGAATGGCCTCTCAGTTGCTGAAAATGGTGTATTGAAGTCACCTACTATTATTGTGTTATTAATCTTTGGCTCAATGCCTAAAAGTAGCTGTTTTATGATACTGGATACACCTGTTCAGTGCTTTTTTTTTTTTAAGATTGTGGCGGGTTGTTCTATTGATCACAATAAAATTACTTTATCTTTCTGATTTATTTTTATTTGTTTATTTTGTCAGATACTAAGATAGTAATGCCTGATTGCTTTCAAGACCCATTTACTTACAGTACTTTTTTTTTTCACACATCACTTCAGTCTAAGTTCATTATTTTCCTTGAAGGTGATGTGTGTCTTTTGTAAACAACAAAAAAAATGTAACTTATTTATTGATTCAATCTGTTCATATGTCTTTTAATAAAGGACTTGATCATTAATATTTAAAGTTATCATTGAGAGGTGCTTCTTGATTGTTGTCATTCTGTTGCTTTTGTGGTGTTACTTTTCTTAATCTTATTTTATATACCAGTTATCTTAGAATCATTTGTTTTCTTTCTGTAACTTCTTGGATATGTTTATTATTCTTTTCAGTAGAAAGTGTTCCTTTCAATATTCTCTGTAGGCCTGGTTTGACTGATCTGAATTTAGCCTGTTTATATCATGAAAATTGTTTCATTCTTCTTCAATGATTACAGTGTTTTGGTTTTTTTTTTTGGAATAATAACCTAGATTGGAATTAGTGATCTTTAAAGACTTGAAATGCATTAATCCAAGGTCTTCTGTCTTAAAGTTTCCATTGAGAAGTCAGCTGCTTTGTTAACACGTTTCTCTTTATATTTGATTTATGGCTTTTCTCCTGCTTTTTCAATATACACTTTCTATTTCTATGCTTTAACTGTATTTTGTGTTTCAACCATATTTAACTAGTATGTGGCACTTTAACTGTGATGCATTGTGAGAAGTTTTTAACTCTCAGCTTCCTGGGTACTCTTCAGTATTTCTACCTCTTTATTGAATTTACTTTGTATCGTGAAATATCCTCTTTGTTTGCTTCAACCAACCACTTGTGTTTTCTTGGACGTCTCCTAGGGCTTTATTTCTGCTCTAAGTTCATTCAAAGTGATTATTCGTGTCCTTTTTGAATTCCTTGATCTTTTTGAACACGTTTGTGACTGTTCTTTTAAATTCCATATATTGATAGTTATCTAAGCTGTACTCTTTGGGGACCATTACTGCAGGCTTAACAGTCTTAGGCACAAAGTACGTTGCCTTATTTTGTTTTTTGTTGTTTTTTATTTGTTTGTTTTTTTGTTTTGGATTGTCTGTATTTTCACCTTGGAACCTGGGCATTTGGAGTTTAGTTGTTGCTTGTATCTTTTAATGTGAATTTGTAGACCATTTGGGTTGAGTGGGAGTTTGGTTCTATTTTTGCTTTACCCTATGTTGGCTGGTTTGGGATCAACTAACTAGGAGATACTTGAAGCTCATTTTTTTCCAGAAACTTAGTACCAATTCATGAGCATAAATTCTGGGCTAATTAGTGGCTACCTAGGAATAATTGGTGTCTTAATAGTCTCATGTGCGGTTGCTTGAACAAGGTCTCAAAGCAGGTAGCATGACAAAGTGAGGCAGAGGGAGTTTGACCACTGCTGGTTAAACTTATTAGGCTGCTTGGGCAAAGTCTCTGTGTAGCCAATACAAGAGGGCAGCAGAATCTTATCACTGACTGTTAACTTGTGTGGCTATTTACTAAAGGTCTCTGAGAAGCTATGGAGTAGGGTAGGATTGAGCAAGAGGTATTGTCACAGGTGGCTACAGCCCCATATGTGACAGCTGGGCCAAGGTTTTGAGGAAGACAGCAGGCTGGGATGAAGGCTCTTACTCATGGTTGCTAGAGCAAGGTCCCAAGGCAGATGGCCAGGCAGGACAGAGCTGAGAATACTTGGTTATTCTTTATGTTTATGCCTTACATGTCATCTGCTATGGCCCCCAAAATAAATGAGGTTAGCAATACTGTTCTTCTACAGGGTCCAGAATTGATGTGCCAGGGCTTTTATTTGCCTCTCCTCTGGCTTTTGCTCTCCAATTTACAAAAAGCATGTGCAACTGGCAAGTTTAAAGTGTAGAGTTATTTTAGTACCATGTAGAGAATGCATTGGAAGATAAAGTTTGTAAGTTTAAGTTCCCAGCTAGATATTAGTTAATTAGCACAGGAAGAGATTTAAAGAATGAAAGGTTCTTGCAGATTGGGCCTTTTCACTCACTCCTGTTCATCAACACCTCTTCTGTATTGTCAGATTTGAGTGGCTGCAACAATATCCTCTCTTCCTAGCCTAAAGAGAAAACTACATTTCTCAAAAATAGTCCATGTAGACATTCTGGATAGAATTGAAAGATTTTTAAAGATTTTTTTAAAAATCTGTTTCTTCACCAAGTTGTAATATATTTGCAGATAGTCCAGTCTTATTCATTTATCATGACTGATACAATGACTTGGCACAAGTATATCAGCTAAGATATTGGAAATTGGTTCTCTCACAATTCTATATATCCCAAGTTCACTCTCAAGGTGTCCTTGAGCCATGCTCCTTTTAAAAGCTATAAAGAAAAGAAAATTTTTCTTGCCATTTCTACTACTTGGTGACTCCACTGATTTGTTTTATAGTCTCTGCCTCTGGCTTCACATGGCCTCCTACCCTCTGCTTCTGTGTGTCTTCTCTTTGTCTCATAAGGATACCGATCATTAGACATAGGTCCTCTAAAACCCTTAAGGATTTGGTTTTCAGATCTTTGATTAATTACATCTAACACAACCCTATTCCAAGATAAGATGACATTCTGTGGTTTGGGTTGGATATAAATTTGGGGAGATTTTATTCTATTCAATCCTTTTTGTGAAACTAAAACATAGCTCCATGATTTATCCTGAGGACTGCAAGTCCCTCTGTCAAACACATCTGATGGTTCAGGCTCCTGGTGCCACACAGCATCCTTGGATGCCCATAGAATGGGTATCTGTTAAATTATTATTATCTTATCCTTTTTCCTTGCTCATTTATTCAAAGACAAAGTTCCAAAGTAGATTAAAAATATCAAAGGAAAAATTTATTATCAGCTTTTCATGTGGCTGTGGTTGTTTTGAACCACATTCTTGGATTGTCTCTGTATGTTCTAAGGCTAAACAGAAGCCGGATCTGTGAGTCTCTGAAGGGATTAGATGTAGGGGGCATTGGGGAACAGCTGTCCCTAGACATAAAGAAAGACAGCAGTTCCCACTACAATGTAAATTCTACAGGGAATATTCTAATACTCTTTTAACTCATTACTATGTTCCTAGAACATATAGTGACATATAGTATATGCTAGGTGACAAATACATATACCTTAAATGAATATGTAATATAAAGCAGGTTTGAGGAGTGGCATAGTTTTGCAAGTGCTAAACTTGGATCTATTTAAACAATTTAAGTATGTCTTTGAGAGAGCAGGCCCTCAAAAAGAGACCTGAGGTAGGTGTGCCAGGTATGTGAGTCTAAAAAATAGAGCCCTAGCTGCAATAACACATGTGGTTCTTCTGGATAGAGAATAAAATAAGTTAAAATAAGCACATAACAATAAAACAACCTAAGTGGTGCTCAGAGATAAAGAAAACTTCAGGTAAGCAAATGTCAAAGACACCACATAGGGAAAATCATTCAGAAGAAGAGAATACAAATACAGTCGAATGCTAATTAAAAGTAGAGAATACAAAATCTAAAATATATTTGTGATATTTGTCAACTGTCAGTTCTCCATTTCAGTGTTTCTCTCTGTCTCTGTCTCTCTCTTCTCCTACCCACCCCCATCACCTTTCTTTCTCAACAGGTATTTTGAGATAACATTGCGACTCAAACATGTATCTCACCTTTGTTTGAAGCTCCCAAGTTTTGGGCTTCTAGGTGTAGGCCTAAATTCCCTGCTTTGTTATCTTCTTCTATTGCAGTACAAAAACATTCCTCAGACAGGGTGATTCATGAGGAAAGAAGCTTATGTTTGCTCATGGGTCTAGAATCTGAAGTCCAAAAGCATGATATTGGTCAATGACTTGTGTTACTTAAGTCATGATGAAATGTGGGCAGACAAGCAGCACTTGCAAGAGATTAGAAACATGCAGGCAGTCTCACTTTATATAAACCTTCTCTAGCACAAACAAACAAGCCTCAAGTAAAGCGTTGGTCCTTTTAAAACAGTGTAATTTCTTCTTTAAGTCAATACTTCCTAACAATGTCACAGTGAATACCACATTTCAGCATGAGTTTAAGAGAGAGCCAAGTATATACAAGCCAAGTTGTGTGTGTAAAAGGTACCTCAAGAAGTGTCTTTTCTCCAAGGAGAGAGAAGGAAAATGGCGTTTGGATAGAGACAGGTTTCTGGGGTACAAAAGTCAAAGTAGGGAGCTTCTGCTTCATAGACGACTTTACTTCTTCTAAAATTAGATAAAAGTTTTGATCACCGTGAGATGAGTGAGGGGAAATGTCCAAATGAAGTAGCATACTTGAAGAGTGGCTTAAGCTGAGATTTTTAACTAGCACTTGGAGGGAAGAGCCACAGGGACTGTAGGGAACAGACCCAGGGGCAGTCAACAGGGTCGGGAACTGGTTTGAGATGAACTACAATGACTGTGGTAGGAATGATCTTATGCTGTTATGGAATCTCGTAAGTGCTACTCAGGACCTCCCATTTAGAATGGAGAGAGTGGGTGGCACATTGGTCAGTGGCTGAGGTTTTCCAGCCAACTGTAGAAAATAGACAGAATACAAACTAGTTAAGAGCACAGAGAAAGGTGTCTGAAACCTGGAACCCTGAGTGTGGTCAGAAGGGAGAACTGGAATTAGGAAGTGTCCATTTTTTGCATCTGATCCCTGAGGGGCACATGTGGTAGGAGAGCAGAGGAGTGATTTGGAAGAATCAGTGCTTGTGTGCAAGGCATCAATTTTTTTTAATGAATGAGAAATTTCTATTGCCATTCCTATGCTTCCTTTTCTCCCAGGTCACATGACACTTCCGCAGTGCTTCCTACTCAGTGGCAATCCATCTGGGGGTTCTTTTGGATGTTGGCCGTTTACCTACACTGTCAGTGCTAGAACATTCTTGTGCCAGCTTTCACAATCCACCTTCCTGCTGGTTCCATCCACAGCTTGTTTTGTGCCCAGAGCTCATCAGTAGAACTGGGCACTCATGGTAAAGTCAAGTCCAACTGTCCATTGATTTGCTGTTGTGTTCTCGGAATTCTAAAAAGGAGCATTGCACATGCCCATGCTATTCTTGGGGCCCATAACATTCTCCTTTGCCCCAGCTTTGTCATGGTCCAAAGATATGTTTTCATTCTGGCTTAACTATTTATTTTCAAACTAGATTGTCTCTGTGCATTGAAGTCCTACAAGGGAAAAAAAAGCCAGGAAGTTAGTTGCACATCTCCTAGAAGCAATGAATCAATCTGGGGTATATATGGGTTATGGAGGGAGAGAGAGAGAGAGAGAGAGAGAGAGAGAGAGAGAGAGAGAGAGGTGTGGAGGCAAGTGTCTTCCTCACAAGGTATCTTAGAGGGTGTGCTTAGTTTGTATGCTATACTACACCAGAGCAGAGATACATGTATGTGACTCATGAGAACAAATGCTTTGATGTATTGGTAGAAGGCACTGCGTCATTTTATTTTTTAAAAAATTACTTCTCCATGTGGCAGACAGGGAAGGGGTTAGGCAGGGTCAGTGCCTGTGACCTTTTCCTATGGTGTCTACATTGTAGGGTGGGAAATCCATGAAACTGCAGCTGCTTTGCTCTGTATTGGGGAAGTATCTGCATGGTAACAAGCGTTAATCAAATCTTGAAAATGACCGTGGATTTCAAGTATTGTTTTTTGCAAGACCCTTGTAGAGAGATTATTTGTTTATAAAATTTGTACTAGAATTTGATACATACAGATTATTGCACCTCAGCGATGTTGGTTATCCAAGGATTTCTCCAATAATGCCATTTCTTCACAAATAAATCAGTTTGCCATAAAAATATTCCATATATATATATATATATATATACACACACACAGTTTCTTCTTTTATCACGTTACAAAGTATTACATTGGTATTCTAAGTCTTAAACTTTCCAAAGGGAGAAGTTCAAACTTTTATGCATCACTCAAAACCAGAAAGCGTTGATGTTATATGTAGTGGAAATGACCTCCAATTACTCTTTTCTCTGGTTGTTTCTCTGAAGACATAAACAATTATCTCATCCACAACCAAATGCCCATTTCTCCCTGAGACACACAGTCACCACCTGCATTCTCTAACAAGACCCAGTAATATGTTATCAGTTCCCATAGACATTCAGTCCAGAGCTCAGCACATCAAGAATTAGTTCAGCAGCTTATCAAGACATAGCTTAAAATGTAGGCTTACTTCAAGAAACTGTCACCTGCATGCTGACAGGAGCCTGATATAGCTGTCTCCTTAGAGGTCTGCCAGAGCCTGACATATACAGAGGCAGATGCTCACAGCTAACCATTGAACTGATCAAGGGGTTCCCAATGGAGGAGTTAGAGAGAAGACTGAAGGAGCTGAAAGGGTTTGTGGCCCCATGAGGAGAGCAACAATACCAACCAACCAGAGCTCCCAGGGTCTAAACCACCAGCCTAGGAGCACATAGGGAGGGACCCATGACTCTATCTGTATATGTAAGGGAGGATGGCCCTGTTGGGCATAGGTGGCAGAGGAAATCCTTGGTCTCATGAATGCTGGATGCTGATTGTGGGGGAATTTGAGGGTGGGGAGGAGGGAGTGGGGGGGGAGGAAGTGGGGGTACATCCTCATCGAAGCAGGAGGAGGGGGAATGGAATAGGTGTTTCCTGGGGGGGGGGGGTAAGGGAATAACATCTGAAATGTAAATAAAATGTCCAAGAAAGAAAGAAAGAAAGAAAGAAAGAAAGAAAGAAAGAAAGAAAGAAAGAAAGGAAGGAAGGAAGAAACTGTAACCTGAAACACAGCTGAATAAAGTCTTTCTTAAGCAAGTTCTCAGTGTTGAAATCTCCCCCTGGTGGATCTTAAGAGTATGTGTTTTCCCAAGTAGAGTTAGATCTTTCCAAGATAATAAAAGCTGAAACATTACAGGTGTGAAAATTGATTCTATCCATCTCTAAGACATTGTAATTGTTTAAAACCTTGTCATCAAACAAATTGTAAAAGGAAAATATCAAAAGAATTGTATAAGGGAAAATAGGCTAATTTGAGTTTACATTATTCTTATATGCAAGTGTGAATACAGAATTTCTAATAGTTCCCACTTAAGTTGCTACTCTTTAGTGAATTTTATAATTTTAATGAACTAAACATGCTAAGTGAGTGAAGAGAGGCATCATGTTTCAATCAGGGAAAAGTGTATTTCATCTCCAGTGACGCTACCATCTGTCTATCATCATCAGGGCTACAACTGTCAGTCAAATCAATGAAAGTCCAAGAACAAAGCCCATAGGCCACCTATAATATGCACATGCTTGCTCTAGTGTAGTGGTTCTCAATATTGCACAGGGGTAGACAAAACCACAGGAAAGCACAGAGATTTACATTATGATTCTAAACAGTAGCAAAATTATAGTTATTAAGTAGAAGAAAGTATTCTTATGGTTGGGGGGGCACTACAGCATCAGGAACTGTATTAAAGGGTTGGCAGCTTTAGGAAAGTTTGGAACCACTGCTCTGGGGGAATTCAATGTGTTAGCTGATTGTGTTTCAGGAGTGATGCTTTTTTGATTACTGGGCATACATTTTAGCTATGATTTGAAGTCCAGACAAATCATTTCAAAGCAGTCTCTGGTATTTTGCCTTCTGTCTGGTGTCTCAACTAATCCATTATGAAAAATACATTTGCTGGAGAAAGGACAAAGATAAGACATGAAATGAGCACAGGAATTTGTTAGAGAAAGCTAGGCAGAAATTCTCTTACAAGAACAAACAGGTGGCAAAGCCAGAGAGACTTGAACACAGATGATATGAAGCTGTCTCCTGCTCTGACCACCACAAACACAGACTTGAAAAACAGGTCAGTAATCTATGGATAATGAGTTTTCTTTGGCACAGAATTATGATTCACAACAGACACAGTTCAATAGCTCATCAGTCTTATCTTTCTTAAAATCTTCTGATATGGTTAAGTTTTTCTAAAATTTATTCCATCTTCTAATAAAAAGATTATGTGTTACCTTTCCTGATTAGGATAAATAGAGGTGACTGTTGGATACATTGGGAAATGCAAGAAATGAGAGTGACTGAATTTTGTTGTTTATGTAATTCTTGGTATAAGACCTATCATTTGATGGTGTGGGTTTTGTGAGAGATCAGAAATCATCAGTGTGTCGTGGTCATCCTGATCACATGCTCAGTGGTAGATAGCTAAAGTCAAATCCAAGCTCTATGACCCTTAGCTTTGTAACTTTGACCAGTTACTCAGCCTCTCTGGATTGCAGTTTCTCATCTACAACTTGCCTACAGGCAATCTGGTAGAGGAATTTTTTTTTTTAATTTGAGGTTCATCTACCCAGATAACTCTAACTTGTGTCAGGTTGACAAAAAAAAAAATTCACCTGTATAGATGCTGAAACTGTTCACATAGAGCATAGCATCTTTTGATTATTTTCATATGCTAACAGTATCATTTTCAGACATTATTTTAAAACTCCTTACTAAATTGAACTGATTTCTCATTCAACAGAAAATCTTTGTCTCTGTCTAGCAGGAAAGAAGGCAAAGGTTAATTCTTCATTTCATTGTCTTATTTTATCTTTTTATCACATCTTCTCTGTGTTAACTGTCTTCCACTCTGCAGAGGAGTGAGAACCTTGGCGAATGGGACAATTCTTCTTTGAGCCAAGTAGTTATTATCCTGTCTGCGCTGGCACCCTCTGGCTTTGACAGGTTCTCTTCTCCATTCTACTCTGAGTTGGGAAGCATTCTGCCCTCCATCCCTTTTCCAACATCCCCTTTCACCTGCCTATACACCCACTCACCTCATGATCTGATGCGCAAACTTGCAACATTTTCAAGCCACATCAGGAGTTGCCACTGTGTGCCTGGAATGCTGGGGCTCCACTTTATTCCACTGGAGGTGAGAAAAAGAAACAAGTCCTCCGCCCGCTCTCTCTGGGATCAAGTCACCAATGAGTCCCTTGCTAACCTTTACATTCTCTGGGTCTTCTCCAACCTCAGGAGGCACACTCTCTGGGGGTGATTTTTCTGGAACCCCTCATACTTCAATGGTAATATAAGCAGCGACTGCCATCTTCCTTCTAAGAGAGAAAAACACAGTGCTTTCAGTCTCTCTGACAAATAGTTTGCCTTTCAGTCTTCCTTTCTGCGCTTGCTGACTGAAGGTGAGTAACGGGTGTGGAGAGGTAGAATAATATCTCTGGAAAGTGAATGCCTTTTCCAGCTATGAAGATTAGCCTGAAGGCCTCAGTGCAAACAACAGCAGATTGTGTGCTTGTAATACTAGGTTGAATTGGTGAGCATGGTGGTTAGACAGAATTCTGTGATGTAAACAGATTAAACTGACTTTGATGCAAGAACTAAAGGGTTTACGCAGCTCTTTGGCCAACTGGCCTCTTAGATAATTGTCAGTATCAAGTTGGCAGACTAAAACATGATGTTGATTAGGGTGATAAACATGCAGTTATTTTAGCTGAAGGTGTGGTATATCCAAACACTTCTGAATGTAACATAGGCCACTGTGTTGAATTATATAGACCCAGCTGTATAAGAAAGAGGGAAGTTAAAGGAGTTATCTATAGTAATTGCTCAATAATTTAAAAAATGCTCAATGATAAAATAAATAAAATGCCAAATACTAGTATTAAATTTCTGGGCCAGTGGAAAAAATGGATTTCTTAAATTCTTTTGGGCAGCTCAACTATAATGTTACACTGTTATCTCTTCTTTATAAATATTAGTTTGCAATTGTTAAATACTTTTATGATGCCCAGTCCATGTCAATGTTCTAAACACATAAGATCTTTATTCTTTGCAAGCACTCTACCAAGTAGTTGTATAGCATATCTTCAATTTATGATGACAAAACTGGGGAACAGAGAGATCAGCCACCTGCACAGGATACATAGATAGGAGCATGAGACTTAAACCCAGAACTGTAGCCCAGCACTTGCAACACGATGCTTTAGTGAATACATTCATGTGCTTCATAACCACAGCCATCTTTTGAGTTGGATGCTTCAGACTGACAAGTATTCAAGGGTGCAGTTTGCCATAGAGCTGAGTCAATCCTTCAGTTCTTACTTTTGTTCCATCTACCACTTTCTGCTGGGTACATTTTGTTTGTTATTCAAATTTGCATTGTAATATGTTAATTTCTAGAATAAATTTATTAGAATTATTTTCCCTCACAGTCAAAATAATTAAGGAGGAAATAAATTACCAAACGCTTTGTTAAACAGGGCAGACACTTATGGCCTGGAGTTTTGTTGTTGTTGTTGTTTTTCTTCCTTAGTTTTTGTTTTTTTATCTTTCTCTACCTTTAACTTATTTGAAATAGAATCCATAGTCATATCTGAACACATGGAAAATCTCTATGAAAGGGAAATGAAAGTATTCATGATCTAACATCTAATGAGAAGCACTACTGTTATCTTTGTAACTGTCCTCCCAGGCCTATGCATACCTGGGTAGGGGCCGTTTGCATCCATTTGTGTGTCTTTTGCTTCTACCTGAATGAAGAGCAATATCCTGGTTTGAAATCAGCACTAAGCTGATTGTCAGGAAAGCCACAGTGGCTGGTGTGGTTTCCTCTCTCTAGCCTCTAACTGGCCTGGGTAAGCACTGGTGATTAAGGTCTTTTGTTTGATTTGCCTGTTTGACTACCCTTCAACTTATAAAATTGAGTTTATAAACTGTTTTATACATATATATATATATATATATATATATATATATATATATATTTTTTATATTCATTATGACCTAGGAGGACAAAAGTCCAAAGCAGCCTTTTCAGGAGCTGTATCCTGAGACCTGAGTCACCTGCATCCCATTTGAATTCAATTTCCACCCTAGACTTAGCCCTCTCTAGTAAGCAATTTAGGGTAGGCATCCTAGCCTCATGGTCATACCAAAGCCTCGTCTGCATTATCCTTTCCTGAGTAGTTACCACTTGGTCTTGATTTGGACATAGAATTTCTGGACCTACCATGTAGTCAGCTCACTCTAGCCTTGAAAAAGAACTTGAGCTCTACAGGCAAGGAAGTATGGGACAGTAAGGATGTCACATTTATTACAGTTAACATGGGACTTCCAGGTTCAGACTGGAAATCTGCAGTAGTGCCAGGACCTTCTATTATAATCAGATAGATCAAAAGCTTCGTGAATCCACTAGGAGAGACAGTCATTAAAATGAACCAACCATTAACTATTTGAACCCACAAGTGTTTTCTTTTTTATTAAAAATGTTTTATTATTTTATTGTATGTGTGTTTCCTTCATGAACATCTGTAAACCATATGTGCCCATGAAAAACAAAAGAAGGCAGATCTCCTGGAGTTACAGATGGTTATGAGCACTAGGTAGGTGCTGAAAATTAAGGTCCAGTCCTCTACAAGAGCAATGAGTACTCTTACCTCATAAGCCATCTCGCCAATTCTCCAGTGGTGTCCTTTAACTAGCGCTCTTAAAAGACAAAAGAAAAACATATACAAGAGGGTGGATTGGGCCTCACTTCAATGCAGCTGAACCAAAAACAACTTGGAGGACAAAAGGGCTCATTTGGCTTAGAAGTTAGAGTCTGCCATTGAATGAAACCGAGGCAAGAACTTGGAGCAGGAACTGAAGCAGAGACCATTAAGGAGTGTTGCTTGCTGGCTTGCTCCAGGCTGACATTCAGTTTCCTTTCTCATAAAGCCCAGGCCCACCTGCCTAGAGGTGCTAAGGTCCAAAGTGGAGTGCTGAATCCATTAGCAATTAAGAAAATACCACCCCCTCAGGCATACCCACAAATCAATATGATGGAGGCAAGTCCACAACTGAGGGTCTTTCTTTCCAGGTGTGCCAAGTTGACAAAAAACTGGGTATTGCACCACACCTGTAGGCACAGTTGCTACACACATGCAAAGCCTCTGGCTAGAGCAACTTCCCTCCCCACCCCCACCCCCAAAAATGTGTCTTCCTTTACCTTCACATCTTTTGAGGACAGTCAAACATCACCCTCTTTGTTTCCTTTTTGGTCGAACCCTGTTAAATATGCCCATACCTACACCACTCTGCACTACTGATATCGTTACCTTAGACATATTACTAAATGTACCTGCAGTACCTGTGCACCTACCAATTTGCTCTTTCCTCTTCATGAGAATAAGAATTTGGTTAACTTTTTGCCACTGTGTCTCCAGTAACTCAAGCAGTGTACATCACCTAGTGAGTATGCCATGAATTTTTTTTTTACATTATTGAATCAATTATCAAGTTATATTTCCAAATACATTTATCATATATAATGGAACTTAGGACTTTGCTTCCAGTTACTTCTAACAATGAAATGGGGACAAAAAATATGAACATACCTAATGCAACTATGAAAGTAAGTCTATTCTGCTCTAGTCTAAATTTTGTGCCTATAAAATTATTAAAACATAAAAATAAGTTAGTATAAGAAGCCAGGTCCTAGGTCAAGGGCACATGCCATGAAACCGTGGCTGATCCAGGCAGTAAACACAAAGTTGTTTTTCTGACCTCGCCAGGTGACTTCACTCAGCTCTCTTGTCTTTTGATCTACCTTTGGATAAGGAGAGAGTGACACTGTCATCACAGGAGCTGCTACCTCTTGTCACCCTGTGCTGTGAGGGGAAGCAGGGCAGAGGTATTATAGTGATTTGGCTGGCAAAGCCTGAACCAGACTCCTGTTTTAACATATTTAAGACGGGAACAAAATCCAGAAGAGTGTTGGTGATGTAGGCTTCTTCTGCAAAACTGGATTTTCTTCCACACTCAGCCCTCGGCTGGGCTTTGTGCTCTATCATGTGACTGGTGAATCTGATTGACACCTGTGGCCTGCTCCGAAGAACACCCATTTCTTAAGGAATGGGTGAATTACTATAAGAATTTAAGCACTCTGAGAAGAACCAAACATCATTTGAGGTATCAAAGGAAATAAAAATGTGGCTTTGTTATGTTGAAAGCATTTTTCTTTTGTGGTTGCTACTGGGTGGGGGAAATGACAAATAATAATAAAAAAGGAAAGGTTTGAATACAATTGTCTGAAACTAATGTTACCCATCTTAAACCCCTGAATAACAAAAGCTTTATTACAGGAAGAGAAAATGTATTGTTGGTAAGGACTATTCGGTGTAATACAAGTAGCATGTGGCTACTTCTATTCCATTATTTATCCATTAATAATAATGAATACTTCCCTATATGTACTGAATTGTAGTTTTAGAAACATTATTTAGCAACAGAAAATCCATAGGAAAGAATGTGAATTGTTACACCACGTCTCTCTTTTCTAAAAGCACAGAAGAGACTCTGCCACACTGATTCACAGAAGAGGCAATAGGAAAATCAGCAGGCCAAGTTAGTTTGCTAAGACTGGTGATGAACTTCACCACAGGCTGCCCAGGCTGCTGTGAAGTGATTGGGCATCCCTGGGAGATGAAGTCTAGGGTTTCTGCTTAGCCTGTTAGCCATTTTGTACCCTAAGTAACTTTCTTATTAGACTGTCATCTCATTAACTGCTTCATGGCAGATGGTCCCCAAATGCCATATACTTTGCTTTGGGCCATATTGCCGAGTGGTGCTCACCCTTACACTCAGTTTGTGCCCATCTGCCCAGACAGGTGTTTGCAAACATGCCTCTGAGGATTTGCGTACAATGTGTGTTTCAGGAAGCACCTTGGCCCCTGGAATGGATTAGGACATAGGTTCCAACTGAAAACACCACATTAGCAACTTTTTTTTGACAGACACAGAGTTTGAGCTTCTGATAATTGCTGTTTCACCAAACCAACCGGGACTCCGGGCTGCAATTAAAAAGAAATGATCTTCCATGTATAATGGCTTCCACACTGCATGATACTATTAAATAACCATCATTAGCTACTAAAGCATGTACCATTCCTTTCTCGAATCCCGTGCTCTGCCAAGACATTTAAGACCAAGAATGATCAATGAAGAATCATCAGCATTGTAATTGTTAATACAGGACATCACCCAATCGAAAATTTTCAGAGTGGTTTAGATGTATGCAGAATTGTTAATGATGGTGATAGTATGCAGATGTTGAAACTTTTCTTCTAAATAGACACATTTTCTTATTGACAGTTTATGGGCTAGTACAGAAAAGGCTTGGTAAAATAAAGAACAAGTTTTTTTTTTTTTTTTTTTAAGACTTTAAAATAAAGAACAAGAAGGCTTGGGATAACTTCCTGAGTATTGTGCTAGGTTCTGGAAATAGGAAGCTCAGTAGAATAGTTTCTCTTCTCAAAAAGCTTCTATAGCAAGGCACAGACAAATAGACACGACCCCACAGTACAATGTGATGGGTTTCATAATCAAATGGGTACCAGGGGAAAGTTATAATGATGGAGGAAAGAGTCTGCCTGAGAATCTACAACTTCCTGCTTGGGCCTTTCCTTTCTTGTCTTCCCAGAAAACATCCTTGTCTTCCCTTTATAGATGTGTATAGTGTGACAGAGACACTGGAAGAGTGATCACAAGAAACCCGAGAACTTGAGGACCGACCATTAGCTTTTCAAGGCCTTAGACACATCAGTTAAAAGTATCAGACAGGAAGGCTCTGGTGTCCTAACTTCACAGTACATGGTTTAACCAGAAGTTCCATGTATTTTATCTGCTTGTGAGGTAGAAGGAGTCACAGATGTCATGATAAGACACGTGTTCATGAAAAGGTTTGGTAAAACAACAGGACTTATATCCGGCTCGGTCTTTTATTGATGTAAAATCCACATAAAATTCATTATTTTGCCATTTAAGTATATCATTCAAGTGGGTTTGGCATAGAGGCACTTCTAAAACCCCACTGTTAGATGTTCAAGTGCTTTCCTTGCCCCAGAAGAAGCTTTATACCCACCAAGTAGTCCCTCCCCCAGCTTCTCCCTCAGCCACTGATGATCATTAATCTGCTTCCTGTCCCTACATGTCTGCCTTTTCTAGACTACTCATATAAACTGAACCAAGTCATGGTTGCCTTTGGAATCTGGCTTCTTTTATTTTTAAATTGTCTTCAAAGTACATCAATAGCATATTGTCAACACTTTACTCCTTTCACAGGGTAATATTTTATTAATTAATATACCATATTTTTGTTCACACATTCATCAATTAGTAGACATTTGGGTTGTTTCTTTATTTATCTCCTCCCACCCTGATACTTGATTTCAGTTCTGAGAGATAAAGGACAGAGGTGGAGATACTGAGTCATGATGTTTGGGAAAGACCATCAAACTTGTTTATAAAAATAGGTCTACCAGCATGTATGAGTGATCAAATGTTTCCACCTGCTTGTTTACATTTATTTTTTTTCTTTAAAAAAGTTATAGTAGTCCTATTGTCAAGCTCTTATATGAATAAATACTCCATCATCAGAGCCTCTTCACAGTCAGGAACAGACATGCTTGTCTGCTTTTCTTCATTTGTATGTAAAGACATAACTCAGTTGAAAGAAGTTTTTCTCTTCTAAGATGAGTTGCCGAGTGAATTTAATGAAATTCTGACAACAAAGCTGCCTTTCATAAACTTCCACCCACCCCCACCCCAGACACCATGATCAAAGCCAATGCCTCTAAATAGTGACCTTTGAAAAACCATCCCAGAAATACAGCCAGGTGCCTTAAGTCAGTGGTTGGCAAAGGCACAGACACCGCATCCAGGGTTGGCAAGGATAATACTCCTCTCGGAAAAATCTCAGTTTTGTTATTTAAACCCACGTACATTCCCTGCTCCCTCTATGTATGCTGTATTATTTATTTATTTATTTATTTATTTATTTATTTATTGATACCTAACTACCCTCCAATTCACATTCCACATCAGGTAAGGTGGTTTGTAAAGCAATGCATTAAACAGCACTAGTCCTATCGAATCTGGAATTCCACTCTAACATTTTTTTCTCATGAATAATTCAGCATCTGTTGCACACACTCCTATGGAGTCTGTGGTCATTGATTTTAATCTGACTACCTCTGCCGTCATGGACAGTACACGTGATTCTTTCTCTCCAAGCAGCTCGTAGTTTGGGAGTCCGAAGTACCCATGTGTAGGCGATTTCTGAGAACAAACAACAAGCCATTAAGTATAAATGTTTTGCTTCTAATGCGATGTCCAGTTTTGCGCATTCTAGACTGTCTGGTAGGAACAGCTTCTGTAATTTTAGTTCCAAATTTGCCCCTCTTGGTGGAGATGTGAGAGGGAGACTGAGGAAGATAAGCAATTGCAAGCTGCAAAGCTCAAGTGAGCGCTGGACTGCAGCAGGCCAGTCTGCCCGGGCTTGGCATGCTTCAGGCAAAGACTTGCAGGGATTTAGTGGAAGGAAACAGCATTCATGAAAAGAATAGGTGGCTGAATCTTTTGCCCAAGAGAGGCTGTAAAGCCAAAGAGACCCTAGGGTCAGAGTCCTGGGAACTCCCAGGGACACTTAAAAATCAACATCCATTCTTTCTCAAGTAAAAGCCTGCAGCTCTCGGACTTGGGACGGGGACTGCAGGTTGATGAGCTTTGGGCCTAGGATCTTAATAATCATATCTTAATGGTTTCAGCACTTGGAACACAGAGGGGGGGTCATACCTCAAAGCTTTACTCCTCTAGTATTCCATGGGGGAAAGCTTGAATGTCTTGCCACTGATCCCGGACTTGATGACAGTCCATCAGTTGCTCAGCCAGCCACGCGTGGATTAAGAGCTGGCACGCCCGCCTGTTCAGGCTTTGGAGCTCTGCACCTCCATCCCCCACCCCGCCAACTCTCCAGGGTACAAAGTACAGCCGGGACGCGCGGGCGCAGCTGTTCCAAGCCGCGCAGTCTAATCTTTCCCTGGTGAACACCTACATGGATTTCCAATACCGCGCCTGGCAGGTTCCGGAGGGAAGGGAGTGCCAGCCTCCCCTTGAGCTCTCTGCCCCGCATCCTGATTTCTGCTGTCGATATTCCTAGGGGAGATGGAGGGGGTTCAGGGACAAGCTTTGTTAGAGAGTCGCAATGGTTCACTCGGTTCCCCTGAACGCTCCCTGCTGCAGAGCGGAGGGCGACGGATGTTGTAACTCAGCATCCCTTAACACACCACTGTGGTTCTTCCTGCTCACAATGCTATTGGCTTAGGTCTGGTTTCCACTGCTCGGTGTTTGCGTGGGCACTTGTGCAGTGGCCAGCCCCAAAGGGAGTTGGACCTCGCAAAGAACATCAAACTGCCGCCAGACCTCATAAGCACTTTGCAAGGGCCATCTGGAGACATCGACTTGGGGATCCGAAGCCTGAAATCTCCAGGTGCACACCAGGTTGAAGAACTGGCAAGCAGGAAAGGAGGTATGTGTTTAGGATTCCGTCCTGGAGAGTGGCTAGGGACAGGTGGAGTCGCCCCCATCACCAAAAGAGAGCAGCAGCAGAAAGAAATGAAGAGGAACTCCAGGCATGTTTGTCTGGGGTTTGCTTTACTTAGAGTAGGAGTCCGGTGGAATGGGACAGAATCTACATTCTTAACCCGCACCCTTTAGAAAGGTAGAGAAACTCCCCAGGTCTGTCCTAGGAATGACTAAAGATGCTGTAAGGGAAATCTGAAGCAATCTTTGAGTTGTGAGCTCAGAGGGGACTAAAAATGTGGGGGGAGCGATGACTGTGGGGAAATAAACCACCTATGGGCCCCCCCCCCCCCCGCTTTTTTCGTAGCTGCTGACGTGATGGTGCTGCTTATTAATCATTCAGTAGTCCGGAGCCTTTCCACTTAATGGATGTGCCCGCGCTGGGCTATAGCCTCTTGGCCTCTCCTCTGCTCTCTACGCTCCAGTGTTCCCAGGACTCCCAGAGCTGCAAGACACAACGCTCAAGCAAGCAGCCGCTGGGCGATGCGCCGAGGCGGCCTCAGTAGGAGCCGCGCTCGCCACAGCTGCTGCGCTCTGCCAGGAGGCGCCAGGCAGCGGTGAGCAGTGAGCTTGGAGCCCTGAGCCTAGGGAGGGCGCAGGCAGCAAGGGCGCAAGGTGAGCGCCCCAGCCCGCACCAGCCCTCTTCAGCTGGGATGTTCTCCAATGGCACCGCCTCCTCTCCCTCCTCTTCTCCAAGCCCCAGCCCAGGCAGCTGCGGGGAAGGAGCCTGCAGCAGGGCCCCGGGGGCCGGCGCTGCGGACGGCATGGAGGAGCCTGGACGAAACGCTTCCCAGAACGGGACCTTAAGCGAGGGCCAGGGTAGCGCCATTCTCATCTCTTTCATCTACTCCGTGGTATGCTTGGTGGGACTGTGTGGGAACTCCATGGTCATCTATGTGATCCTGCGCTACGCCAAGATGAAGACCGCAACCAACATCTATATTCTAAACCTGGCCATTGCTGATGAGCTGCTCATGCTCAGCGTGCCCTTTCTGGTCACTTCCACGCTGTTGCGCCACTGGCCCTTCGGCGCGCTACTTTGCCGCCTGGTGCTCAGCGTGGATGCGGTCAACATGTTCACCAGCATCTACTGTCTGACCGTGCTTAGTGTGGACCGCTATGTGGCTGTGGTGCACCCGATCAAGGCAGCGCGCTACCGTCGGCCCACTGTGGCCAAAGTAGTGAACCTGGGCGTATGGGTGCTGTCGCTCCTGGTTATCTTGCCCATCGTGGTCTTCTCACGCACCGCAGCCAACAGCGATGGCACAGTGGCCTGCAACATGCTCATGCCCGAGCCCGCCCAGCGCTGGTTGGTGGGCTTCGTCTTATACACATTTCTCATGGGCTTCCTGCTGCCTGTAGGGGCCATCTGCCTGTGTTACGTGCTCATCATTGCCAAGATGCGCATGGTGGCCCTCAAGGCCGGCTGGCAGCAGCGCAAGCGCTCGGAGCGCAAGATCACTCTGATGGTGATGATGGTGGTGATGGTTTTTGTCATCTGCTGGATGCCTTTCTACGTGGTACAGCTGGTCAACGTGTTCGCCGAGCAAGACGACGCCACCGTGAGCCAGTTGTCTGTCATCCTCGGCTATGCCAACAGCTGTGCCAACCCCATCCTCTATGGCTTCCTGTCGGACAACTTCAAGCGCTCTTTCCAGCGCATCCTGTGTCTCAGCTGGATGGATAACGCTGCCGAGGAACCGGTCGACTACTATGCCACAGCCCTGAAGAGCCGTGCCTACAGCGTGGAGGACTTCCAGCCCGAGAATCTGGAGTCTGGAGGCGTTTTCCGTAATGGCACCTGCGCTTCCAGGATCAGCACGCTTTGAGGCCGGGAACTGCCTCCGGGAGGGGGAGAGTGGTCAGAAAGGTAGAACAGGGAAGCAGGTGGGAAGGAATGATAACGGGACACCGGGCGCTGTGGTAATAGTGCGTGACAGTAATGCAGCGCGCCTGGTTAGCTGGACCTAGGAAACCTATGCGAACTAAGGTACGGGGAGAGATTTGCGGTTCAACTGCGAATGCTTTTGGGCTATCTGGTATTCTGAACAACTCAGTTCTCCAAACCCGATAACTTCCAGCCTCCCTCCCAGTTCTGCTAGTATAAACCGCAAACTTAACGTCCCCAACTCAGTTTGACCCTTACCCTCTCAAGCTGATTCTTCTGCTTCTTTAAGCTGAGCCACGGTTACCATCACGTGTTTCATTTGGGCAGAGTCCCCACCTTGCGCTGACCCCTGTTTGCTGCGCAGCTCAGCGGGCCAGACTTTTTTCAGAGTGGCTACCAGACTGCCCCCAATCACCTCCTTTTGCACAGCCTTACTGTAAAGGAAGCCCAGCTCGAGGATAACCAGCCAACTGGTCTTTTCTACTCTCAGAGAAGGCACATCTTCCCCTGGGCCCTTCCTCTGTTCCACTTCATCCAGAGCAGAGCTAGGTGCTTAAGAAAAGGTCCTGTGCCCAGATCGCCAGACTTGGTATACTTCCACCCACATCCTCCTTTGGAGCAAAAAAAAAGGAGCTAAGAGAAGCAGAAGCGCGAGTTTGTAAGATTCCCGGGTTGTGGGTGTGGGTACCATAGAAGCCACCCTCCTACAGAACTCCGGACTAGGCTCCAAAGTCCTAGCTAGAGGAGCTCCCGGCTGGTGAATAACTTAAGCACCCTGGTGGGTGGACCTGAATTGCAAAGCAGTTCCTCTTGGAGTCCTCCCTAAAATAACAAAAGATTGGGTTGCCTGCCCCAGTGTAAATTCCTAGTCCAGGTCCTGCTCCTGAGACAAACTGCGGAGCCTTTGCCGCCAAAGCAGGATGGGCTGCTTCAGCTTGTCTGGTCCCCGAAGTTTGAAGTTTTCTGCCTTTCAAGCGGTGCCTAATAGGTCATCTCTTGTTTAACATATTTATTTATTTATGTGTGGTGTTGAAAAAAAAAAGTGTTTTTCCACTTTTCTTTTTCTGTATTTGCCTAACAGGGCTGTTCCTGGGAATCCTGGGGGCGTGGCAGTGGGGAAGGGAGCAGGGGTGGAGGCAGTTCTCTCCTCATCCAAGACCCCCTCAGAAGTTTCCCTCTCTTGTGCTCCTCTTGCCTTTTCTCAATCCTTCCTGTTTTTGCTTGTGTCCAGTGAAGTTTGGAGATTTTAAAATATATTTTTACTGTAGTTTTTGTCTTGTTGAAATAAATAAATGGTAATTTGGGTTAACTTTTCTCAGTGCAGAAAGGCCTGAATCCCTGGCATCCCGGGAAACATGTGTGTGTATGTATATGTGCTGCTGTGCACAAATCATATATATATCATGTATGTGTATACACACGTATACAAAGATAGATTTGTTAATCCTGACAACTGTCACTAGTCCCCGGAACAACTGTAAGGACACCCACAAAGTGACAACTGGGACCTGAGCTGTAGCACTCAAACCCAGATCTGAGAAATGTCGGAGACTCACCGCTGAACATATTGCTGCCTTTATCCCAGCAGAGGTGATTCTTACATATACCCAGTGAAAGTGGTCACTTCTGTTGAGGAATGGAAGTGAAACTATTATGTCTGCATTTACTGACTACAGTGGAAACCTAAGCAGGGCGAGGACCCATCTCTTCACTCCTTTGCAGTTGCTGTATTCTTGGGTATGCTGGTTTGTACATAGAGGCCACTGAGAGTCTTGCTTGGTTGTTTAAGGAAGCCAGTGTGTATCAGTGGTCCTGGAACAGTCAACCTGGGGGTCTGAGGTTCACACTGACCTGACATACAATGGTTGAATGCACTATTGAAAAAGATGTCTTCTGTACATTTGCTTCAAGAATGCCATGCTTTTCTAAAAGCAGTAACCAAGAGTTAAACTGTCTCTTACGTTTTGTTTAAATAAATGAACAAATATGCTTTTAATCATATATGAGCAAGTTTAGATCTTTTCCTAAGAATAGTATATATATATATATATATATATATATATATATATATATATATACTCTTCTGTTAAATAGATTTTTTAATCCTTAAGAAGAGTGAACTTTATAAATTGAAATCTCCCTGATTATCATCTCCATCTCAACAGGATAAAAATGTGCTCTTAACCTGTAATCGTAACTGAATAAACAGATGTATTATATGCTGTTGCAAGTTGTTTGGCTTCCATTTGAATCCTAATGTTTGAATGCATAGGTATGATTGACACACTTAGCTTTTAGGAAAATTTCAAATCAACTTTTAAATTTTCCAAGATTGCTTTATCCTTTCAATTGTTTTCTTTTAAATGGGAATCCTGATGTGCTAGTGTCCTGAGTGTGTGTGTGTGTGTGTGTGTGTGTGTGTGTGTGTGTGTGTGTATGTGTGTGTGCTAGACAAGGAGAGAAGGAGGGTAAAGAGGAGGCTGAGGAACAAAAGAAGGAAGCAATAAAGACCCTTGAATGAGTCTGAACAGGAAGCAATGACCTAGGTTACACTCTGCTGTCACTGCACTAACCAGACAATGCCTCTGTTTTTCACAGATTAAATTACTGCCTGCCTTCATTTATGACCTCAGGTTTTGCTGTAGAGCTAAGTAACTGCTGCTTTACATTAGAGACATAACAATGGGAGGGAGAAACATCCCTTAAAGTGTTGAAAGGGTAGTGGAGAAAAAAAAAATAGAAAAAAGAAAGCAGGTTTTAAGAAGGACACATTTTATGCCTTGACCATTTTCACGCTGGAGACTGCAACATGGCTTGGTGGGGATAATTTCTTTTTAAAGCAGGGTGTGTGATTTATAGCAGCTTTGTTTTCACAGAAAAATGAATGAAAGCAGTATTCCTCAAGCATCTGAGAGCAGTAATCCTGCTGTGACAGTGGGTGAAAGCAACAAATGCCCTGTTAGCCCAGCTTCATATAGTGATACACATCACTTCCCAGTGACTAAGGATGGCGGCACATTTACATTTTCACTGTTTCTCTAAGTCATGGCAAGGTAGCAAACACAAAGTTAAGTTTACAACTTAGGTTTGTGATATTGTTTTCTTAGTGCTGCGGCCCTGGGTCCGGTTCCCATACACGTGATTTGTTAACTTGGTTTTAACTAATCTAAATGTCATTCCAGAAACCATTTGAACTAGCTTTCAAAGTGAGAGAAAGGAGACAGTTGAGCTAATAATTTAAATAGCTGTTTTTTAAAAGTTGCTTTCTTTAATTTACAGCTAGCACCTCTTTTCTCTCTTATTCTTGCTAAAATGGCGCTAAGCTCTGCAAGGATGCTCTGCATATCCTAGTGGAAATATCACTGGGTGAGCCTTTGGGAAAGCGGCACTCCAGGTCTTTCACCTTTGTTCATGTGGATGCTTCATGGCTGCAGTTTGGTGACATTTGCAGCTCTAGAGCCAGAGCCTGCATCTCATCTGGAGCAAGATTTCAGTTTCCTGGGGGTTGCAGCCCCTGGAGTTCCCATGGCACTCACACTGATCACCAGTCCAGTGGATGCCACAGACTGTGTGGAGTCTGACACCCTGCCATGGCAGCTTCTGGGTCTGTGGCTAGAGGGGACCTAGGGTAGCTGGTACTGGATGTCCTCCAGGATCACTTTGGTCTGTTCTTGTCGCCCTCTGCCAATGGCTGTATTGGATTTTATTTATTTATTTATTTATTTATTTTTGTCAAACTTACTTACTAAACATTTCATATTCTCTATAACTGCTTTGTACTAGAAAAAAACCACAGAAGTTGAATCCTGTTCCTTAGCCCTGGGTCCCATGCAACAGGAAAGCATTAAGCCAATTCCTCCTCCTTCCTGAATTAGACTCACACCAAGAAATTGTGATTTTTCTAACTATAAACCCTTCTCCTGTCCTCAGGTGATGAGTTTCCCCTCAAAGAGAGATACAGAAAAGTTCTCAGGTCATAAGACCCCCCAGAGAGAGAGAGAGAGAGAGAGAGAGAGAGAGAGAGAGAGAGTCATCGAAATGAAGAGTGATTGATAGAGGAAGTTAAGGCATGCCAGTTTAATGTCTGTGTCTGATTACCTCACTTTCAAGTCACCTCTGAACTCCGAGGCTCACACTTCCCAGGCTCTCTTCTCACACGCCAACCATGAAAAATGATCGCATTAAAAAGCTTCAGTGCCCAGTTCATTGTGTCATTGTACCAAATGTTAAATATGTAGTTTACATATGAGAAAAAAAATGGATCTCCTAGCAGGCAGATGCATCATTTTTAAATTACAAATATATTTCTAACCTATTATTATTCAGCAAACAATAGAGATACTAATGCAACCTCCTAAGAAAAACTCACTGGTGGTATCTTATGTTTCATAAACTAGCTCAGTCTCTTCTTTGTTCTGAGGTAGTACATCGGAGAGGCAGGGGACTCCAATGGGGCCAGAGACAGATCCTCAGCATTTGATATTTCTGTAGTGAGTGCTCACAGCATGGGGGCATTGCTAAAGTGATGCATCAAGGGCATTGGAGCTAATGGCCAGCTCTTCCACATGCACAGATGGAAACTTTGCTTCTCACCCAGCAGATTTCAATTTGCTGGCTTTAAAATGATGCCAAAGGGTTCAACACTGTGACATGGTTTCCCTAGGGGAAAACAGGTGCAGGGATAAAGTCACGAATGATAGTTTATTATTTTCTGACCTACCTGGAGACTGCACACAGTAGAAAGCATCTGAAAAAGGACTCTTTGTTATGGGTGGTCATATACACTCAGGCTTCTGATTATAGCTATAAAGAAAAATAAAGATATTGCTACAATGATGACAAGGTGGATGAGCCCTGTGAACTGAAGCCGATAGCTCAAACTAATGTAACAAAATGCCTGCTTGTCAAACTGCTAGGGAGAGGAAAGTTTGTCTAAAAAGGAGATATGATTTTAGGTCAAAATCCTCTGTTAAATGTTCACTTTGATAATAAGATGAATTAATGTCAAATAATATATTAAGCTCAGTCTTAGTCCAAAGCTAGACATTTTATATCCATGTGAAAGTGAAACCTCAGGATGGTACCGATACTTTTGCTGAGTAATGATAAACTAATAACTTTAAAAATAAATCTCTTTAACCCAGATCAATCCAAATCAATTCTGAATAGACACAGCATAAAAAGAAAGGACAAGTTAGAGATGCTATCCACCTACCAGATTACCTGTTTAGAATGTGCTTACACCACTGGAATTCTTGCAAAGGAAGGCTCAGGTCCTCCCAACATTAGGATGTAAGAAATAAAGACAATGTATTAGACTGGAGGCCACGGGTTTCGCAAAAAAAGGAAGCTGCAGAATAATACATATGAATTGGTCTGACTTTTGCAAAAAAAAAAAAAATGTATATTTCCAAAGACAATTTCTAATTCATTTAATCGAGGGGAGGGGAATGGAGGACCTGTAGGTACACTCGCTATCACTTGTGGCTTGCAGGGCTGTTCAGGGAAAGGATGAATCATCATTTGAACTACATTCTTCATGTTTCTATAATGCTGGACAGTCCACCAGCTAGCTAATATTAATAACAATGTGTCTACCCAGCATTAATAATTAACTCAAACATTCTCCTCTACATCCACTGTTACTATCAAACCAATATATATGTATTTCTCAACAGATTCTCAAATTGTCTTGTATATAAGCTATTATACCTGAAACTTAAATTAAAATATGTGTTCCTGAATATAGAGATGTGCACGTGTATGTGTGCATGCACACACATGCTCAAAGGCTAAGTAAAAGACTATCATGATAAGGAATTATTGGTGAAATAGCATGTCAAAACTTGTCTTCTCTCTTTCCCCTTCAGAGTTCCATGCATACATCCTCTTCCCTAGTTCAGGACTCCATTCTATCCTTTCCAAGTTCTCCAAAGAAATTCTTGTCAGAAAGTACTTTCCCCTGCTTTACAGTTTACACAACTGGTGTTGTTTAAGCGCTAGCCTTTCAGAAACAAGACCTTGTAATATGCATATTATATCAAAGTATATTAGGCAGTAGTCGCTCTGAAACCATATCTTTTAATAAACTATGTCTTCAAAAGTGATTTGTAATCCCCACATACAAGGATCACTTGAGAACTTCTATAAAGATATGCTTGCTCTATGCTCTATTATAGAAATGTTGGTTCATTAGACCCCAGAAGAATCTGATTTTTTTTATATTTTATTTACATTTAAGATGCCATCCCCTTTCCACATTTCCCCTCCCTAGAACACCCCTGTCCCATGCCCCCTCTTTCCTTTTTGATTTTATACGATTTTTTTTAAATGTTAATCAAAGGATTTATAAGTTTGGTAATGCTCAATCAGAAGCGTAACCCAATACCCAACCTAGATATAAAAATTATCTTTGACTGGTGGAGACATGTGAACATCTGCCTCCATGCCCCCTCTCTCTTTCTCTCTCTCATCACCTAGCTTCTCCTCTCTTTCATCTTCTCTCCTTACTCCATCTCTTCCTTTCAGTACTCCTTCCCACTTAGCTCCTCCTACATATCACTCTTCATGGTAAAGTAGAACTTTTCTCTCAAAATACAATTAGAGCATACTTATTCCTAATTGTACCAGTGAGGTACAAGATAGTCCTAATACCCAGTCCATTTTGTTGACTAACCAGAACCTCTGTCATCTTTTCTAACTAAAACACTTACTTTTGATCCTGGCTTTTTGGCTTTAGAATGAATGTTAGCTGAAAACCATCTACTCAGATCTTTTCTCTCAAAGTAAATAGCCAGGATTGGTTATGAGACTATAGGTCTTCAACCCCATCAGAAATCCAGAATGACTGAGTTAACTGAAGTTATGGGAAGCACTAAGCATAGCTTCTAAAACTTAGCCAATTTATAGAGACCACTGAACACCTGAAAAGCCCCTATACTACCGAACGTTGGAGCATCAAATCTTCAGCCTTCTGGCCCAGAATCATCTGACAGACCTTAGTGATGCAGGATTATTAAGGGCTGATTACTCTGTCTAGGCAGATATAATCAGTCGACTATTCTGCATGTGTGTCCTTTTCTGGACAGTAATTTGTCTGTAGATGGAGAGAGGCAATTCTTGCCTAGTGGCTGTCACCGCACAACTGGAGTATCTCCAAGGATGCTCAATTTATTCTTAGAATCCAAGACAGGAAGCTGTCAGGAGCAGACAGGTCTCTAATCAAAATGAACAATAATATATGAATATTTGTAGCGTCAGTTCTATGGACTTCTGATGTTTTGAACACCAACTATCCATGTAAGGTAACCTGGACTGTTGTCTGTTCATTCCTCTCAGCTATTTCTAAATAAAATATGGAAAACACCGTAACAATAAACTCAAAACCATGAATTTGCTATAGTCCCTCAACTCATAGGTTAACCGTCCCAAATCAGTTTAAAAAGTTAAAAAAAGGGCTGGGTCTAGGCATTGTATTCCTAAATGTGTTATACAGGCACAATGCCCATGATAGTATCAATATTCATCTCATTTTTATATTAATAAGAGGCTCATACCAATGAAAACCTTAAATTTGAAATCAAAGTAAATTTTGTACCATTTAAGAAATTATAACTTCATCTTGATAATAATTATACAGATTTCTACCAATAGGTTATGGCTATGCAATAAGTCCTAGCTAATCCCCCCTGTTCCAACAAAACCACTACTTTTCCCTAGAAAGACAGACCATTATTAACCACATTAGTCCCCAAGCTCAGGGAATAGGGGCGCTGACTCTTCTTTAACTTCTTCAAGCTGATTAAGGGCGTTGAGATTTTAGAAGAGGGGTTGGGGGAAGAGTAAGTTGATAAGCCTCTGATGCTGTGCCTTCACTGAATCCATATGGAATTCCAGGACATCAGAGGTTTGGGCAGGTCTGCTCAGTATGCTTGATGAGTAGATACACCAAGGCTGTGTATTCTGCAATATACAATTCTCAGAACAAGTTTTAGTACCAAGAAAAAAAAAATTTCCCACCCCAGGGGGCTGACATTTTTTTTTAAAGATGTTGGTTCTGACAACTTTTTTTTTCGCTTGTTAAAATTGGTTGTAGTATTTATGTTTCAGATTTTATCCCCTTACCCTACTTCCTCCCACCACCCAGAAACCTCCTATCCCATCCCCCTCCTCATGCTTCTATGAGGCAGTGACCACACCTACCCCCCCTCACTATCCCCTCCCCGCCCTCACATTCCTCCCCCCACTGTGTGTTCATTTTTTTTTTATGGGACCAAGAAACTCCTCTCCCACCTATGTCCGACAAGGCCATCCTCCCCTACATATACCTCTGGAGTCTTGGGTCCCTCCCTATGTGTTTCCAGGCTGGTGGTTTAGACCCTGGGGGGCTCTGGTTGTTTGGTATTGTTGCTTTCCACCTGGGGTCAATAACCCTTTCTGCTCCTTCAGTCCTCTCACTAAGTTCTCCATTGGGAAACCCCTGATCATATCAGTGGTTAATTGTGAACATTGTCCTCTGAGTGTGTTAGTCTTTGGCAGACCTCTAAGGAGACAGCTATATCATGTTCCTCACATTATGCACTTCCAGCCATCCACAACAGTGTTTAGCTTAGGTGGCTGTACATGGGGTGAATACCCAGGTGGAATGGTCTCCTGATGGCCCCTCCTTCAGTTTCTGTTCCATGTTTTGTTTCTCTATTTGCTCCCTTGAGCATTTTTGTTTCTCGTTCTATGTAGAACTGAGGCATCCCCTCTTGGTCTTCCTTCTTCATGAGCTTCATGTGGTCTGTGGGTTGAGTCTTTGCTAATCCAAGCTTTTGGGCTAACATCCGTGGAGATATGTTTGTGTAACTATCTTCTTTTGGGGTTTTTGGAAGATTACTTTCTTGCTTTTTCTAGGTTGTAGTTTTCCTCCTTGTGTTGGAGTTTTCCACCAATTATTCTTTGAAGTGCTGGATTTGTGTTGAGATACTGTGTAAATTTGGATTTGTCATGGAATATTTTGATTTCTCCATCAATAATGATTGAACGTTTTCCTGGGTATAGTAGTCTGGGCTGGCATGTGTGTTCTCTTAGGGTCTGTATGATATCGGTCCAGGATCTTCTGGCTTTTATGGTCTCTGGTGAGAAGTCTAGTGTAATTCTTATGGGTCTGCCTTTATATGTTACTTTGCCTTTTTCCTTTACTGCTTTTAGTATTTTTTCTTTGTTTTGTACATTTGATGTTTTGACTATTATGTGGCAGGAAGTATTTCTTTTCTGGTCTAAACTATTTGGAGTTCTGTAGGCTTCTTGTATATTTATGGACATCTCTTTCTTTACGTTAGGGAAGTTTTCCTCTATAATTTTGTTGAGGATATTTACTGGTCCTTTAAGTTGGGAGTCTTCCCCCTCATCTATACCTATTATCCTTAGGTTTGGCCTTCTCATTGTGTCTTGGATTTCTTGTATATTTTGGGTTAGTAGCTTTTTGTATTTTGCATTTTCTTTGACAGTTGTGTCAGTGTTTTCCATGGTATCTTCTGCACATGAGATTCTCTCTTCCATCTCTTGTATTCTGTTGGTGATACTTGTGTCTATGATTCCTGATCTTTTTTTAGGTTTTCTATCTCCAGGGTATTGTCCCTTTGTGATTTCTTTATTGTTTCTACTTCCATTTTTAGATCCTGCATGGTTCTGTTTAATTCCTTTTCCCGTTTGGTTGCATTTTCTTGCAATTCCTTAAGGGATTTTTGTGTTTTCTCTTTAAGGGTTTCTATCTGTCTACCAGTGCTCTCCTTAAGTTCTTTGAGAGTGTTATTTATGTCTTTCTTAAAGCCCTCTATCATCATCATGAGAAGTGATTTTAATTCTGATTCCTGCTTTTCTGGTGTGATGGGGTGTTCAGGGCTTGCTCTGATGGGGGAGCTGGGTTCTGATGATGCCATGTAACTTTGGTTTCTGTTGCTTATGTTCTTGCTCTTGCCTTTTGCCATCTGGTTAACTCTAGTGCTGCCTGTACTTGCTGTCTCTGACTGAAGCCTGCCTTTCCAGTTATCTAGCTTGTGTCTGATCTCCTAGGGGTCCAGATGTCTCTGTGATCTTTTCCAGCTGCACTAATTACAGTGGTACCTCTAGGATGCCTCAGGATATGGTGCCTCCAAGGTAGTAGTCCAGCTAGGTATCTGCTGTTCTGGGTGCAGTGTCTCCTCTAGAATATCTCAGGATATGTTATCTGACGCTCTGAGTTCAGTTGTTCCTCTGTGGCTCTGGGTTGAGTGGACCTTCCAGTATGTCTCAGGTGGAATCTGGGGTCCACACAACAGCAGACCTGGCAGAGGTCTGATCCAGGCCTCAGATCTGAGAACTAGTTTCTAAGACACTGTCCAAGTTAGAGCGCCTGGGATCTCTGCTTCCTCTGGGTTCTTGGAGGTTGGGGGCAGAGCTGCCACCCAAGATCTGCTCAGTGCTCTGGCCCAGACTGGAAGGGAGAATCTGATTGTTTTCTAAAATTACACTACAGTATGAGGACAAGTGGTTGAGAGTCTAAGAGCATGGAACTTGCCATCAGCATGAGAGACTCTGCTTTGTTGTGTAATACAGACAAGCTAATCTGCATGATGCTTATTACCCTCATCTATAAGGACAAACTAATGACATCCTCTTCTGCAGGGCTGTTGTGATGAGACAATGCATGCCAAATGCCAAACCTGTCAAAGTCTTTAGTTGTTAATGAGTGAAAACTCAATTAACATGCAAGAGTAAACATTCTAGAGAAGATCTGGCCTTAGGGTGACTTGATTCCCAATTCCCTGAATTTCTTTTCCAGTCTCCCACTTTAATCTTTGACTTCTGATATATTGATTCGTTTTGAGACTTGGCATCCTTTGTTCTTACAGAGTGTGTAGCATATTACCCTCCCCCACTCAAATGTAAGTCTCTCTAGCTGTGCTGTTGCATTTTGTCAGACCCAGCTCTAAGAGCTTCTTATCCTCTACCCATTCTGCCAAATATGCTAAGAAGATGAAGTCTTGGCCAATGGCCCAATTTCCTAGATTATTTTTTCAAGGTTATTTTTGTAGCAAGCAATCCCAAACAAGGAGTTATCTCTCCTTTAAGGACAAAGAGAAACCTTGACCACTCCTTGTCATAGAGGAGTGATGTCTCCAAACAGTGTGACTCAGAGGTGACACAAATCCACAGGGACATAGCAGTCATGTAGTTTCATAGGCTTTGTCTGTGTGAAAGGTATGACAAAGACTACCCCATTAGTTTGCTCGCCAGCTATATTGCTGTATCATTAGCAGGGAATTACTGTATCTCTGACCTGGGAATCCTGGGTCATCCACCATCTGTGAAAGAGTAATTCTCTGATTGAAAGGAAGGATAAATGAAATTACAGACTCTCAAAGCATCTACTACTAAACTGAACAACAGGACTTGCAGAATGCAGTTGGTTAGGCCTGGATTATTTAATTAACTGTGGGTCTGAGCTTGTCACCTCTGCCAGAACTGAAAAGACAGCAAGGTCAGTCCGCAAAGGAAAAGTGAGATGCACTTACCAAACGTTCAACAAATGACACACCATGTGATAAAATTAAAATGGTTAAGAGAGCTGTTATTGTTAATAATTATTTGTATTACATAAGAGGAAGTACAGAGTTGAGATGATTCAGATTTAAAGTGGGTCTTCATAAGCCAGTCATATAATCAATTTAAGACACTTTATTTTTTTTCATTTTTTATTGGATATTTTATTTATTTACATTTCAGATGTCATCCCCTTTCCTGATTTCCCCTACCTAGAAAACCCCTATCCTATCCCCCTCTATTTTTTTGCTTTTACATCATTTGAATTACATGCAAGTATTCAGGTCCCTTCTAAGTTGAGAGACTAGCAGCAATATAATAGCTGCAAATAGTCAAGGAACAAGCAAGACAATGAACACAAACAGTCAAAGAACAAGCAAGGCAATAAACAAAATTCCATGAACACTCCCATGATCACTGTTTCTAAGGGCTTATCAGGATACCCCAAATATCTGAGCCAACTTCCTTGTCCTAGCTGAAAGATGTTTTCATGTCTGAAGACTACTTCCTTGTTCTAGCCTAAAATTTAGATTCCTGCCTGAAATTACTTCTTTGTTCTAGCCTAATGTCAGATTCTTGCCTGAAGCCCACTTCCTTGTCCTTGGCCAATGTCATATTTCTGACAAGCAGCCCATTTCCTTGTCCTTGGCCCATGTCAGATTCTTACCAAGCAGCCCCAAAGGCTCTCTGCCTCTCCCCATTTTCTATTTCATTAACAAGACTGAGCCTGTCTTAAGTTGTTCTGACAAGAATGCCTTCCTTACCCATCATGGAATATGCATTATCAAAAGTAATGCACTTATGTCTTAGGTTGGTAAGGCTCTGTGCAGAATCTTACCTGTCCTTGGTTTGCCAGCCTGTTAATTTAACAACTCTGCCTGGGGGTCCATTTTCAGGTTCAAGGTATGTACATTGGCTACCAACATGTTGATGTTGTAAGAGACAAGCTTTAATACAATGGGCAGGAATAAAAGTATTCCCTGGACAAAAAGAGCCAGCATGATCAAGCCATATATGCCATTCTTGAAGCTTGACCAAAATAGAAATACGGACCTCAGGCCATGAGTAATTTTTAAGTAGTATGTACCACATCAACACTCAGCAGGGCAGCATTCTTGAAATTCATATGCTCACTATGTAAAGTTAAAAGGTCCAGAGAGGTGTTAGAATTATGCCAAATACACTGCAAGTGTCTTTAAACTTTTTCCTAAATATAGTGACTACCATTGTAAATTTTAGAACTACCATGAATTCAATGGTATTTGGCATGACACTCAAGATGGCTCCTTACCCTTAAATTCTGAACCTCAACATGTGTACTTACTGCTTTACGTGAAGGTTCTCTGAATAGTGAGCAAAATATATTTATGTAATATATTCTGTAGAGAATTCTAGGATGTTAATTGTTTCAAAATTTGAAAATCTGTTACATATGGACTGGTGAGGTGGCTGAGAGGCTAATACTGTTGCCGTGGAATCCTGATGAACTGAGTTTTATTCCTGAAACTTATATAAAGATTGAAGGACAGAATCAACTCCATGAAGCTGTTTCACCCCTTCCATATACATCCATGCCTTGGCATAATACGAACACATACACATCATGCACATTCACCCTCAACAATAATAAATGTATTTAAAAAGTGTCACACTATTAAAAGGTGTTTGAACCAGAGATTGGAAATTCCATTTAAACTTAAAAAAAAATTAATCACTCTACAGGTGAGTGTCTAAGTGTTAAAAATAGAATAGTTAAACATCAATATAGATTAGTAGCAATCTACTGAATTCTTATAAGAGTTATACCATAATTTAAATACATTTAAAATGAGACAGGAGCAATTAGACAACAAAAGGAAATCAAAAGGATACAAATAGGAAAGGAAGAAGTCAAAATTTCACTATTTGCAGATGTTATGATAGTATACTTAAGTGACCCTAAAACTTCCACCAGAGAACTCCTAAACCTGATAAACAACTTCAGCAAAGTGGCCGGATATAAAATCAACTCAAACAAATCTGTAGCCTTCCTCTACTCAAAAGAAAAACAGGCTGAAAAAGAAATTAGGGAAATGACACCCTTCACAATAGTCACAAATAAAATAAAATATCTTGGAGTGAATCTAACCAAGCAAGTGAAAGATCTGTATGACAAGAACTTCAAGTCTCTGAAGAAAGAAATCGAAGAAGATCTCAGAAGATGGAAAGATCTCCCATGCTCCTGGATTGGCAGGATTAACTTAGTAAAAATGGCCATCTTGCCAAAAGCAATCTACAGGTTCAATGCAATCCCCATCAAAATTCCAAATCAATTCTTCATAGAGATAGAAAGAGCAATTTGCAAATTTATTTGGAATAACAAAAACCCAGGATAGTGAGAACTATTCTCAACAATAAAAGAACTTCTGGGGAAATCACCATTCCTGACCTCAAACTGTACTACAGAGCAGTAGTGATAAAAACTGCATGATATTGATACAGAGACAGGCAGCAAGATGAATGGAATAGAATTGAGATCCAGAAATGAACCCACACACCTATGGTCACTTGATCTTTGACAAAGGAGCTAAAACTGTCCAGTGGAAAAAGGACAGCATTTTCAACAAATGGTGCTGGTTCAAATGGAGGTCAGCATGTAAAAGGATGCAAATAGATCCATTCTTGTCTCCTTGTACAAAGCTCAAGTCCAAGTGGATAAAGGACCTTCACATAAAACCAGATACACTGAAACTAATAGAAGAGAAGGTGGGGAAGACCCTCGAATACCTAGGCATGCGGAAAGTTCCCGAACAGAACACCAGTGGCTTATTCTCTAAGATCAAGAATTGAGAAACGGGATCTCATAAATTTGCAAAGTTTCAAAGGACACTGTCACTAGGACTGTCAACCAACAGATTGGAAAAAGATCTTTACTAATCCTACATCTGATAGAAGGATAATATCCAATATATACAAAGAACTCAAGAAGTTAGAGAACCAAATAACCCTATTTAAAAATGGGGTACAGAGCTAAACAAAGAATTCTCAACTGAGGAAATTCGAATAGCTGAGAAGCACCTTAAGAAATGCTCAACATCCTTAGTCATCAGGGAAATGCAAATCAAAACAACCCTGAGATACCACCTCACACCAGTCAGAATGGCTAAGATAAAAAATTCAAGTGATGGTAGATGCTGGCGAGGATGTGGAGAAAGAGGAACACTCCTCCATTGTTGGTGGAAATGCAAGCTGGTACAACCACTCTGGAAATCAGTCTGGAGGTTCCTCAGAAAATTGAACATAGCATTACCTGAGGACCCAGCTATACCACTACTGGGCATATACCCAGAAGATGCTCCAACATATAACAAGGACATAAGCTCCACTATGTTCATAGCAGCCTTACTTATAATAGCCAGAAGCTGGAAAGAACCCAGATGTCCTTCAAACAAAGGAATGGATACAAAAAAAAGTGGTACATTTACACAATGGAGTACTACTAAGCTATTAAAAATAATGAATTTGAGAAATTCTTAGGTAAATGGATGGAACTAGAAACTATCATTCTGAGTGAGGTAACCCAATCATAAATGAATACACATGGTATTTACTCACTGATAAGCGGATGTTAGCCCGAAAGCTTGAAACTGACCACATGAAGCTCATGAAGAAGGAAGACCAAGTGTGGATGCCTCGGTCCTTCTTGGAAGGAGTTACAGAATGCTCAAGAGAGCAAATAAGGCGACAAAGTGTGGGACAGAAAGTCAAGGAGGCGCCATCGGGAGACCACTCTACCTTGATATCCATCCCATGTGCAGTCACCAAAGATAGACACTGATATGGATGTCAGGAAGTGCATGCTGACAGGAGCCTGATGCAGCTGTCTCCTTGAAGGTCTGCCAAAGTCTGACATATCCAGAGGCGGATGCTCGCAGCTACCCATTGATCTGATCAAGGATTCCCAATGAAGAAGTTTGGGGACTGAAGGAGCTGAAAGGGTTAGTGGCCCCAAGAGGAGAGCAACAGTGCCAGCCAACCAGAAATCTCCAGGGTTTAAATCACCAGCCTGGGAGCATAAAGGGAGGCACCCATGACTTCAGCTGTATACTTAGGGAAGGAAGGCCTTGTTGGGCATGGTTGGGAGAGGAGATCCCTGATCCCACGAAGGCTGAACACTGAGCAGGGAGGAATTTAAGGGTGGGGAGGGGGAAGTGAGGGGTAGGTGGGGGCACACCCTTGTGGAGGCAGGAGAGGGGACGGGATGGGGGTTCCTGGGTGGTGGGGGGAATTGGGTGAGCGGATAAAATCTGAAATGTATTTTAAATAAATAAATTTAAAAAAATAAAATGAGATGATAAAGGCATTTTAATGTTACACAGTGTGGTAAAACTGTAAAGCTTATTAAAGATGACATTGAGATCATAAACACAGACAAGAAAAGCAGAAAGAAATATGAAAAGGTTTGGTCAGATGTGAAGTCACACTTTATCATAAGTGAATAAGAGAAAATATTGCTTTAAGTATATTCTAAATAATAGTAATAATGTAGCCCACTACACTAGAGATGGATAATATCCATATTTTTCTGATGCTTCTTTAGTAATATATGTACAGGTATGCATGAATATCTATGTTGTATTTTGTAGCTTCTGATAGCATTGTGGAGATGACCAATTCTCATGAATTAGACTGACACTTTCATTTCCCTTCAGACTTCATAGCAGTTACATAAAACCGTCTAATACCAGGTGTAAACACAGTAACAGAGAAGGAAGGGAAGGCCAGAGAACTAACATTATTAGTATCAACCTGTAAGTGACACACAGTTTGCTAGATGTTTTGTAATATAAGGCAGCTTCCCCCAAGATTTCTACAAACTACCAAATCCTAATTTGTCTTCTAAGAAGGGAGAGTGAGGTTAGAGGGAGAAAGAAACAGAGGGAGGGAGAGAGGGAAGGAGGGAGGGAGGGAGAGGAGAGGAGAGGAGAGGAGAGGAGAGGAGAGGAGAGGAGAGGAGAGGAGAGGAAGAGAGAGAGAGAGAGAGAGAGAGAGAGAGAGAGAGAGAGAGAGAGAGAGAGAGAGAGATCACTGGAAAGAGCACCTGTGTGACTCCAAGAACAGTAATGTTCCCCTCTCATCAGTTGTGCCTTTCTTTAAACAGCACTTGGTACATTGTAGAGGCCACGGACAAACTGGAAGGCTCTCATAAACCACCATTTGAAGACTTACAAAACCAAAATAAACTACCGTAGTTTGGTCTACATCTAGAGGCGAATAGTTGGTAATAATTGCAAAACTGTAACATTTCCAATAGAGATGAATAAGATTGTTTATAATAAGAATACCATTTTCACTATTAAGACCAATATACCCTTTTCTAAAGAGCTACATAGGATCCACGCAAAGTGATAGCATCTCCCAGTAAGGGTGACTCCATAGTGCACTGACTGACAGAGGGGTTCAGGAATCAGAATGCATGCTTTAGGATCTTGCCTTGGAAATCACCAGATTTCAGATACATTACTGAAGGCATGTTATTTTTCCATTTATGTTTCATAACTCCTGATGGAAAGACATGAGAACAAAAGCAAATTTTAATCTCACAGTATTTGCAAAGGAACACAAGTCCTTTCAGGGCTTTTATGTCCTCTGATAGTACTTTCCATTTCTATTAGAAAGGGAGGGGGAGGGAGGGAAGGAGGGAGGGAGGAAGGGATCATAAACACTGAAATGCAGAGAAATATTCACTTTTTACACTAAGCAATAAGCATGTTTTATTTATATGTAATTAAATGATTAATAACATTAAATTTGATTATAAGCTGGTAAAACTATGGTGACCATTTGGAAAATAGAAAAATCTGGAGTTAAATACCTTAATCCAGAGGATTACAGTAATTCAATCTTCTAAGTTAAAGTGATTTTAGGATGTGAGTAACGGATAGGAACTTTTTCTTCTTGGATTTAAACTAGTAAGTTGTCAGTCTGAACAATAGAGTAGAGTAATTGAAAAGCATTAAACTCAATCTTTTTATCTGGCACTCTTTCCAATTAAGAGGTCATACCATTTATCAGACGCCAATTAAATAGCACCCACTGAATTATTTAAGCAAATAAAGTCCGCTGAGGGAAAGAGAAGAATCTCAGAAATCTTCTCAAAGTTTGAAAACTAATATTGCAAATTATAATAAACCACATCTTCTTGTAACTTCTTCTTGCAAATTATCGTATTGAATATTCAAGCAGAAGGGGGAAAATGTAAAATGAAGAGCAAATTTCAAACAGCTGTGGATACTTTAAAGACGTGGAGTTTGCCAAGTGCTTCACTTAAATGAGTGTTGTCTCACCTACAGCTGCATCATTCATCTCGTTTGCAGTACAAGGATGTATGTATGAGAATAAAATTGATGACTGCATTGATTCCTCTGCAAGTTTTCATCCTTCTCCTGTACTACCAAGTTCCTCAAAAATTAAAGTGTCTAAAATCATCACAACCAACATCCTGCTCTCTTCCATCCAAATGAAATTAAACCGTCTCAGCTCCAAATTGAACATATATCAAAACTTCCCTTTTCTTTTTTTCTCAGAAAACCATAGAAGACATGAAGGTAAACCAAGGGCTAAGGTTTTGCCAAGATGGGTAGCCACAAAGATGAGGGGTCAGCCTAGGACAGGATTAAAGGTTTTTATCTAAAGCACAGATCCAGTATCCGGATTTTCCAACTACTGTCCAATGTTTGTAAATTTTCCAGGGGTCATTGCCTCAGTGTTTAGCTTTTCTGTTAATGCCTCTGAAGGCACAGTATTCAGGAGCAGGGACTGTAAAGCTATATAACCCTATTTGAACCCCAAACGAAGGAAATAACTGTATTTACCTGACAGAGCTGCTCTGATTAAACACTTGAAACTAATGGAGTGATATTTTGCACATGGTAAATATTCTAACTCTGCCTCCAGATGTACACACACACACAATGTGTTGATTTAGTACAGACAAGGCCTTGTAGTCACTGATGTTGGTCTTCAGGCCTCTGATGTATTTCCAAGTTAGATTTTGGCTTATTCCCCAGACAATAAATACTTTATATTTTATGTCAATTTTTCTAAAGTACAAGTTATCAAGTTATAGCTGACTTAATTATCGATTTAATAATCCTCAGTGAGTTGATACACACACACACACACACACACACACACACATCTTACATTTGTATTGTGTGTGTGTTTCCAAAGACACCAGAAGACAGCATCACAGCTCATAGAACTGGAGTTACAAGTGGCTGTGAGCCGCTGGGTATTGGCGCTGGGAACCGAATCCAGGCTCTTGAACACCAGACCTTCTTCTACCTCTCTCCCACCCAGCACTGATGCTCTTAAGCACTGAACAGCTAGGCCAGCGAGTTGCCTTTTGAATGTGAGATAATCTGAATCCACAGCACACTTACTTGAAGAGTCTTTTAAAAACATAGATTCTTAACACATACTTCAGAGACTTGAAAGTGAGGCCCAGGCATCCTCATCTTTAAAGGTTTTCCCATGATCCTGAGCTGCATTTCCTCTCCTGGGTGATTGCAGAACCTCCACTATGGCTGACTTAGGCTTATACAGGAAAGTTTCCATTTGTTTATAAAGGACTTGGCTACCTATTTCATAAAGTGTTAGCGAATGCATTTTAGTTAGGTTTCCCTTGGTTCCTCAGTTACATCATACAATCATTCCTAACAAGGTCTCCAAAGGTTATCTCACATACAAAGAGCAACACACTGGCCTAGTGATTCCGTGCTTAAGAGCACAGGACTTCTAGAGGAACATGGGTTCCCAGCACCTATGCCCGGCAGCTCACAGCCACTTGTAGCTCCACTCGATGACTTCTGATGCTCTCTTCTGGTATCTTCGAACACTTATTTTTTTAGGACAAGAATATTGTTTCCAACCCCATTAGCTGTACAGTTTTCAAATTTCAGTATTCGTTCTGAGATACTTCCGCTTTCATCTTCTCCTTGCAGATACTGCTTGTGAAGGGAAGCAGAGACATCTTGCACCTTTCTTTCCAGTGTGCTCCCTACTTAATCTTGAAGCACAGGCCCAATCCTTTACTCACAGCAAAGTATCTAACATGCGTATCCTTAATGTATCCTTCTGAATCGTCTCCACGTGATCTCCTGTGATTACTGTCGGCAATTTAAAAGTTAAATTTGCAAAAGTGATGTGATACTTCCAAGCAATAAGAGGCTCTGTTTTTTGGCCACATTATTTCATAGCCATTCTGAGACCTGAGAAATGTTGTGATTGTCACCTGTGGGATTTGGGTGGTAGTGATGATAAGGACTGTTATGACCTTTATCATCCTTATTATGGCCTCTCGGCTGCACATCTGCAGTTCAAGCAGCTTCAAAGGAGTGGTTCATTAGCATCCAGACGAAAACCCATAGGGTCTCTCTGGATATTTAAGACTAAGATAAAGAGAATGAATTGGAGGACTAATGATTTGGAAACCCATTAAATGACAGATACGCCTATAAAGGGAGAATGTAGGTCGTGTGTTTAATTTATCAAGACAATATTTAGCCTAGGTATGAAAGCATATGAGCACAGAAGCAAAGATTAGCTCCAATAACTGTAATGTTTCATTTGCTTCCCATAAGATCCATAAAACTAGAAAAATAAACATGTACCAAATAATGGGAAACACCAGTTTGCAAAGAATTCTTTAGGAGTAAGAAATGCCCTTTTGGTTGAGGGTGCTAGAAAAATGCTCTGAGCCCAATGTCACTACTGCCTTCTTCTCTTTTTCTTTCTCTTCCTTATTTTACACATAACTTTTACTGCTCGACGCTATCACTTTTTATCACAGTTGGTTATTACTTGAAAGTTTTACACCGTCCAGTACTACATCCAGTAGATTAGAAACTTGGAGTTATATATATTATTACAATCAAAGCTCATCTTGGTTCTGCATAGATGCTCCACCTACTTCTCTACAGTACTTTGTTTCGTAAACCTCATAAATTTTAGGTAGCAAGTTTACAACTGTAGATTGTTAATACTTTTGCTTGAGAGAACTAAATATGTGCTATTTCTTTCACAACAGAATGACTCACATCTGTGGGTTAGCTTTAGACGACGGACCAAGAAGTTTTTCACGTCTGAGTATTGCGAGGAGAAGCTTCTTTAAAATGTGTGTCCCTTAGACCGTAACACTTGTCCTGTAGGGAATCTACCGTGACTTTATCATGAAAATTAGTCAGGAAATGTCACCCTCTGTTCTTTGTAGTTCATCCTGAGTTCCTATTTTAGTTATAAATCCTATTGACTTATTTATTTATATATTCTCATGAAAATGAGATGACATTAAGAAGTGATAATAATTTATCTCACATGTGGAGAGATATGTGGCATGCTCAGCAGTGTTATGAGTAATGAACACATCCTTTGCAGTATCTAACCTCTAAATTTTCTTTGATTTATTCCTCTTGTTTTACTTTTGTTGACACATATTAAGTCTACAGAGTACTAGTTTTAATGAGCTCATTTTTGTTCCTACGTCACTCCTTTGAGCATATCTCCTCCTTCCCTCCCATCTTCTCTTTCTCCTGCCTCTCTCCTCTCATTGATATTCTTTGTTCCCAGAGAGAGTTTCTCTTCTAATTTCATATATACATCTAGGCTGCTGATTTCTGGAATTCATCTTTGGTATCACTTTTCAGAGTTAAAGGAAAGTTGGTTCAAACATATTTATAGAACATGCAGCAGTTCCGGTTGTGACCAGCAATGTCACAAAAAGCAACCTAGCGCTGCATTTAATTTCTATTATTTAAATATAAATTTTAAATGTAAGTTTATATCTGAGATAGACAAAGCCATTCTTGTGGAGTTATTTGTATACCATGTAATCAGATATTACCTCTTTTCCCATTTAAGATTAGTTTTGTACAGTCTCTGCAAGAACTACTTTGATAGTTGACTTGACCTGTAAAAGTTAAGACCTGTGGTTCCATGGTCAGTATTTAAAATCATCTACTGAAATAAACGCTGTGGTTTAAAACCTTATTAAATTCTAGATATTCTTTTAAAACAAAGGCAAACTAATTTTATGGATGGCCAGATACATTTTAACCACATGGCAATGAATGTTTTAATAAACATGGACGTGCAATGAAGATAGAGGTTGTATTTATTAAACGGTTTATTTAATATCTACACATGGATATAATTATTTTGGATTAGATTACCTCATTCCTACTTCTCCAAATCCTCCTCTCTTCCTCCCCAGCCTACACGTTTCATGTCTCGGCTTCATGTGCTCTCTTCCTTTAAGTTTAATACCCACTGAGTCCATTTATTAGTGTCTGTATATGTGTGGCTATGGGGCCATGAACTGGGGCATGGAAAACCTCTCAGCACTCACATGTCTGTAAAAAATGCCTCTCCTTGTCTTATTACCTATCAGTTGGTAACAGATATGGGGCATCCTAAGACCCTCCTTCATCATGCTGGGATTTATTTTGGTTTGATCATGTATAATTCTTATGCAGATAATCTTAGCTATTCAGAGCTCATGTGTACAACTGTATTGTTACGTCCAGCAAATACTGTTTCATCACAGACATCCTCTCCCTCTGGATCTTATAACTTTCTGCTCCTTCTTTCACAATGATCTCTGAGCCTTCTGGGATGGAGTGTGATCTAGATGTCCCATTTAGAGGTAAGCACGTCTCTTATTTTAATTTTTAATTATTACTTCTTTTATTTCTTACTTATTTAATTATTACTTAAACAATTAAATACAATCTCTTGTTTTATGCATGTAGATAGGGTATTGGTCTCTGTATTAATCACAATCTACTGCAAAAAATAAGTTTCTCTAACAAAGTTTAAGAGATGAACTAACTATGGGTATAATGATAAGGACTAGAAGACTTTTTTATAACATTGTCTAGCAGAATAATAGTAGTAGCTATGCCATAAGGCCTACGACCTGATTGGCCACGAGTTCTGGGCTTGGATAAGGATATTAGGTATGAAATATATCTTAAAGAGTGAGCTTTAAATCCAACCAGAAAGTGGTTGGTTATTTGCATAACACTTGTGCCAGTGGGCAAATCTTGCCTGACCAGTAGCTATTGAATCAAATATGAAGGACTCACAGTTCAATAAAACTGTTGATTACTTTTCTCCCTCAGTAACACACATAGAGCCTTCCAGCACTATGAAAGCTGGCCAGTAGGGAACAAGCTTTCAGATTGGTACCAGCTGTATCTCCCCAGGTTCTATGACTTTAGTGGTTAGGGGGTACCGTCACATTTTGGAAGGTAGCCAGGAGAAACAACAAAAGCCTTTATTGTTTTGGAGGGGTGTCTATAGGACCCTCTGGATTCACTGACCAACATCTTAAGGAAAGGCAGCTTGTCCCTGGTACTGAGCTTATTATTTGATAGTCAATGGTGTCTGAAGGAGGCATTGTCCCCTCCTGCATTATAGGATAATAGGGTAATTCCACCTAAATCCAATATGTATGTGAGTATATGCATATACGTATATGTTATAAATGTATATACATGAAGACACAGTTTTAAGTGAATAAATAATGTTTGCCAATGTATAGCTCAGCATTAATTTTTCTCACTCATACAAATTTTCAAATTTTCTATAGTTCAGAAGAAGACAGACATAAAGTGGAAGTTTCTGGATAGGTCATGTGATGTAGACTCACATGATGTTTTGCTGAGACAAGATGCATGGGAGAACCTGTGATGTTTGGAAAGAGTATAAATAGAACTCAATGGGTCATAGCAGGCTTGCAGAGCTAGCCTTGCAATACGTCATTGGTCTATCATCTTCAACTTCACTGATCTTCATTCGGAGAGACAAGGCAGAGAGCTTCTCCTGTTGTCTTAGCTAGTCATGGGCTCTCCTCTACTGATTTGTCCTGATTTGGTAGAGGCCTGGTAGTTTCTGTTGGATTGTGCCACCACTGCTGATTCCTGTTTGTTATCCTGACACTACTGAACTGGACTGCTGGTATCCTGACAAACAGAGATTGGAATCACCCCCAAAGAACTCCTTCTAAACAGGTCCCCATTCCCTTGTCCTATTTACCATTTTTTCTCCCCTACCTTTGGACGATGGGCAAGAATGGGGGGAGGTTGAAGCATTTAAGAACCCATATTAAAAGTAGGTTTCAAAAAATATGAACCTACACAGACAACTTCTTAATTCTATTGAATTTATTTTCTAGTGGGTTGAGGTAGAAGATAATGAAATAATTTAAATATATTATGGACTACAATGAAGACAAACAGCATAGCAGACTGCCTTGAGAAGATCAGAGGGAAAGGAATTGTCTGAGTGAGAGATTAAAGTGAAATGGTGGATTTCAGAAACAACCGAGGAAGACAGATATTCCCAGCAAGGAAAGAAGAGCAGTGTTTCTAAGAAGAAGAGTGCCCCATGATGGGGAAGGTCCATAAGAATTGTGACCAGAAGGACAGCTGTGCATCCAATTATTAAATCTGTTAGAATCTCGGTTACTATTTGCTGAACCTCAGTGCTTCAGAAGACTAGAGTGGTAAAGGACAGTTGGAGTCATCTGAAGAAACAATGAACTTGGAAATGAAATGGAGAAAGCAACAGAAGCCACACTTCTGAATTTTTTTTTTTCAAAAGAGAACTAACAAAAGAGCCAAAACTTGGGGGAATAAACGAAGGTAATATGTTTATATTAGTGGAAATAATTAAGTACAAAAGGATAAAAAGGACACGTTGATGGAACATTTTAAGATTGGTGTTTGACTCTAACAGGTGCACACCTAGGTGATTGCCCAGAAGAAGCATAGGTGCTTTGTTTTCTGTGATTGGAAGAATGGGGAAATGCATGCATGGTGGGTGACTAGTATCTTGGGATGGAAGTAGGCACTGTGATGACACATGAAAAATGTGACTTTTTGAAGAGTGGTAAATAATTTACTAAAGAACTATGGTAAGCTACGAATAATGAGAAATACTGGATAATCAAGATTTGTGAGCGTGAGCTTCATTATGGTTCATGCTTTTCTCCAAAGCTACTCAGCAGCCCATGTAGAATAGGAGATAGTGGAATCATCAAGGGTGTGTGTGTGTGTGTGTGTGTGTGTGTGTGTGTGTGTGCTGGGAGGGAGCAATGGAGTAAAAGAAATAATCAATACCAGGTAACTAGGGATAAAAATATGTGAGAGATCATATGTTATGAACTTGACTAAAGACTGATGATTTGGTACTTGATAAGACTGAAGCAGAAATGGTCTGGGGATGAGGGAAAAATGTGGTCAGTGAGGTTCAAGAATCATCTCAGGGAGGTTGAAGAACCACCTATGGATAACTGTGCGATGCAGCACAGTTCTCAATGACAGCAAAATTAGGGATACACCTTTTAGAGTGCTGCATTGCTGTGTGATAGGGAGATGAGTATCAATGGCATACAGGTAGGTCAAGGAACTGAAACAAGAGTGTTGGAAGAGGTTTTCTTTAAACATAAGAATATTGAAATTATCAGTGAGAGATAATGATGCACAAGTGCAATGCAGAACTTAACATAATAAAATTGCTTACGATTTTAATCATGATGAACCGATAAGTTAATGGATGTCAGTTCCAAGAATGACAGTGTATGGTCTGGTATGAACTTAAAAGAAACCTGAGCATCTCATGGAACATTACTTCCTTTCTTATGCAAAAGAAGAGAGTCTGACTTCACTATCCATCTCTAAAAATTGCCTGCATTAGTGACCACATCATTTTCTTTACATCTAAATGATCAGTAGCATGTGGACACCCCATAATCTAGTTCAACTGTCATAACCAAAAATGAGATGCATGCTTATGAGTTTTATTCTTTCTTATTTGTAGTCAATTACATAAAGATGTCTAACCTCACTCACAAAGGTACTCTGGACAAAAATTAGCTGTTACACATAAAATTTTTGAAATGGTTATATATTCAACTCCATTATACATTTTAATATTTGCTTTGTATGGAACAAACTTTGATATCTTAGAGTATTGCACTGAGGATAGAGACTTGTGATATAATAATGATCAGAGAAAGATAAGACTAGGAAAAAAACACAGTATATCCTCACAGGTAATAAGAATGCATGAACACACGTTTCTTCTCCTTCTCAAGCTGCAAACATAACAATTTGATGCTAATGGATGGGTCTTTCTTTTGGTGGAGTTAAAATAAGAATGCAAAATATCAACATATCAAAGGTACATTCTACAGGAACAACTCCTAATACATACTTATGCAAGTTCTTTTGACAAATGTGTTGGCTCTGTTGACATCCCAGGATACATTTATTCCTATCTGGCTTTTTTACGATGTTTCTGATAAGGAGGATAAACAAAACACACTCTACAGTGCAACTTTTTGCTCCAATTCAAACCCATGGTTGCTTAAGTCACAAGTGACATATGGTCTAAACCAGTAATGTGTGTCCTACCTGATGGAGGGCATTTTTCATCTTGTGAGTCTGGGTTACAGCTCCGGCAGCAGGCACTGTCAATCTCCACGAAGAGAAACAGGCTCCTAAGAAACAGATCAGCTTGTCCTGGCTGTGTGTGTTTACTAAGAACAGAAATGAAGGGGGCCTCTTTCGATTTTTTTTTTTTTTTTTTTTTTTTTTTTTTTTGTAAAATGTTTCTAGATCACATAAATTTTTAGTTTACTCTTGGACTTTCAAAGTTTGGTTATAACATTTTAATCTGGTGCTTCCTTTCAACAGTGATGATTCCCACAGCACATGGTTCTCATATTTGCCTCTACCTGCTTTCTCTGCACATCTTTGGTTCTGCCCCCAGTAGTATAGGAGCAGTTGTTTTGCACCAAATGATTGCTCATACTTCCATAATATTCGCCATTATTGAAACACATTTGACTTCTTTGTCCATATAGATCCTTTCAATGCCCCTGTGGTGGTTTAAATGATTCCCGTAGGCTCATAGTGAATGACACTATTAAGAGTGTGTGACTGTTGGAGGAAGTGTGTCACTTGGAGTGGACTTAATGATTTCAGATGTTGAAGCCAGGCCCAGTGTGACCCTCTCTTCCTGCTGCTTGCTGATCCAGATGTAGACCTCTCAGTTACCTCTCCAGCACCATCTCTTTCCACTTGCTACCATGCTTTCCACCATGACAATAGTGGACTAAACCTTTGAGCTATAAGCCAGTCCCAAGTAAGTGGTTTCCTTTATAAGAGTTGCTGTGTTCAAGGTCTCTTCGTAGCAGTAAAAACCCTAAGAGAGCCTCCTTCAGGATAGAGACAAAGTGTTACCTGTGTATTCTATTTTATTATCTTTCATAGTCACCCACTCCTCTTGCCTTTTCTTTCTGTGACACTTTGAATGAGAATGTCCCTCAGAGCCTCAGATGTTACTTGGTGTAACTAGGTGTCCACTAATAATACTTGTAATACTTGGTGTCCACTAGGTTACAATGTTTTGGAGTTTTAGGGATTTGTGACCTTGTTGAAGGAAGGATGTCACAGGAGGCCTTGAGATTTTAAAAGATGGGTACTGTTTCCAGTGCATCCTCTCTCTGACTTGTGTTTTTAGTTTAAGATGTGAGCTCTCACTTGCTCCAGCCTCCACATCTGGCAATGGTAGTGGTCCTCAGGACACGTAAGCCCAAAGGAACTCATTTTTTCTATAAGTTTCCTTGGTCATGGTGTTATATCACAGTAATAGAAAAATAACTAATACACTTTCGTTTTCCTTCCTTTTCTGTTTCTGAATGTATACCAATTAATGTTAGATATGGTGGACTTGGAATGTATTGTCCAAACCAAAAGTTTGGAAGTGTGCAGTGTTAATAGTTATTCTAGGGCATTATTCATAAATAATGACTCTCTTTGCTAACCATCTTTGCAGAGCTATCTTTCTGCAACCAAGAAGAAGGGGCAAGACTCTGGTGTTTAATCTCTTGAGTTGGTCAGTGAGGCTCAGAATGAAGGCTTTGTTCTTCCTCTTGCCTCCTAGTAAACATTTCTTTAGAGATTTCTACTGTGTTTATTTCTATTTAAATGACCAAATCCCCTGTGGTTTGGACAGAGCTAACTCCACTCACTTTCCCTTATCTAGTGGGTATATTACCCAGGTTTAACTGATTAAAGCTCAAGTTGCTAGCCAGCTCCTGGGCAGCTGCATATATTTCTCAAGTTAAAATCAACCCTGCAGGTTTTAGTTTCCCAAAGAGAACAAGGAACTCTGTTTCCACTTTGGCCATTATATTGTTGAGGCTGGATCTTCTGGGGAACCACTTACCTCTGAAAAGAGATATTTAGAAAAGTGCAGCCAACATTCAAATAACAGAGACAAAACTGAAAGCAAGCAAGGAAAGAAAGTCAGGGTGTAGATTCATGTGCTGGGACTATGTCTCACGGAGTCAAACACTTGCCATAGAAGCAGGAGGGCAGCAGGATGGACAGTGCAGGCGCTGCCCGCATACCGAGCTCGGGTGTAGGTCTGGGGGATTAAAGAACAACTCAGACTCAGGTCATTCGCTGTGAGAGAATGCCAATGCTTTTACTGGGTAGGTTCAATATATACACCAAGCCAGGGAAGGAAAAACACAAACTCAGGAAAAAACAGGAACTCAACTGGGGGGGCACCATAGGATGTCAAGTGCAAATTCCCTTCCTGGGGCATCATCCTTTAACAGGATGTTTTGTTCTTAGAAAAACTGCAGACTGTTACTTTGCAGACAGCAGCACACGGAAAGTCTCAGCCAGGGCACAGCAGCCCTTTGGGGTCCTGTGTGGGTGTGGTGGTCCAGCTTTCAAAATGGGAGAAGAAGATCCCCCTGAGCAAGCTGGCTGACAGGAATAGACTAACAGAAATGGTGGGCAAGATCCAAGTTCAAGTGAGAGACTCCTGCTTTAATATATATAACTTGGAGAATTATTAAAGATACCAAAGATCGTTAACCTCTGGCCCCCACACAAATGCACACATGTACACATATACAGACATATATGTGCAAGCTACACACACATACATGCACACACAAATACACACACACACACAGAGAGAGAGAGAGAAAGAGAGAGAGAGAGAGAGAGAGAGAGAGAGAGAGAGAGAGAGAGAGAGAGAGAGAGATAGAGATATTCAGGAAAAACTTTTTCTCCCCCACAGTTTTAACAACAAAACTGCACTGCTGAATTATATACACTAGATTTTTTTTTTCTAAAGGTATGTTGAGGTATTGTTTTTGGCTCTTTTCAAGAACACATTAATGTCCTTAGCAATGAGTCTTGGGCTGTAGGTGGCATTGGATGCACAGCAGAGCAAGGTAGTCAACTGGAGCAAGAGGTTGCTAGGTTTGCGAGAGTTCTCAGGACTATGGATGGTGGAGTTGTTCCACTTGCATCTCTCTCCCCAGCACAGCTCCCAGTTATCTCCAGTCAATCAATGCTGCTCTGGTTTACTTCAGTGGAGACACTGGGTGAGTTGGAACAGGCCCGCTTTTCTGTTGCTTTTTCTTTCTTTTTTCTTTTTAATGGGTATTGTTGTCATTAGTGAGTTGCTAGTCATTTCTTGACAACTGGAGAGGTGATAGGAGGTGCGATTCCAGCTGATGCTTACAGAAATGATTGGAGGTGTGAAACACAGCATCTGGACAGGTATCACCTTCTCTATCTGCTTTCCTTTCCTTTCCTTTCCTTTCCTTTCCTTTCCTTTCCTTTCCTTTCCTAAGACAAAGAAACTTTGACTTTAACTATTTTAAGGCTTCTTCAACAAACACTTGACTGCCAGTTTGGACTAACTTGTCCTAAAGCAAATGCTCTCAGATTCCATTTAGGGCGTCTACATAAAGTTATATAAAAGAGGAAGTATTTCGGTGATCTCAAACATTCAAGTGTATGAAATATCTTTATAGGAGAGAGATGGATGTCGTCATAATTGTTATTCTAGCTGCTCCTACCTGCTGTGAAAGCCTAGCATCACAAGGAACATAAATTAGTTGCAAGCAGTCTGCCAGATGTTTTTACATTCCTGAGGAGAACTGAGAAAAACCATCCTGTAAAACTTTGGCTTAAGAATTTAGAGTCCAGCCTGACATATACAGAGGCAGATGCTCACAGCTAATCATTCAACTGATGATGGGGTTCCCAATGGAGGAGTTAGAGAGAAGTCTGAAGGAGCTGAAGGGGTTTGGGGCCCCACGGGGAGGGCAACAATACCAACCAACCAGAGCTCCCAGGGTCTAAACCACCAGCCTGGGAGCAAATAGGGAGGAACCCATGGCTCCAGCTGTATATGTAGGGGAGAATGGCCTTGTCGGACATAGAGTGGATAGGAGATCCTTGGTCCCATGAAGGCTCGATGCCCCAGTGTGGGGAAATTCGAGGGCAGGGAGGTGGGATTGGGTGGGTAGGGGTACATCTTCATAGAAGCAGAAGGAGGGAGATGGGGTAGGGGTGTCTGGGTGGGGAAGAAATGGGCAAAAGGGATAATATCTGAAATATAAATAAAATATCCAATTAAAAACAGAAAAGAAGAATCTAGAGTCTATCACTGGAGAATGGTCAAACTCCCAACTCCCAGCCATTTAAAGAAAACTGAGTCCTTCCCCACCTGAACCCAATCCAAGGACATATGTAGATCCATGATCCTACTGACACAGGACCACACTGATGTGGTGTGTGCCACCTCCTGAAGCCATGATGATGTCTGTGGGTCATACTGTTGCCAGGGACCATGTTGATGCAAATGGCCTGCACTGGCACCTGAGGCCATGTTGGTGTCCACAGGCCTAGCTACTGCCAGGAATAACGCTGATATCCATAACCCGTGTTGTCCAGAGGCCATGTTGTGGCAAAGGGCTGTGTTGATGCCCATGGTCTGTATTGCCATGGGAAAGCATATGGATGTCCATAGTCCATGCTCCTGCTAACTGGCTAACAGTGGGCTCCAGGGTCCTCTGTCTCTGGCAGCATCATAGCACTAGAAATACAGGTATACATAACTGTGCTTGACTTTTTATGTGGAAGCCAGGAATCTCCACCTGTGTCCTTTTGTTTGAGAAGCAAACTTCTTACTGAATTTTTTCCAGTCCCAGGTTTGAAATCTTTTGCTGAGAATTTTTCCATTCCTGTACATCATAACCTATGATTTTTTTTTTTTTAGTGTCATGTCTATGTTTGATTTTGATTTCATTGTAAGGCTAGCTCTGTAAACTAAGTTTGATGCCATTCCATTCTTTCTATTTTATGATATAGATTTAGGATCATTAGTTAAGATCTGGAAAGATTCATAAATAAATCCAGTTGATCTTGCAATCTTTTAATTTGGAAAGGTTCATCATTGCTTCATTGTCATTGCTTATTATAATTGTTTATGTCCACATGGTTTAATTTTAGTAGATTACAAATGGCTAGAGAAATGTCATTTTCTTACAGATTTTTAAAATTACTGTTATATAGGTTTTCAAAGTATGAACTAGTACTCTTCTGAAGGTCATTGGTATCTATTTATTGTCTCTCTTTTAACATCTAGTTTTGTTAATCTGGATTTTCTTTTTTCCCTGCCTTTTTTTCCTTCCTTCCTTCCTTCCTTCCTTCCTTCCTTCCTCCCTTCCTTCTTCGTGTTAGTTGAGATAAGGGTTGTTAATCTTGTTTACTTTTTCAGTGAACCCACTTTTCTCTTTCTTTTATTGATTTTACTACAATTTTCATTTCCATTTCATTACTGTCTGCCTCTATCCTTATAATTTCTTTCCTTTTTCCTACTGATTTAAGGTTTGATTTAGACTTATTTTCTAAAACATTGAGGTATATCATTACTTATTTGTGACTTCTCTGGTTGTATTTTTTATTCACAGGCATTTATAATATACTCTCCTTTTAGAATTGTTTTCATTGTATCATACAGGTTCTGGTGAGCAGTGTTTTCATTTAAATCATTGAATTTAGTGTTTAAATTTAAATCTAAATTTAAATTTAAATTTCATTTACATTTAATTTTTTTCTCCTACTCCTTTGATGACTACTTCAAATTTGATAGCGTGTTTACAATCTCCTTGAGGTTGTATATTTTCTGTAGATACCCTTGCTATTAAATTATTGTTTTATCACATTGTGATCAAATGGACTACAATAAATTTTATTATTCTTACATTTGTTAAGACTTGGGGTTTTTGTCCTAAGACGTGGTCAGTTATAGTGAAAGCGTCAGAGACTGCTGAGAGTCTCCTGCAAGTAGAATGCTTTGTAGGGGTCTCTCAACTCCATTTCACACATATTATTATTTAACTCTTTTTTGTCCTGACTTTTTTGTTTGAATGGCATGTCTGTACAAAGAGAATAGGATTAAAATCACACACTATCATTGTGTTCAGGTCACTAGTTTCTATATTGTGATTAGATCCTCAAGACCATACATATTCATATTTATTATAGAAAGGTGTGAAGTCATTCCTGTTTGTTATTTTTTTCAAAGTTTGGTATTATTCTAATACATATTTTCTTATTTGCCATTCTAATTTGTTCTCTGGTGTTCTAGCATCATTTCTGTGTCCTATGTTTATGTTTACCTTTTTCATATGTGTGTAAAATTTTTCCAAGTTTCCTTTAAGTATCTTTTGTGCTGCTTTGTTGAAGGTAAAGATGGTCCAGGATCTTCCCTAAGACTTCAATGCGTCTCGATGGAAGGCCAGGAACTTGAGGGAGCTCCAGCTTCAGATTGTGAGAACCCAACTCTTACCATTTTAAAAGACTGTGGTTATCAGGGTCTGTAATGCACTTGAGATACTCTGTGGTCCCCTTTTATAATACTGCTCAATTAGCTTCCTGCTAACTTTGTCCCACTCTATGATATTTTTCTGCTGACTTTGTCCCATTTCTCCACTAAAAACTGTGTATAAGATGCTACACTTCCTAATAAACTTTCTTGGCACAAGTTATCAACTTATGCAAGACCTCCTGGTCCCAGATTTCTGTTTGTCTTTTCTCATGGCTGGCCTGTCTGCCTCCTTAGGACCATGTCACTGAAAAACGACCTGCTTTCCAGGTCACTGCTCATTAATTCTTCTAATTCGTATTTTTAGCAAATGTTTTTCCTTTCTCCTTCAATTATGAAGAGTATCTTTGCTGGATATGGTAGCTAAGATCGACAATTATTATCTTTTAAAGATTAAAATATACCATTCCATGTCCTTCCAGATTTTAGAACTTTCTATTGAAAACTTTTTTTTTTTCTGATAGATTTGCAGACATATATGACTTGGGAAAATGTGGCTTTTCTTTTTTATTTTCCAGAATTTTTTTATTCTGCATGTATAGTATTTTAATTACAATAGGATGTAGAAAGTTTTTTTTTTTTTTTTTTTTTTTTCTTGTCTCATCTGTTTGCCATCTCAAACACTTCCTGTAGTGAACAGCCATCTCTTTCTCTAGATTTGGGATGGTTTTAAATAGGATTTTATCGACTATGTTAGTGTTGGTTAGTTTTTGTTGTTTTGTTGCTCAGTTGACATAAGCTAGGGTCATTTCAGAGAAGGGAACACCAATTGAGAAAATGCCTTCATGATATTTGTGTGTAGACAAGTCTGTGAGGGAGGGTTTCTCAGTTATTGAATGATGTGGGAAGGTACAAAATTGTAGGTAGTTCCATCCTGGAGAGGTGGTCCTGAGGTTTATAATAAAGCAAACTGAACAAGCCATGGGAACAAACCCATAAGCAGCATTTTTTCCGTGGCTTTTGTTTCAGTTTTTGCCTCAGCTTCTTACCACCCCTCCTCCAGTTGGTTTTGGTTCTGTTCTTTATAACACCAATATAAACCAAACTAAGACAACATTCTCTATCCCTTTAGCTTGAGTTTTTTTTTTTTTTCCTTGTATACTCATGCTTTACAGTTTGGTTTTTTTTTTTAATGGTATCCCATAGATATCATGTGCTCTTTTCATGTTTTATTATTTTATCTTTGGTGTACTTGGGGTGTTCCAATTCATCTGCTTGGTGTTTGTTCAAGACCTTTTGGTCTGTCTTATACTTGATCCGTTCTACCGATGGGACTGTCCACTGAGCTGTATATTTAACTTACTGAAATTCAATTCTAAAATTCAATTTCAGAGCTTTCAATATTTGTATCTCTTCACTGAATTATCTTTCATATCCTGTATTAACTTCCTTATTTTGCTCTTTTTTTCTCTTTTCTTTGGATTTATCCGGGAATTTGTTTATGTCTTCTTTTCTTTTAGAACTGACAACATTCTTGTAATTTTTTTAAAATTTCTTGTCTGGTGTTTCACCCACTTCATTTTCATTGGTTTTTTACTACCACAGGATTAGTGATTTTCAGAGAAATCATGCTATACTGATTTTTCATGTTTTCTTTATTTTATTTTTATTTTTATTTTATTTTTGCTTTATTTATTGTCCTGGAACTTGTACATTTAAGATAAGATCACTTGCTGGGTTTTTTACTTAATCATCATATACTTCACTTTCTTCACTTTCACTAGAAGTGTTTGTGATGTTCAGCTCAAGCTAGGATATATTAAGGCTAAAATGTTACTTCTCCTTCCTGGACTGAACCTGGGGTGGGATATAGCTCTCTAACTAATCCCTGAACCCACATTCTCAGGGCACGGGATTTGATATATAGCCCTATTCTGAAAGTAAGAAACCAACTACAGAACCACTCCAACTTATTGACAGGGTTTCTGCTAAAATTAGTATTTTATTAAAAACAATTTTCTCTTCAAAGATAATTTGAGGGGAATAAAGGAATAATATCAGTACCTTGTATACTAAGTTATTGGTTACTGAGTCTAGGAATAAAAATAAGAAGAGTAAGACTATTGATATAATTAAATAAAAGATAAAAGACAGAAGAGAGTAAAGTAAATAGAAGGGGAATAATAAAGTTGATGGAGGAAATGGGGCAACTCAAGTAAAGTTAGAATAAAAAGAGAGATAAAGAATATAACTGGAGAATTAAAAAATCCTAATCCAGAGGCTGAAGGCCAGCCTACTTTCTTTGAAAAGGGCTATTAAAAACAACTCCCCCTTCCCCAAAAGTATACTTAGAATTTTCTGAGATTCTCTCTCTGTCTTAAGCCATAGATGACACTCTGAAGCTTTATTTGGTGCTCTGGGAGGAGACTCTGAAATTGGAGCTGAGCCAGTGTATCCCAGCTGTATCTGGACTCTCTCCATCCATTCTGTCGTACAGTCTTCTTTCCTTCTTTGCTACTAAAACTAGTGTTTTCTGACCATTAGCAATCTTGTAGGATAACTGTTCTCCAATGGTTGCCAGCTTACCCCATGGGGAATCTAGCAATCCATGCATAAGCAGTAATCCCCATTTTTATGATGAAACTATATTAACTACTGGAGTGTGTTGCTTAGTGTTTTCCTCCAAACTGAAACATTCCTCCAAGAGGGAGAAAAAGAGCTCTTGAGACTCCAGAAGTAAATGAAAATTATTCATCTGGGAAAGTGGAAATGGGAGATTCTCGAAGGTTTTCACCCAGCTTTATAAATGGAACAAACAATTGCAGCAGGAGACTCCTTGCAGCTGGGACAGATCTCATCAACCTACTGAGCTGTCTGCAAGTTGTTCAGTAAGTTCCAGAGATGAAGCTTTCATCTTTCATGAGTAGTCACCCATTTTGGTGTAGGCTTTTTGTATCATCTTTATTTCTGTAAAACAAAAACAAACAACAAAAAACAAACAAAAAACCCTATCCCATACCGTAAAACCATACCCCTATCCCATACTCCTGTTAATACTTCCCCCTGCTCCAAAAAATACAACCTCAATAATTCACCAAGTTGGACTTTGGTGCAATAAATACTTTGATCTGTCATTGGTTCCATTTCTGGGGAGAAGAGACATATTACATTTACCTAGAAATAGAGATATATTTCAATTTTTAGACAATGGCTATGAAAAAATATATTCCTCCTTTTTTATGCTGTAACTTATATGTTCTGGAATTGAACAGTAAGTGGACTTTGTTTGTTTCAAAGTGGAATATAAGAATTAAACCATGACTTTGTGTGTTAGTACCAATTTTTTTTTATTATAGAAATAATAGTAAGAAAAAATGACTTAAAATAAAAATGCGTAATAAACATATTTCTTTACTCAGACTCTCACCCACTCTTGATATTACTTGGGAATAAAGAAAGAGAACAATCATAAATAACACCATTTTAAAGGCACAGCAAACAAAAGCATTTTCCAGGTGGTAATACTTTTTTGTCTTGTGGTGTGGATACTTTTTTGTCTTGTGGTGTGGAAAAGGAGAAAATAACCCTGTAGTGTGTGTTTGGAAGAACACAAAACAGTGGATATCATAGCCCAGTGTCATCTCCCTTCCAATTTGGAAACATATAAATGCTTTTATTTTTGGTGTCAAGGTGTTGTATACCTTCTATATCAAAGCTAAATATATAGCTTTGATTTTTATTTGTTAATCATTATCAATAAACCTATAGTACATGTAAAAATAGCCTTTGGGTGTAAAATTATGGCAGAACTTGGTGACATTACATTTCTGTTTTAGTTCCCACTGTCACAAAGCTTCTCATTGAGTTGGAAGAAGACAAAAATGTTTGTCTTGATAATGGTTTCATTTGGTGTCACAGTACTGCTTCCTCCGTTAGGGAGAGGCTGTTGTCTCTTACAAGCTTTTTCTTTGTTGGTTGAGGTATAGATTGTGCTACTGAGAAAGACTTCAGAACCTAAGAACAGAAGTTTATTCTTCCACACACAATTATCTAGTAGTAAGAAACGAATTCTGCTTCGCAAAACCATTAAAGGACTCAAATTCTTCTTTAATGTCTTTCTCCTACTCTTCCCTATGTGATTGAAAGCATTCTTATTTTCCAAGAAATTTCAAGGAAATTTCTATATGTTTTGGTCTTTGGAAAGTAAAGATTAATTCTTTGGCATGCATTTTTTTATTTGATAATAATGAACACAACCTAATATCAAGGATTTTTGTTTGTTTATTTATGAGCACATAAAGGATTATATTCCTTCATTCCCATAGTTAGCAATAGCCTTGTGATGAACTTAGAGTTAGCATGGCATTAGTCTCTTCTGTACTGAAGTCTCAGTTGCTGGTTCATGATTCTTCTGCCCTCACCCTTTGTGCCACAGTGTTAAAAGACACATATTGATGTGGAGGAGCTACATATTGGAGACATGTAGGAATTCTAAGCAACATTGAAAGCAGCTACCTTAGAGAGTCATCTGCACTTGGAGCAGTTTTGTTGTTGCGGTGGTGGTTGTGGTTGTTTTTGTTGTTTTTACTATGTTCTTTTTTTCACAGTACTATGCATCCCATCCTATTGCAAATAGTTAAGATATTGTACATAAGATTTCATCTCACAGTCTATTTCTGAGTATAGTCCATGGCCTAAGAGCTAGATGGGCTGCTTGTGTCCCATCACGATGGAAACTGAGAAGATCAGACACAGCAGTGGGGACTTAGCAGTCTGCTTTGCTTCCTTGCTCAGGGTTGAGCTTGCCAGTCACACCCTTGCCTGCTTCTCAGGCTGTGAGCATCCCACTTATCCTTCAAAGAACATCTTTCTGAAAACTGTTTGACTCAGATTTCTCTGTCTCTAGGGTCTTATTTTGTAATATTTATAAAGTTTTATTATTCAGTTCATTCAAAGGGGTTATGAACTACCTGCCCACATCTGGGTATTGTACTAGATACTGAAGTTGAAGCATAATTTCAATTTCCAGAGTTTGAAGCTTCCTCCTGCCTAATACAATGCCCTACCCAAATTACATAGTCAATAAACAACTCTAGTTTGAACATATAAATAAGTCAACAACATGTCAGTAAGTGACTAAATGCTAACTGGAAGAGCACTATTGGCAGACACAAACAGGGAGAAAATATGAAGGTAGATTGTGCTTACATGAGGTCAGGAATTATGTCTGCTCCCAACCTTGCCTCCCATGCTGATCATTGGCAACAAGGTGTAGACTTAATGTTCATTTATTGTTCAGCTACAGAAGTTCATGTTCTCCAGGATGTTTTCAGGGAGGAGCTGAAGTGTGAAGAAAATATAAAATATCTCTAGGGTGAAGAACTGTGGTAACATAAGAGGGATGATGTGGTGCCTTCAATAATCTTAAGGTATAAATTTGAATGAGCACATAGAACAAGACTATATTCTGAGAAGTCAGTCATAAATGTTTGGGTCTTCATGTAACATAAAAATGAGGTTTTTTAAAATTGGACAATAGAGAAACTAAGTTCATTTGCTAAACAGATTCAGGTTTAAATATCAGAGTAAAGTAGATAATTTGGCAAACACTCTGCTAACAAAAGCCTGTGAGGGATATCAATAGTGGACCCATGCAAAACTTTTTAAACCAAGTGGATGTTTTAAAAATAAAGTCAATAGGTTTGTTGACACAGAGTGTATAGAATAAGGGGAGAAATAGGTTGGAAGAAAACACAACTATCTAGCCTAGAATTCTGGAATAGGTGTAGCACAATGAAAGAGGCAAGCATGCTTTTCATGAGGAGCCTATGAGGACTTTTATTTATGATGTGCTGCTTTGGCCTGGCAGGAGGAAAGATCATGTAGGAAGCAGTTGGTTTTAGTAGTTACAGCTAGAGCCTTGGAAGCCACATTCTGTGGCCATGCAAGGCTCACACAGACATCTGCTCACTTCTAATGACTTCTGGCATATGTGAGAATAAACATGAGACCTCACTACAATTGCCAACTGCCTTTCTTCACAAGAGTCTCCCCTTCTTGGGCACTCCCTCTTTACTCATTTGTATATGGCTGGAAAAAAATGTCTGGTTATCAAGAAGAAAAGAGGGAGGAGCAATCAAGGCTGGAAAGACTGAAAGTAGCAGCAAGAATGCATTCTGGAAAAGAACATGACATGTATCAGAGGCAAATGACACAAAACAATGATACACAGGGAACCTGTATAGAACTCAAGCTATAAAAATAGATTTATCATTATGCATGTATGCATGTCTATACAAACCAAACCATGTGGACTCAGGGGCATAAAGTGCGATTTCCCTTAAATTCTTGTTTATATCATCTCCTAGTGTCTCCATTTTTCAATAAGGGATTTATGGTGTCGCTTCTGTGCCAAATACTGCTGGAAAAACCCAAGACAACTGTGGTCCCTGCTTCATGGTTTGCATTAATTAAAGAAGTCACACAATAATTAATTTAACAAAATTACAGCCATTATAAAGGAGAAAACTAACTGCTTTTTTTCTGTTGGTTTTATGTTCTCAAGGTAAAAAAAAATGAAAAGTTTAGATAGACCTCAGCAGGAGCAAAAATCAATTGAGTCAGCAGAGACTTTGAAAATCTCTTATTTGGTGGTAATAGCTTGGTGCCAAGAACACAAATGATAACTATTTAAAATTATTTCCACATCATTTTCTGTCCATAATCCAAATACATTGTTTAAAAGACAGGTTCAGTGAGTAGATACCTACCGAGATGTTGAGACCTGAAATTATCTATTTACGTCTTTATTTGTACCCACCACCCATTTATTGTTTATCTGTCTGTCTACCATTTATTTTATATTTTCTTCATTTGCTTCCTTCTTTGGTCTTCCTTTAAGCTTAGGAAATAAGAGAGGGTAGAGTGGCAGAAATTTCTTGCATGGATGCCGGGACAAGAAAGATAGTAAAATTTTGGATAAGAGCCAAAGCACCATACACAATAAATTGATTTTGATTCAGCTTCTGTTTTCTCCCATTTACTTGTTCATTGGTTCAAATATTTACTGGATAGCAGAGTCAGGATTCTTATTGTAATCCACAGTTCTCTAGGCTTTGAAGTAAAGCAGCCAGGGTTCCTACAGGTGTCTGTTCTTAAGATACAGTCCAGACCATCCTGTTATTATTGAAAATTGAGTCCACTGCCAGGGACTTTAGTTTGGAGCTCAGGCATTGCGAGCATTATTCACATCTCTACCCACTCTTACTCCCTCAAATAATGGCACCTCAGCAAGCATACTTTTAAATTCAAGGATTCCTGCTACTTGTGCTGCCACTGGTCTTCAGAAAGAACAATATGTAACAGGCGAGATGGAGAAAGGGTTATTTGGAGAAACAGAATCCATCTGAACAAATTATTCATAGTATCTTTATGAGAAGAAAAGATTGCCCTCATTTTTTAACCACATGGGAGAGAAGGTTTGAGTACATAGAAAGACTGAAAAATACAGACAAAAGATTGTTATATACTTTCTTTTGAGTTAATATTTTGAGTTAATATGTATATATCATAAAAAGAAAATGAAGGTACTCAAGAGAATTTAAGTGACAGTAATGTAATTTCTAAATTGTTTTAGAGACTTAATGCAATTTTAAGAACCAGAATCAACAGTCATTTAAGCCTACTCATCTTCTCTGCCTAATTATAACTTGGATGGAAAACAACCATTTATAATTCTAATATACTTACTTTTCAAAAGTTGTGTAAGGCATAGCAGATTTCAACAGCATTCAGTGGTATAGAGAGACACCTCCCCAAAGTCATATGGACTTAAGAAAATTGTTTTGGGGTGAAGGGTAATTGGACAAGATATCTTGAAAGAAGGAACATTTGAACTGAAATTTTTGTGTGTAATTATTTTAGCATGTCGGCTAGTAATAACTGGTATTTCATGATGTAGAAATACATGTTGTTAAAATCTGGAAGCTTCCCCAGAACATACCACTAGTCATTCCATCTCTCAAGGACATGGAGTGGGCTCAGTAGCCACTTTGTGCCCTGGGGAGGTCTGGGACCTCTTTGAGCACCACAGTTGAATGTTACAGCAGTGCATTAAGAAGGCGACTGTGATACCAGGCTGGAGAAGAAAGGTAGGTAATAAATAAAAGAAGCTAAGGAATACGATTTCTCTTTGTGCTGGCAGTTCAGAATAGGGAAGACCTCTTAGATATATAATCAAAAGAAATACGCCAAGTAAACATAGGACTGTTTCAAATGATCAAGGAAATCATTTAGCCCATAAATGGAAAGGTTACCAAGTCACTCATATCCACTCCAAGAATTAAAGTGGAAATATAAATTTAAATTCTATTTGAAATTTTCTTTAAAAGTAGATTTTTATATCTGCAACACACAAAGCATGATAAATGAGCTCCTTACTTCTACATTTCTTCAACACAGAAACATTTCAGAAAAAATGATACATTATAGACAAAACTATTTATCAATCAAGAATAAAATCAATTGATAAACACTTTTTAAAAGTAATGTGACTAAGCTCAAATGAAGGTGTTAATACCAGAGACCAAGGATGCTCTGGCCTTGACTCATATTTGTCAAGTCACCTGCAAAAGCCAACATAAGTACAAAGTGAAACTTAATTCTGATTAACTTTCACAGAAACCTTAAAAGGCTCCGTCAGATGTAGCTGAGCCACAGGAATGTGGACATTTTGTTCCCTATGTAACTCCTGACTTTCTTGCCATCCCAAGAAGGAGAGCATCTCTAGTTAAAATGAAAGTTTGCAGTCCTCTATTTGATAACAGTCTCAATAATTTTACAGGCTCCAGCTTGGGAAGAGCTGTCATAGATGTTACAGCTACCGACTCACCCATCCTTCCCCTAGATTCTCAGGATTTTGTGTAAATAAGTAAAACAAGAAAATGCACATAAAATTATTTTGTTTATAAAAGTTGTTGTGTGAATCATAGATATAAAATATGTATGTAATATAACATAAAGATAAAAGCGTTATGTTATTATTACAATGGCAGGATACACTGGGGTTGTTCTGGTTTCTTGTTTCTATTTTGTATTAAACCAGGCAACAAAAGTCTAAGTAGTTTTATACAGTTTATTATTTCTAAGAACTTTATATACATATACACACGGAACTTCGTGTGTGTGTGTGTGTGTGTGTGTGTTTAGGTGGTAAAAGAGATATTTTAGAATTGAGTGTAGTGACATACACTTGTAAATTCTAGCACTTAGGAAGCTGAGATCTGAAGATCACAAGTTCAAGACCATCTTAGGCTATACAGTGAAACTGTCTCAAAAATGGTAATGCAAATGTTTTGAACTAAGGAGAATTTGGCTGTACCAATGGCATTTGCCCAACACTACTATGGGCAGTTATATCTGCAGTATACACCGTTTCATCTCTGGGGATTAACTAAATGATGAATTACAACCAATGCCCTCCAGCATACAGCAATTTTAGGAGTGTTTCAAATCACGGCGGGTAATGTAGAGAGAGTATGCCTCTGTCTCAGACTTTGAGAAGAGATTTTTTGGCCACATTTAGGATTTCAATCATCCAGTACTCTTTGAATCAATTATATACACTATTCCTGCTATTTAAAATAGGGCAGAATGTGAAAAGAGTATCTCTTTTGAATAATGAAATATATGCTACAAGTTCTTGCCACACCTCGTAGCGTACAGTGGGTTAGAGTGATTAGAGAAAAGGATGTATTCAATGTAGAAATATTTGCTGTCCCTGGATACATTTAAATGTTGTTTTCCAGCTGTAGACTGAATTGATTTCTTATTCTTGAGTTATCTGATTTATACTCACTCATTTTTAATGATGATAATAACAAGATTTTGTAGACTCAGAATGGGTATGCTGAGTGGTGCCATGACACAGGCATTCTAGTTTTCTCCATTAATTTGCTTCCAGTGGATGTGAGCTGAATTTATTCAAGCACACTGTATATTTCTCTATGCATTTTCTCATATTATTGTGAAGCAGTTATCATCCTCTCTCTAAGTTGAGCCAAAACATACAATACACTCTAAGTAAACCACTAGTAAAACTTAAATATGTACAAGCATAAATTTATGTTTCTGGGATGATAGAACTCAGTTTTTATGTCCCATATCTTTTAATGTAAGAATATAAAGTCATTTTCTTCTGATTTTCTTAGTACCGCCTGAGCTGACCAGTAACTCTAGAATTTCCTTCCTCCTAACTCTTCACTCATAGAGAGGGGTGATGTGACGTCTAAAAATGTTCCGTTATTTTGGAAGATAAATCTATTCAATCAGGTTTAAATGGAAAAAACAATGGTATAGCCGTTGACTATCTTCCTTTGTGTGTGTAATTCTACACCCAAGGAAACACCAACTAAACCTTTCCAGGTCCACAAGAAAAGCCTCAAATTTTAGCTGCTTTTCCTCACTAATTAGCAATGAACCCCTCAGGTTGCCATCTTGGGCTACTCCACTCAGACATCATCACTTGTCAGTGCCCATTACACTGTAGCTCCACTACCAAATATTCACACTCTCTGGCCCATGACTGGAGAACTTAAATACCATTTCCTAATTTGACAATGGTGCTGTCACCACTTCCTCTGTGACCTCAGGACCTATAAGAGTGACCAACTGCAAGAGAGCCCTTGCAGTCATCAATGTCTGCTTCTATTGCACTAATGCAAACTTTCCTCACTCTTGCTGGCTAGAATTTTATTTTAGGAATTATTATATTCTTTATGGTTTTCATTTGAAAATGCCTACAAATGACATCCAGTCTTCCAGCAGCTGAATCCTTTGAACTCGGTTTGCAGCCTTGAGAAACACCCTCATCTATTAAAAGAAACCAAGTCTTTTTAGAGAAATGCTAACTCGAGATCTGGGACAACATTGGTACATAATGAGCCTGAAATGCCCTGTAGTGCCAGATGCAAGGAAATCATCAAACAACCAGAAGGCAGGAGAAGGGAACCTACAGCAATCATTCTCAACCTGTGAGTCGCATCCAAATAATCTGCATATTACAAATTTACATTACAATTCAGAACTGTAGAAAAATTAGAGTTATGAAGTAGCAACAAAATAATTTTATGGTTGGGGTTCTCCACAGCATGAGGGTATTAAAGGGTTGCAACATTAAGAAGCTTGAGAACCACTGTCCTAGAGGATTCTTGGAAAGGTCTCAGCAGCCAAAGATGCGATAATTTCAGAATCAACAGTGTTACATTGTTTTGAAACTCACTAAATACTTTTAACTCAATTTAATTTTCTTCTAGAAGAAATGTCTAAAATAAAAATTTATAATATTTTTTAAAAACTTTGTAAATTCTAGTAAGTTTTAAATTTTGCAATTATTTTTATATTTTGGATTTTAGCAAAATAAATGCCATAGTCTTTGTATTATGTGTTGATATCATCATATAATAAATGCTAAAGTATTATGATAGTTATCATTGGTAAGCTAGGAGCTGTTGATAGGATAAACTGGTCATCAGCATGCAAAGTCCAAATAAAATGGCTTTTACAGAACAAAAACCCACTAGCATTAATTTTTATATTATAATATGTTGTTCTAAAAATGATGCAAACTCCAACTTATTACAAACACAATAATGAAAAAAATTTAATATGGCAGAAAGATGCAAACTTAATACCACAAATCAATTTTACCTAACTGATGTTTTTAAATACCCTACTTAACCTTAAAAAAAATACAGGTTTTCAAGTACACGTTTGTAAAATAGATTATATTACTGCTATTGTAATGCACAAATCATGTATGTCCTTTGACTAGAATTAAAATAAAACTAGTAATAAAATTAGACAGTAGAAATAATGGAAGAAATGCTGAAATCTTTTAATATTTGAAAATTTGTGTTTTTAAATAACTCCTGAGTTAAAAGGTAAAATAAGGAATAAATGAGAAAATAGTTTGAACTGAATAAAGGTGAAAATAATGTACAGAGTGCATAGGTAAAATTATTATTATTGTGGTGCATTGGAAGGAAATTATAACAGAAAAATCAATGACTACAGATCTTATCCCTGAGATCTAGAACTTATCACCAACTAACCAACAGAAGAGAGAGTTCAAAGACCTATGGTAGAACCAAACACAACTGAAAGAAAACAATCAATGAAATGATTCCTAACAATATTCTGCTGTGTGCGTAATCAGTGCCTTGTCTAGTTGCCATTAAAGAGACTTCCTCTGGCAGCAGATGGAAGCAGGTTCAGAGACTCACAGCCAGACATTAGGCAGAGGGGGGGAGGGAGAGAGGGGTAGGGAGGGAGAGAGAGATGAGAGGGAGTGAGGGAGAGAGGGAGAGAGGTAAAGGAGAGAGAGAGAGAGAGAGAGAGAGAGAGAGAGAGAGAGAGAGAGAGAGAGAGAGAGAGAGACTCTGAGAGACTACCTCCCTTCTGGGATTGTAGGAATCAGAGGGGATGGAAGCCACCAGCAAAACAAGGTCAATGAATCCAATGAATAGACTAAGCAGATCTCAAATGAACTTTAGAGACTGAAGCAGCAAGTATGGCACTTGTAATCTTCTGCACCAGGTTCTTGGCTTAAATGTCATGGCTGTAAGCTTGGTGTTTTTATGGGATTCCTAACTGTGGGAGTGGGTGTGTCTTTGTCTCTTTTCCCTGCTCTTGGGACTCTTCCTATTGGGTTGATGTCCAGCCTCTACATCAGAATTATTTTTCTTCTTAGTAAATGGTTTTGTCTCGTTTGTTTTTTGTCTCTTAGAGCCCTGCTCTTTTCTAAAGAGGAAATAGCAGAAATTGATCTGGGGAAGGGTGTAGGTCGGGGTGGAGGGCAGGTGGCATGAATAGAAGGGGAAACTAGTCAGGATGCATTGTGTGAAAGAATTGATTTTCAATTAAAAAAAAAAAAAGAAAAGGACAGAATAGTAACAGAAGGGATCTCAGGCAGAAGTCAAGGAAATAAAACATACATATGGACAAGAAAGAAATAAAACCAATGAAACAGACACCTGTTTATTTTAGATGAATAAACTTCAAAACCTCCTTGAAGGCTGATCAGAAAGGAGAGAAAACACAAAACAAACCAAGACTGGAAGAGTAATTTCAGCAGATGATATGGATATTAAACAGGCAAGAAAGAAACAATGTGATGAACACAGTTATGTATGTAAACTCAGTGACAGCACTGGAATGAGCAAATTTCTTAAATTACAGTGCCAAAATTCTGTCAAGAAGAAATGGGAAACCTAAGACACACACACACACGTACATACTTTAACACTATGTAAATACATATTTATTTCATATATGCAGGAATACTTACCTTTCACTGTACAAAGTCAGAATTATTTTATACAAAAGACAAAGGAATTATAAACTAAAATATACACCAATATCCCTTATAAATAAAAATATAAAATGTCTTAATATTCAAATAAAGTTTATAATACACAAAATAACATATAGAGATGAATTAGAAAATTGTCACTATACTTCATTCTACAAATAAACTAAAAAGCAAAGCATGCAGGAGTATCTCAATAGATAATAAGACCATAAAAAACTTATATCCATTTTTCCTAATAAAAATAATTTGTAACATATAGCAAGTAAGGATTTGTTCAACTTAATACAAGGCATATGCATAACATTTTATAGTTAATATCCAGAATGAGCCAGGTGTGGGTGGCTCATACCTGTAATTCCTGCACTTAGGAGAATCAGAAGTTAAGGCCAGTATGGCTGAAAGGTGACTTCAAGTGAAGTCTGAGCTATTGTAAGAGTTTGTTTTTTAAAGTCATACATGAGGAGTTAATAGTGAAATAAACATAATTCTTCCTAAAGACTGTTAAAGGGCATAAGTTATCCACTCGTTTCACTCTTAGTCATCAGCATACTAGAAGTTTTGACCAGTTCAATTAAGCTATAAAATTAAAGAAGAAAAGAAACTATTCTATTAAAAGTCGACATAATCTGTATTGATCTATATATATTCAGAATTCTCAGAACTAAGTATAGTAAGGTTATAGTCAGCACTGACAATATAGAAACATAATGTTAGCATATTTTAGCCAAGATTTTTCTCTCAGATGCAATCTTTAAGATGTATACATAAATATGAATGAATAAATGAGTGAATGGATGAAAAGAAAGCAAAACCTCTTTGGAACAAGGAAGAACAGGAGAGGGTAATTGGAACAGACATACAATGTACACAATATACAAGTATGAGAATGTCACAAACAGACCCGTCATGGTATGTAATGAATAGGTGATAATTTTAAAAAGCTACCGTGGAACACCAACCCACACTTATTAAAGTATCTAACATTGGCAAGCTTAAACATCCCGATTGTTAGCAAGGACCAAGAGCAACTGATACTGTACACAGACTGGTGGGAATGTAAAATGTTTCATTGGTTTTGGAAAATGGTTTGGTAGCGTTTTCTGAAGCTATATAATCTGAGCATTTCCTCTCTAGACACTTACTCAAACGAAATCCAAGCATATGTATGCACACAAAAACTTGTGAATCAACATTCATAGTAGTTTTATCGGGAATATCCATGTGCTGAGCAAATTCTAAGTACCCTGGGATGCTTGAATAAACATGTTATTTATGTCTAATGATAGCAATACAAAAGAATTAACATGGAACCAAAGTAAATCTCAAAGTCATTATACTGAGTGAGAGAAGGCAAACAGAAAATGAATGTACTGTAAATTTTAATTCATGCAAAATTACAGAAAATGTAAACCAGTACCGACACAAAGCAGATCCTTGGCTGCTTCAGATATGGGAATGGGAATGTGTAGAAAGAAAAGCTTATAATGGTTATAAGAAAGCTTCTGGTAGGTAAGAGTCAGCTTGACTTTGTGATATCAAAAACTTAAAATAGTCATTTTTAAATGTATAGTTCACATATCTCAATATTATCGCCATGAAACTACAATGAAGCATTTTAAATCACATTAAATAAAACAGTATTATAGTAAGGATAAAAGGTGGTTTTGCTAGAGTAAAACAAAAATACTTCTGTGGGTTTTCTAAGACCCATAAAATATATTACCCACATACAAATAAAAATAATTATATATGCTATATTTTTGGCCATCTCTAAGATAGTTTAAAGAAGAATATAATTTTAAAAATCTATGATAATATGAGTTCATTTGTCTGGCTCAATAATTTTTTAGTTATGAATAAATAAGCCTTCTGTTAACTGAGAACAAATACCTGAAGAGGAAATTTCTGGTTTCTCTGGAGACTCAGTTGTGTCATGTGATATTTCACCAGAAGCTGTCTTGTGGGAAGATGTTTTACTGAAGCAGATATATGAGAGGATGTTTGTGATGCTGACACGTAAGAAGATGCTTTGTTGAGAACAGACACATGGTATTCTTCTGAAAGTTGCCTGGTGAAAGGGCATGTGATGTGCTGCTAGAGCAGACACTTGAGAGGACTGTAATGTTTGGAGAGAGTATAAGTACAACCCAACAGACAATGGACCACGCTGTTGCATTGGTTTGCCTTACAACTCTTCGCTGGTCTTTGGTGAGCTTCGCTGATGCTGGTCTTTGCCGTTGACATTCTTGAATTGGTTTGCCTTGACTTCTTGGCTGATCCTTGCTTTTCATGACATCATCGCGACAAACACGCCAAAGAACTCCTAGTGATATACTGGCTGCTTCTTGCTGCTTCCCTGAACTCACGCCTATCAGCAGAGCCTTGAAGTTCCTTCTGCAAACTTCAACCATTGCTGCTAATTTGTGTTTGGTGTATTGCTAGTGGACTGGACTGCTGACAGTGAAAATTGGAATTACCCCAGAGAACTATTTCTAAACCGGTCCACAAACCCCATTTCCTTTTAACTTTTCTTTTCCCCTATCTATGTTGGTTGGTGGTCTGGAAAGGAGGCTGAAGTATTAAAGAACCAGAGTCAAAGTGGATTTTGAAAATTCTAAGGCTACAATATTCCTGGAAAATATTTAACACTGAGCTGTATGACTTTGCAATGTATTCTCTTACTGTGAGTTAGTTGCTAAATATACCTCAAGGAAGGTGGCACAAGCAGAAATATTTCAAGTAATCATGCACAAGAAGATATCACCTAAGAATATGATTTTATTTTTGTTTAATATTAACAAGACTTTGTTCTTTTTAGCAATAGGTAAACCCAGAATCAATCTATGCTTAGAAACTCCCAAGAAAGAACATAAATAGTTAAAAGTAAGTCATGTTTTCATTGCATTTAAGTCAAAATAATAGCATGCATTTTATCTTCTACATAACCACTAAATAATGGAGATAGATGTTTTTAGAATGGATGATTTAAGCATCCGCTGAGTAATAAGAACAATAGTCCTATGTGCCAAGCACTAATATAATCTAATCCAGTCGTTAGACCCTGAGATCTAAGCCAGCAGTTTTGGTTTGCAGACCTCTTTCAGGTAAAATAATTACATTTGAGGCCAGCACAAAGATGGGTGTCTACAGGATGAAGAGAAGTAGGACTGCATACTTGGGTTTATAGAGGAGCTAGCCATTTTGCTTCGAAGATAAGTACTGTATGCATGGGGCCAGGATAAGTTGTGATAAACTTGCCATGCTTAACAATTCAGACCCCAACAAAGCAAAACAAACACACAAATAAAACCTTAAAAGAGTCAAGTAAAGTCAGTGTCTGTTACAACTGAAGGAGCCACAGAGGTCAAAAGCAGAATGCTGGTGTCTGAGAAGAGTGTGGGAACCCAGATAGTGCCCATTCAGTGGCTTATACTCAAGAGAATGAAGAGGACTTTCATGCAGGCAATGTGTGTGGGCACAGACTGCTATGTGAAGTCACAGTGCATGTGTTATAAGAATATCTTCAATACAGGGAAACATAAGAATAAGCTAGGGTGTTGGGATAGAATTAGAGGTATTGGTGTGACTCATGGTTTTTAATGTAAGCAAATGCATAAATAGAAAGTATAAAAATATAGGAAAAAATAAGATTTTCAAACAGGATTACATATATGTGTACTTACACATGCAAACACAGTACCTAGTCCTCAATTCATTTTTATGTAGACATATGGGAGTGATGTCCTAACAGTCATGACTGTACCTGGTACACAACCATGTTTTCCTATTAGTGTTTTCCTCTAAAATTAATCAAATCTTCTTAGTATTGAGTAATTAAAAAAAAAAAAAAGAGTCGGGGCAAATTTCTTGGGCCTAAAAATGAGGAAGTATTCAAAGAACATGGGAGAATTATAAGAAAGACACAGAGGACTAGAGTTCACATGCAAACGTGTGGTACAACTGGAATATTGAACTAAAGAACTACAGTAACTTATTGAATATAATAGAGTTAGAAATACAAATCCATCCTGATGTCACGTGAAAATATTAAAATTTTCTTGAAAAATATGTTTCTGAATTATCAAGTTGTATCCCTAAAGGATTTCTTAGTTACAAAGGAAGAATTTACAAATAATGCAAAAAGTTGAAATCCCTTGAAAAATGCTTGGAATCAAAATGAACCAAGTATGACTCTAGTACCATTCCAGATAAAGACATGTGAGTGAAGAAATGAATCCTAATTTAGGAACATTATACAAGAGTAATTAGAAGATAATCTCTGAGATTGCAGATATCTTAGAAATCAATGAAGGACTGAGGAACCTTCCAGAGTGAAAAAGAATAACAAGATGGCATTGCAAAGATTATACAGGTGGAGGCTCCAGATATAAAATGAGTTCATCTAAAAATGTGCTCCTATTTATTTTTATTTTATTTTTTTATGCCTTCATGTCTCCCGCCAATTAGTTTTGGTTTTTTTTTTTTTTTTTCACCATTCATCAAGTGCTCATGGACACTGACACTAGAAGAAGGTATTGGATCCCCTAAAGCTGAGAGCTAAGAACCAAATTCTGGGTGACTGCAAAAGCAGTACATATGCTTAACCTCTGGCCTATCCCTCTAAACCCTCTGCAAATATGTTCCTCTTTAAAAGTAATGAGGAATCTGACAGAGGAAATCATTGAAATCAAATTTTTAGAACTTTAGAAATTAATCAAAGGCTTGAAATAGTACAAGATGTAGGGTTTTTTTTTTTCAAGAAAAATAGCCAAATTTTATTAATATAAATTAACTTTTTCACCTTTTAATTTGTTCTATTTCTATCCCTACCCCCACCCTTTCTAGTTCTCCACAGGACTTAAAACCAGCACTGCTGCAAATGCAGTAGCTGCGAAAACAGCCATCCTATCATCCATTGGAAAGGTCAGAGTGAGTATGGACCATTTACAAAGTCCCATTCACTGAGAACCATCACTGTATTATTTAACTAATAAGTTCTCTGGCAGTGCAGATTATTATTTGACATGACTCAGAATTTATTCTGTGGTAAATGTCTATCCCAGTGAGTTTTTGTTCAAAATATTAAATGACAATTTATCAATATGGCAGCTTATCAAAGAAGAAGCATAGTAAATACCCTGAGATATAAAGATATGCTTCGGACAAGCACCATACAACTAGAAAAATATAATAGGATGCTTTTTGTGGTTTGCATTGTATACATCCCGGACATATGTTTAAATTTTATTACCCAAGAAAAACTAGATAAGGCTCCAATTTCACAACCCTGAATGATACCAAGCCCCTGCAAGAACACCATGCAAAGCCCAGAGCATCTGTAAATTTTGTGAGAAGCAAAAGTTCACTCTGTATACAAAATAGATAAATACAGATCCACTCCACAAAGGATGAGGACATTAGTTTAGTCATTTGAAGACATTTCTGTTTAATCAGAAGATAGCCACTAAGCTAACTGAGCATAGTTAGGAAGTAGCTCAGGGACCACGCACAACAGGAAGTACAGATGTTTTATAATCAACCAAAAAACAGCAATTGAGCAGGCAAAAGTAATACCATCAAACAAGCAGCGGGAATGTGAGGACACAGCTTTAGAGAGCTACCACTCATTCTACTTAAAACATTCAGCTTTCTACAAAAGTGTCTGAACTCTTCAGACACCAGAAAGCAGACGTAGTAAAGTCACTTACAGTAGCCAAAAAGAACCCCCTAGTTTGTAGAGATCATTAATAAAGTTAACAAGGGATTAATATCAGAAACGATGAAGATCAGAAGACAACATAGAGTCTCAAAACTGAGATTATTAATCAAAAGTTCTTTATCTAGCAAGTCATGCTTCTAAAGCTGAAAAAATTAACACATTTTCAGAATATGCCATTAGAAGATATGATATGCAAAAATTTTAAAAGGAGTTCTTTTTGTACTACTGGCAACTCTATATACAGAAATAATACTAACTTACAAAAAAATGTTGGTACTTTCAATACCATCAAACACAGTATACATAAAAAAGCAGATAGGTCCTGATACAATAATAGTGGGAGACTTCAATACCTCACTCTCATAAATAAGCAGGTCAGCTGGCAGGGAAAATGACCAAAGAAACTTTAGATTTAAGTTGTATTCTAAGTCAAGAGTCCTAACAGAAATTTGTAGAGCATTTCATCTAACAGCCGTTGAAACAAATTCTCAGTGGGCAAGCACATTTCCTTAGAACAAATTTGGTCCATAAAGCAAATCTTGCTAAATAAAAATTGACATTTAAAAATCTTATAAGATCATTGAGGGATGGAACTAGAAATCATGCCATGACAGCGCCTACTCTTAAGACCTCCTGGATAATACAAATTGGAGTCGATGGGGAAAAAAAAAGCCTCAAAGTTGGTTGAGGAAAACTGGGAGAGTGGAGAGGATGGCCATGAGAGGAGTTGGAGGTTGTTATACTCAAAATATATTATATGAAATTCTCAAAGAATCAACAACAGTTTTAAAAAGAGGAACAAAAGGAACTAGGAATATATACCAAGGGAATCCTCAGAAAACATAGAACCACTTTGAGACGGAGCACAACATTTCAAAGACAGCGGGCCATTGAAGAAATGCTGGGAGAAATTTTTAAATTCTGCTAGAATCAAAGATTTAAACACTGCTATTCAGACCCCCTGGAATAAAGCAAAATGAGTTATAAAGGGAATATTTATAATTAAGAGGTCTAATATTTAAAAAGTCAGAGATATTCAAATAGCATTCAAATATACCTCAGGGTCTTAGTGAAAGAAGAAGAAATCCAAAAGCACAGTGCTAGAAATTATAATAATCAAGGCAGAAAATGATTATTGAAAATAAGAGTAGTGCACAGAGCTAATCAAATATAAAGACAGGTGTTTAAAAAGGTAAACAAGAGTTATAAATCGATAGACAAATGGACCAAAAGAAAGTAGAAAAAAAACAAATGAACAACATTGTATATGAAAAAGGAAGCATTGCCAGAGAGATTAACAAAATCCAGAAGATTTGGGGATACATGAAAAATTATATTCCAAAAGAATTGAAAAATACAAAACAGATAGATAAATTCCTAGACACATATGACCTACTAAAATTAAGTCAGAAGAAGAAAAGTGAGTATGTTCATAATAAGCAATGAAATTTAGATGGTAAAATCTCAGAACTAGAGGGGTTCACCAAACAGATTAATCAGATCTTTAAAAAGATTTATTCTAGGCATGATGGTATTGCACATAATGCCAGATACTTGAGAGACTTAGATGGGGTTGCAAGTTCAAGGCCAGTCTGTCACTTAACAAGACCCTGTTTTGATATAATAAGAAGAAAGGAACTGTGGATGTAGCTCGGGCCAGAGCTCTTGTGTGGACAAAACTGGGCAAAAGTATATACCATCCAAATAACAGCCAAAGTAGAAAAGAAATCACATGAAATAAAAGCCTTGAAAACTCTGTGCAAAAGCTGGCTTAAGAGACTTTGAAGAATACCATCAAACAAGTGTGAATACACTGTTGTCTCAAGAACCAATGAGATGTTTCTCGGGCTCCAGGATAGACCATAACACAAAACTAAGTTCACATAAAAGACTGGACCTATAAAATATATTTGTCTAGCACAATGTAATGTTAAAATACCAGAGGAAATGATTTTAGTAAGTTTCTAAATATGCAGAAATTATACATTACTATCCTAAATAATTGTTGTAGTAAAAGAAAAAAGTCATTTAAAAAATGTAAAGCTATCTTAAAGATAAAGTGATACCATAAACTGACCAGATTTTTGGATCATGTATTAAAAAAAAATCAAATCAACAACCTAACTTCCTACTCTAGTAACTAAAAAAATGGCAAACTAAAGGCCAAACAAAAATAACAAAGAAAAATGCACAATAAACAAAATAGAAAATAGAAATAAAATGTCAAAACCAATAGCCCCAACATCTGTATCATTAAAAAGATCTTTTTAAAAGTTAGAAGTTTTTATATCATTCAAATAGCACAGAGAAGTCTACAGTGCCTAAGAAACTTCCAATACCAGATGGGGCTGCCTCTCCCATTATAGGAGTAACCATATGGAGTACATGCTGCTGAATTGTACCTGTCTGCAAGGCTAGAATGTCTCTTCAGCTAATTACTTTCAGAGACATAGATTTCTTTGCTACTATTATAGACATTTGCTCAAAGATACACACCACAGCCATAAATGGTACAGGAAGATGGTACTACTGTACCAGCAGGAAATAAACTAAACATTGCATAAAAAACTGACAGTTTTAGTCACACCTTCAAGCCAGAGCAGGTTGATAAAGAGTGTACCATATAGAAGTGATAGAAATAACCATTTTGTCAGATGGACCAATCTCAACAGGAACATAATAAATTTGAAAAGGGGGATATGATATTAGATAAAGATTATGTTTGCATTGTAATATATTCAAATATATCCAAGTAAATGAAATGACCAATAAAGACTTCAAATGTTTGATCTAAAAATTTAAAAATGTCTCTATAGATGTATATACACACACACATATATATGTCCATATATATCTTGGTGATGAAACATTATGCCAAATTGTCAAATAATCAAAAGTACAAGACCCAAGAACAAAATTAAAATCTGAAAGAATATATTTAGGTCACATTTAAGGGGAAAATATGTCTAACAGTAGATTTCCCAGCAAAATAAGTAGGTATGGAATGATGTATTTCAAGTCCTGAAGAAAAATAACTGCCAACCAAGGTTGTTATAGGCGGCTAGGCTATTCTTCAGAAACAAATGCTAAGTTAGAGATATTCCAGGAGAAACAAAACCCAAGGGAATTCATAACTATGAGAAATGCTTTACAAGAGATGCTTAAGGGAGTTTTAACTCCAAAGTGGGGGAAGAGTACATACATCATGATAGTATGTGAAAATAAAAACCCCCGCTAGAAGTGTAGAAACACCAAAGAATCAAACAGTAAACAGAAAACCACAAAGGTGAATTAGAAATGAAGAAAGGAACAAGGGATATTCAAAATACCCTGGTTAATGCAGTAGAGATGGCCTTCGTGGCAGGGATACAGATGAGAGGGCCTTGAGGAAGTGAGTACTTGAGAGCTGACCCCTCCCATCATCTACTTTGTAGTGGAGAGTGTGAGGGAGTGATTCCCTCCTCCCCTATCTGCTTACAGCTGGCCAGGAGCTTGAGAGCAAGAGAACTAACTGGTCCTACCCCTCACCAGCTACAAGACTCAGGAGATTGGCCCCAACACTTCACACTTGACTGGGCAGCAGAGTAGAACTGGCCCTGGTAAGCCAGCTCTGAGGGTATGAGAAAAGGAGAGGTGGCTCCAACCCTTGCTAGCTGCAGGAGCTAGCCAGGGCAGTGTTTATAGCTGGTATGGTGCATGAGAGAGCTGAAGGCTGACCAACTCAGCTACCACTCAGGCCCAGATCCATTGCTCTGAGTTGGTCCACTCCAATATGTACCCCATCTATGAACTGGAGTGTGTGAAGATCCAAAGCTGTGGGATCTCCATGGCACAGGACAACGCAGAATATCTGAGAAGACACAGGTGACTTCTGGTATTAATAGTGTAACAGAAACACACTAAGGACTCATTGCAATGAGCTTTTGCAAGATGTGTGGACAAACAGGTATATTATGTGACATAGACTGTGACATGCTGAAGCCTCCATAATGAGATTTTTATTTTATTTATTTATTTTTAATTCTTATTTTCTTTTGAGGGTAGAGGTTTCAAGACTGGATGGGGAGGTGAATGGCATTGGGGTGCATGATGTGAAATTCACAGAGAATTAATAAAATGTTTAAAAATTAGAGATGAAAAGAGAAACACTGCAAGTAATACTATAGAAATTCAGATCATTAGGGGTTACTACGGAAGATCTAAGGCTAATAAATTGGATAAATAAAAAACTAAAAGAAATGGGTAAACTTTTGGACACAATCTTTCAAATTGAATCAAAATACTATAAAAAATATAACTAGATCATAGATAATAAGATCAAATCAGCCACAAAAACTTCGTTAACCAAGAGAAACTCATGATTAGATGGGTTCACTGTTTGACCTGATTTCTAAAGATGAGGCAACATATATAAACATATATATCTAACAACCCCAAAGAAGTAAAAACAGAGGTCAATATAAGAAGTCAACATTACTCTGTTGTTCACAACTAACAATGACACACACAAAATTAAACTATAAATCGCTTCTATGGCTAGTCATAGATTCCAAGATCTTCAAGGTATAGCATATTGAAAAGATAAAGATGGTCTCAGTCCTAGGATCCAAAAATTTGTAATCATACACAAATTAATATACCATAGAAATGATTGAATATTGAAATTATATAACATCAATATATGCAGAAGATAATTTAATAAAATTAAATATGATTAATTATAAAATTTATGAACAAATTAGGCATAGAGAGATTCATATGTCAGAACATAATAAAGTTTATACATGGCAAGCCCATGGCCAATATTTTATTGGAGATATTTATTATATATCTCCAATATAATATAATTATATTATATATTGGAGATAAGGATAGAAGGTATAACATAGCATTAATATCTAGATCCACTGCTTTTATCTAGTGTATTACTAGCTTTAGACAGAGTCACTTGAGAGAGAAATAAAAGGAATAGAATTAGTGGAAAAAGAGATCAGTGTGCCAGTGTTTATATGTGATATGATTGTTCACATAAAAACCCCAAGGGTTCCATCAAAACTGAAAAGTGAAATTAGTAAGCATGTATACAACAATAATGAGTTTGCTTAGAAATAAATTATAAAACAATCCAATTTAAAGAAGACAAATACACACATACAAAGCAACATAAAACTTACATAACAAACTTACCAAGGTGGTAAAAAACCTTTACAATAAAAATTACATAATGATAAATAAACTTAAGACATTAGAATTTAGGGAGGCCTACATGTTCATAAACTACAAGAATTAATATCTTAAAATATCCATACTACTAAATTTGATTTATATATTCAATACAATGCCCATGATATAACAATGATATTCCTTATATAACTAGGAAAACAATCTTAAAATTTGTAGAAATTCCAAAAGATTCTGAATAGGTAAAGAAATCTTGAGTAAAAAGGACAAAGTTGGATGTATCATAATATCTAACTTTAAGCCATACTACAAAATCACAGTGATAATAAAGCATTGTATTAACCCAAGAACAGACACATAGACTAATGGAATAGAATAAAAAACACAAGACAAAATAAATTTGAAGCCACCACCTGATTTTAGACAAATATACAATATATACATACATATATATATATGTATATATGTATATATATACATATATACATATATACATACATATATACATATATATATATATATATATATATATATATATATATATACATATATATATATATATATATATATATATAAAGGGTCAGTCTCTGTTACCAATAGTTCTGGGGAAGGTATATATCCTTAGGCAAAGGATTAAATCTTGACACCTATCTATCACCTTGTACAAAAATCAATTTAAAATTAATCAAAAAACCTTACACTCTACAGCTACTAAAGAAAAGCATGGCTAAACACTTTGTGATATTGGTATATGCAATAATTTTCTGTATAAGTCTGCAAAGATCAAGGAAAAATTAAATATTTACCAGACTATTATAACATACCAAAAGATTTGAATGCTGAAACTTCTGCAATTCATCAATAGAGTGAAGAGATAGCCTGTCAATGAGAGAAGTGTGTGCCAGCTCTATGAAACTGGGCTAACCACAACATATAAACAATGGCAAATAAGTAATCCTATTAAAACTGTGTAGAAGATCTAGATACTTTTCTAGAGAAGAAATGCAATTGATATTTATTTATTAAAGAACCCACTCAATATCATTAGACACCAGAAAATCAGAAAGCAAATCTATAATGGTAACATCTCACCCCCTTTAGAATGGCTATGAGTGGTGGAATAATAATAATTATTATAATAATAATAATAGTAATGATAATAACAACAACAACAACACAAAATTACAATGCCATTGGAGATGTAAAGAAGAAGGAATTCTTGCACATTTTGGGTGAAAATGTAAAGAAGTACAGCTACTGTATAAACTTCATAACTGAAAGTAGAAATGCCATGCAAATCAGCTATACTATTATTGGATACACAGTATGGGTGGCTTGTTAACTAATTGCCAATAAACACTAAAAATAAAAGATCATCAAAACTAATAAAGAGTAAAAATAACTGACCTTTAGTTTATGGTTCACATAAACAAACAAAAGACAAAGAAAGACTACTCGAATGGAAGAGGAGATATCACCAAGTACAAACACCATGATTAATTTAATGACAACAAACTGGGTAAGCTAGAAGAAAGCAGAGACATGTTCTGAGGCAAACTCTCTCATCATTTGGCAATTTACTCATAAAACAGTTCTTTAAAACAACTCTGTTTCTAAAATTGATGGATATAAATTTTTCTTCTCTTTTACCCTTTATTGAAAGTGGATTCTTTTCTCATACAATATGCCTCTTGTCTTGGAACAGAGGCATATTTTTATTCATTCTCTCTATATTTTCAAAGCTTTTGACTTTATTCTTTGGTAGCTGCATACATGTAAACAATGAATTTAGATCATATTCATTCCTCGCACCCCCACCCCATCTTCTCCTGTACCACACAGCCCCTTATCTTCTTCCCAACTTCATATCTTTTTTTTTTTTTAAATCTCACTGAGTCCAATTAGGACTGTCCAAGTAGATGCATGTAGGGGCATCTACAGGAAAATGGAATACCCTTGAAGAAAACTGGTTCTCTCTACCTCAGAACCACCAACTGCCAATAACTCTTCAATGACAGGTAAGGCCTTGTGAGCTCCAACTTTGGTAGGTGTAGAATACTGACTGGCTTGATCGTATGCTGGTCTTGTGCACGCAGCCACAGCTGCTGAGAGCATATGAGTAAACTGGCTCTGTGGTGTCCCAAAGACAGACTCATAGCAGCCATGACGTTGGCTCTGACTATTTTTCTTTCCCTCTTCCATGATATAAGCCTCAAAAATGCCCACTTACAGTTGGACACTCACTTTCTCTGTGTATTTTGACCATTTTTGAGTCTCTTTGTTAACCACCATCCACGGTGAAAAGCTTCCCTAAAGAGGGGCTGGGTGCTGCACTGATCTATGATTACAACAATAAATACTTAGAAGAAGGTTTGAGACTATATCTACTTAGCAGAATAATGGTAGTTGGCTTACACTTAAGGGACTATGAGTACTCCAGCCATGATTCTTGGTCACATGAGTGTCCTCCTGTGAAGCAAGCTTTAAGTCAATTGTGAATCTTCTAGTTGTTGATTGCCACTTTAACATTCATGCAAAACAAGTGGTTTTTTTTTAATATCTCAAAAAAAAATTCAGTAATATAAAATTTTAATGTTATATTGTGTTAAATTTCATACTTATCTGTCTTTTAAAAAATTATTGGATATTTTATTTACATTTTAGATGTTATCCCCTTATCCCATTCCCCCTCCCACCCAGGAACCCCCTATCCCATCCCCCATCTTCCTGCTCCTATGAGGATGTGCCTCCACCCATCCCTCCACTCCCACCTCCCCACCCTCCAATTCCCCCACACTCAGTGTCCAGCCTTCATGGGACCAAGGATCTCCTCTTACAGTCTCAGTAGACAAAATGATTCCATCTCAGGCTACTAGTCTTCATAAAGCTTACTAATCTAAGAAAGGAAAAATATCAAAGTTCAAATAGTAACCGTTTCCCTCTAATCACAGGCAAATCTATCAAAGCACAAGTTTTAACGCTTGCAAATGAAAATTTGACTTTGAGGTCTGAGATGGGGAAGAATTTCAGAATCACCTTAATTTGTGTAGATCTGGAATGAATGACTAAAATGTGTAAGATAATGACAGGGTGTAGGGTAGAAAGACTGTAGAAGAAATTCCATGTTTAATTGTAAGGGAATGGGTGAGTAGAAAACTGGACAAAGAATGTGAGAGCAGAAGGTTTTAACCAACAAAGGAATGAACCTCAAACATGTTGAGGAAATACTAGAAAGTAGAGAAGTGGTTGTGACAATGTTACTCCTAGCTGCAAAAGGACTCCAGAGACAGTGTCCTTGACTGGTTTTACTCTGCCATTGGACCAACTTCTGGAGACCACCACCATAGCCAGAGATCAAATGAAGTTCTTTATTGTCTGGCTTGTCAAGAAATAATTTAAGATACAAACAAATAAGATTCCTTAATTCTCCTCTGATCTATAAAGGAGAATAGTAGGGGACAAAATTTAAGTAATTGAGTTTTTCTCTTCACATAGGGCATTTAGAGCCCCAGATCCACACTGTCGTCTGTTGCATGTTATATGATAATTGTGCATGCTCTAATTTACTGAAAGACTAATATAAGGTCATTCTTCTTTATAACAGAATGTTTATGTATGTGCATATACACACATACAGATGCACTCAATGATGCATGTGTGTATATATGTGCATATGAGTGTGTGTGTGTGTTCAGTGTACTTATAGATGAGGCTATTTTTCAAGTTATAAAGTAAAACAGGACATACTGTACTAGAATAGTTGCCACCACGACTAAGATCATATAGTGGAGAAGACAACTACAAAGCTAAGAAGAAGTAAAACTGGAATATGTAAGTGAACAGTTGAGGAACTTGGTATGAGACATTTACCCATGTAATTGTTAGCTTCTGGTTTAAATCGAAGAATCTTAACAGCTAATTTGAATTCATTTGTGATTTTATTTAACTGTAACTATTTAAAACCATATTCAACATATGAAGTAAGCTCTCTATCAGTTTGTTTCCTCAGTAATACAATATTAAACACATAGATTTATATTTAGAACACAGATTTATATATTGAACTCTCTTAGTTTTCTAGGTTATTTTATTATTGGTTATTTGCTAACTTTAAATCAACTCTTAGTACAATCAAGAGTATAAAAATGATTCTAGAAAAATATGGCTCAAGGTTTTTTTTCTACTTTCATTTTCTCCCATGAGTGAGTTTATTTCTCTATTTCTCTTCACACAACTTTACAACACTTACAAAAATCTCAGCACTCATCTAGCTGAAATATTCTCCAAGGTCTTTGGATTCAACTGTATCTTTTATATTATGCCTTAAATATTTACCACCTTAATGTGCGATTTTTTAAAATTATATGCTAACTTCTCAAGTCGTAACAAGATGTTAGGTTTTTATTTATTATTTCTTTTTTTTTTACACTACTAATCCTGTGGAAAGCCACTTCCAGTAGTTTTGCCTGATAAGACTCTTGTTCAGTTGTAACAATCCCCTGATGCACACACATTGTCATTGTATTCACAGTCTATTGAGAAGAAACAGAAATGGCTTGACATTCAAGTGTTCCACTCCCCTTCCCCCATGGATTAAACAGGGCACAAGAATCTAGCAACTTTGGAAGAAGCCAAGCTTCCTTTTGCTTTAATGCACCCAGAGGATTTCGAATCAATACTTAGCATTAACGTTTTAATTGAGACTTAACATCATCGTAATTGGAAGTGAGGCTCAGCATCTTGATGTCTACAGGGTGGCTTGAAGAGGAAGGTCATTACACTGGAGAACACAAACACTGGAAAAGGAGGACACAAATCATTTGTTTCCTTGGGCAAGGACACACAGTAAACACTTGGATTGGTGGTCAACTGTAATTTGCTTCTGGAGTCGGAAACTGGCAACATTGCACTTAGGATTTATAGCAGAACACAGCCACAATGACTTTGAAAGCAAAGGATAAACAAATAAAGGGAAACTTCACTAGTTCTGAAGGAGCTAGGGTATAAAGACTTTTCCCTCAAAGCACAGAATGCACCCCTGTGTGTCTTCCTAGTATATCCCATAGCCAGATGCCATCCTCAGAATTTGTACTCCTAAACAACACACTTTGCATTAGCCAAACAAATCTTAGTCTAGGTTCTCAGCAGCGTTTTATTATTTTCCTGAAATTTTCTAGCTAATGTATTCCTAGCCTGAATAATATAGATATTTCTTTCTCATTTTGGATGAAAATAAGCCTTCCAAAAATTATAGTGCTATTTATTTGTTCCCAATACTGGAAATATTCAGTCTCTTCTCTAAATTCCCCCCAGAACACAGGAAAATACCTCCTGCCATTTTTCCACTGTGTCCTCCTGTACCAGCCCACAGCCTTCCTTCACCTCTTCCACTTTCAGGGAATGAGCGTGTCTTTCAGATTTAGCTCCTTAGTGGAATAAAGAAAATTTATGGAAAGGGGAACTTCCACGGTAATCATTGCAAATTCTCTTCTTTCCCCAATTGTTGAAACTGAAAAAGTCTACACAAGATGTGAGCATTGAGCTGTTGCCCTAAGCGTGTCGTGTCGTGTCGCGATCCAAGAGAGGACCCAAGTCAGTGAAGGGCCCTCAGCTCAACCCCTCAGGCCACAGTCCCCACCCTTCACTCCAGTGTCAGTGCATTGTGCAGAATTGTGGCTCAAAGAGGTGGCTTCAGCATCACATTCCACACCCTGTGAGTCCAAAGCTCCCTTCCTTGTCCTGGAGGAAGGGCTTTTGTGGAAGCAGAGTTTGAAAAGCCCCAGCACTGTAATGGTCAAGACTATCAAAACTATTACTGCTATGCTCACAAGTATGAAGACCACCGTGGAGGACGAGTCGAAAGTCAGAGAGATAGGGGAAGAAGATGTGTAGTTCAGTGTGGGGATCACACTTCCTGGTGGCGTGACAGTGACTTTTGGCTTGGTTTGTGAAGTCTTTGGAACAGAAGGTAAAGTACTCTGTGTTCCCCACTGAAGAATCTCAGGAACAGACGTCGCAATACCTTCTCGTCCGGTGACCTGCGGCATCTCTCCTGGCTTCTCATAGACCTCACCTGGCCATGTTCTGTTTGTCACAGGACCTGCTGGAGTGACTGATACATTCCTGGTGGGCAACTCGGTCCCCTCGAGGGTTAGCTGTCCTTCCACTTTGGTCTCACAAGAGCGTCTGTCCTTCCCCAGCTCAAAGCCCACAGCACATTCGCAGGCGAAGTCTCCCAAGTGGTTTAGACAGTCAGGGAGCTCCACACACTTGCCAGCAAGGAGGTACCTCCCAGAACAGGGGCAGAGCAGGGTCCCGGGGAAAAGCCCATCCCAGCGTGCGGTTGTCTCGTCCTGGATGCAGGTGGATGAGACAGAGAGGTCCCCGGGACACATGGCACTCACCTCGGTCCCAGGAGGACTGAAGTCCAGAGCGGAGCTGCTCAGTCTGAAGGGAGCTTGGAAACTCAAGTTAGAGGCAGCTCCTGGACGAGGCGCAGGGCACAGAGCCTCAAACTGGTACTTGCACAGGTAGCCGTCGGCGCGAAGGTGACAGCGCATCTCCTTCCACCCGGCAGGCTCCACTCCCCCGGTGGCCTGGAGCGCAGCGCACTTTCTTACAGTGCAGGAAAGTTGTGGCTCCTCCACCCACGGTAGTGTGCTGTCCTCTGAGTCCTCCGAGTCCGGGTGCAACCAGGAGAAGCCCCTCAAAGGCTCTCTCTCCAGCGTGCACTGTGAACGGCTGCGCTCCAGAGCCACCCAGAACAGAAGGTCTTTGGAGCCTCCGCCAGGCCCCGGACCTGCACGCAAGAGCAGGAGCACAGCTCGCAGCTCGGAGCCAGAGTGCACAGTGCTGAGAGTCCCGCCACGCAGGCTGCAGGCCTCCTCCGCAGCCCTCCTCTTGATGGTAGCGTGGTGCAGGCTGTAGCAAGCCCCCGAGGCCGAACACGCTGCGCGATCGGCTGTGGGGTGCTCGCCATTCCCTGGCCGGGGCCAGAACGCCGGACAGAGGAGGCACAAGGCAAGCGCCGGCCTCATCCTGGAGACTCAGAACACACAACTGCTCCCAAGTCCTCTAGCTTGCTGGAGGGCACCCAGCTGTCTCAAGAGTCACCGCCCTCTACAGCCCTTTCTACCACCATGTGTGCCCTCCCCTCCCCTCCCCTCCCCTCCCCTCCCCTCCCCTCTCCTGAGCCCTCATCCCCTAACAGCCAGAAGTCCCCACCACCCTCCCTTGGCCAACTGCTTTCCTTAGGCCGTGACAGGAAGTGTGTCCCGGAGCCCTGCCAGGCTCCGTGTGGCCCTGATTTATTCAGGGGTCAGGAACACAGCTGGCGCCTCAACGCTGGGAACACACGGGGCCAAGAGGGTCTAATGCCCCGCTTAGATAAGCAGAAGAAAAGAAAATTGCCACTGGGATCAAGTGAGGCTCTTTCCTTGCTCACACTTATCTGGACTTTGGATCTCAGAATGTAGTGATGATCGTGGGCAGGAACCATAAGCCCACACCCGCCCATTGTGTTTGTGTCTGGACTGTGGAGTTGGCGTCAGTATAATTTGTAGACTGTTCCAGGCTTCTTCAGGGAGGTTTCCTGAGCCTGGCGTTGGGGGAGGGATCTGGTGAGGAATGTTCCTACTTCTTTCTAAGCTGGAGGCCTCACTGTTAAAACCAGTGATCTCTAGGGCCTTGCTTTCTTTACTATGTCAAAGGAAACCCAGACATGCAAATTGCCAGTCAAGGGGCTTAGAATTCCTTTGAGCATTTTCAGTGGAAAAAAAATAGCTCCTCTGGTCAGCACTTGCCTTGAAAGTTTAATTTGTACTTCTATTTGTTTATTTTTAAAATACCGGTGTAGGTTGATTGGGGCAAATATTTACATCGAGGTGACAAACGATACCCACAAGTCCTAACTATATGATGGTTTCCTCGCCACTACATGTGCTCAGAAATCTTCAGCTATTAGGTTATGAGAATGAGTTCGTGGTCTTAATAAGGCCGAAAAACATCTGTGTGTGATTTTATCCTTGAACTATGGAATATCACAATATCTGTCAACATTTATAGAAGAAAAATGTAAACGGAACATAAAAGCTCAAAAATCTTTATTTTGAAAATTAAACTATTCAATCGTAATACACATTTGATACTGGAAAATAACATTCTGTAATTTGAGAAATGGTTGAACCAGCTACTCCAGGTTCCAATGGTTGTTTTGTTTTCCTGTATACATCAGCTGTGTTGGAAGTGAGGGAGAATACAGAAGGTTTGGGGGGGGGGGGAGTTAAAGTCAGCATTATTATTAAATTTTAACTTGGGACAAATGGCTGAGGTGCCTATTTAACATATCAAAAAGGACACTGGCTACCAGGTTCTCCCAGCATCCCTTGGACCCTATCTGTTACAGGGCCCTCCTAGCTGGTATATCCTCCCCCTACCCTGAACTCTCCATCCCAGAGACCTGGGCTGTCCTAAGGATCCTGTTACCCACTCTCTTTGTACCTTTGGCCTCCTGGCTGCTGCACCTTCTTTTCCCTCTCCTCTCCCCTCCTCTTCTTTCCACAGGAGTCTACCTCAGAGTCATGGACACTGGACTCTCCCAGTGGTCCGTGGTTCTTGCGATCTCTCCCACACATCTACAGTAAACCTCCACCATACCTAGGAAGGGGCTCATGTCATATCCTTTCTTTTTTTTATTTTTTTCCTTCAATTATAAATGCTTTTCTATATTTGTAGCAATTTAGAGAATTTTATATACTTATAATAAAATGTATCGTTGGTCCGTCTTGACTCACAATGGTAAATATCGTGTGCTTAGAAACAGACTATGTTTAGCCCTCTTAAAGAGGCAACAAGCTTAGAAGTGTCTGCAAGCAGAATGGATATTGCTATCTCTAATGCATCCCGATGCACTTTTTTACTTGCTTTGTGTGCTGGATTGAACTGTTTCCGTTAACAAGAGGCAAGAAGAGGTCAAGATAACGTGTGTATGCTTCCTTCTTGTTTTTGTTATGACTGTCACATCCTGGAATTCCGTGTATCCCAACAGGAGACAGTAAACATAAAATATTGTCATCAAGCTAGATTGCTCTTTCTGACTGAGGAGTTACACAAAGATTTTTCTTCTTCCCTGTTTCCTAACTTAAGTGGCATTCCTCAGTTCTTTCTAATATCTGAGGCATGCAAAATGACTTTGCATTTACATTGAGTAACTTTGTATCTTATAAGAAAAAAATACAAAAAATCCAGAAATCTACTTGAGTGAATTTTTACAGGAATTAATCGCATGGATCATTTCTATATGTCTTTGCAATCTTATGATTGTGAACTGGAAATGTGTCCATGGATTGTGGTGTATTTTGACAAAAGCCTTTTCAAAGCTGAGTAGTCAGTGGAAGTTCTTAGACATTTTGAAAGTCACTTGGCATGAGAACTGTTTTCTGGACTGAGCAAGACCTCAGATAAGTGGAAACTTTATACATGTTCTTGCTCTGACATTCTTGTAGTGGTATATTAAGAGAGGAAGAAACTGGCCATAATGACTACATATCATATCTCTGGAATGAAAGCATATGACAAAAATTAGGGGAAAAATCATTCAAAAGTAAGATATATATAATTTTAATTACTTATTATCCTACATACAACTAGCATGCTTTGAAATGTATAATATACCCGAAATAATGGACAGAAAGAAAACTTCTATTTTTCAACTGTATGATTATTTAGATATTATTGCACCTCCAGCAGAGTTCAAATACTTGAAGCAGGTAAATTCCAAGCTTCTGTGTATGTGTAAATTTGTATGTGGGGAGCATGTATATGTAATTCAAGAGGAATTCCTGCACACATAACAGAATATTTGCAAAAGACCTTTATTGTACTGTTGTTCCTATCAACAAAAGTAAGAATCCACTAAATTGCCCAGAAACAGAGGATAAATTATGGTATATTCACTCAATAGATATGATATATTTTATCCTCAGATTAATGAAATAATATTACTTAACCTTAGCAACACAAGGTTAAGTGATAAAAAATAAAATATTATACACAGAAAAATTTTTATAATTTTAAATATACATAATATATCATTTAAATATACATAGAGTTTTTAGAAAAGTAGTTACCATTTAACAAGATTAGAGGAAGAAGAAGGAACAAATCTGGGATGCTGAGCAATGGGTTCTTTGGATGGCAGAAAGAGGATGGATCGGTGAAAGTGCCAAGTGATGTATGTCCACGTGCGGCAGCTTAGAACAGACCACACCAGACCAAACGGGTCCAAGTGGGGTTTATTCAGGAGACAGGGCAAAGGTGGGGTGGGGTGAAGAAGAAGAAAAAGAAGAAGAGGAAGAAGAGATCGAGGTCAGGAGGTTCTGCCTGTTTTATATGGGCAGTGACATAGCCTCTCCCAGGTAAAGGTGGGAGGTAGCCAGGTGGATTCTGGGAATATATGGTGGTTGCCTTGGCAACAGTGTTGGGGTCACCTAGATGTGATGTCACTGGGTTCAGAGCCTGATACCAACATACCTCCCTTTTTCTTATAATAAAGAGAAGAAAAAAGGGGGATGGGAAGCCGATGGTGAAAGGGGAGTCTGGGCGCTGCATATCTTAAACTACCTCCTGCTGTGTAGGGGCGTAGTCCATTTTGGGATGTAGCTGGCTTTTACCATTTGGGTCCACTTGGTAGATGTGTGCATCAGGTTTTTCTGTGGCCTCTGGGGCTTACTTAATAGAGCACGGTCCTGTTAGGGTCAACATGTATGAAGAAGAGTCAATTTTAGGTGGAGGAATGAAAGGCTTGAGGTGAGACAGGTGGACCCAATAAGAGAGTCCCTTGAGTTTAGCAGCTGTATAGTTCACAAGAATTACCTTAAGAGGGCCCTGCCATTTGGGAGAGAAGGGTGAGGGCCGATGATCTGGAGGGGGAGAGAAGGGAGGTGGCAAAGTAATGGGGTGAGTAAATGGTCTGGGAGGGGGAACATTTAGGTGAAAGACCAGGAGTTAGAAATGGACGTCCCTACATGAGTTCAAAAGGTGAGATGAAAAGAGGTCACTTAGGGGAGAGCTTGTAGCTTGAAAAGAGCCAGAGGTAAGAGTTTTACCCAGTCAAGATGAGGTTCCAGTGACAGCTTGACAAGAGTGGTTTTTAAAGAACCATTAGTTCTTTCTACCTAACCTGAAGATTGAGGTTGGTAGGGAATGTGAAAATGCCAGGGGATGTCTAGGGCCTTAGATAGAATTTGAGAAATCTGGGAAGTAAATTCAGGACCATTGCCTGACTGAAGGGAGTCTGGGTCACCAAATTTGGGGATGATCTTTCAGAGGAGGAGATCAGAGACTGTCTGAGCCCTTTTGTTAGTTGTGGGAAAAGCTTCTACCCAGCCTGAGAAGGTGTCCACTAAGACCAGGAGGTACTTGACACGTTTGACAGTGGACATGTGGGTAAAGTCAAGTTTGCCAGTCAGTTCCAGGAAGGAAACCTCTAGCCTGGTGGATAGAAAAAGGGGTGCTATGATACCTTGAATTGGGATCTGACATCTGACAGATTTTGCAAGAAGCAGTGATAGATTTTAAGAAACTTAGGTCCTCAGGAGTAGGCTGTGGGTGGGTCTTAACAAAATAAGACAATGCTTGGCTGTTAGGATGAAAGAGTTGATGAAGATATGACAGACTTTGATGAGTGTCAGGGGTGTAGGAGGGGATGTGGGTTGCAGTGTAAGAATGTCCTGGGGAGGGTGAGATGAGTCTAGGCCCTTAAGGGCCACAGCTCTAGCTGCCTCATCAGCTCAGTTGTTTCCCTTGGAGACAATAGAGTGATCCCTCCAGTGGGATCTACAGTGGACAATCCCAATAGTTGTGGGAGATGGGAGGCCTTTAGCATGGTCATAATTTGGTTTGCATTAGTTACTGATCCTCCTTTTGTGGTAAGTAATCCTTCCAGATGGCAGTGTGAGACAGGAGGATATGGAAAGCATATTTGGAATCTGTGTAGATGTTGAGGGATTGTCTCTGTGCCAGCTGGAAGGCATGGGTAAGGCCTATTAGTTCAGCCTGTTGGTTAGTAATATGAGCAAGAAAGGCCTGTGCCTCCACTATCTTGGTGTCTGACACTATGCCATAGCCAGCTTTCATGGCCCCTTCATGTAGAAAGGAGCTTCTGTCTGTATGCCAGGTATAGATGGCTTGAGGCATCGTGCCCTCCTATATGTGTGAAGGATGAGGTAATAGTTCCTCTAAAGTTTCAATGCACAAGTGAGATTGGGAGAAATTAGTATTAGGTTGAGGAAGATTGGAAATATAAGAGGTGGGAATAATTGAAAGGTGAGTGTGGAGTCTTCTATTAGAGCTACCTGAAGAGAAAGAACCCTGGAGGGAGGTAGTCTGTAAGCCTTTATAAATTAGGAGCTGTGACAGGTTGTGAGAAGATAGGACAGTTATAGGTGACCCCAAGGTTAGTTTCTTTGACTCTTGAATAAGGAGTTCTGCAGCTGCTAAGGTATGAATACCAGGTGCCCATCCCTGAATGGTTAGATCTAGTCTTTTTGACAAGTATGCTAAAGGTGCAAAAGAGGGTCCCAGTTGGTGATCTAAGACTCCAAGGGCAAATCCCTCCTTTTCAGTTACATAGAGGGAAAAAGGACGAGTCAGGCCAGGGAGATGTAAGGCTGGGGCCTTAAGGAGAGCCTGTTGGAGCCTAGAAGAGGTTTGTGGGTGGGGCCTAACACTGCTTCATATAAGGGGCGAGAAAGTAGGGAAAAGGAAGGAACCCAGGAACGCAAAAAGCTAGCCATTCTTAGGAATGATAAGAGCCTTTCTTTTGTAGAAAGAACAGTTAGAGACTGAATCCGATTTTTTCTATCTAAGGTAATAGCTTTGCGGGTTGGGGTAATTGTTAGTCTCAAATAGGTGACCTGAGGAGTGGGCAGTTGAACTTTAGAAGGTGAGACCCTGTAGTCTCCGCTGGAAAGGAAATTTAGAAGAGCAGAGGTGTCAGCTTGGCTAATCTCTAGAGAGGGGCTGCAGAGAAGGACACCATCTACATAAAGTACAATCTTAGATCTAGGGAAACATAAAGAGAGCAGGTCAGAAGCCAGGGCCTGGCCAAATAGGTGTGGGTTGTCCCAGAATCTCTGAGGTAGAAAGGTCCAGGTAAGTTGGGTAGAAAAGTGGGTATCAGGGTCTGTCCAGGTAAAAGCAAATATGTTCTGTGACTTGGCATCTAGAGGGATAGAGAAAAATGCATTCTTGAGATCTAGGACTGAAAAATGAGAAGTCCTTGAGGGTATAATAGAAAGAAGTGTGTAAGGGTTAGCCACAACAAGATGGAGGGGAACCACAGCAGAATTAATGCGTCTGAGGTCTTGAACCAGGCGATAGGTGCCATTAGGTTTCTTAACTGCTAGTATAGGGGTGCTGAAGGGGGAAGAGGTGGGGCAAAGGAGTTTTTTCCTTAAGAGGTCAGAAATGACAGGTGTTTGTGAGTCATTCCCCCCTCCCCCTATTAAGTACTATAATCTGAACTTGGGTTCTCTGTAAAAGCTGCAAACACTTTTAATGGATGAGCCATTTCTCTAGTCTACACCATCATAATTCTACAATTTTCATATATCTATGTAAAATATATAGATCATATATGATATTTATTTGTGTATTCATTAACACAAAAAGTAGAGAGATCATGAGCAAATAAATTCAACCCAACATTTTAATTGAATTATTAATTTAAATTTTCAGAAAAGAGATGAAGATAAATTTTTAAAAATAACATGTAATCTTGTAAGTTTATAACATGTCACTGTTCACTGAAAAATGAACATATTTTTTCCTATTGAATGAACATAATATCTAGGCCTTAGCGTTTTTCTGGATTCACTTCAGATATATGAAAACAATTCAGAGAAGATTTTAAAGACCATATCATTCCATCAATAAAATATCCTACTCAGAAGCTAATCTTTAGAGACCAAGAGTTATGAGGATATTAACTTAATTACTTTTATGGTTGTGATAAGGCATCATAAGCAAAGAAACTTATAAAAAAGAATAACTTATTTGACACTTAGAGTTTCAGAAATTTGAGTCCATGAACATCATGGGAGCAGGGAAGTGGACATGGCGCTGGAACAGTAGCTGGGAGCTTATATCTTGATTCAAATGCAGGTTAGTGGGGGAAAGACTGAGTTGGCATGGACTTTGCAACCTCCAAGAAGATGCCCAGTGACACATCTCCAACAAGGATACACATCCTAATGCTTCTCAAACAGTTCTATCAAACAAGGACCAAGTATCAAAACATGTGAGTCTATGAAGGCTATTCCCATTCAAACTACCTGTGTATACAGATGTGTACACAACCTTTAGAATTGGATTGGACTTTAGCAATATGATCCTTTTTGCCGGACTAGTTACAAATGTTCGCTGTTCTTATGGCTCTTTTAAAAGTCAAGTCCATAAATCTTGGCATTTTTCAGGCCCTGATCCTTGGTCTTATTATTTACTTGACATTCTTTCCCCCCGGCAACCTCATTTAATGCCCTGTCACAGATGTGATATCATCACTATGGCAATAAGGTATAATGCTCATATATATACTAACTTATGTTTCCACTTGGATGTGAAATAGAAAAAAAGGAAAGAAAATCCAAAGTCAATAAAAACAGTATAGCTATAGTCAATAGAGTCTACTGTACTGAAAACCTTCTGAAAGACTGAAACAGCACATTGTGTCCAATAGAGACTGAGATATTGACAATTTATTATTCTTCAAATGGCAAGTTCAAGGGTTTGGGACCATAGATACTCTCTGTGGAGTAGGGGAAGGGGAATATGGAGAGGAGATATGAGAAGATGGAACTGGGGAGATAGAGACAGATGTTGGGATGTAAAGTGAATGAATAAATAAATAAATAAATAAATAAATAAATAAATAAATAAATAAATTGATTAATGGAAAAAACTTAAATAACAACCCCCCACCCAACAAAAAGCAAAGTTAGCAACATACTAAGTCAGAATTCCCATATAAACCAATTCCTCATGTGGTTTGTATCCCTGTTAATAGCTTGTGAAGCCCTGATCTATCAGACAATATTTTTTTGTGGGTTGAAGTTGTTTCTTACTTTAAGTCACAAATAATGCGGTTGGAATGTAGTTAATACTCAAACAATAAGTTTAAAAAGTACATGTCCTATGTACAAATGACCAGGCATACACAATGCACATATGGGCATGCACAAATCAATACCCATAGGAATAGATAGTTTGTAAATATGAGCAAACACACACATAAATAATAGACAATTGGCAGATGTGCACACATAGACAAGCACACACACATGGAATATACATACAGGCAGGCACACAACTACACAGTCTACACAATATTGTTAAGTGTAAATGACTTGGAAAATTACAAAATGTTGGCAATTGAGTATCAGAAATTTTCTTGTTTTGTCTCAAGAATCAAATCATAATTCCATGGGAGCAAAAGTCTTCCAGGTCTGTTGGCCAAAACGTCTCTTAATAAAGTGATTGCAAGTGTTACTTTGGGACCTGACTGACAACCTTTCTTCATCACACAGCTGGAAGAATTATTTTATTTAGATTTTGGGATGGTTCACCATGCCTTTTCTGGCTGTACCTTTGATATGATTTATTTTAGGGGGATTTATGTGGTGACTATTCTTAATAATCAAGGCACGCTTTAGGACCCAAAGCAAGCTTTTTTATTGGTGCCTGTACAATTTCCACTTCACAGAGCTGGAAAAGGGAAAGAAGAAAATCACAGCTACTTATTAGAAATCCCATTAGGCTTATCTGCTATCAGTTTGTAAGTACCAGGATAATCAGCAGTTACCTTAGCATTTACCTTGTAGAGGCGGTGGAACATGGCAATTACTATTAGCTAGACTTAATAGGTAGTTTCTTTTAAGGCTTATGGATCTGAAAAACCCACACACCCCGCACAACAGATTCTACATTGGCTTTTTCTTCCAGACGTGTGATTTATTCTCACTACTATAAAGCATTACAAATCTGATAAAGTCGGGATTATTGTTTGACCTTCACATTTAGCTTCAAGAAGTTTTGTTTTCAAACAGAAATGATTTAAGCAAATATAGCCTATCAAAATGGAGGCCGTATATCTTTTTTGTTATACTGCCACTTTTTTTGTTACTGAAGTCACATAAAATGTTATAATTTATAGCAATGGAGAGAAAGGAAAAAAACCCTCCAAAATATACTGTTATACCACATTCACTTTTTAAGAGAAACTGAAGATCTTTATTACCATAATTTTGTGAAACTGTACTGCTAGTGAGTATACACTGCGGATATTATTTTGAAGTTCACTGTTAGATTGGAATACTTTTAACTGATTTTCTTCACTGTCTCACGGTATATCACAATCTTAAATGTATTTGTGGATGATTATGATTTAATAGTGGCCCTTCTATGGATAGTCTTTATAAGATTCGATGGGCGCTAATGGCAAGTTAGATTGAGGAGCTGTCTCAAGCTTCTTAGATTTCCTTTCATTAATTTTAACAAAGTAACTCCAGGTCACTGGAGATCAGCATAAAAAATAAGTAGTGGTGTCAAGAATTCAACTGTGAAGGTGACTGCAGCCTTCTTGGAATGACATCTAAATATGCACACAGGATAAAGTGGAGGCAAGCTAGCAGAGTAAACAGTGGGCTCTTAGGTTCCTTGGGTTCTTTGCCCACAAGCACTCTGAACACACATCCCTGCTCACTCACCCTGGAGTGTCTCTGAGGAGTGTAGTGAAGAAAGTCAAAGTTAGTACAGAGAAGGCTTCTCCAGGACCTCAGAAGATCTCTTTCCCTCTTTGTGATTGGGAGAATTCAGAAAGGGCTTTGTTGTATCCCTGTGCTGGGGGCTGCCAAAATACTTCAGCAGATGAGTAGGACTCTAAACTCAGCAGGAAGGGAGACAATCTATTCTTCTTTTAGTCTCCCTTCACTAATGCAGCTGCCTGTCTTTTCATATAAAGGTGCAGGGGATTCTCACTTTGGTGGTATCCTGGAATAATACTTTTTTTTTTTTGAAAGAAACTTTTGCCTGTTCATTTTTAAATATTATTTTTTCTTTTGTTGAAAAAAGATTCTTTTCTCATACAATATATCCTGATTATAGTTTTTTCTTCCTCTACTCCTCCAAGTTCCTCCCCATCTCCCATCCATAGTAGATCTACTATCTTTCTGTCTCTCATTAGAAAAGAACAGACTTAGAGGAGATCTGGTATAGACATACTTTATGCTCCAGTTTCTGTGAGCTCTTATGTGCCTTCTTTAGTTAATTCAGAGGTCCTTCTTCTTCTGATGTTTTTCACCCTCTGTGACTCTCAAATCTTTTTAACTCCATTTGCATAGGATTTTCCAAGCTCTGAGGCAAGCTATTTGATGGAGACTTCAAATTTAAACTAATTTTTCTCTTCATAATTTCTGCCTCTGGGTCTTTCCGCATCTCTTTCCATCTGCTTCCAGAAGAAGCCTCTCTGATGATGCCTGAACAAGATGTCAATCTATGAGCATAACAGAATAGCATTAGAAATTTTTATTTTTTAGATCAATCATGTTTGATTTTACCCTAGGTCTCAGAGCTATCTAGTCTCTGGTTCTTGGCTATTCAAGCAGTGTCCGCTATGGGTTCTTTCTCACGGGGTGGGCCATAAGTCAAATTAAATGTTGGTTGGCTACTTTTGCAAGTTTTGTTCATAGCATATTTTTTTCAGGCAGGATAGATTATAGGTCAAAGGTTTTGTGGCTGGGTTGATATCCATGTTTCTCTTTTAGTAGTCTGCAGAATATCTTTACACACCCAAGAGAATAGAATGTAGGGTCTATGTAGGCACCATTTTGACTTTTCTGTGTTCAAATGAGTTATGTAGATTTTGTCCTTGGCTATGAGGCCGCATAGTCAATTTGTGAAGAGCAACCAACCCTTTGTCTTAGCATCAGCCTGGGTTGTTTAGGGGTTTCCATGGAACGTACTGGGCCAGCAACTCAATTAAATACAACCTAGTCCCCTCAGTGGAAGTCTTGTCTGGCTACCAGAGATGAGCAGTTGAGACTCAGTATCCTCCATTAGTAGGAGTCCTCATTAGGGTCACCTTCACAGATTCTAAAACGTTTCCATTGCTCTAGATTTCCACATCACCCCATGTGCCTCACAATTCCAGCCATCTCTCCCTGAATTCAATTTTTCTATCTCGTCCTCCTACCTGAACCCTCCTGTTCCTGTTTCTATCTGCCCCAATCCATGCATCAAATTTTATTTCCTGATCTCAAGAAGATCCACGTACCACTCCCCCCAAAACCCCTCTTTACGTAAGTAGGTCTAGCTTGTTTATCATTTACTTAATGACTAACACCCACTTATAAATGAATAGGATATTTGTCCTTTTGGGTCTTGGTTATCTCGCTCAAAATAATTTTTTTCTACTTTCATCCATTTGCCTCAAATTTTCATGATGTCATTTTTTTAAACAGTTAAATAATACTCCATTGTGTAAAAGCACCACATTTTTTAAATTCATTCTTTGGTTGAGGAATGTCTAGGTTTTTTTCCCCCCAATTTCTGGCTATTATGAATAATCCCACAGTGAACATAGTTGAACAGATGTTGTGGTAGAATGGACTGTCCTTTGGGTATATGCTTAGGAGTGGTATAGCTGGGTCATAAAGTAGATTGATTCCCAACTTTCTGAGGAACTGTCACTTTGATTTCTACAGTAGCTGTATAATTTCGCCCTAATACCAGCAGTAAAGGAGTGTTCTCTTTTTCAACATCCTTGCCAGCATTTTTAGCAAAGTAGTTTTGATTTGCATTTCCCTGATGGCTAAGGATGTTGAACATTTCTTTAAGTGTTTCTCAGTCATTTGAGATTCCTTTATTAATAATTCTCTGTTTAAATCTGTACCCCGTTTTTAATTGGATTAATTTTTGGTAACTCATATCTTGATTTATTCATATATTTTGGATATTAGTCATCTCTTTGGGGTGTTAAGTTGGTAAAAATCGTCTCCCATTCTATAGGCTGCCACTTTGTCCCATTGATGGTGTCGTTTGCCTCACAGAAAATTTTCAGTTTCAGAAAATTCAAATTATTAATTGCTGATTGTAGTAGTTATGCTATGAATGTTTTACTTAGAAAGACACTTTCTATGTCTATGTGGTCAAAATAATTTCCTACTTTCTCTTTTGTCAAGAATAGTATATGTGGTTTTAGGTTGATGTCTTTGATTCATTTGGAGTTGATTTTTGTGCAGGGTGATAAGTATGGATCCTTTTGCATTCTTCTACATCTAGGCATCCAGTTTAACAAGCATCATTTGTTGAAGATGCTCTCATTTTTTCCAGTGTGTATTTCTGGACTAAAAACTTAGGTTGAATAAGTGTGCAGATTTATGTCTGGGTATTCATATCTATTCCACTAACCAATGTGTCTGTTTTTAATGTCAATACTATATGACTTTTATTATTGTAGTTCTGTAGTATAACTTGAAATTAGAAATAGTAATTCTTTTATTGTTCAGGAGTGTTTTAGTTATCCTAGGGTTTGGGTTTTTTTTTTTTTTCATATAAAATTGAAAACTGTCTTTTCAAGGTCCATAAGAATTGTACTGGAATTTTGATGGGGATTGCATTAAATCTGTAGATTGCTCTTGATAGAGTGGCCATTTTTATTATATTAATCTCACCAATCTATGAGCATGAGAGATCTTCCTATCTGACATCTTCAGTTTCTTTCTTCAAAGACTTAAAGTTTTATTATACAAGCCTTTCACTTGTTTGGTTAGAGTTACTCTAAGATATTTTATAGTCATGAAAGGTGTTTCCCTGATTCCTTTTTGAGTCCATTTGTCATTTCTGTTTAGGGGAGCTACTATTTTTTTTTTGAGTTAATTTTGTATGCAGCCACTTATATACTGCAGAAATTTCCTGGTAAAATTGTTAAGATGACTTTTGTATACTATCATATCTTCTGCGAATAGACTCTTTCCTTTTGTATGTCCTCGACTTCCTTTAGTTGGCTTATAGCTCTAGCTGAGACTGTAAGCACATAAATGAATATGTATGGAGAGAGGAGACAACCTGATCTTGTTCCTGATTTTAGTGGAATTGCTTTGAGTTTATCTCCATTTTAACTGGTGTTGGCTCTGAATTTGCTGTAAACAGCTTTTATTATGTTGAGGTATGTCCCTTATATTCCTAATCTCCCCAGGACTATTATCATAAAGGGGTGTTGGATTTTGTCAAAGGCCTTTTCTACACACAATGATATGATGTAGATTTTGTTTTTGTTTTTCTGTGCATTCATAAGGTGAAATACATTTACTGAGTCTCATGTATTGAACCATCCCTTCATCTCTGTGATGAAGCATACGTAATCATGGTGGATGATCTTTTTGATCTGTTCTTGTATTTTATTGAGCATTGTTTGCATTTATTTTCATAAGAGAAATGTATCTGTAATTCTCTTTCTTTGTTGAATCTTTATGTGGTTTAGCTGTCATGGTAACAGTGGCATCATAAAATGAATTTGGCAATGTTCTTTCTGTTTCTATATTGTGGAATAATTTGAGGAGCATTGATGTTAACTCTTCTTTGAAAGTCTGAGCTTAAACCACCTGGAGACAGGCTTTTTGATTAGTAGAAATAGCGACTGCTTCTATTTTGCTGGGTATTATAGGACTATTTAAACTCTTTATCTGATCTTGATTTAACTTTGGTGTGTGGTATCTATCAATAAAAATAATCAATTTCTTTTGGATTTTCCAAATTGGTAGGGTACAAGTTTTATTCTTATGATTCTCTTAATTTCCTCTCTGCCTGTTGTTATATCCCTCTTTTTGTTTCTGATTTTCTTAACTTGAATATTCATTCTCTGCCTTTTAGTTAGTTTTGAAAAAGGTTTGTTTATCTTGTTGATTGTCTCAAAGAACCAACTTTGTTTCATTGATTCTTTCTATTGTTCTATTTGTACCTTTCTTTTCTTCTCTTTCTCTTTTATTCTCACTTTAAAAAAATTTTTAGCACTCTATTTCTTGGCATCTACTCCTCTTGGGAATGCTTCCTTCTTTTTGTTCTAGTGCTTTCAGGTATGCTTTTAAGTTGCTAGTATGCAGCCTTTCCAATGTTTTTGTTTTTATCATTTTATTTTATTTTATTTTACTTTACTTTATTTTATTATATAGACAGTGTTAAGAATTTTCCTCTTAGAACTGCATTCATTGGGTCTCTTAAGTTTATAAGCTTCCTCTTGCTTCTGTGGTTATTGATATCCAGCTTTAATCTGTTTCAATTTTTTGTATCTGTTGAGACTTAATTTTGTGTCTGAGTATGTGGTCAATTTTGGAGAAAGTTCCATGTGGTGCTAAGAAGAAGTTATATTCTTTTGTATTTGGGTAAAACATTCTGTGAATGTTTGTTAGACCCACTTATTTTATAATGTCTGTTAGCACCATTATTTCTCTCTTTAGTTTTTGTCTAGATGACCTACTCCTTGTTGAGAGTGGGATATTAAAGTGTCACACTATCAACATGTGAAGGTCAGTATGTGATTTAAGCTGAAGGAATGTTTCTTTTATAAATATGTGCCTTTACATTTGGGACATGAACATTAAGAATTGAAATGTCATCTTTGTGGATTTTTCTTTGATGAGTATTTAGTGTCCTTTTCCATTGCTTTTCAGTAGTTTTGATTGGAAATCTACTTTGTTAGATATTAAAATGACTATACCAGCTTCTTTCTTAGGTTCATTGTTGAAATATCTTTATCCCATATTTACCCTGAAGTAATGTCTATCTTTGATGTTGAGGTGTGTTTCATGGAAGGAGCAGAAGAATGGATCTGTTTTCACATCAATTCTGTTACTTTGTGTCTTTTTATTGGGAAATTAAGACTATTAATATTCAAAGATTTTAATGACCAGTAATTATTAATCATTATTTTGTTGGTGATAGTGTTGTTGTTAGTGGTGGTGGTGGCAGTGTGTGTAGGAGTAAGTGTGTGTGGGTGTGTAGGTGTGTTTCCCTTCTTTTTGTTTACTGGTATAAGTTTATTTATTTTCTCTATTTTTATGGGTATACTCTGCCTCCTTAGGTTGCAGTTTTTCTTCTAGATTCTTTGGTAGTGCTGTATTCATACATATACATTGTTTAAATTTGACTTTATCATGGAATATTTTATTTTATTCATCTATAGTGATTGAAAATTTTGCTGTTTTTTTTTAAAGTCTGTAATGGCATCTATAATCATTTAGAGTCCACAGCACATATCTTATACCTATGTTGCCTCTAAAATTTACTCACCTTAAAACAGTAGGAATTTTTAACATATTTTGGTAAAAACTCAGGGTATGAATAGAATTTCCATCCAACATCATCTGCTTTTCTCCTACTTCACACCCAAAATAAAAAACAAAATCCACACACAATTTCAGAAAGTTTTCCTCTGTTCTGTGACTATTTCTTCACCCTATGCTGACACTTTACCCTTGACATTTCTCAGATCTACCCACTGTGATTTTCTTGTTTTTAATACCCCAGTCTCAAGTACCTAGACTTGCAATAGCCCTCACACTAGACTTCTCATGTCTACCCCTGCAGTTCTTTCCTGCTAGTTTCACCCCTGTAGCACAGGAGTGCCACACTACCTCCAAGGCTGTCACAAAGTACACTTGCATTTAGATCAGCCCACCCTCCCCCACACCCTTTAAAAACTTTACATGGCTTTTTTTTTTTTTTTATCTTTTATAGAACTATAGCCTCATTCTTCTACATGAATATTTTGCCTTGCATTCTTTGCTAATGTTTTCTGTCTTTGCATCCTTACTTCCCAAGTATGTTTCTTGATATCATTGTTACTTCTCAATGAGGCTATATATGTCCTCTTCATACCAACTAGAAAGCAATGAGCATATTGTGTTATTAATACCAACACCTATTAAATTTGGCTCATCAGAGTCTTGCTTTATTGCTAGAACTTCCTTAGAACACTAATTTGCCTTTTCATAATTAATGGAATTAAACATCTGTTCTACTTGAACAACCCCAGCTTGTAATAGCTCATATTCCTAGGTCACTACACACTGGAGGTCATTTTTGTGAAAGTAAGAAAGTGACTGCTCATTCAGTGGATAGTTATAGATACTGTACACATTGGTCAGCTCACTGGAATATTCTCCTTTTAAGGTAGTTGAACAATAACAAATAGCCTTACAATAAAAAGTCTTTCAGTTCCTTGGATATGAAGCAAACAAACATGGTATCTGATTTAAATCACTTATGCTAGCAAAGGAATTCAAATGGAGTCACATATCAATGGTCTTGGATGTGAAAAATTAAAGAGGTAACCCTTCTTTAATTCATAAAAGACAATTATTTATTTTCTTTCTTTTGACCATGGACCATATCCACTATGGTCATAATTCCATAGTTATAGAATTCTGGACAAATTTTCATGCTGTATCCTGAATGATAACCTGGGGTTATATGACACAATGCCTTTTATTGACTGAAAATGTAATGTAGCAATAAACTAATAAATAAATACTACAATTAGTTGGATTTGGCTCCAGTACCTCCACTGAGACCCATTAAGAGAACATCCAAGACAAAGTTTCAGATAAGTCTGAATTTGCACCATGAAGAAATTACAGTTGATTTGTAGTAATTCAAGCTCATCTAAAAATTACATGTATTTCATAATCTGGAAGATAAGGAATTAATATTTTTCTTATATTATGTTAAATTTTGCAATCTTGAACTATTTCTCAATTTAGTTAAACTTGCAATTACCAGGGCTTATAATACTTAGATACCAAGAAATAAAAATGGATATTACAGATTGGAAATTAGATTTGTTTACTCTCTTAAAGATGCATTTTTGAAAACATTTCAATAAAGATAAATCATTATGTTTCTTTATATTTATAGTGAGACCATTTACTGATATCCACTACCAGAATACTAGATCCCCACATAGAGTCAATTTCCTAATATCCAGCCTTCACTCTGTTACTACAGACCCACATCACCTCTCCAAATGCAATTACCTCATTGATTTTCAGCTGTAATATTTACTTACTTTTAATAGAAAATGTCAGAATGGCAGAAAGGAACTGTTTGATATTTAGAATTTTGTAAGAATCCCTAGTCATCCCTCTGAATTAAAAAAAAATAGCATATTCCTTGAAATTTCAGGGTACATCTGTTATTTAACACAAAGCAAGGCTAAATCAATACACTTATTATTGCATGCTATGTTTATAATCTTGTAAGGCCAGAGCTTTTAAATGCCTCCTAATTTCAGTGCTCCTGCAAGCTGTACTTGTCTCCTTTGTCCATATATAATTAAGTCTTCATTGTTTCAACAAATCAACTTACGTTTATTAGCAAAGTTAAAATATGAAAGGAGGCTATTAATTTTAAGAAATGGAAGCCATTATTTTTAAATAACATGAAATAAAATTCCTACAAGTTTTATCCTGAAAAATTCTTATAAGAGCATTCTCTCATTTTTTTTGGATGTGTTTCTTTTATTTATTAAATGCCACTATATCCATGACGTTCTTCTGAAGTGCTGTTTTGATTGTAATTATCAATCACCAGTCAATTTAACCTGGTTTTCAATCACCGGCTATTTTAACCAGGTTTTTTTTGTTGCCGTCTACCTAGATGTAGAGATATGTGCCCCTATGATGACCGCTATGCACATACCATTCCCTAATGAAATAGTGATTAATTTGTTGGGGGGTGGGAGGGAGAGCTGTAAAGAAAAGGTAATCCTTCTACCTTCTTGGTTCAGAAATTGTTGAGTATGTCATTCTTGATATAATATGCTGCAACACATTTCATGTTTTTATTAAAACATGAGAAGCAGTTTGTCTCAATAACATCTAGTACTGAAGTAGCTTTCGACTCTGCCCCTCTACCCTTCTATTAACAGAAAGCCACTTCAGAAACACTGATAATCTGAAGAGTGTTTTTGTTTGAATTAACAAATTATTGTTAAAATGTCATTTTTATTGCATTTATGGATACTTTACACAGGTAGAAGATTTTGCAAATAAACAGGGAAACCTACACAGAGAATGTTTCATGGACCATTTATTTTCTAATAGTTGTATCAGGGAAATGAAATTTGACTGTTGACTGTGGGTGGTGGATGTTGCTATAGCAACATATTCCTTAGGCAAAACTTGAGGATGATCATGGTGATAAGGGTAAAAGTCAGAAAACAAACTTGTCAAGATGTATTTTTAGCCAATTTAAGATAATGAATATTTTTGCTTAATGTACACAGGGAGAATTGCTCCAGGAAGTCAAAGGTCTTAAGTGAGAGATGGCAAGATGGGGCTATGGTTAAGTATTTAATCTTAATGTAATTTGGTAATTTTGATTCACACAGTGATAAATTTGGTACATCAGCATGACGCAGCTGCACAGCACCTGCCAAAGTAAAATTTAAAACTGACAAAAATGTCCATTTTCTTATATGCACCATAACACAGAAGCTCACATCTATATCACTAGATAATGGCTTTTAATGTTTTATACAAATTACTTCTTGAAATAGTTATGAAAATTCTCCGAGATAAGGAATCCTGTCTGTTTTGCATAGGGGAATTGGGACTGAGAATTTTAATATAAAAAGAGTACATGGGAGAACAAAATAGGGAGTTAAGGCTATGTTAGGTCTTAAGATCCTTCAGTGGTTTCCTGATGGAATGTGTATATCTGAAGTCAAAGCTAGCATCCTCAGATGAAATATATGATGCTTGTCTTTCTGGGTCTACGTTACCTCACTCTGAAGTTTCTAGTTCCAGCCATTTACCTGAAAATTCACAATTCATTTTCTTAATAGTTGAGTAGCATTCTGTTGTGTAAATAAACTGCATTCTCATTATACATTCATGAGTTGTTGGAAATCTAGGCTGTTTCTACTTCCTGACTATTATGAATACAGCATCAGTGAACATTGACAGTAGGGTTTAGAGCCCTTTGTTTATATGCCTAATAGTGTAGAGCTGGATCACATGGTAGAACTATTCCTATTTATTTGGAGAACCTCCACACTGATTCCTATAGTAGCTATACCAGTTTGCACTCCTACCAGCAGTGAATAAAGTCAGAAAATTAGTAAGGGGAGGGGATTTCAAGAAAGTGGAGATAAAATGTAGTAACATAAATGTTTAAATGGGAATAGTGGAATGGGAAGGGTTAAATGGGATGGGGAGTGAGAGATCAAGGGAGTGGAGGGTATACCAAGTGGAATAATTAATACTAAAAGACGTTTTGAAAAAGTCAATAGGAAACTTGCTACTGAAAAAACTTTCTAAAATATGTACATACACACATAATTTAAATGTCAGGTGACAATGACTGTACTTGATAGTATAGGCTAACAAATGAAAAGACTAGGGCCAGGAATGGGTTACCTCTTTTGGAGTTTTTGCCAAGTGAAGTCCCATAGACACCCTAAACATTATAGACCATTATAATGCTCTTGATTATCCCATACATGCAACTTGACAGTAAGACAGCATCACATATTTACATCATGGAAAGCAAGCTGGTACACACCCAGGGGCTTCCGAAATGGTAGAAGATGATATGCATGCTAATAGAAGAGAAAATTAATCACCACTAATACCCATCTGTAAACCCTGCCAGCAACATCAATGACCTGCTTAGCAGCAAGGCATGCCCACTGGTGAAACAGTGACACAAATGTCACAAGAGAAACCAATCACTTTATGATCTATTTTAAAAATCATTCTACAAGTTGAAACCCATATCTGGTACTGATATCAGAGCCAATAATCAGTGGCTACATGGGTTATAAGCTAAAGGAGGAAGTATTATTATTATTTGACAAATGGACATATTATTAAAATGATATCATTACATCCATAGATAACTGCCTTTCCCAGGCCTCATCAGAAAAGCTTCCTTTTTCAGTAGATGGCGATTAACACAGAGACCCACAATTGGTCAAGGCGCAGAGAATAAGAAGCCAGGGAATAAGAAACCATGTTTTTATGGGACATGTAGAGCACAGCTTCTCCTCCAAAGGCTCAGAGATCACTGTGGAAGAAGCGATATAAAAACTATTAGAGCCAGAGGTGCTGAATGACCATAAGAATATAGTACTCCAGACATAGCCAAATAGCTGCACATATGAATTCTTGACAGTTGAGACAATATGGCAAGACCTGCAGAAGCTCAAGACAGAAAAAAAACATAGCATAGAAAAGGGAGATAGATGCAAAATCCCACCCATAGCTAAGAAGATAATGAAAGCTGATAATTTATAGAAGAGAGAGTCAATTTCCTTTAACTAATAGTATGACCCCTGGTGGGTTGTCCATGCTCCAATACAAAGCCACACATTGGAGGGTCTAATGGCAGGCAGTACCACTGTACTTGTTGGGTTTTAAATGGACACCAAATTGGATAGGTATTGAAGGAGAAGTTGATGTAGGGAGACTAGAGCAAAACTGAACATGATTAAAATAGTTTGTATAAAATTCTCAAATTATTAATAAGAATAAAGAAAAAGTGATCTGTCAATAGAACCCGCCCTACCAGTGTCATCCAGAAGGTCTATGACCAGGAGTTACAAAGTTCTGAGTTTCCACATGTCTCTTAGGTGCATAAGGCAATTTTAACCCCTTTGTTATTTGGTTCCCCTATCTTTCAATAATGAAAATAGCTAGCTGCCTCTCCTGCAGAGGTGTATAAAAATCAAATGATGCAATTACAGGGAAAATGGTTCATAAACTCAATAGGACCAAACAAACATAAAGGGATATTATTAGAGTTAATGACCAGCAACATTGTTCTCGGCTTTCCTGGCCCTGATAATGAGTGTGTATGTATTTGCTTATCTAGGGAGGATGTGAGGCTGGAGTCTGGCTTCAAAGAGCAAGCAGCCCTAGCTGGAAGATTATTTGCACAGAGTGTACAGAAGAAAGCTGTTTAAAATGGATTGTAGGATCATAATGAGAGCTAACACATATTGACAGCTTTCTACACATCAGGCACTGCCATAAGCACTTTTTGCTTGCTTTAACTCATTTATTCTATACAAGAAGCTTATGTCAGAAACCATTTCTATTTTATTTTCCCAACATTTATAGATAAAGACTGGAAGAAGGTAGATATAAAATAAACTTTCCCAAGGCCATGGAGCTAGTAAATTATAAATTCTTTTCTGAAACCAGGTACCAGATTCAACAAGCAACATTTTAAACTGCAGTATTGTCTGTCATCTATACTACACATTATTATATCAAATGTATAGATACAGTGCAATATTATATATATATATATATGTGTGTGTGTGTGTGTGTGTGTGTGTGTGTGAATTCATTTTAGTTTTTCTTTGTTTTAGGTAAAAGTAGTTATATGTGTTGGTGGTGTGTGTGTATGTATGTATGTGCATGAATGTGTGTGTGTGTGTGTGTGTGTGTGTGTGTGTGTGTGTTTAGGGATCAATAAAACCAGAAGACATTTAAGTTCATAAAAATGACTAAATTTTAATAACAGTTATTTTACAGTTGAACAATTTTGTGAAAGCAATAATAAAATAATAAAAGAGAAGCAATAAACTTCTAGCTATGATGCCCAGGTTACAGAATCAGCTATTTAAATGTATGCCTATCACCTAGAGATGCCCTGTGCTCCTGGGTAGTATGCGTTATGATTGTTCACTTTCTGGAAGCTTTCAAAGTAGACAGAGGCATTCAATTTTGGTTTGGAAAGGGAAGTAAATGAAGCGTTCAAATAAAATACTGAAATCTTCAAAAAGATTCACATGCTTCTGGAGACACTAGGGATGCGACTTGTCCACATCCTCATGGTCTTAAATAGCAATCTTACTTGTTGTACTGTATGTTGAGCTAATGACCCACTGTTATTATGTGTTATAGGTCACTAACTTACTACTTTCTTGCTATGTCTCACAAACTACTTGTTTAATTCATTACCCATGCTTAACACATGCTGTGTGCCATGTGCTTTGTTTTTGTGTCTGAAATGGTCTGGATATTTTTCTACAGTATTGTGCTGAAATCTAGTCACTGACATGATGACGACAATAAAAATTACAATTATTAAGAGGTTATCAGGTCGTAGGGACTCTTTCCCTTTAAGAGCAGCCTCAGAAGGCTGCCTAGACATTTTCACTGTGTGAGAGCACAGTAAGAAGGTATGATATCTTAATCAGAAATGACTCCTCCTAAGACATCAAATCTGCCAGGGCTTTTATCTTGGATTTCTCAACCTCCAGGACTATGAAAAAATATTTTCTACTATTTATAGGCCACCCTTTTTATACTATGTCTCAGTATAAATTAGCTACATTTGATACTTGTATATTTCTTCAAAATAGGACATAGTTCTTTATAGAAAAGTTGCATATTCAAAGACAACATAACAAATTCATGTTATATAACATCTATCTGGAAGCAAGAATATGTAACAATCTTAAAGCCCTTGCTTGATTCCTTTGGAAACCCAGGATGACATTTGACCTTGATTTAGCATTCATTTCCAAAGTCTGCCAGCAGGCTTGTATGTACTCATGTTAATTCAGTCTTTGTGAAATCATGTGAAGAGGACAGGAACCAACAGGATGGTAAGGAAGACACAGTGTTGTGTGAACTGAAGGAGAACGGTCGTGTTTGAGATAATGACAAAAATCCTAGGGTTCAGTTACTGGAACATAACTGAATCAAGGTAAAAAATAAGCATATTTTTGCGAGAGCGAGAGTATGAACCGAGGGGCTTTCTGATGGAGAGGGATTGCTGCAACAAGGATATTACTTTTCGGGAGAAGAGTAGCAAAAACACAGTAAGTTTGCCAACCAACAAAATGTTCTAAGTGCGGTTCATATACACAAGTGTATGCTTTCCTAGGTGCATTGTAGGTAAAGCAATTAAATGAAAATTTTACCTGTATGTTTTGCTATTTATAAGGAAGAAATATCATGGCTTTCCACTTTCACCAATGTGCATGTAATTTAATGGTAGTCGTGGGTGGGTAGAGTGACACCCTTAACTCTCTCACCATGCTCCCTATAATTTAATGGTAGTCGTGGATGGGCAGAGTGACACCTTTAACTTTCTCAACATGCTCCCTTTAACTATTTTTAAGAATATTTAGATTTAAAAATCTTTGGGAGACATAATCACAAATGTATCCTGCACCTTAGAACGTCAGACTGAATAAATACTACACATTAAAATGTCTTTAAATTTCAATATATCTTGCTTTTATAAAATGGGAATCAGTTACAGCATGTTCCTCTAGAAAATGAAAGTTAATATTCTCTAAAGAAAATTTTTCTTTAACATATGGATGGATAAAAATATTTCCAGATGAAGTTTCAAAGCTGTCATTTATACCCAAGCCACTTCTAATATGCAAGCCATGTAGGTCTGAAACTGACAGTTTGTTCTTTCTAGGGCACGAGAATTTATCTTAACAAATTCTTTGTTGATACAACACTGCTATGTCATAGCAAGGCAATACGGGGTACAAGAGAACCCATTTGACAAAGTTCTCTGTAAAATGCTGCATGCAGTATGGATTCACATCATCTTCTTTAAAAGTTGCCTATGTTGTCAACTTATCCACAAAGAGAATTTAGAGTCAAACAATAGCACAGGTTGTTACTAACCCAGTATTCTCCTGAACACCACCCCACATTTCCTACTCCTTGCTTTGTGATTTGATATTGACTCCATGTTTTTTTTTTTTATAACTGACATGCTTACATTTTAACCCCTTTATTTTTCCAATATTTTATTAAATAAAAATCCGGGCTGTTGATCAGCCCATACCCGTTCATAAATATCTGCACTTTAGGGTAATATTTGAGTTACAAAAAAGTTGCAAGGTTGGAATCAATGAAAATATTCTAAAGAAAAATACTCACATTTCTCTCTTTCACTGAAGAAGCTGAGAATTCCCTCAGGAATCTCATCCTAGAAAAAGAAAAAGACTGAAGTCTACTACAAGCTAAAGAGGAACTGGTCTCCCGGGAAGAGATATCACAGCATTGAGATAATGTCTCAGAGCACATTGATGGAGAGACTGCAGCTGAGACAAAGATGTGTCAGCAAATGATAGGAAGTGCTTAGTTATGTATGCGTCTAACCCTCCATGTAAACCTAAGCCTCATATCAAGGTCCTAAATATGACTGAGTGAGGATGTCACTGTACATTTTTATTTGTTCTTTTCCCCACTGTGACCTCCCTGAATGACTCTTTCTCTGCTTTTCACTACTGCTTGACTCTTTAGTTAGCTTGCTCAGAGCAAGTGTTTGTGCCTAGCTCGATAAGGATATCAAGGCCAAGGCTCAGAACATAGCAACTCTGACACAAATATAGTTCCTCCAGAACTATCTGAACCCAGCTTTTCACATCATCCAATCTGTTCTTAGTTAACTGAAATGGTGTCCTTGGAGGGAGTCATTTGAATCTTGTAATAACTGAATCTCTGAGACTGCTAGACCTCACAGTCCAGAGATCTGCTTTTGGGTTGGCTCTCTGTTGTACTGTCGCACTCACTTTTGCTCTTGGTCTTGCACCCTTCTGTTTCTTTTCTCCCTCTCTCCTTTCTCTCCTCCCTCCCTCTCATCTAATTCTGCAGTGTTGTGAAACGTAGCTTCCAGAGAGAGCTCACATTTCTGAAGGTGACTAGAATTTAACGTGCATTGATTGTGTATATGGTACTTTAGAAAGAAATGTATTTTCCTGTAGAATTAAGAGGCACACGGGAGTTGTTTCTGTGTTTCATGAATACTTGCAATAAGCTTTTCACTCTGCCTAGCACATACCATTCTTTTTAAGGCATTCCATAAAAACCGCCTTATCTTCTTTGGTTACTACTCACTAAATTTATCTCCCAACCATTACTGAGTTACTGATTCTTTCTTTTAAAAAAATTATCCTTGTTTTAGTTTCTGAACTTCCTGCCTTCTTGTGTGAATGTTAAAGGATGCTAGCCTCCTCTGTGTTGGATGTAACAGTGATCAACTGTTGAGGGCTCTGTGTAGAAGCAGGTGGTCTGAGCACTTTCCTGTGGAGCACTCTCTAAAACAGAACCTCTGCTGCCAGTTAGAATGCATTTCTCTTTGCTCTGACTAGTTGGCCCATGAAAAATGCTCAAAAAGGTACATCTAACCTTGCACCTGAAGGGCAAAGCCCTGTGGTCCTTTGGAGAGTGACAGGGTATTTTATAGGCTACAGAGATTAAAACTGCTGAGGTGGTGAAGGGCTATTGTCTAGCAGCAGGAAAAGATATAGAGAGTCAGAAGATATGACTTTTTTTTCACAAGACTTTCACTAACATCTTAATCCCATGGCCCCACCCACCTATTCTGAAGTACTTAATGTGTCATTCACTTTGATCCACTGAGAGCTCTTACTATCAACTCAGAATTTAGCTTTCTAGTCCATGTGCTTGCTGGTTTCCAAAAATTTATTACAACTGGACTTCACTTCTGTTGTCCCTGTTACAGTAGCTGAAATAATTATTGTTGATTTACTCACATTTGGACAAGAAATGGAAGCTAATTCAAACATCCAGCCCATCGTTTTAATAATTGTAGCCCTGTTGTTAACCTGGTAAGAGCAAATGTATTAAGAACTTGGGAAATTATACATTAACAGATATTTCTTTTTATTTGAAGAGAAAATATAGCAGGAATTAGAAAAAAACAGTAAAATATTATGATCTTAAATTTAAATATGACCTCTAAGTAGGTAGTTCTAAAACTATAATAGAAGAGAATAAATGCATACTTTATAATGGCCTTACATTCTGGTGTGACCTAGGCTATGGCCAAGTGGCTAACTCTTTAAGTCTGTAAACCTTTGCCAACTGTTTAAGTGCCAGCTTATTTCAGTGTTATGAGTCATCAATCCAAAGGGAGGAAAACAGTAGTGTTGTGCTCCAAAACAACTTTGAATATATTTTCCATAAGGAGAAAAGGTTAAGACTACAGGAAGCTTATCTTGGTGCATTCAGATCAAAGCTTTTCCTACAATGGCTGAATAAACACATTTGTTAATTGCAGTGACAATGCATTCTAATACAATATTAAGGAAAATACATACATTGGAAATAGTAAAGAATTAAGAATTTCCTAAGAAAATAAATGTCTTTACTACATGGATATGTGAATCCTTGTTTATTGGTCTAAACACTAGTTGGTGTGAACAGTGTGATTTCAACTCTATCAAACAAGTATCTTTTGAGTAATTATTCTGGTAGTTTTCCATGACTCATGTATCACATCATGTTAAAGTCCATGCTTAGTTTATGAGTTCAAATTCAAATATACTCTATTATGAAGATAGGCAATGTCTAAATTATTACTTTTGATTGTTTTTTGAAATCAAAATAATGTATAGTAATGGGATGAGTGAAAGTCTTTTCCAATTTCTGAGTGGAAGAGTTCTCATCACAAGGAAATTTTTATCATTCCCCAAAATGTTGAAGTGTGTTCTATCTTAAAATAATTATGCTATGCTGTAAACATCTGTTCCTCGGAAAGTTGAAGGTACGTGTGAGAATTCAAGTTGAAGCAGCTGTATGAAGGTAGAATTTTGTGCATTTCCAAAGTTATGTCCTTCAGTGTAAGAAAGCATTCCCTTACCTCAGATGGGAACCATTCTAAAATGCAGGCTACATAAGATTATACTCTGTGTTACAGGAATGTGAGAGCGAAGTTCTTCTCTGACATGAGCTTGTGTTTCTCTTCGTGACTTCTGAACTGCATATCCGCCTTTTGACAGTCTTCAATAGATAAGAAACTAAAGTGGGGGTGGAGGGAGAGCTATATGGATATTTTATGACAAGTGCTTTTTATACATAAGCATGGACTTTAACAATGCTGATACACAAGTTATGAAAAACTTCCAGAAAAAAAATATTAGTAGATTAAGGATCTTTTCTATGAAGTCAAAGCTAAGCTGGGTTAAGGTGAAGAGCTTGGGATGCCACTACCCTGGCAGATGACATGACTGCAACAACCTCTCAGTAGGCTATCTTGATTTCTGCTCTGTGAGTCCTGCTGCAAACAGCTACTGAAAGTGTACGGTATGTACAGTTGTTATGATTTGGTTTTTAGTGGCAGGAAGAGAAATTTTACATTGTTGTAGAGATTGGACATGGGGACAGACCTTGGAGATACGGAGCAGACAGCTGCCAGGGTTTCTTCTATTAAAGGAAATCCTTAGAAGAAACATCCGGATGTTTCCTCCTCTGCCTGCTATATCACTCAGGTCACTGAATTTTTCCCAACCAACTCTGGAGAAATGCATGTTCTCTTGAGAATACGATAAAATCATTGTTTAAAATTCCAAGGTTTCAGCAACTGCTTGCCTAAGAGCAGCTGGAGCAACACCTTGTTATTTTCCCCTGGAGTAGCTCCAACTGTGTTTCAGCAAGTTTGGCTGACATTTTTTTGTATATTTTTATCTGGCTGAGAAAGCTATAAAATATCACTTCTGCAGCATTCAAGGGACCTTTATGAAGTGGACCTTGCTACTTGAAGAGCATGTGAGATGCAAAGTGTTCCTGTAGGTCTTTGGGAAACCAAGTCTACTAAGCAACTCCACATATATCATAGGCCACCCGCCTGCTAGAGTTTGAAAAACTAAATACTTTAATGACAAAGGCTTTTAGTGTCATACCCATAAGTAAGATAGCCCAGGACTAAACAAAACAGGTTATAAGCAGGGTTAACTTAAAACAAGAGAAAACATGATGCTGCATGATATTCAGTAAATATGGGAAAGTAAATGTAGTTTCAATAGTATGAATGCCAAAATGAGCAAAAGAAAGAATAAACACTGAATATACTGTTAATCAATAAGGTGTTACATATTATTTGAGAACTCTGCCAACACTTTATGAAGTATAGAAAAGAAGGGAAGAAAGACAAGACAATCAAACTGTGTATATAATTTCTGTGAAGGATTCAAGGAAAAGATAATTCCTATGTTTCACATGTCTTTTAAAAATCATTTTCAAAAAAGAACATTTAATGTATTTATGAGGCTAGTATAAGGCTGATCTCCAAGCTACGTATTAAATAATAAGGTGGAAAAACAAAACATTTAAATCCTGTTGCTAACATACATGGAGAACTCTAAATACATTAATACCTAACATTAAGAAGATATTAAAAACATACTAACTATTAAGGGTTAATTCTAGAATGGTTCAAAGTCTGAATAACTTATTGGCATAATTTACCAAAAATGTTTTAATGCAGAGAAGTTTTTTGATAAGGCTTAATACTTAATTGAAACTGAATCAAAGCCAAGATCCTGAAACTCCTTTTACACATCTGCTAAATCAACACTTACAGCAAATTTCATACTTAGCAACTAAAAGCTATACCATTTCATTTTTGTTTAGGAGAAAGATAGGGCTCCCTAACATCTCATAGTACATCATCATCATAGTACATGATAGACTATATTCCAAGATATATAGATATAAATACAGATATAGATTATATAGATACATTAGCTATAGATATAGATACATCTTAACCAATTAAAAGAACACAAAAATTTCATCTAAAATTTAGTAACAGAAAAGTAATTAGGGAAATTGTAAAATATTTGGACATTAAAGCAAACATTTCTAAACAGTGTGTGAGTCAAAGAACACTCAAGAGAGATTGAAATACTTTCAACTCAACAAAAATGAAAATAGAATTTACCAAAATGTTTGAACTAAAGTGAAAGCAGTGTTGACTGGGGAGTTTAAGGCATGGAATGTGTGCACAATTAGGGAAGATGAATCTAAAGACAGTAATATGTGACTGCTAGAAACCAGAAAAAGGACAAATTAAACCCACATGAGCAGAAGAATAAAATAATCAAAGTTAGGCTAAGGAAGACTTACAGATTAACATTAATTTGGGTCATTTTATTGAATAAGTGAATTAATAAAAATCTATTTTTTTAGACCCTAAGGAGAGAGAAAATAAAACTCAGATTCTATTTTCAAGATCTCTAATCCCTTTTCTGTTGTGCAATAATTCTGCATTTACATGGAAAAATAATCCTCGGCCCTTGGTTTTGCCTAATAATCACCCAACTACTGATAACTTAAGAATTAGTGGTCCAAAAATGTCCAAGACATAACAAGGTATAATCTCATATTTTACTAATATTTATACATTACTAATTTGTCATTACTAAAAAAACAAATTTTCAGTTATTTTGGTATTCTGATACCATATTGATATTGAGAAAGATAGAAAATTTTGTCCCAAGGACAAGCAATTTTGTCTAAATAATTTACCCTCATTGATATGCAGTCCTCATTGAGCAGAACTACAGATTTTGAAAAGTAGGTAAGAGGCACAAAGTTCTCAAATGATAGTCAATTCATCCAACAGCATTTTCTCCTAGCTGCATTTTGTAGTTCCCCATCTGTATGTCTTATTATATTTTTTTGTTATTTAAAACATTTTAACTTTAAATACATTTTGATCATATTCTTCCCCTTCCTCAAGCTCTTCCAGTTTTTCTTCCCACCCATGTCCCAACTTAACTTGTTTCTCAAAACACCAACACCCAATACAATACTCCTCCCTCATAAACCAAAAAATAAAAGTTAAAAAAATGACCAAAAAAAGAAAACAAACAAAAATCACCAAATCTGACAAATGGTAGTGTGTGTGAGGACACACACACACACACACCAATATATAATGGGAGTCCATTATATGTTGGTCAACTACCACTGAACATGAAGCCTGCTCTGGAGTAGTCCATGTATCCAGTGTCTTGGAGAAAACTGACTTCTCCTCTCTCAACAGTATAAACGACAGTTCAGTTGTTAGCTTTTACCCTAGTGTCTAGGTTTTCTTCCTTCCTTCCTACCTTCCTATCTTCCTTCCTTCCTTCCTTCCTTCCTTCCTTCCTTCCTTCCTTCCTTCCTTCCTTCCTTTCTCTTTTTCTTTCATTAGTTCATCCACTTTTTGAAAATAGAGCAAAATAAAATATAAGATAAAACAAAACTTTCACATCAAATTTGAACAATAAAAATCAAGAGAAGGCAAAGAGGCCAAGAGAAAGCATAAGAAGAAGAAACCCACTTTGCACACTTAGGAATCCCATTAACAACACTTCACTGGAAGCCATAATATGTATCAAAGAGCATGCTGCAGACCACGGCAGGACCCATGCGTGGTGCTGCAGACTGTGAGATCATATGAGCTTTGCTCATGATGGTGGAGAGGGCTTGTTTTATTTGGTGTCCTCCGTTACCATTGGGACTTACACTATGAAGCCCTGAATGGAGGATTTGAAGAAGACATCCCATTTATGGCTGAGTGTCTCAATGCCTCTCACTGTCAGACCAGTATTATTTGGTTTCACTTAGGTCCCTGCACTGCCTAGCCTCAGGTTCTTTGTCACTCACACAGTGTCAGGTATGGATTCCATCTAATGAAATGGGCCTTAAAACAAATGAGTTATTGGTTGGTTACTCCCACAAGCTGCATGCCACCACTGATCTAGCATTTCTTGCAGGTAGTCCACCATTGTAGATACAGGGTTTGCGGCTGGCTTGATGTTCACATTTCTATTATGGTAGTTTGCAGAGTACCATCCTGTAACAAATGCTAGAAGGCAGTGGTGGAGGCTATGTGTAGGCACCAGCTCAACATATCCATGTTCAGGGCATTGTGTGGATGTTTTCAGCAAGGAGGCCTTGCTGACAGTTTGTTGAGAGCATCTTATAGTGTTGGCAACAGCCTGTGTTGTTTTAGGATTCCTATGGTGCCCCTTTGGCCAACAACTCAATTAGATGTAACCCAAACTCATCACTGGAAGCTTCTTTTGATGACAGATGATAACCTGTTGAGATTCTGTCTCCTTCATTATTTGGCAACATCATTTGGCTCATCTTTATATATGTATATATGTTATATTTCTACACTACCCCACACATGGACCTTATATTTAGATGTCATTCCTATATTCCCTTCCATAGCCCCCTTCCACCTTCCTCCCCATTTGATCCTCCCCTTCCACACCCCTTTCATCTATATCTATTTATTCTGTTTTCCTTTCCTATTGAGACACATGAGTCACCCCCTGCCCCAGTTTCTTACTCTACAACTACCATTTGCACCTCTATGAATCATGGACTTGGTTAACACTAACTTAATAGCTAATCACATATAAGTGAATACATACTGTATTTGTCTTTCTGGGTCTGGAATACCTAACTCAGGAGGACTTTTTTTCTAGTTCTCTCTTATTGCCTGCAAATTTCATAATTTTTTCCTAAACATTTGAGTAATACACCATTGTGTATTTCTTTACTCATTGTTCTGTTGAGGCACATCTAGATTGTTTTCAATTTCTGGCTATTATAAAGACAGCAGCAATATAACCATGGTTGAGCAAGTTTCTCTGTGGTAGAATGAAATATTCTTTGGAAATATGACCAAGAGTGTTATAGTTGGATATTATAGTAGATCAATTCCTATCTTCCCAAGAGACCACAAAACTGATTTGCATAGTGGCTGTAGAGCAGTGCTTCTCAACTTGAGGGTCTTGACCACTTTGAGGGAAGGGTTCAAATGAACCTTTTGCAGAGGTCACCAAGACCATCAAAAAAACCACAGATATTTATAGTTCATAACAGCTGCAAAATTACAGTTATGGAGTAGCAAAGGAAATAATTTTATGCTTGGAGTCATCACATCAGGAACTGTATTAAAGGGTTGCAGCACTAGGAAGATTGAGAATCCCTGCTGTACACATTTGCAGTCTGCAATGAAGGAATAGTCATTCCATATCCTTGCCTGCATGAGCTGTCATTTGTGTTATTGATCTTAGCCATTATGACAGGTGTAAGATGAAATCTCAAAGTAGTTTTGATTTATAACTCTCTGATGGCTAAGGATGTTGAACATTTCTTTATGTGGTTCTCAGCCATTTGAATTTTCTCTAGTGAAGAATTTTCTCTAGATCTGTATTCCATTTTAAAACTAGGTTACTTATTTTCTTGATATCTAATTTCTTAAGCTCCTTATGTATTTTGAATATTAAAACTTTATCAGATGTATAGCTAGTAAAACTTTTTTCTCATTCTGTAGTCTGCCAGTTTATCTGAATGACAGTGTCCTTTGCCATGCAGAAGCCTCTCAGTTTTATAAGGTCCTATTTATTAATTTTTTATCTTGATGCTGTGATAATAACATTCTGTTATTTTTATGCAGGTTTTATTACTATAGCTTTGCAATATAACTTGAAATCAAGAATGATGAAACTCCAAAACCTCTTTTATTATTCAGGATTGTTTTAGCTCTGTGTGTGTGTGTGTGTGTGTGTGTGTGTGTGTGCGTGTGTGTGTTTCCAGATGAAGTGGATATTGTCCTCTCAAGATCTGTGAAGAATTGTGGTGGAATTTTGATGGGGATTGCATTGAATGTGTAGATTGTTTTTGATAAAATGGCCATTTTTACTACATTAATCCTACCCATCCATGAGCATGGGAGATCTCTTCATCTTCTGATATCTTCTTCAATTTTTTGTTAAATAGCTGAAGTTTTTAGTCATAAAAATTTACTTGCTTGGTTAGAGTTACCCCAATATACTTTATATCATTTGAGGGATTATGAAAGGTATTGTTTTGTGATTTCTTTCTCAGTCCATTTATTATTTGTATATAGGTAGGCTACGTATTCCTATGTGTTAATTTTGTATCCAGCTAATTTGCTGAAAGATTTTTTTTAATCAGTTATAAGATTTTCCTGGTGGTTTTTAGGATCATTTATTTTTATATAATTATATCACCTGAAAATAAAAAATATTTTGACATCTTCCTTTCCAATTTGTATCACTTGATTTCATTTAGTTGTCTTATTGCTCTATAAAGTCCTATATTGAATAGGTATGGAGAGGGTCAACAACCTTTGCTTGTTCCTCACCTTAGTGAAATTACTTTGAGTTACTTTCCATTTAAATTGATATTGGGTTTGGAATTTCTATAAACAGCCTCAATTACATTGAGATTTGTTTCTTGTAACACTAATATATCTATGACTCTTATTATGAAGGGATGTCGCATTTTATCAAAGGTGTCTTCTGCAACTAATGCAATGATCATGCAATTTTAGTCTTGCAGTCTATATGAAGGATTGTATTTATAGATTGATGGATATTGAGCCATCCCTGTGTCTCTGGGCTTAAGCCCACTTAATCATAGTGGGTGAAATTTTTGATGTGTTTTTGGATGTGGTTTGCAAGTATTTTATTGAGTATTTTTGCATCATTGTTCATAAGGGAGAATGGTGTGTAATTCTCCTTTTTGTTGGGTGAAGAGAAAAATTTTGGATTCTTTAACAACTCATTTATGTTATAGAATGTTTTTCTGGAAGCTGTCTTATAGAGGGCATGTGGTGTTTTGCTGAAAACAGACAATTGAGAAGCTTCATGATGTTTAGAAAGAGTATGTTTGTGGGAACCCCACGAACTGACATGACGGTCTTGCATGACGATGCCATGCAATATTTCACTGGTCTTCACTGGTCGGTTATTGCTGGTCTTCACTGGTTTTCACTTTGAAGAGAAAAAAACCACCAAATGACTTCTTGTGGTATTCCACCCAGTTCTGGCCACTTCCACTGACTAGTGCTGATTTGGAGGAACCTTACTGTTTCTGCCTGATCATGCCACCACTACTGATTTATGTTTGGTGGTTACTATTGAACTGAGATGCTGGTATCCTGGCAACAAAGAGTGGAATTGTGCCAGGGAACCATTTCTAAACAGATCCACAACACCCTTTTCCTATTATCATCGTTTCCCCATACCTCTGGTCAATGGGGTAGAAGGTAGGTTGAAATGTTGAAGATCCTTAAATAAAGTATGTTTTGAAAACTCTAATTCTATACAGTCGAGTCTTTATGTGGATCGGTTATCAGAGTACCTGTAGCCTTATAAAATGAATTTGGCAATGTTTCTCCTGTTTCTATATTGTAGAATAATTTGAGAAATATGAACATTTTTTTGAAAGTCTGGTAAAATTCTGTGCTAAAATCATTTGGCTGTGGGCTTTATTTTATTGAGATACATTTAATGATTGCTTCTATTTCATTGGGACTTATATTTAAGTTGCTTTTCTGACCTTGATTTAAGACTGGTAAATGGTATGTGTCAAGAAAATTAATCATTTCTTTTAGATTTTCTAATATAGTGAAGTACAGGTTTTTAAAGTGTGTCCTTATGATTCTCTGGATTTCTTTGATGTCTATTATGTTCTCAGAATTCTTAGATGTTTTATGCCAGGATTCTTTAGGTTTGACATTTTCTTTGACTAGTGTATCTATTTTTTCTATGGAAACCAAAATGCCTAAGATTCTGTTTTCCATCTCTTGCATTCTGATGGTCAAACTTGCCTCTGTTGTTCCGGTTTGATTTCTGAATTTTTATTTCCGGATTATCTTTAATTTGGGTTTTTCTTTATTGATTTTATTTCAACTATCATATTTTATTCATTTTCTTACATGTTTGCTTGTGTTTTCCTGTATTTCTTTAAGGGACTTATCAATTTCATCATTAAGAATGTCTGTTATTTTCATATAGGTTGTTTTGAGGTCTTTTACCTGTGCTTCTACTGTGTTTAAATATCCAGGGTCTGCTATGGTAGGATTGTTGGAATCTAGTGGAGTCATATTTTCTAGGTGTTTATTGTGATTTTTTACACTGGTGTCTAGGCGACTAGTATTGGGAAGATTATAATTCTAGGTGCTGATATCTGGTCTAATCTTCATTTGTTGGTTATTTTGTTCCTTGTTTTCTGTTTTCTCTTTGGATTTTAGGAGAGTGTGGTTTCTTTATGTTGCTTATAACAATTTCTTCCGTGGTCTTCTAGGTGTGGGTACTGAATGTTACAGGCCAAATGTGTTTCTGGGACCTGAGACTTAGGAATAGGGAAGGGCTAGGGACAGTGGAGTGTCTTCATAAGAGGGAAGAAAGCAGGCTGGTCCACCAGGATATGCTTTGTTAGTACCCTGGGTATGGGGACAGAAAGTGAGGAGAGAGCACAGTAGAAGGTTTGCTAAAGATCTGGAAATAAGACTGGGAGATTGAACTTGGAGGAATGGAGGGAAAGGTGAAGATCTGTAGTTAGATTACTTGCCTCCCAGGTCAAAGTAGCTCATTGGTTCCCAGGAAGTATCTTATGGAGTTATGAGTAAGACAATGAAATGAGTGAAGAAAAAGAGGTCAAAGTAGCTCATTGGTTCCCAGGAAGTATCTTATGGAGTTATGAGTAAGACAATGAAATGAGTGAAGAAAAAGAGGTTAGGGGAGAATCTGTGGGATCCTTTAGAGATGTGTTGGGGATATGGCTGCAGGGGTGGGCATGAAACTGGGGGACTGGACTTCAAGGAGTAAAGAAAGAGGTGAGAGAGATGTTAGCCTGCCTGATTCCCTGGCAGGGTTTCAAAGTAGTTTCTGCTGGAGATGGGGGTTGGAATAAAGCAAAGAGTGGGAGAAGGGAGGGGAAGATCTGTGTGATCCACTAGAGGTTGGGGAGTGGCTGCTGCAAGTGTTTTGCTGCAGAGCTGGGGGTGAGTCTGAGGGATTTGATTTGGAGAGATGAAGGTCTGCAATTACCCTACATGTTTCCCTGGCAAGAATTCTCTATCTTATTTTTAAATTAATTTAATTTTAAATGATGTACAAAGGCAGAAATTCTAAGTATTCCTATTTGTGGAGTAACCCATGATGTTTCAACTTAATCATATATTGTAGAGTATTTAGTCAGATTAACACATCTCCTCAAACATTTGTTATTCCTCTGTAATAAAGACTTTCAGAACCCTTTTACATTTTTGGACTGTATAGTGCATTACTCAAACATTGATAACCACATCCTTCTAAGTCTCTAAGTTTTTGGTTTGTTTGTCAGTCAATAGCCTATCTTTTTTTTTTATTAGAATATGATGTGTTCATCTAAATAAAGAATACTATCCTCCAAGCGTTGTTCCTTTGTGGGTGGGCTGGTTGAAGAGAAAGAATCTTAGCATTCCTTGTTCCTGCCTCTCTATATCCTCCAAAGGAGTCTTAGGAAGTTCGTTTTACTCTGTAAACAGGTTACACATGTGGTATCCAGCAGAAGAATGTCATTGTCTCCAGCCAATATGAAGGACTGTTTATCTAATCTCTGCTTCCTGGTGTATGGTGGGAGTGAATAAGTAGCTTAGAGAGGAAGAGGAACCAGGGTTGGAGGGAGTGGAAGCAAAGAGGATAATTAATGGCTTTCTTAAGTTTAACTGAGAAAGAGGCCATAAATTTGAAAGACAAGGAGGAGAAGTGTATGGGAAGGTTTGAAAGGTGGGAGGAGGAAAATATTGTAATAATATTATAATCTCAAAATAAAATAAAAGCAGAAAACAAAACAAGAAAGGAACACTTTTAATTGAACCCCAAGAGCAAAACAAACTGTTCTAGTCCCAAGTTCCATATTTCAAAATCTTACTGTAGTAAAACAGTTATAATTCTCAAAGGCTTCAAATAATAAAGTAGAACAATTTACTCATAAAAACACAAAGCATGGAAGTATAGCTGGATACCAAATATTGAAGAACAATTAAGGATTGTGAAATTGTTGGAGAAAAACAAGCTCTCAAATTTCTGTCCTTAATTAAATTCTAAAATTTAGCTTCTTTTCCCCTGTATTTAAAGCTGCATTCTATCTGCAGGAAATAACCTGAAAAGCCTTTCTTAGTGAACTCTTGCTTTAAGCCTGTCTAGTTTCACTTAGGAAAATAGACAATAAGAATAAAGTCTTTTGGAAGACTGCATTAAATCTATTTTCCTAAAGTGAAAAGAACATATACTAAAATCAGCTGTGACACGCTGAACAATGAAGCAAGTCGCAAAACCAAAGCACAAGTTTCACTACTGTATGCAAAGTATTCCTTAGAATTTGGGTATAAAATATACAACAGTAAGTGTTTACTCGTGGAATCCCTATGAATAGAGTCTTAGCATAGGAGTGCTTTTTCATAATATTACTACACCATACTGCATGTTTCTTTTTTAATTTGATTTTAAATACATAGGCAATAAACTATTGTATACAACAGGGAACACCATTAAGAAGTGAATATCAAAGTCGAAGGTTGAGGATTGAAATTTAGAAACTGATAACTGTATGTCAAACACTGAAGGGTTACCCCATCTCTACTGGCTGTTCTACTGACACTGATAAGACAGCAAAGCAAATAGGATACAAAGGAAACGAGCATTTCGTGCACACAATCAAAAGGCACACCTCAAATAAATCAAATCAAATCATGAGAATGCTCACACTTTAAATACATACGTGGCACAATCCAATAGAGCCAGAGTTACGCTCAATGATGGGAACTTACATGTTCCATGTTTACCCATCTCTTACATAAATTGTAAGACTGGTTCCAGAGGTCTTCAAACTGTACCATTGAAGGTGTTTGTTTATGAGAAAACACTTCTTTTCTCAGGAAACTTTAGTCTCACATGTTTCAGAAAGAACTCATTACTATTATTAATGATATGTTGCATGAAATTTGTCATTACAAAGATAAAGAAGGAAACTGGAAGTTTAAAAGGTCCATTACAACAGCTAGTAATTTATGGACACCTCACAAAAGATAGAGACCACCATTTCCTTCACAGAGGAAAACATAGACTCTCTCTCTTTCTTTCTCTCTCTCTCTCTCTCTCTCTCTCTCTCTCTCTCTCTCTCTCTCTCTCTCTCTCTCTCATTTAGTTTAAATTGGAGGCATAATTTCTTCAATGCAAGAATGCCTGTCTTCATTTTCTCTGGCTGCTTTTCACTGTTCAGTGTACTGTCTACTTCAGTAAATGTCTCCCCCACCCAACCTGCTTCCCAATCCACACACCCACAACACATCCATCATACACACAATGTGCATGTGTTTGTTCAAGTGATTCTGCTGTTCTTAGTGAGTTCCAAAAGCCATAAGATGAATCTTGGAAGCTGCTAGTCCACACAAACATTGTATAACCCACTGCCAATCGCAAATAATGGAGCTGACACTCCTGTGGCTTGCCAATTTTACTGTGATAATTCTCCTCTCTTTTCCTTTGCTAAAATAAACAACCTGCATACAATTATAAATGCTGGGACTGAACATAGTAAGAGTAGCTTTTATATTAAAAATGTTTTCTTTCTACATTCAACTCAACTTCTGCCGTGCTAATTATTCACAGGATATTTCTGAATTGGTTTTAATTTCTGTTTAGAGCAGTGGGCTATAACTGCATTCTAATTGCTTAGACTCTTCTGCTTCTGTTTCTCTGATTGTGGGCATCCAATTATTTCTACATTGGTGACTGTGGGTTTTAGTGCATAGTTCAGTAGAAAAGAGGGGCTCAAAAACCAGTGAACCTGTACCAATGTGCATAATTTAGAGAAAATGGCTTTTCACAAAAAAACCAAAAAGCTTGATAGGGTTAATTTTTGGACTCTAATTTAGTCTCCTTTATGTTGTAAAAACCGAGCTTGGTGACTTAATAGAGCAACTTCTATTTTATAAAAGATAAACTTATGAAACACCATTGGTAATAATTCTACCATTTAGCTCTTTTTAAAAATTAGGTCTAAACAAGTTGAATTTGAGTGTTTTCTGAACATGATTATTGAACTTTTATCTTGACCTTTTGTTTTAATGTTTCCCACAACTGTTTATAAAACCTCAATAACTTTACCAAATCAATACAAGACTTTACCTTTTAATTATGAGAATCATATTGAAGAAGAATATACTCTTTTATATTAAATAAAAAATTGTTCATTTTTTGTTATTTTAGATTGGAATACATGAAGGATAGTAACTTATAAAATTAAATTTCATTATCCTTTATGCTAATAAATTTTGTGTTTGTTAATATTTAATACAATTAAGCAGATACTATTAGGTTAAGTAACACAGTGTTTTATTATGAAAAATAGGATTGTATTTTCAATAAACAATAACTTTAAAATAATTTTTTCTACCTAATTAAATGTATGTTATAATTTATTGAACCAATTTAATAGAGCCTTTGCAAGAACTTTTGTGAGCATGACTATACAATTCTTTTTTAAGAAGCTAGAGTTTCCAATCCTAGGCTTAGCTTGTTATGCCTTTGAGCTTCATGAACCTATCACCACAGATTGTCATATGTTGTCTTCATTTTGTGATCTGAGCTTCCTTAAAGCCTCCCAATTCTGCCAGAATTATAATATTTTACACTTTCCTACAGATAAATAAACTGAACTTTTTTTTTCAGCAAAAAATAAACAGTACATAAGTTTTCAATAAGAATTTATTCTTTGAATCCATGAAATAAGACTGAGCACACATATAAAGGACCATACTGTGGATGGCTGCCAACTCAATTAAGAGTTAAAAGAACAGCTATGAAAAAGTTAGACCAGCCACCTAGAACTGAAGCAAAAATTATCAAGAAGTTATAGAGTAATACAATCTTAAAACTCTGACTTATGAGGCCAACAAAATAGTCAGCTACTTACTACTATAGTTTCTACCACACAATGCTAACCAAGTGGTCTTTTTCCAGTCTGTAACTGATCACAGAGAATAGCAATTCATTACTGAACTTCTACTTTTATATTAATATTAAAAAGTCTTGTAATAAAATTAGATCTGGCAATATTCATGCTGCATTTATCCTTAGAAGGTTTGTAGAGTCATTGTTATTAGAGAGAATGTACCAGGTTCACCACATTTAAAGAAAACACTGAAGACGTGTGTTTCATCCCAGAATCTATAACCATTTCTACCCAAATGTCTTTGGTGGCAATAACTTCAGTAGATAAATACCCCATAGTTGACACAAATAAACTCTGGAACTGTAACCTCAAAGTCATGTTGAATAATTTGATTACAAGTCATATATTCTAAGTGGAACAATTCGAAATACACTTCTTCCTCCTTTTCAGTTTCAGTTTGTTCTCTGCCTTTCTTAAATTGCATCTCATAGGTAAATGTGGCAAGCATGTGCTTAGCATTTGGTCAAATCACTAACAAATGAATTGAAAAGGAACAATATAAGGATCTAGATGTTTGATATACTCCTGGACACATCTAGATTTATGATAATCCTTCCATAATCTTCACTTGGTACAATGACTTAAGGATTCTGCCAAGGTGCTATTCTTTTCCACTTTGGAAAAAAGTATATCCTTGTGTTTCCAGTAAATATCCAGATATTCTGTCTATTACCTATGCATTTCTTTGAACTTAATAATGTCATTGAAGAAAGAAACAATATCAGCCACTTTTTATTTCCTTTTAAATATCCTTTCACAACATAATCAACTGCCAATACAGTTAATTGTCTTCTATTTATTGAAACCTTCCCATTTCAATATCTCTCCAACACTTTTGTTATTTCACTTTAATTCATTGCTTCTAAACCAGAGGTGACTAGACCCATCCTTGAGATCCACATTTATAATATCAAAGAGTATCTTCTTTATGAAAAATAGTTTAAAGCAGAGCTTGTATACTGAGAGAAGTCCATGCAAGGGAGAAGCATGGCACGTACCACCACACATAGGCTGCTTCTTAAGTTCTTAACAGAGCAGGTATTTGAAGCAAATGGATGACAGGACTGAAAAACTCCCACTCCCACATGCTTAGCTTCTAAACACTGGAAACAACTCTATTGCAGCAAGACCAGCACCAGCTCATGACCTACACATACTATGGACACCAAATACAGAAACCTGGTGTTACAGCAGGCTGTGGTTAACAACCTATAACCCACCTCCTACCCCCCTGCTTTGCTTCTTTCTTCACAACCTCTTTTTAAACAAATGAACAAAAATTAGAATCTAAGGGGTTTTTTGGTTTTTGGTTTTTTTTTGTCCTGACCCATTTTTTTCATTCAGAACTATCCTGCTCAACTTGACTTTAGTTTTGGCTTTAATCAATTAATTTAAAGAATTTTCCTTGGGAAACTAATTCAAATTTCAGGCCTCTGGTTTCTGCCCTCCTGTCTTTCCACCAACCATGGGATAAGCAGGCAGGTGAAAGGGGAAATGGAAGCCGAGGACTTCCTTCAAGCTGTTTGGAACATAAGTCTTACTCCTAGTGTGTGCATCAGGAAATTCTGTGGGGTGGTATTGTAGTTTTGCTATTATACAAACACTAATATTCATTATGATAATGAGTATTTGAACATGCACATTGATTATGTGTGCAGGAGGTCCTTAACATTATGACACACAGCCATTTTAATGTCTACTTTTATAATGTATTATTGATAAAAAATATTGTATTATCTACTAAAGTATAAATTTCTTCATGAAAATGAGAAGATTCTTGAATTAAAAAGTAATGATTCTCAAATTCTAGCAAGCACCAAATCACTGGGAAAATTAAAAGCTAGACTTCTGGGAACCCATTTCAAGAGATTCTGCTTCAGTCTTTTTGAGATGAAGCCAAAGAATTCTCTTTTTCTAAGAAGGTCATATGACACTGGTGTTTGTCTGTGAACAAGACTTTGAGAAACATCTAATCAACATTTCTAAAACTAGGTGACACAATGACAAATTCTTACTACAAAGCTACCAAGAATATAGTTCAAATCAGTGCTACAGTGAAATTATAAATCAGCATACATCACCCATCCACCAATCCTTATTCATGATTAATTTTAAATCCAGAAATCCAAGAGTTTGACTGAGATTAACATTCCCTTTAACAATTGAGTACTAAAGTGAAATTTAATCCCTTTCTTCTTTACATGGGAGACACATATTCATCTACTCAAGTTCCTGGACAATATTGTAGATAAGAGGCTAAATATCCAGTGGTGGTAAACTAGTTGGGCTTTTATTTAAAGTCATAGTTGAATACCTGCTTCTGTGAAGTACAAATAAAGTATTTATTTAATTTTTTCTGTTGCTGTGAGGTAAGGATTGCACACTTGCAAATGTTGCAAGGTTCTTTCCAGAGAAGCAGTTCCACAATCTCAATGGTGTATGGCAATGGTGGCACTGCCAGTCCTCTGTGGATTAGCTGCAGCCTTGTCTCTACCTAGCCTCCTAGTCAGGGATCCAAGGAAAAGGAACGCTTCCTGTCTGGTTGTACTGTCACTCCAAAGAGAGATGGAAATGGCTTTTGATGGCTCTTAAAGCTTCTGCAGAGACAAAATGTACATCACTCCTGCTAACATTTCATTAGACTAACATTCTCACAGTCTAGTCAGTGTGTACAATGATCATTTGTGGGTTAATGTATCCCTAAAGATTAAACATCAATTGATTGGGCCAAAAAGTTACAATATTAACTATTGGAAGCTAAAATATTTTATTAAACTTCAAGTAGTCCAGAGCATATGCCCAGGAATATCAGAGATCTAAAATACTAAGCAAGTCATTTCTCGTCCACCCACTCTGGTAGAAAGAAAACACAGGGCCAAGGGCCAAGTGATAGACAAGTTAGAAAGGAAACATGTTTTGGAGGTCTTGTTCAGGCCTTCCTTAAAATTGAAGTTGTTGGCCAAGCTCTTTGGCTTCCTGTTTATATTACCCATTTATAAAACATCTCAGAACTCACATGGAACTCTTAAAGTTTCTACTCCCGGAGGGCTAGGCAATTTCCCCACATTCAAGAACTATGTTCCCTTAAAAAAAAAGTTCCCCAAAAATCTAGATTTATTTTTGGTTGTTACTGACGTCATGGTATTGTACTTATTCTTATAAAATATTTAAACACTTATTAAGATTATTTCAAATTGCTTTAAACTTACTTTCCTTCAACACATTGTCCAGCCCCTACCAGTAAGTGAATAGGGCCAAGAGAACTTGATGGTAAAATCAACATTGATTCCTTTTCTAAACTTAATAGAATTATCTTGCACACAGTTAATACATGTACTCAAAGACCATGGGAAGCTTAACAAGAAGGAAGGCCCAAGTGCTCACACCCCAAACCCAATTGGAAGAAGGAACAAAATGATCATGAGAGGCAGAGGGAGGAAAGAACCTGGGTGGGAGAGGGAAGAGGGAGGGGAAAAGGGGGAGCAATCAGGTACAGGGGAAGACAGGAGAGAAGCCCAAAGTGTCAGAAGAATGAATTGAAATTTGCAGCAGTAAGATCTAGAGACAAGGGGAACCTCTAGAAATTCAGAAACCTGTGATATGAGACGCACCTAGGTCTCAATAAGGATGACATTAGCTGAAATGCCCAAAAGTGGAGAAATGGAACCTGAAGAGACCACCTCCAGTAGATAGACATGGCCCAAGTTGAGGCAGCGGGCCACCTACCCATCTTCAAAATTTTTGACCCAAAATTGTTCCCGTCTAAAGAAAATGCAGGGACAAAAGCGGAGCAGAGACTATAAGAAAGACTACCCAGTGACCAATCTAATTTGAGATCCATCCCATGCATGCACACCAAACCCTGACATTATTACTGATGGCATATTCTGCTTGCAGACAGGATTCTGGCATGACTGTCCTCTGAGAGGCTCTTTCAGCAGCTGACTAAAACAAGTGCAGATTTTCAGCCATTGGACTGAGGTCAGGGACCCTCATGGAAGAGTTAGGGGAAGAACTGAAGGAGCTTAGAGGTATTGCAACCTTATAGGAAGAACAACAGTGTCACCTAACCCAGACCCTTGAGAGCTCCAACCAAGGACCATACATGTGCTGGTCCATGGCCCTGGTCACATATATGCACAAAGGACTGATTTGTCTGGCCTCAGTGGGAGACGATGCATTTAATCCTGTGGAGACTTGATGTTCCAAGGATGAAGGATGCTGGTGAGGATGTGGTGGGGGTAGGTGGGCAGGTGGGAGAGCATCCTTGCAGAGCCTATGGAAGAAGGTAAAGAGCTCAAGGAGCTCAAGGTCCCCTGACCATGAAGAGAGGCAACTTTTAAAATGTAAATAAGTAAAATAATTTTTAAAACCCACTTTACAAAAATAAATGTAAATGTTTCTTTAACACATTTTATTCCTTTGGTACAGTTTTCTTTTAACCTACTTTCTACACATGCTTTTAAAAAAATCTTTACTGACTGAAATTATCTTCTAAGAAAAAATTACTTTTACAATATTATTGAAGTATAATGGAGGAATATGAGTTGTTTGTATTTAAGGTAGGAATGTCAACAGTTTTCATTCATTCAAAAACACATCGAGAAATGGTTGCTAGAATCAAAGAATTAACACTATTATCTTATTAGATCACTACTTTCGGTCCTCTATCTCTGTGTGTGTATGTACGTAGGGATAAATGTGTGTATGTAAGTGTATGTGTGTATATATATCTATGTAAGTGAGTTAGTGAGTGAGTAAGTATGTGTGTGTGAGTGTGTGAGTGAGTGTGTGAGTGAGTGAGGTGTGTGTATATGTCTATGTCAGTAAGTGTGTGTATGTCTATATGAATGTGTGTGTATGTCTATGTCAGTAAGTATGTGTCTGTATGTGTGTGTGTGTGTCTGTCTGTCTGTCTGTCTGTGTACCTGTCTGAGAAATTACAGATGGCTAAGATCTATTCTCAGCAAATTTCTCATGAGCTGTATCTTAACCACCATCACAATGCTCTTTATTATGTAAATTTTTCTATCATATAGCTACTTATTAGAATGGTTTCAAAATATTAAAAGCTTTCTCCTAGTCAAAGACCTACTTATCGGAACTGGCTTGATAATTTTAAGAGTAGAAAATTTCTTACATAAACCTTCAGGTTTCAATTTGTTAGGTTCTCTCAGACACCTCAAACACATTGTCTACAACTAACAAACAAAATTTGAGCACATCTGATAAATCAATACATACATGAGTAAAGCTCCTGATCAGTAGGAAGTCAATGGGGAAGGAAAGAAGTGAATGGTTATACAAGATGGGAGTTGATAACATTTTAGGATATTGCTTTCTTTAGATCACTTTACTAGATTGTATGAACAATAGTTAATAAATATGAAATGTAGTCCTTGCTATGGAGAATGTACAGTAGAAATGGAAAGAGAAGATATAGGTATCAAAGGCAATAACCACCAGTGCATTAATTTTTCAGAGCTAGAGAATCAAATATAAGGCTTTACACAGGGTAAGCTGACACTTTGCCACTGAGCTCCATCGCCAGTCCAAATATAGATACTAACGACTTTATCATACAATAATCAAACAATATTTATTGAAGACAAAACTAGTACTAAGCTATGTGTGACAGGTAACACAAGCAAGCTGTAATAGACACGGTAAGAGAGGCGATAAAACAACAGGAATGCGAAGTATGTGACCTTAAAATTGCTTAGGTTGTTCAGCATATATTTAAAAATGCAATAAACTACTGGCTTCAAAACGTCCTAAATTTATTTCCCACAAGGAAAAAAAAGCTTAAGATCAAGATATAAAAAATATTCATTGTCTGGTAATGCCTACTTTCTTGCTAGAGCCTCACATCAAGATGGGAGAAAAGTTTCTCACTGTAACCTTACAAGGACACTAATCTAATTCTTAGTAGTAACCAAATGACCTCCCAAATTCCTTAACTACTAAAGCCATCATATTAGGGATGACATTTCAACATACAGATTTGAGGGGAGACACTGAAGCACTGCATGAATGACATTTCCTTTAATAGTAAAACCCAAGATTAGAATATAGACACAGTAACATGAGTGTCTACATCATTGATGAGATGTAAGACCAGGAGTTTTCACAGATCAACTGCAGCGTTAACCAATGTACAGAAACAGGAACTAAAAATGTTTTAGATTAGATATTGCAGAATCTAACATCTAATCCTACAATACATGGAAGTGAAGATAGCTGGAGACATATTCTAATTATGACTAAGAAAAAGGTAGTAGAAATGTAATGCCGGGCGGTGGTGGCACACGCCTTTAATCCCAGCACTTGGGAGGCAGAGGCAGGTAGATTTCTGAGTTCGAGGCCAGCCTGGTCTACAGAGTGAGTTCCAGGACAGCCAGGGCTGTACAGAGAAACCCTGTCTCAAAAAAAAAAACAAAAACAAACAAACAAACAAAAAAGACTGTAATAAATCAATGCAAGTGTTTGTATTGCAAGTTAATAATTTGGAGCAATATGTTGCAATGGAGCACAATTAAATTACAAAGGGGAGAGAAAATTAGACAATAATGTGTTCTGAAAAAGTGAGCCTGTCTATACCATAAAAAATGGATTGTGTTGGAAGGGTTGGAGAAGGCATATTGAGTGAAAAATGTTGAGAGTGCTGACTGGAAAGGCTAGGGAATTTTCTCAATACTTGGCTTCATAAAATATAAACAATGCGGTTCAAGCTGAGCATTTATATATGTTCACTGAATGTGAGTTTTATTTCAATACAAAAATAAAAACCAATTTTTAAAAGTGTGTGTGTAGCTGAGGGAACAAAGAGTGATTCTCTTTCCTTTATGTCTCATGTTAAATCCTTTGATAAATCTAAGTGGCTGCCTTCTAAAGCCATCCTGGATCCAGCCCCTTCTCTCTGTTGTTAGCAATTCCTTTTTAGTACAGATAGGTGCTATTAGTTACCTAGAGCATTATAATGCCTGCCTAATGGTCTTTTGTTTCCTACACCTGCTTGCTCCTTCCATGCTTTCTTTGGATAACAACCAAATTCAGACCCATTACAATAGATTATGTCATTCCAAGTGAAAAATCCATCAAGGTTACTCTCATGCTATTACGGCCTGATTCTAATTTACCAAGCTCCCTGTGAGCTGACTTTTCTCTGTTTCCAAAAGGTTATTCCATACTTTTCTATGTCCCAGACACCTTATCTTTTCTTTTCATCAGAATCCAAACTCATTTTCAACCCAGGGATTTTGAGTGAGCTCCCCTTACTCTGGCTGGGGTGTTATCCTGTGATGGTTTCTGTGCTCTTTCTTATCACATAAATCTCTATTTAAATACTACCCCACTAGAAATAGCTATTTCTCACACAAGAGAAAAGAGACATAAAAATAGATTATTTAAATAATACAAAGGACCATGCTGATTGTTGATAGCCAGGGAATTAAAATATTATGATAAGATATTATGTCTGGAAGGCTATTCTAAAGCCTTAATAGGTCATCCTCCATCACACATGGTTATTATAGTTCTTGCCAGGAAACACTATGGTGTAAAGGAAGCATAGCTTTGAAGTAAAGAGGATTTGAATTCCTCATTTTATGTCCTCTCTGCTGTTAAACTATCCACATCACTTAGCTCCAATGAATGTCATCGGTCCATGTTAAAATGAAGATAAGGATACCTCCTTCCATGCATTCCTCATGGTAATTAGAAATAACTTCTTAACAAGAAGTTTTGGAGATACAGTCTCATATAATCCATGCGCCTTTTAATTTACTATGCATCTTCTCAAGATGATTTGAACTCCAGATCCTCCAGGTTAGTTTTATGAATTCTGGTTTTATAGGGGTATGCTACCACAGCCATTTTATATAGTCTGGGGGCTCAAAATAGGCCTTCCTATAGGCTAAGCAAACACTCTACCAACTGAGATTTTTAATCCAAGTATAATAATGTTTATTAAATGTTAGCTATTGTGCTAATGCACTAATGACTAAATGAATGGGCTGAGGTATTAACATTTTTAGGGTAATAATAATGTTCAGCTCACATAAATAACATAGGAGAATTTTGTCCATGTCAAGAAAACTATTCATACAAATATTCATGGCATCAGCTAGCTTTCTTGCTGTTAGGTAGCGCATGTCAGCGTTCTGGATGTGGTGCTGCTATCAGATTCAGCTTGGCCATTCAAATTATCTTGAAGGGCGTTTCATTAAACACAGCTTATACTTGTTCACTGGGGTCTGAGATATTGCACTGCATTTTCAATTGCTGAATTAACTTGCTTTAGACAAGCCACACACCATCATATGAACTCAAAGACAGTAAAAAGGAAACAGATCTCCTTCTTCCTCCCTTTGTCTCCATCTGTAGAATGAAGTTAATGAGACGTTGCAGGTTGCCAGAAGGCACTCTCTGTCAAACTGCTTTGGATATAAGTAGGAAATTGCAACACTTTTGTCTTAACTGTGTGTCACATTTATGCATTTTGAATCAGTGCGGGTTCACAGGTTGTATGGGAAACTTCTGCAGGTTTGCAGTTATTCTGTCAAATTGAGCATCTGCTATGATCATGTAGATGGCCCCTGGGCAAAAGAACTGAGGACATTGCCCATTGTCCCTGGCATGATTCTCACAGTTGTCCTAGACTGTTTGTAATATATACAAATGGCGGTATATTTAGAGAAAGGAAGCCCTACCAATGTTGACTAACATCACTTCTAATCCCATGCCTACAGTATATTTGATAAAGAAAACCTTTTTCTGTTAGATTATTTTCTCATTATATTTTGATTGACTCCTGCCCTATAGATTACAAATCATTGGACTATAATTACCGAATATCCCAAATGTTAAATAATAAAAAAAAAATGATGAACTAAAGTCTGTTGTTGGGATTTCTTCCTATTTCTTTGATATTTTCCACAAGTTTATTGGCTCCCCCATATATTATTTTTCTGTTTATATTTCCATTAGAGGTTATTATAATAAAGGATGCTTTTGTAGCAGAGAATGGCAACCTCTACCTCTATTCCCAGTACTCAGGAGGTAGACAGGGAATACTGCTGTGTGTTCAAGGGCAAACTGTACTATAATAGTGGTTTCTAGGCTAGCTTGAGCTATGGAGTAAAAAGATTATCTCAAAAAAAAATGAAACGTTTTTATAACACTATTGAAGATTTCCATATAAGGTGGCTGTTATTTATTTAAAGAGTGAAATTGTTTTTAAAAGAGAATTTTGTGCAGTCCTACAAGTTGGCAAGTAACTTCTACTTCTAATGCTCAAGAAAAAATTAAATACTTCATTATTTTACTGTTTTATTTTCAGTAAAAAGAAGTGAGAGTATTAATTAAAAGATAGAAGATTTTGTCAATGGCAGAAATTGCATTGTTGAATTTTCCTATTTTCAAGTGTCTTAGGCTATTTTACAGAATGTTTTTCAGGGTGTTTTGTTTTTCTAAGAAAGAGTCTTTTTTTTCCCTTGAGGTAAAACCTCAGCAGATATTCAAAAATGAAAAAAAAAAAAAAGCACTTGCAACAGAAATAATACTTAGTCTGTAAATTACACTAGTATTAATTGCTCAAGTATTGCTATGAAAATATAAATAGTAACAATTTGATTAATGCCATTTTACAACTGATTCTGAGGATACATTTGATATGGTTTGACTTAGAAAGTGTCAATCTAAATCCTAATTTAAAAGTGATGACTAAATTAAGCTCTGTCTGAAGTGTTGCCATCACCTTATTTCTATAAAAAATAAACAACACGTTGTTATTTTGTTACAGGATAGGACCTATACCAGATATGTGACATGTCTCAATGACTTCGTCAGCCCTTCACAAGGGTTCATAGTCTTTTTTATTCACTGTTACACAGGAGTGATTAGTCCTATGCCTGCCACATTATAGGGCTTCAATATTCTTTGAATTGAGTGGATTTTTTTTACCAGTGAGGCAGGTAAAAGTGCTAAGTATTTGAGTAGAGTCCTATCTTCTGCTCATGTGGTACTGTATGGCAGATTATTCAGGAAGAGCTGAGGTTAGGAAACTACTTCTTTCTTTCAGATGGCCCAATAATAGTCAACGATTCTGCATGACTTTTAAGCTTAAGTTCTCAAGCTGACAATGGCTAGACCTTAAGATGCAACCAACTATCCACTGAAGTAAAGAGGCTCGGAGCCCCAATAATACCTTCTATATTTTTACATCTTTTTCTAGCTTGAACAAGCCAAAAAAAAAAAAAAAAAAAAAAAAAAGAGGGGAAAAGCCTGTCCAGACAGGAACAACAGTCATCCTAGGTGTCCAGGCTGGAAGAGAATTATGGACACACAGTAAGTCAGAGTCCTCAGACACTGAAGGGCTTAGGCCATTCTCTGATCAACCAGTAAAGGAATAATATACCTTTCCTTCATACACACCTCAGGAGACATAAATACAGACACTACTTGTCTTTGGGTTCTGATTCTCTTTGGAGACTTGCTACACTGTCTTTAGTGTTGGGGCCCCCACTATGCTGTTGTTCCTCTCTCTGTCTGTCCACGGCATTAATAACTCTTCTAACAAACTCCTCAGTCTCCAGTTTAACAAATAACTACAAGTACATAGTGGATTAAGAACAACAAAAACAAGGCTGATGAGTCCAGAAAATGGAGAGTCAAGTGACAGGGGGTCAGTCCACGGTTGTCTTTCCAGCCCATCTCTTCCAGGCTCACAATAGCACTCATCTTCCTGTATTTTCCACAAATGGCATGCATTTCTGGACTATATTCTAAAACTGGAGAGCAGACTTACGACTGAATGACAATCATCAAATATAAGGAAGGTGATTTTGTGAAATACTTTCATCTTTTTTTGCCATTTGCTGCTTTCCTGTAAGTAAAATTACACACTGCTTGATTTTACAATAAAATTCCTGTTTGATAACCCACCATCACATTGTATAGTCCTTACCTTGTTTGAAGACCATTTATTCTAAAATACTGCTTAACAAGAAACCTGTCATCTTAACAAATTTTAAGTGCATATGGCTAACTACAAATATATTAGGAAGCAGACCTACAAGTAACACCTCTTTTCCCTACTGTCCCAGCCCCTAGTAATACATCTTACTTTGATTATATAGTATGGATTACTTTATACCCTGTACACTAGTGAAATGTATCTTTCATTGGGCATAATATGGGCAATTTGGATTACTTTGTAACCTGTATATTAGTGAAATCACATGGCATTTATTTTTCTTTAACAGGTTTATTTCTCTTAGCATAGCATCCTGTGGGTTCAATTATGTTGTTTCGTATTACAGAATTCCTTTCTTTCTCAGGTAAGTGGCATTCTGTTTTATTTTACTTTTTTCCACAGTATATTTCACATGTTCTTTATTCTTTCATCTGTTAATAGGCACCTGGATAGTTATTGTATCTCAGCTATTATGCACAATGTTTCAGTGAATTTTGGAGCTATGCTGTCACTTCCAAATGTAAATTGTTTTGGGTCAGTACCCTAAAGTGAGAATTCTGGATCATATGGTAATAATATTTTTGAAGATTTTCCATATTATTTACCACAGCAGCTTCACCATTTTGCATTGCTCCAAAGAATATGCATTCTCTTATGTTTCCATTGCTGTGAAGAGACACCATGACCAAGACAACTTTTATTAAAAAAAAAAAAAAACAATATTTAATTCGACCTGGCTTACAGTTTCAGAGTTTCAGTCTATTATCATCATGGCAGGAAGCATGACAATCTCCATGCAGACATGTTGCTGGAGAAGGAGCTGAGAGTTTTACATTTTAATCCCAAGGCAGCCAGAAAGGACTGGCATCAGCAGGCAGAAGGGTCTCAAAGCCCACCCCCACAGTGACACACTTCCTCCAACAAGGCCACACCTCCTAATAGTGCCACTCCCTGGGCCAAGCATATTCAAACCATTACATTCCACACTCTGGCCCCCATAAGCTTGTTCAAACACCTAAGTCAATGGGGGCCATATATAGCCATAGCATAATGCAAAATACATTTAGTTCAATTTCAAAAGTTCCCATAGTCTATTACAGTCTCAAAAATGTTAAAAGTCCAAAGTTCAAAGTCTCTGCTGAAATTCATCTAATCACTTAATTGACAAAGAGCAGACCATAAACTTCCAGCATCACAGGATATACATTACAATTACAAACATCATAATGAGAAATACTGCACCAAAGCAAGACCGAAAGCCAGCTGGGCAAACTCCAAACTCTGAGTCTCCATGACTGATGTCAAAGGGCTCTTCATAGCTCCAACTTCATTCTGTTTTCTTACTGCAGCACAATGATTTCTCTTTGGGTCATTCCACTCCATGATAGCAGATTTCCTCAGCAGGTATCCCACAGCTCTGGCATCCTTAACATCTTTGGGGTCCAAGGCAACTTCAAAGTTACAACTTCTTGCTCCAATGTCTGTGCTCCTCCAAGGGGCAGGTCACATCTCCTCCTCTGCCCTCTGAAGTACTTCTGGGTCTGGTAACTCCACTCCATTGCTGCTGATGTTCTTAGTGGTCATTCCATGGTACTGACATCTCAATATACTGGGGTCCTTTGTTGCAACTAGACTGCCAATAGCCTTTTGTAGGCTCCCTTCTTGGTGCGAGGCTCAACTTCTTTGCATGATCCCTTCAGTCCTGGGCCGTCAACTTCAAATGAGGCTGCGCCTTCACCAAGTGCCTTTGTTAGCCTCTTATAGTGCAAAGCTTCTGTTGCTCTTCATGATTCCTTCATGCCTTCAAAACCAGTACCAACTAGGTGATTCTTTATTATTATTATTATTATTATTATTATTATTATTATTATTATTAATTTATGTTGCTTTAATATACTCTTCTTTCTTTCTTCTTTCCTTTCTTTCTTTTTTTCTTTTCACTCCAGATTTTATTCCCCTCCCCTGACCCACTCTCCAACTGTTCCACATTTCATAACTCCTTCCCACATCTCTGTCTCCTCCATGAGGATGTCCCCACCACCCACCCAACCAAACTCCCTGGGACCTTCAGTCTCTTGAGAGTTAGGTGCATGTTCTCTGACTGAACCCAGACCCAGCAGCCTTCTGCTGTATGTGTGTTGGGGGCCTCATTTTAGCTGGTGTATGCTGCCTGGTTGGTGGTCCAGTGTTTGAGAGATCTCCGGGGTCCAGGTTAATTGAGACTGCTGATCCTCCTACAGGGTCACCCTCATCATCAGCTTCTTCCAGTTTTCTCTAATTTAACCATAGGGGTCAGCAGCTTCTGTCCATTGGTTGGGTACAAATATCTGCATCTGACTCTTTCAGCTGCTTGTTGGGTCTTCTGGAGTGCAGCCATGATAGGTCCCCTTTTGTGAGTGCTCCATACTCTTAGTGATAGTGTCAGGCCTTAGGACATCTCCTTGAGCTGGATCCCACTTTGGTCCTGTCATTGGACCTTCTTTTCCTCTCCATTTTCATCCTTGCAGTTCTTTCAGAGAGGAATAATTATGGATCAGAGTTTTGACTATGGGATGGCAACCCCCTCCCTCACTTGATGCCCCTTCTTTCTGCTGGAGGTGGGCCCTATAAGTTCCCTCTTCCTACTGTTGGGCATTTCATTTAAGGTCCCTCCCTTTGACTACTGAGAGTATCTCACTTCCCAGGTCTCTGTTACATTCTGGATGGTCCTCCTACCTCCTATCTCCTGAGGTTGCCTGTTTCCATTCTTTCTGCAGGCCCTCAGGGCTTCAGTTCTTTTCCCTCACCCAATACCAGATCAGGTTTTCCTCTCCCCCCACCTCTGTCCGATTTCCCTCCTAGGTCTCTCGCTCCCTTCCCACATGTGATTGCTTTCTTCTCCCTCCCAAGTGGGACTGAGGCATCCCCACTTGGACCCTTCAGCTTGTTGACCTTTTTGAGTTCTGTGGACTATATAGGAAGTCCATCTGGAGCATGATATACAACCTCAGCCATCTCTAGAATATTGCTTCTTTGTGCTCTCAGAAAACACTTCCCAGAAGATTTCATCTCTGTGATGCTGGTCTCCTCTTGATCACTACTAATTTCTAAACTCCAGATAACTAGCATCAACTATCCCAACAACGCCTACTACTCATGACTCTAAAGCCAGAGGCACATGGCTGAATCTTTCAAGGTCAACTGCTTGGTGGGGCTGAAATATGGCCACCTTTTTCTACTACATTATCACTAGCTTTCTGGTTTTTTTTTTTTTTTTTTTCTCCTTCACTGACTAAGCTTGATTGTCCTGGAACTTGCTCTGAAGATTGACCTTGAACTCAGCAATCTGCATGACTCTGTCTCCTGAATGCTGGAATTGTGTGTATCACCATGCCTGGACTTAAGCTTGCTCTGTACCAGGCTGGCTCTAAACTCAGAGATCTGCTTTTATCTGTATCTTGGGAATAAGGTATGTACCACCAAGCCTGGATTGTAGTTCATTCCATATTAAAAGTCCAAATGAAAACCATAACCAGGTATAATGCTTAACATGATATAACTTGCCTTGTTCAATTGCAAAAGTATGAACAATACACTTAGCTGGATGACAACGTGGCCCAAGGTCACCACTTCCTTAATCTCATTGAACATAGGATTCATCTCTATTTTACTTCCTGGTTCCCCTTTAATACTTGAACTATACATTTTGTATTTTTTTCTTTCTAAGCACGCTACACTTGATCAAAATGCTCTTCATGAAAGTAAACAAGAAGACTAAGTCTATGCTGGGTTTTTCTGAGATGTCCTTTGTCACTGCAAAGGAAGTTAATAAAACTCTCTTTACTTTAGCCTCAAGTGGACTCTTCAGACAGAAAAAAATGCAGCCACATTCTCCACAAAAATTTTACAAAAGCAGTCTCTAGGCCACACACTAAAATCCTTCTCCTCAGAAAAATCTCGTGAGCCTCTTAGTTCATAACAGGCTCAGGAACACTGTCTTCCATGCTTCTATTAGTATGTTCCATTATTAAGCACCACTTCAAGCATTCCACTGCTTTAAAAAGTCCCAAAATACACATTCCTCCAGACAAAAGTATAGTCAGGCCTGTCATAGCAATACTTCAGTCCCTAGTACCAACTTCTCTCTTAGTTAGAATTTCTATAACTGTGAAGAGACATCATGACCATGAAACTTTTATTTTTTAAAAAATCAACATTTAATTGGGGTTAGCTTACAGTTTCAGAGGTTCAGTCCATCATCATCATAGCAAGAAAACATTGCAGCATCCAGGCAGACAGGCTTCTGGAAAAGGAGCTGAGAGTTCTACATCTTAACCCCAAGGCAGCCAGAATACACATCATGCATGTCCTTTTGGGTCTGGATTACCTCACTTAGGATGATATTTTCTAATTGCAACCATTTGCCTGCAAAATTCATGATGCCCTGGGTTTAGATAGCTGAATATTATTTCATTATGCAAATAAGCCACATTTTTGTATTCATTCTTTAATGGAGGCACATCTGAGTTCTTTTCAGTTTCTGTATATTATGAATAAAGTTGCTATGAACATTCTTTGTATGTCCACAGGAAGGAATTTGAATACACACACACACACACACACACACACACACACAAACGAAGACATTTCCAAAGGATGTATAAAAATACCCTAAAACTGTGCTGCACTGTTTCTTTCTCACCTGACAACCACCAGTTATGTTTCTGTATTTGTAGCTTTACCTTCTCTAATATGTCAAATAGTTGCAATAGTTTACTATATAGTCTTTGCCATTGGCCTACTCTCACTTGATAATATACCTTTTGGACTCTACCATATCCTCTTATTGTTAGACAGCTCATTCCTCTTAAGATGGAACATTTCATTGTCTTGATATATGAAGGGTATTTGTCTAGTCACCCAACTATGGACATCTTGATGACTTCCAAATTCTGGCAATGGTTAAATCAGATGCTGCAAATACCTGTGTTCAGATTCTCAAGTGTGCAATAGCTTTCAGTTTCTTTGGGTAAACAACAAAGAAAACAGTTTCAGAATCACATGCTAAGGGTACATTTAGTTTGTAAGAGTCACTGACCCTCTGTAGTTCCACAGGCTTTTTTGTACTGTCAGTGTTTTGAATTTTGGACATTTTGCAGAACAGTGATGGCATCTTGTTGTTCCAATTACAATAAGATATATGATATGGAGTATAATTTCTTAGTCTTGTTGGCAGTCCATCTTAGGTTTCTGTTAAGTTCCTTAGCCAGGAAAATGGACTTTGTCTTCATGATACCCTTTACTTCATTTATACAGATTTCCTCAGGCGTTATTAGCATGCTTGAAAAAAAATTAAAGCTGGGAAAGTCTCCCAAAAAGAATTCCATGTAATCACTACAGTTTCAGTCATGTGTAAGTCAATTGAGGAGCAATTACAGATTCTAGTACAGTTTCTTTCCTGACTTTTGAAAGAATAAAACTATATGACTATTTAATGGGTTATTTAATATTATATAAGAAGGAAACTCTATGGCTAATATTAGAAAACATTTTGACTGTAATAATACTGTTTATAAACTGAGTTTAGTAATAGCTGGAGTCTTCCTATAACATACAGCTCTCTTAAGCAATACACGTTTTTAAAATATGTAAATGTTTAAACTACTAAACTATATTATAGAGTTCTCTCTCTCTTTCTCTCTCTCTCTCTCTCTCTCTCTCTCTCTCTCTGTGTGTGTGTGTGTGTGTCAGTGCCTCTGCAGGCCTGAAAAAGGCATCTGATCCCTAAGAGCCTAAGTTATAGTAGTTGTGAGTTGTTGGATATGTAGTCTGGTAATTAAACTTTGGTCTTCTACAAGGGCAACAAATACTCTTCACTGCTTAGCCATTTATCCAGCCCTACAATGTATTGTTAGAGCACAAAACTAGTTCTGCCACACTATAAGAGACCAACACATGCAAAGTATTGAATTGACTTTGCATATGGAGAAGTGCTATCTAGATTAATTGAAAGTAATATTTTGTTACATTATATACTTAAAGGTCACAATGACCAGGGTATCTTTCAGAAAAATTCTTATAAACATATAAAAACTTAATTTAATAATAAAACATAACAATGACATAACTACAACTGCAAACCAGTAAGTCTTAAAGATGGCATAATGTTCCTTCAATCTAATAGCTTCATTTGACAATTTTAAAAAGTTGAAGAAGGAGAAAGTCCAAATATAGGTAAAATTGAAATATAAGTTTTAAAATCCAGATTTTCCAGTAAAGAAATGTTTTTGTAAGGAAGTCTGGTGTTGAATAAGGCATCTGGTATTTTTGTTATTTCTTCCAGAGTAAGATAAAACCTCAAGGTCAGCATTAGATCTAAAGTCATATTGACTCTGACATCAAGCCAAGGATGGGTAAGATTCTACACAGAGCCTTACCAACTTAAGACAGAAATGCATTGCTTTGGATAATGCATATTCCACAATGGGTAAAGAAGGCATTCTTGGTAGAACAACCTAAGACAGGCTCAGTCTTTTTTATGAAATAAAAAAGGCAGAGAAGAGGAAAGCTTTTGTGGCTTCTTGGCAAGAGTCTGACATTGGCCAAGGACAAGGAAGTGGCTTCAGGCAGGAATCTGACATTAGGCTAGAACAAAGAAGTAATTTCTGGCAGGAATCTAAATCTTAAGCTAGAACAAAGAAGTAGGCTTCAAACATAAAAATGACTTTGGGCTAGGACAGGGAAGTAGGCTCATATATTTTAATCATCCTGATAAACCTTAGAAATAATGATCATGGGAGTGATCACCAAACATTGTTTATTGCCTTGCTAATATGGATGGGAAAAGTTTTCAAGAGCTGCATATATAGATGAAGAGATATAGGAGATTAATGACTGCCAAGAGAGAAAGAATTAGTCTTTAAGGATGAATCCCCTCTTTGGTTGTCCAATACCAAGTGACTATGTCTAAAATAAATATATACAATCAGCACTAAGTGTAGTCAATAAATAGGATATATTTGTATAACTATTCATGTGTTTATGCATGTGTGTTTATAAAACAATAATTAAACATAAAGAACACTTACCTGGAATGTAAGATATCATGATACAAACGTGTTTTTTTCCCAAGGTAAGCATTCCAGATGGGCTGACCCTTGAGATTTGATTTCCCCAGATGCAAGAAAATAGACTCCATAATTTGTGGTAGTAAAGTTTATATTCCTACTACCTGGTATTAAACAGAAGAATTAAAAGAATTAAAAAAAAATAGTAAGATCCACTCAATAAGAAGGAAACCATGTCTGGCACTGGAAACCTAGTGAATGGGATGCTGATGCCCTTGTTCAGCTCATGTTTGGGTGACCATGTTGGGTAGACTTTGTGGGTAGAGCTTCTGCTATTTCTAGAAGATAAAGTCTCACAGCAAACTTCTGATCTGGCTTGTACAAACTGCTTTGTTTCTGCAATATTCCCTTAGCCTTTGGTGAGGGATTTTATTTTTAGATATATCCATTGAGACTGGGTTCTACAACTCTGCCTTTTTATTGGTTGTAGGTTTATGAAATGTCCTCTTTTATCTGCAAGATGTTACCTTGATATAAGAGGTAAAGATATTCTTCTTCAATAATAATATTCTTCAAGATAGTCTTATTTATTTATAAATAAATAAATAAATAAAATGAAGTGGATGGGAGAAAGCCTATGAGGTCTCAACTTTACCCAAAGAACTATACTCATGGTCAATACCATAAATACATACATACATACGTACATACATATATACATACATATACACACATATAAATTCAAACACGCAGAGCAGGTTATATTTAGGAATGTGTGTGTGTGTGTGTGTGTGTGTGTGTGTGTGTGTGTGTGTGTGTGCATAACTGCATGTAACAATGCTTAATTTTAAAAGTGGCCAAGAATTTGAAAATAAGCTAGAAGAAATATATGGGAAAGTTTACAAGGAAGAAAGGTAAAGGAGATGATGCAATTATTCTGTAATCTCAAAAATAAAATAAATAATTAAAAATATAGAAAAGAGCCTTTGAATTTGAGAGGGAGTGGGGTGCATGAAAGGGGTCAGAGGGAGAAGTAGGGCCATGATGTGATTATATTTTAATTTAGAAATGTATCAGGAATGGAAATGAATCTAAGACAAATGTCTATAACTAATTTTCCAAAACTGATCAAAGATTAGGAAAAATATTGAAGCCAATTTTAGAGAAAAAGTTCTTGAGAAATCTGAATTTAGATAAAGTTGACAAGAAAGGAGTGCTCTGACATACTAGCCTCTCACAAAATATTTCCTTTTGCACTGAGCTTCTTTGCACAGTTATACTAAGCTATAAGTTCAGACTTAAAGATCGTAGATAGAAGTTCTGAGTCAGAAATAATTGAATCTTTTAACAGCAGCCATTTATATTTAATAACACATTGTGCAGGTGCAATATCTAAACATTCAAAATTTTTTGCCCATTTTTAGTTTTAGGATATATGCTTTCAACCATGGCAATTATATTTGTTTGTATTTGAAATGTGTGCAAACATAGAACTTAGCATGAAGCCCTGAGAATGATTGTTTATTTGGCATCATCGCCACTTGAGTATAAACATCTTCTTCTCTTATTAGTCTTCTCCAGAAACAATCAAGAACTGCCCACAATTCGACTTTTGATTGTAATATAGAATATATAAGGTTTGGTAAAATATTTCTACAAAAACCAAACCTAGAAATTTTCAGCAAATAAGTCCATAAAATTTGATAAAGAGCTAGTGTGCAATGTAAGCAAAATGGAAAACTCTCACACTTGAGTAGATTTCTGATTCAAATATAAAGTTTATTATTTGTCATTGATTTTTAAATCAGTACTTGTGCAGCTAGATGGGTGTAAATAATAGATATGCCACGATTTGTTTCAGATATTAAAACTCTAATCTAAAATGTTTCTCCCACAAAATATGCTGAAATAGTAAGATTGTATGTGTATTTATTTTATGACATATGTGACTCTTTATATCTAAATATGAATGAGCCATGTACAATCTTAATAATGCACCATAATGTCATCTGTAAAGTTTATGCTTCAGTACCACTCAATCAAGTTATAATAAACCTCAAAAATAATCATAGTGCTTTATGATTATGATTTTGTGTTGGGCCACATTCATTACTGTCCTGAGTTCTATGCAACTCACTGCCTGTATGTTAAACACAATTAAATGACCTATGGACCTGTAAGTACTATTAAATAAAATTGAATTATAATGATAATGATCTTGATGTCATAGGTAGAAGTCACATAAAGAAAACTCCAATTGAATTCCAGGATTAACAACTGTCTGATTTAGCATTTCACTTTATATAAGGTATTGCTGGTCATGGTGTATGGCATGAGAAGACTGTGATAGATTCAAACTTTTTATGATCTTTTCATGGGTTCTGCCCTATAAGTCTCCCTGTCCTCCCAGTCTATGCTTTCTCTTCAACCTTTCAGATATACCCAGGGTTCTACATCCAATGTCCCACCCTAATTTGGCCACAGCAACCTGTACAGCAAGCCAAACTCTAGGCTTCACTCGGGACTTGTGTTTGTACATACTGCATTACATCCAATCACACTCCCAAGCCAAATTTTCTACTTCCTTCTCCACTGTCTGTGTGACATTTTGTGACTTCCCCACAGTCCATACCTCCCCACAAACCTAGCAAATATAACCCAGAATACTAATCTTCCATAGACTTGTCTCCTGTGCCTGCACAAAAAAAAAAAATGGTCTCTATGTTTCAGCCAGGACCCTCCATACTGATCCCCCAACCAAGGGACGTTCCTATGCCATTTCCAACCTCTCTATCTTGCCAGATCTAACCCTACCCTCCAGGCTTGAACCAGTAAATCTTGTACACTAGTTCAGTCCCTTCTGTCCACCTTTGAATTATTGAAGTAAATGAGAGAGAAGAATACCTAGGCAATGACACAGACCAAATCTTCAACAAGATCTTAGAAGAAAACTTTTGTAACTAAGAAAAGACACACCCAAAGAGATAAAACGAACAACAAACAAAAAATAGACAAGACTACAAAAATAAAATCCATACTGCATATCATAGATAAAATGCTAAATACACATAGCAGTGAAGGCGTATTGAAGAAAAGACATCACCACTAACAATGACTGTCCTCTGAGAGGCTCTACTAGTAGCTGACTAAGACAGATAAAGATACTCAGAGGCAACCATTGGAGTGAGTCCAATGACTCCAGTGGAAGAGTTAGGGAAAGGACTGTAGGAGCTGAAGAGAATTGCAACCCCATAGGAAGAACAACAGTATCAACTAACCTGGACCCCCAGAGTTCACAGGGACTAAACCACCAACCAAAGAGTATACATGGGTAGGCCCATGGCTCCCACTACATATGTAGCAGAGGATTGCTTTATCTGGTATCAGTGGAGGGCAATTTGCTTGGTCCTATGAGGTGTGATGGCCCAAAGGAGGGGGATGCTACAGGAATGAAATTGGAGTGGATGGGTGAGTGGGAAGCATCCTCTTAGAGGGGAAGCACTCCATGGGGTGGGGCCCTCGTGGAGAGGGGACCAGGAAAGAAGGACAACATTTGAAATGTAAATAAGTAAAATAATCAATTAATTAAAAAATCACATATAATGAAAATCCTATCAGAATAATAGCTGATTTCTCCATATACACTTTGAAATCTCCCTCCCCACTCCCCCAAAAAAGCTGGAGCAATGCATTTCAAGTCAGAAAGACTATGCCAGTCAACCTAGACTAACATACATAGAAAAACCATATTTAAAGGGAAAAGAAAAACTTTTCAGGACAGAGACACTATTAAATTTTTTATTCAACAAAGCAAATCTAAAGAAAATACGGGAAGAACTAATCTCTACTGAAGAAAGAAACAAGCATAGCAGAGAGAACATGGAAAAAGCTGTAAAGACGCAAGGACTACAATTAACATATCCACATCAGAAATAACTTTATATATCAGTAGCTTCAATATTCCACTCAAAAGACATAGGTTGACTGAATGGGTCAACAAAATCCATCTATTCATTGTCTACAAGAAAAACACATCTATTTTTAAGAAGGGCACTGCCTTAGAACAAATGAATAACAAAAAGACAGTTCTAGGTTGAGGGTCTAATACAATAGATGCAAATAGTCAAGGAACAAGCAACACAATAAACACAAATAGTCAAAGAACAAGCAAGGCAATAAACAAAATTCTGTGATCATTCCCATGATCACTGTTTCTAAGGGCTTATCAAGATGACCAAAATATCTGAGCCAACTTCCCTGTCCTAGTCCAAAGTCATTTTCATGTCTGAAGTCTACTTCCTTGTTCTAGCCTAAGATTTAGATTCCTGCCTGAAATTACTTCTTTGTTCTAGCCTAATGTCAGATTCCTGCTTGAAGCCCACTTACTTGTCCTTGGCCAATGCCATATTATTGCCAAGCAGTGACCTTAATACTTGCATGTAATTAAAATGGTATCAAAGCAAATAGGAGAAGGGGGGATGGACTAGGGGCTTTCTTTCTAGGGAGGAGAAATTATAAACGGGGATGTTGTCTGAAATGTAAATAATATCTAATAAAAAAACACTCAGCACAAAAAGAAAGAAAGAAAGAAAGAAAGAAAGAAAGAAAGAACAAAATAACAAAAGAACTCAAATAAAATAAGAATGAGAACAGGAAGCAAGCAGAAGACACTGAGGTAACAACTGGAGAAAAAACTACAACTAATTAAAAAATTAAAAGACATAGAAAGACATAGAGAAGGATACTCAGACACTCATTCTAATGTAGGAAAGAGTTAGCCAAGAAAACTATCCTAAACATATATGTACAAACTCTGGGGCACCCAATTTCATTTAAAAAAAATCTACTATTGCATTTAAAGATACAGATTAACATCAATCCCTTAATATTTGTAGATTTCAATACTTCATTTTCTGCAATAAAAGGTCAAGTTAAAAAAAAAACAAAGAACAGAAACATCAAAATTAACGGACATCATAAATCAAACTAGAGATATCTACAGAAGATTCCATCAAAATATTCACATTCTACTTAGGAGCATAAGAAAGCTTTTCTAAAATAGACCGGAAAACCAAAGAAATTTTTACAAATTTAAGAAGGAAGAAGAAGGAGAAGGAAGGAGAAGGAAGGAGAAGGAAGGAGAAGGAAGGAGGAGGAGGAGGAGGAGGAGGAGGAGGAGGAGGAGGAGGAGGAGGAGGAGGAGGAGAAGAAGAAGAAGGAGAAAGAGAAGGAGGGAGGAGGAGGAGGAGAAGGAGGAGGAGGAGGAGGAGAAGGAGGAGGAGAAGGAGGAAGAGGAGGAAGAGGAGGAGAAGGAAGAGAAGGAGGAGGAGGAGAAGGAGGAGGAGAAGGAGAAAGAAGGAGAAGGAGAAGGAGAAGGAGAAGGGAGAAGGAGAAGGAGGAGAAGGAGAAGTAGAAGGAAGGAGAAGAAGGAGAAAAGAAAGAAGTTGTTCAGAATCACTTTTTGTATCCTGTCTGGTCACAATGCAAAATTTAAAATTGACAGCAAGCAAAGCTCTAGAAAGTATATCCACTCACTGGGACTTAACTACTCATTACTGAATTATGGATGAGTCAAAGAAGAAATTAAAAAAGAAATAAAAGTACTTTCTGGGACTAAATGGAGTGAAAGCATATCACAACAAAACCTCTGGGATACATTGAAAGCAGTCCTAAGAGGGAAATTTATAGCTCTAAGGGGATACGTTGAAATATCCGAGAGAGAACACATAAAAGGCTTAATGATGCAACTCAAAAGTTGGAAAAACAAAGGCAAACCAAATCCAAACTCAGTTGACAGCAAGAAATAAAAATCAATGAACTAGATAGAAACAAAAAACACATTAAAACTAATATATATATATATATATTTATATATATATATTATTCATATATATATATATATGAATAAAATCAATGAATGTAAAAACTGGTTCTTTGAGAAAATAAACAACACATCCTTGGCTTGGCCTAAATAACAAAAAAAAAAAAAAAAGAGAGAGAGAGAGAGGACAGAAATAAACAAAATCAGAGATAATCCAGAAAACCTTATAACAGATGCCAAAAAATGAGAATATTATAAGGGACTACATTAATAACCAGTATTCTATGTTCCTTGAAAGCATAAAAGAAATAAGTGAATTTCTTGATACACAAGTCAATAAATGTAATAAACCACATACATGAATTTAAAAACAACAACGACAAAATATGGTCATCTCTATAGATGTAAACAAAGCCCTTGATAAAATCCAACATGCCTTCATAATAGACGCAGGACTGAGGCTAGAGGGACTGGACAGCAACACAATGAAAGCTGTAAATGAGACACCCAGAGCCAACATTCTAAATAGAGAAAACCTTGAAGCAATCTCTCAGAAGTAAAACATGAGACAGAGATATCCACTACTTCCACTCTGTTTCAATATTCTGTTAGATGTACAGGTTTGAGCAACAATGCAAAAGAAGGAAATGGGTAGAATTTGAATATAGTAGAAAGTCAAATCACCCTGTTTCAGATGGTGTGATACTATGCATTAAGGATTCTAAAAATTCTACAAAAAATCTTCTAGAAGTGATAAACAAATCCAACAACATGAAAGGATACAAATTCAACTTGTACAATAGCTTTTCCATATGAAAGCAACAAACACACAGATAAGAAGATCATGGACACACTCTCATTCATAACAGCCTCAAAAGCTATGTGGGGATGAACCTATCCAAGAAAGTAAAAGACCACTAAAATGAAATTTTTATACCTCTGAAGAAAGATTGAGAAAGACACAGAAAATGGAAAGACACCATGCTAGGGGATTGGTAAAATTTAACACTGTGAAAATGACCATTTTACCAAAAGCTATTTGCAGATTCAATGCAAACCCAGTCAAAATCCCCATCACATTCTTCACATAAATAGAACAACAACAAAAAAAAAAAACCTAAAATATGTAGAAAGCCATGAAAATCTAGGATATGCAAAACATTTTAGCAAGAAAAAAAGATGCTTGAGGGATTATCATTCCAGATCTTAAGATTTATTATAAAGCCATAGTAATAAAAACAATATAGTACTGGCATGCATGTGCACATGTGTTCGCACGCACGCGCGCACACACACACACACACACACACACACACACACACACACACACACAAAACATGTAGACCAATGGAACAAAGTGAAAGACTCAAATATAAGTTCACTTAACTTCAGCCTATTCATACTTGACAAAGATGTCAAATACATAATTTGGGGCAAAGAAAGCATCTTCAAAAAATGATACTGGGAAAACTGGAAGTCCTCATGCAAAAGAAGACTATAAAATTAGACCTATTTTATCACCTTGCACAATAACTAGCTCCAAATGAATCAAAGATCTAACATGAAACCTGAAATGCTCAAATTGTTAGAAAAAATATAGACAATACTGTATATGATATAGATGTAAGAAAGAACTTAACAAATTGGACTCCATTTTCCTACAAATTAAGGCCAACAATTGACAAGTTGATGGCACATCATAAAACCAAAAAGCTTCTGTACAACTAAAGAAACAATTAACATGGCAACAAGGAACTCACAGACTGGGAAGAAATCTTCTCCAGCTACACATCTAATAGAGAGTTTATATCCAGAATACACAAGAACTCAAAAACACGGTCAACAAATTAACCCATTCAAAAATGGGCCTTGGATCTAAATAGAAAGTTCTAAAAGTGAGAAGAAACAAAAGAAAGGGAAGGAAGGAAGGAAGGAAGGAAGGAAGGAAGGAAGGAAGGAAGGAAGGAAGGAAGGAAGGAAGGAAGGAAATACAGTTAAGAAATACCTCAAAAATGTTTATTGTCCCTAGCAATTAGGGAAACATGAATTCAAAACTACTTTGCCCTCATCAGAATACAAAACAACTGACAAGAAGTGTAAAAAGAATGATGAAGAAGGAGAAAAAGGAAATTTTCATTCATTATTGGTGAGATTGCAAACTGGTACAGACACTAGAGAAATCACTGTAAAAAAATTTCTCAAAGCTAAAATTAAACCTAACATATGACCCACCTATCACACTCTTAGGCATATGGTCAAAGAACTTGCATCTTGCTCTACAGATATTTGCTTAGCCATGTTCATTGCTAAAAATCAGAAAAATCTAAGCATACTTCACCAACAAATGGCTAAAAAACTTGTGACGCACATGCACTATGGAGTATTATTCAGCTATAAAATAATTAAAATCATGAACTTCTCAGGTAAACAACCTAGGAAAGATTTTATTGAGTAAGGAAACCCAAACCCAGAAAGACAAATTTTGCATTTTCTTCCTCAACTGTTGTTTGTAGTTTTAATTTGTCAGATGTGAATATATATGTTAGAATTACTATGGATTCCAGGAGTGTAAAAATGTGGTCATTGCTGGAATATGGGGATTGGGGAGCAGAACAGAGGGGAATAGCAATGGACAAATAATCTGATCAGGGAAATGGGAGATGGGAGAAGGTAAATAAAGAAAAAATGAAGGTAAAATAACAGTAAGGATGCTTGAAAAGTCCTGAAGAATAATTCTATTAGCTAGTAATCTAAAAATAATACTCAGAATTCAATATATAAATATATGAAGAATGAAATTTTCTCATCTGAATTAATCATGCTCCCTCCAAAAACTAAAGGCCACCTAACCCCAATACCAAACACAACATGCTCTCTTTTGAGTTGTTGATCAGGGCTGTCCAAGAGACTATTCAAACATACTGTTACTGCCTTTGGTTATCTCTGAAAGATAGAGGACAAACCCCTATTGTTGAAGACACTATGTGCTTTTGAAATGGCCCTGACACTCCTGAGCTGGAACTAATTCAAATAACCTCCTTCCTAAGGACTTAGTGGTACCAGAAAGTACCACTCAAACTTACAAAGGAAGAAAGCAACCAACAATCCTACCCAGCTATGATGCACATGAACAACATAAATAAACAACTTGTATGGCACAATATAACCTTATGAGTGGAGTATTGGCACACACAGTATAGCATACCTTGGTAGTAACCAACAGCTCCCTAAGACACACTCAGCAAGAAGGAAACCATATCCAGTACAAGAATGATTAAGTCATGGATTTTGGAGGAAAATCTACAACCACTAGTTTACTTAACCACTGCAATCCCATCAACAATTCCAAACATCTGTCCTTATACCCAAAGATAAATGTAGTCTTCACTCCTCATCAAGGAAACCTCTCTTTTCTACAACTGGAGACCACTACAGAAAACTACAATCAATCACAATACAAAGTTGTGAGGCTCAGTTCTAATGGATACAACTATAACACTTCTGCACCTAAGGCTCATTGCAGAAGAGGATCACAGACTTTTGTGAGATTGTGTGTCCTGGGAATGTCAGAAGCTACACCCCCATAGTCTCACCAGTGTGAATGTCTAAACAAGAGCTGAACAAATACAACAGCTGTCTCAAAGTAGACATGTGAAACCCATGTGGCCTCAAGCCTGCACAAAAATAGTACATCAATCAAGGAATGCTGAGAGCAGGAGAAGTAGTCTTCTCCAGAAAAAGCACACAAATTAATTATCCAGTACAAAATGGTCAGCTCTGAAAACATTCCAACAAGCAACATTATTCAGAATGGGATAATCATATTTAGGAATATATATGTGTATGCATACATGTATATGCATATAACAGCAGTGAATGAAACAAGAGGCCATGGGTTTGAAAGTGAGCAGGTGGGGTGGCTATGTGGGAGAGTTTGTAGGATAGAAAGGAAAGATAGAAATTATATGACAATCTCAAAAACAAAAGATAATGATGATAATTTTCAATCAGGTAAATAGCAAGGAGTCAACCTTGTACCTTACACATAGTGTTTCATAAACAGTGAATATTATCTCCTACTTATGTTACTCTATACAATGACATTACAGTAAGGATAATCAGAAGCTTATTAATTTTTAAAGATTTATTTATTTTATGTATATGAGTACAGTGTAGCTGTCTTCAGACATACCAAGATCTCACTACAAATGGTTGTGAGCCACCATGTTGTTGCTGGGAATTGAAGTCAGGTCCTCTGGAAGAGCAGCCAGTGCACTTAACTGCTGAGCCATCTCTCGAGCCCCAAAAGATTATTTTCTATTGGCAATAAAAAAATACAAATTCCACAAAGGAATGGCTACCCACAATTACAGTAAAGGACAAAAACTTCATAGATATGATAACTGTTTGTAGATTCATTCCTTGTGAAAGAACATCCTCTCAATAACCAGAGATTATGACACTAGATATGACCACCATGGTGGGATGTATTCTGTGTATCATCTTCTTGAAAGGCACTTTGAACAACAGACAGGCCATGTGCTATTCTCCACTTGCTTTGAAGAGGCTCTCACTATCTACCATGAGATGATGGTTTTAACTCAAGTCACATAATTGACAATATTTCTTCCAGAAAAGTTCTTGAAATTGAAATTACGTCTATAGAATTTTCACATTAAATATTTTTAAATGAATGTAAGATTATTTTGTTTACTTGTAGACAGCACAGTCTGTGTCTATTAAGAAAAGAGGCAAAGATAAAGCAAGGGCAGAAAATTATCTGATGAGCAAATAACTCACATCATCTATCCATACAGTAAAGGCAGAACAATGAAACTAGTCAGCTCAATCAATTTGAACAAATCAAAAGTTGAAAAGCACTTTTGGCTAAACACTGGGACATATTAGCTAATAAAATTCACCTCCAAAGAGATGCCACCCAGATTTTAGCATGGTAATCATTCGAGAACCTTGGCCTTAATAACCAACCCTGAGTAGCACCAATTTATTTCCTTTAAATCTACATAAAATATAATGTATTTCAATTATTTCTTTTCCACAATTTCTCAGTCCATTTATCCAGTGGGACTCTCAGAAGAAGAAATTAAAACATCTTAAATAAAATTTACATGTCTTATATAAATCCACATTTCTTATGCCTTTAGTAGGCTTTTCTTGACTGAGTACAGGAATTATAAATTTACATTAAAATATATAAACAGAAAGAAAGGTGCTAGGGCAACTTTCAAAAACCACAAACTTCACTTAATATGCATTTCTATTAACATGAATATCCATACTAAATGTTTAAAATGTATCCTTATATTAGAATGAAAAGATCTAATGAAAAGGAAAACATTTTTATTCTTCAAGCATATGCTCCTTAAGTGCTATTAAAACTATATAATCTAAAACTGGTATCCAAAGTATATAAATGCCAACTGTGTGAAGACTAAGCAATATGAACTCAGATCTGTTTTGCAGGGCATTCTCTACAGATGCCATTGTAGTGGTGACTATCCACACCATCAGTAATTGTCTTCCTGAGAGTTGATGGAATCAATTCAGAGACTAATAAATTTCAGAATGAATATACCATGGAAAAATTGGTGCCATTGTTTAGACAACTGTATGTGTCAGCAAAGTTAGTGGAAAAAATGTGATGGTTCATTAGCATGGATGGAAGTGTCTTCAGAATATTGAGAGTTAATTCCATAGTAACAGACTCCAAAGGTAATTACATAGAAATACAGTTGATTCTCATGGTATTAAAGTAAACTGTATGATTCTGACATTTTGTTAACTGTACCATACTGCTTTTTATCCATGTAAGTCTGAGTAGTAAAGTATCTTGTGGATAACATCTGATGAAGTGTACTGCATAATTTATTGGTTATGGGGAGTCCCAAAAGCAACTTGACAGTATATAATATTTAATTGGGCACTAAATAAGCTAACCAAACTTCACTCTATAACCCAAGCATAAAAATCTAAATTGAAAAGCTTTACTATGTTATGGATTGCATTTGAGTAATTGGTCCAATCAAAGTTTGAACAATAAACCTATTTCTGAGCCTGGATTTCATCTTTAAACTTTTAAGATATATATAGGTATGTACATGTGTATATGTGTATATATATATACAAGTATATATTAAACATACTATATAAGCATGTACATACATAAGTATATACATATATGTATATATATTATGTATATATGTATGTAATAGTTAATATGTATATACCCAAATATCTATTCAAATGTATGTCTGCTTAATTTAGTTTCTAGTAGTGGAAATCAATGAATGTTATCTAATTGATGTCATGTTATATGAAAATAACCTACCTCTGGGTAAGTAATTTTATGATATATACTCATAGCTTTAGCATAGCGTCATAAAAGTTGTAGACATACCTAATGAGCTCCCAGTACAGAGAATACACAGATTAACAGCAAAATGAGAATCAGGCTTTTCCTCCTTTACTCAAAACTCTTTATTTCTGACAGTCAGATAATACCCTAGATTTGGTCATAATTTAAGGCACAATTGAAGGAAATTAGTAGGAAAATTGAAAATTATAAATGGTGTCTAATTAGGTTACTGGTATTGTACCAGTGTAGATTTCTTGGCTTTGAAAAATTCATTAGGATGATTGAATATATTGACATCATAGAAAGACGAGCTAAGAATAAACAAGATATCTATAGAATTTTAGCTTCTCTTTTACATATTTAGAATTAATTGTAAGTGAAAAGGTCTACTCAAAACGAAACATTCACTTGTGTCCAGTACCACTCCTGGTTTCTGACGTTCTCACTACCTCACCTCAATGTCTACCTCCTTCTCACATACCTACTCGGGCTCTGCCTCGCTGGCCTCCTGGGATTTCTACAGCACAGACTGAGCCCACCCCAGGGTTTGGCATGTGTTTCTAATCTTCTTGAGAAGTTGTCTCCCTAGGTGTCCACGAAGCTCATTGTTTCTTCTCACGTGGCAAACACCTGGAAGGGTACATTTGTAAGAGGAAGGTTTTATTTGAGTAGATCATTTCAGAGGTTCATTGTGCATCCCAGCTAGAAAGACATGGTAAAATGGCTCTGCTCACTTGAGTGGGAGCCTATGGCAGCCACCTGTGCTAGAGAGTGAGCACTACAGCAGCGTGACCAGAGGCAGGTACAAATACATCGAACATCCTATTACTGCCAGCCCGCCTGCCCTCCCTCTCTCCCTCCCTCCCTCCCTCCCTCCCTCCCTCCCTCCCTCCCTCCCTCCCTCCCTCCCTTCCTTCCTTCCATGTATTTTTGTTTTTAGCAGTCTAATCGCTGCCTTCTCCCAGTGCACCCCTCAGAGAATCTCCCTCATACTCCCTTCCCTTCTCTTCTGAGAGTGGGTCCCCCTTGGTAACACCCACCCCGCCTTGGCACATCAAGTCTCTGCAGGATTAGGCACATCCTTTCCCACTGAGGCCAGCTAAGGCAGCCCACTTGGGGAACAGATTCCAGAGATAGCCAACAGCTTTAGGGATTTTAGGTGACTCACATAGAGACTGAGTTACAGATCTGCCACATATGTGCCCTGGGACTCATTCAGCCACTTTGTGCTCTTCAATTGGTGACTCAGTCTCTGAGAACTCCCAGGCGTCCAGATCAGTTGACTCTGTTGGTCTTCCTATCACCTTAAGGGCCTTCAATCCTTCTCCCAACTCTTTTGTAAGAGTCAACCTTGGTCCAATGTTTGTCTGTGAATCTGTTTCAGTCAGCTGGGTGGCACCTCTCGGAGGACAGTTATGCTGGGCTCCTGTCTGTTAGCACAACACAGTATTATTAATAGTGTCAGGGGGTGGTGCTTGCCCATAAAATGGGTCTCAAGTTGGATAGGTTATTGGTTGGCCATTTCCATCAGTTTCTGTTTTATCTTTGTCTCTGCATTTCTTTTACACAGAACAAATTTGAGGATGAAAATTTGTGGATGGGTTGGTGTCCTTATCTCTCCTCTGTGGGACCTGCCTGGCTACAAGAGGTATCCTCTTCAGGTTCCATATCCCCACTGTTATGCTTCTTAGCTATGGTGACCTGCATTGAGTCCTAGGAGCCTCCTCTATCCCAGGTCTCTGGCACTTCCTAGAGATCCCCACACTCCCACCTTTGGCAGCAGCAAATTTCTCTTCATTCTTCTGGCCCTCTGGTCCTCTCTCCTGTCTCTCCCCACATCTGATCTTGATTCCTCCATTCTCCTCCCCATTTCCCTCCTATGCAGTTTCCTCCCTCTCTATGCCTTCTATAACTATTTTATTCCCCCTCCCCCAAGTCAGATTCAAGCATCCTCACTTGGGCCTTTCTTCTTGTTAAACTTCTTTGGGTCTCCAGGGTTGTATCACAGGCATCCTGTACTTTATGGCTAATATCCACTTATCAGTAAGAACATACTGTGCATGTTATTTGGGTCTGGGTTACCTCATTCAGGATGATATTTTCTTGTTCCATTCATTTGCCTGCAAAATTCATGATGTCCTCATGTTTATTAGCTGAATAGTATCCCACTGTGTAAATGAACCACATTTTCTGTATCCGTCAAATGGTCCATGGCACTGAAGATAGCACTAAAACCTGGGCACCAAACATCAAAACGTGAGTCTATGGGCATATTTAAGACTCAAACCATAATACTTTTCCTTTGTTTCTTTACAACCTTTACACAAATGCTTCTGTGAGAAGAGCCTGGCCTTCTTGCTAGAAAGTAAAACTTTTCTATGTGTTTTGTTTAGCGTTTGTATTTAGAAGGATGCGTGAAATTTTGTTTTAATTATTTATTTAATAAATTAATGTGTGTATGTTGAAGATGAAAAAATCATTCATTCAATAGTGTCGGGGTACAGTAGATCCTTAAAATTTACAATTATTTAATGTCACAAAATCATATAATTTTATAATACAATGTTAATTGGAATAGAATTATATCACTTCTCCCTCACTTTCCTGTAGTCCCCCTGTACTTCCACTCTCAAGAAGATAGCCTTCTTTGATCAATATTGTCACATATGTCTGTGCAGAAATATACATAACAAGATGTATATGATGTGTATAATATTATATATAATATAAATATAAAACAAGAGATGTATAAGGGTATAATCAGTGGTACTCACATATTGGTGGTTGAACCAATCAGATTAAGTCCTACTCAGCACTAGAAAATTTATGCCTGTTATTGAGAACCTAACCAGGTTCTTGGGTTTAGTGAGGTCATGGACCTTAGAAAATGATCTACTATTACCACTTTGCTACACGGGAAAATTCCTTACTGTATTTTAAATGTTATCTTTATACCCCCAGAGAATTGTAAGCTGTCATTCCTTATCAAAGAAAATTATCTTTACTGCAAATCATACAAGGTTTGCAAGAGACTCCTCCTTTTCCACATCTATCAAGTGACATCTGTGCTTTAAATTGTCATTACTTTTATTTACATGTACATGTGCATGACTGTGACTAAGTTCCATGTGTGTGAAGGTTCAGATCCTTTGAAGTAGTGTTACAGGTGGTTTAGGGCACATAGAATGGATTCACCCACCAAACTCTGGTCTTCTGAAAGGGCAGCGAGCCCTTTAATCACAGAGCCGTCTCTTTTCTCCTCAGCAGCTGATTTCTGCTGTAATTTGTATTTGTTCTTATTGAAAATGGAGGCAGAGATTGTAATTCAGTTTGTAGGTCTTTGAGCACTTTCCAGAGAGAGCAGCAATTTCTTTCTCTTACACTAATTGATAAGACAGCCCTTCCTAGCATACTAAAGAAATACACTGCCAACCTCCTTCCTGAACTTGCACTTGATTTTATCATATTTATAAACGTTCTTTCCCCATGTAGCCTTTTAACTATGTCCACCATTACTCATAACCTTGGCCTGCTCTCAACTGACCTGGCCAACAAAGACTTACTTGGATCTCCACCTGACACACACGTCAGTGTACACTAAACACTGAGATTCCTGACAGGTAACAGAGAACCAAATACATTTCATTTACACTCAGCATACACACACACACACACACTGATAAATAGACCCTAGCATTCTGACACGTCTAATGTCTGTCTCTACATGGCAATTGCTTTACAATAAAGATTATGTTTTTAATATATTTATATATGAGAAGGTCATTTATTATTTAAAGATATGTCTTCATAATAAACCACAAATTTTATCCTGATTCTGTGTGAGCCAGCATTATATGTGAGTCCTGGTGGTGATGGCAGCCTTTTTTCAACTTGAAGAGTGGGTACCACCACCACCCAGGGTTTACTTCCCCCTCAAAAAAGATCAACAGGCCAAAGCTCTAATGCACAGACTCTAGTATTTTGTGAATAAAATTAAACTATTTCTTTTATTTCCATTTCCTTTCATAGCCAAGGGCATTGTTTCTTATGTTACCCAGTAGTGAAAAAATCATAAGTTGGGAGGCAGACTTTCTTCTGTAGAAATATGTGGAGGTCTTACCCTAAAGAAAGCCACCTCTGAATTTTTCTTCTGTGACTTTATCCCTGGTTTTCAGATTTCCGTAGCAATCCCTCATAGAGGTGTGACTCGTCTGTGCTCCCACTCGCTAGGATGTGATTCATCTTGGCCAGGAAACGTGCAACACATTTAAAACTGCCAGGTGTTTTCTTAGATTATTCTATTCAGTCTTGGACTTCCTTTCTGTCTTAACAATGTTTTTTACACTTTTTAGTGCCAATATTATTCATGATATGGAAGAAAAATCAGGGTGCTAAGAAGACATTTCAGAAATGAAGAAAAGTAGCAGGTTTTAGAGATAAATCATGATCTAATGTTCAGGGAAGCATGAAGCCGACATGGTTTGGGGGATTTTGGTTTGTGTGGCATATTAAAATTCTCCAGAGCTAACAGAACCATTAGATTGAAGGATGGACGTAGGAATGAGTAGGAGGTTTTGGTTGAGATTATAAACAAATTTTTAAAATTTTTTTATTTTTGAAATTATAATACATCATTTTACCGTTCCTGTCTCTCTCCAATCCTCTCATGCACCCCACCCTTCCTGCTCTCTCTGAAATTGATCATTTCTTTTTAATTGTTGATGCATAATTCCTAAATAAATAAATACAACTTGCTCAGCCATGATGTTTCTTTTATGTATATGATTTCTGGAATGGTACTGGATAACTAATTGGTGTCCTCATACTATGGAAGACTATTTCTCTTGCTCTCAGCCTTCCTTAGTCCTCTGTAGATCTTTGTCTAGCATTAAGCCCCCTGAGCTTTCCCCATCCATTTTAGCGTGTTTATTGGCAAAAGTATTGCTCAGGGATTACAAGGAATTGATCCGCATGATTTTTGCAGGCTACAAAGTTCCAAGATATACATATATAGAAGAATATTAACTTAAGCTCAAAGTCTTGGTCCAAATACGAGCCCAAAGGCAGGAGAAAACTCAGATCCATGATGTCCCATTTTAAAGAAAGCCAGACACAGAGAAAATTCACTCCTGTTCTTTATTTTCACCTTCAACATACTGGATGAGGCTCACTTACGGTTTTACTTAGTCTGCTGAATGAAATGTTAGTCTCATTTAACATCTTTACAGACATACCCAGAATAATGGCTGATCAACCATGTTGAAAACACATAGCAAAGTCAAGTGGCATGTAACACTGACAGGCATGGTTATTTAAGGAAATCATGGTGGTCTTTTGCTAGCAGGAAGAGAAGAGAGATTTGACCTCCAGACATGTAGTACATATAATTAAGGAGAACCCAGGAAAGACTTATATTCTAGATTCAGATATGACAAAAGTTGACGCTAACACATGGATTCATTAACTCCACCAATTGATCAGAAAATCTACTATATTAACCATATGCAGGCATTGGGAATAGAAAAGGCTAAAAAAAAGATAAAAAGACATTTTTTTCAAAAATAAAGTGAATAAAATTAAAACTTTTATGAAGTTAAGAAATTCTCAGGTATGTGAAAAAATAAACACTAACATATTCCATCAAAAAGATGGTGAGTATAGCAACAAAAACCGTACATTTTATGAGCAAGTATAACAAAGGATGTGAATTGCTCTGGACCTCAAATGGTCAAGAACTGCTTAAAGAAATGTTCAATGTCAGTCCATAGTCATCAGTGAAATGAAAACCAAAACAAGCTTGAGATGACAGCTTACACCCATCAGAATGGCTAAGATCAAAAACTCAAGTGACAGCACATATTGGCAAGGATTCAAAGAACAGGGAACACTGCTCCATTGTCAGTGAGATTAAAACTTTGTAAAACCACATGGAAATAAATTTTATGGTTTGTCAGAAAATTGAAAATAGTTCTACCTGAAGACCCAGCTGTACCACTCTTGGGCATATAACCAAAAGATGCTCCACAGATAACAAGGATACATGCTTCACTGTGTTCATAACAGCTTTATTCATAATAGCCAGAAGCTGGAAACAATCCAGATGTCCCTCAACCAAAGTTGATACAGAAAATGTGGTTCATTTATACAATGGAATACAACTCAGCTATTAAAAACAAGGGCATCATGAATTTTTCAGGCAAATGCATGGAACTAGAAAATATTATCCTGAATGAGATAACCCAGAACCAAAAGGGCATGCATGGAACGTACTCACTCATAAGTGAGTGTTAGTCATAAGTACAGAATACCCATGATACACCACACAGACCCAAAGAAGTTAATTAAAAAGGAAAGCCCGAGGTAGGATGCTTAAATCTGACTTAGAAGAGGGAATAAAAAAAATCATGTAAGTATATATAATAAAATAGAAATGTAAAATGAGACGATCTTTATAAAAATTCTTGACATGACATGAGACATGGAACCTCCAAAGACGACCCTGAGGGAATGGGGCCTTTCCTGTGAGACTCCCTTGAAGAAAAGTCAATTTTCATTTGCAAGTTGTTATCAATTGGAGATGGCTTCTGGGTTAGGGATAGAGGCATGTGCCCACTTCTCCTTTCAGTTCCAGAACCCCATCTGGTACAGACTTGGCAGGCTCTGTGCATGCTGCCTCAGCCTCTGTGAACCCATATGAGCATCAGCTTGTTGATTTAGGAGATCTTGTTCCCTTCTTGTCTTCCATCCTCTTTGGCTCAAACATTCTTTCCACCTCTTCTTTCACATGGATCTCTAAGCCCTGGAGGAAAGGATTTGAGGGAGACATCCCACCACTGAAAGCTTTGTGTTCCACATTACCTCTTTCTGTGTAATGTCTGGTCTCTGTATTAATTCCCATCTGCTGTAGGAAGGAAGCATCTCTGATGATGGGTGAATAAGGTATCAATTTATGAGTATAGCAGAATGTCATTAGGAATCATTTTATTGCTACATTATTTTAGTAGAACATTAGTATATGGTTTTGCCCTATGTTTCTGGGCTATCTAGCCTCCTTTCTTGGTGACCCAAGCAGAAGACATAGAGATGAAATATTATAACCTGCATGGAACTTTGTTAAATTCAGGAAGTTAACAACTCAAAGGATTCAGGAAATCCTTGAAACTAAAAGATTCACTAGGTCCTTACCCCCCTCCCCCCGCACATATTAGTTACAAGGAGTGCTGAGAGATACTCTCAAGCTGAGCTACCTAGATGGTGTTTAGATAAGCCAAACCTCCTGGAAGATGCAGAGAACTGTTGAGTTACCTGGAATGAACGCTGCAAATTACTGAGCTACCTGAAGGCTGTGCAGTGAGCTCCATGTTTCTAGCTTCCATAAGCTGTTACTCATGTTGGGTTGGATTCTTGGTGATGTAGCTCTCTTTAGGTCCTTTCCGTTCCTGTAAGAAACCTCTCACCCACACTCTTGTGAGAAATTTCAAAAAAAACTGATTGGCTCATCAATTGGCCTTTAGTAGTATCTCCTCTTGGGTCTGTCATCAGTTCCCAGCTTGAGTGAGTAGATGCTTTGTCTGTGTCTTCCCAGGAATAGTTCTATTACCTCTCCCCTAGTCTCTCTCTCTCTCTCTCTCTCTCTCTCTCTCTCTCTCTCTCTCTCTCTCTCTCTCTCACATCTCCCTCTCTTATACACATACATATGCAATGATTCTGAACATCAAATTTTAATATATTTAAAAAGGTTTGCAACTTATATTCAGAGTTGATCATTCATTCTTTTTATATAGTAAAGGACACATTGCTTGGAAGTCTGTTAGGGGCTTTCTCATGTGTGCTTTCACATACTAGGAACATTTTCTTTGTCTTTCACCCTGGTATTACAGTAAGGGTGTACAAAGACTGAAATAAGGTTAAGCTGTGGAACTGAAGCATGAAAGCAGCCATGTCTGTGGGCTTCTACTTTCTCTGATGGATTAACGGGAGTAGATCAGCCAACAGTGTAGGAAGAGTGGACAGTCTTCTCTTTTGAGCACCTCCGTGGTCCAAAGGCAGCTGTATTAAGAGAGGAGTTTCTGTATTGTGACACCACATGTCTTGATTTAATTTGCATTTTAACTTTCCTAACAGTTCTTCTTAACTCAATCTACAGTTCATGAATATACATCCGAGTGCAAACTGATAAAAGCGTAGAAGTCAATATGGCAGTTGGTAGCAAAAGTGTTATATGTGCATATTTTGATTCAACAACCTCATTTCTAGGAATCTGTAGAAACTATCAAATAATGCACAACATGGTTAGTTGAAGAACTGTTAATATTACTAAAAACTGTAGACAATGTAAGCATTCATTAATAAGGATTTTTTCAGAATAACAGTAATATAAACAGCTAACATAAAAGTCTATGAAGAAACAAAAGCTTCTCTCCTGATCTATATTCATATCTATAACAATGTGTGAATGAGTGTATGTGTGTGTGAGTGTGTGTGCATTTATATGTGTGTATGTGCTTGCACATGCCTGAAAATGAACACAAAATGTTAACAGTACTCACCTAGGTGTTAAAGGATATAGAGCTGTTTTTACAGGGTTTTTTTTCTTAATTTTTCACTTTGAGGTTTTCTATAATAAGCATTTAAGTGCTATAAAAATGAGACAAAGAAATCAAAATCCCGGGTACTTTATTTCTTTACTGTAGACTAAGGCCTATTTATTGGTCAAAAGCCCCTCCCTGCCTTACCAATCTCTAATACTGATACATTTATTGTTTTAAAAATAGTTCAAGGAAAAAGATGCAATCTTTTTTTTTTTTTTTTTAGTAGTAGTAGTTTAGATCCTGGCTGCTTTGCATAATTGTGCAACCTTATAGGACAGCTGTTCCCCATTGATAAGATAAAGCCTGTGATGTTAAGGCTCCCAGTGTCTGCAGTCCTCTGCAGCAATCCCTGCTAGGCTGAGTGAGTCACCAAGTCACCAAGGGAGCCTCCTTTCTGATCTTGCTCCCAGGCAGGAGTTGGCCCCTAGATCCTCCCTTACTCATAGGCTCCCACTTCATTATTGGGATTTGGTCTCCTGCTCTGAGGGACCTTCTCCTCCCATACATCAATGTCTAGATAGAGGTAGACACTATCCAATAGAACTGGTCCCATATGATTGTCCTCACCTTTTACCTACATCATCCCCCAACTCCCCAGAACCCCCTGCAATATTCATTTGGAATAGCACACAAAACAAAGCAGTTAAAAATAATTAAAATAGGCTCCAAGAGGAAAGTAGGCAGAATGAAGTTTCCAAGAAAAAGCATCTCATAAAGCCTGAAGCCATGGGGGCTTAAGCCTGCAATCAGAGGACCAATATTAACAACTAAGGTCAGACAAAACTACACTGCTCACTGTAGCAATACATTGTTCTATATGTTCATTATGTATTTGGGTGTTTGTTTGTTTGTTTGTTTGTTTTAGTTGTTGCTGCTGTTGTTTTGAATTCTCAGATACTTTCATATTCCACATCTGGGATTGGTATGCAAACAACAGAAACTCTGTCATTTTAGTACTTGAGTGAGTCACCAGGCCTCCTAATCAGCCTCCTAATTCCCTCACCATACTCAATTCTTCTGGAGAAGCTGATATCATGGACTCATCCAGATATTCCCGGCAGGCTCCTGCATGTCCCTCCTCGTGAGATTCTCCTTTCTCGTTGGAAAGAGATCTCAGCTCAGCATGTTTGAGTGAATGTTCCAGAATGAGGTTGCATTCATTGATGTCACCTACATCATTCAGGCTTCTTCTCGTTTGCAAGGTAGAAAGCTACTGCATGGTTATCTTTCCCTGTTCCATAACTTCCATCACTCTACCGATCAAGCAAACTTTGCCACTAACTAGGAAGTGACCACAGATTACCACATGACACATATAGCAATACCTGGATTCCCATCTTCCCTGCTGATGCGAATGTAACAACTCAGCAGACTAATGTTTGCTGTGCATTGATTGAATCTTTATTTGATTTGAATAGAGAAGCTTTGTGAACAGATTGAGTCTCATGTTCTGCTCGGGAGCCTGAAGCATCTTTAAGAAAGCAGGAGAGATCATCTTTGGTAATCGGTCCTCTCTTTCCCCTCAATGAAGTAAGGCTTAGCATCTCCTCACAGGAAATACTTCCTGATTTAACAAACAATGGAGAATGGAAAATAATAGTCAAGAAGCTGATTTTGTACACATCTCAGCAATCTCCAGATAGAGAAGAGTCATGGAGGTGCCCACAGTAAATTTCAGTCCCTGTGAGCTCTGCCATTTCTCTCCCTGAAACCTGGTGTAAAGTGATTTCCAGGTGACTGTGCCTTTGAAGCATGTCAGTATAAACCATTCTGATAGAATGATTTGCTTTTTTTTTCCACCCAGGATCCTCTGTTCCCTTAAGCCATTTGTTCCTATTCTTGCCTCTAATTCTCAGTGTTCATTGGGAGTGATTTACTCAGGGCACAGAAAGTCACTCTGCTTCTTTTCAAATGTCAATTCCTAGAACTTTCTCACATCCTCTTAGAATCATCTTAGGGGTAAGAGATCTCTCAAGTGAGGCTTTAATTATGGTTACTCCCAAGGGCACATTGTCCCCTTTGTACCCACTTAAGTTAATAGCTTTAGAGTACACCTCTGACTCCATAGGCCCCTGACTTTCCAGGTTCTCGGTGGTTCCATTATTTCTTTAGTTTAATTTTATTCTTTATATACTGGAAAAATACTTAAAAGAATAAATCTGAAGACTTCGGTTATAACACTTGGTTCACTGGCATATAATTAACACATTCTTGTTCTCTCAACTTAATTTAGAACAACATTAAATTTTCATGAATCTCACAGGATTATGTGTAGATCATGGAGTAAGGTTAAGCACAATCAGTTGTGTTGTCTAGAGATGAGCCGATAGACTAGGCCGATGAATACTTCGAGAGAAGGCTGTTCAGCATGGTTCCCTGATGGCTAGGTGTACTTCTTACCTAGTTAGGCACTCTCTTAGCCACCTAAGCTCCATCCTTGACTCAGAAGATATTCATGGATTAAACAAAACCCTCCCTTACGAAAAGCATGACACATAATGCAAACACTCTAAGAGTTATTTTACCAACTAAGAGACTTGATAAACTATGTTAGATAGTTAACTACTTAAATACTGGTTTCTTGAACATAATGCCTCCTTCTTGCCATCTAGACATATTAGTGATTGTCCTAGGAGGAGTTTCAAGTGCTGGAAACAAGAATATATTTTTCTTTGATGTCTGTCAAGTACTCCTCAGCATAAAAGGTATGCCAATATAAACAGAAATGATGGTAATAACTATAATAATAACAAGAACAAACAGGGTACGTACTTGTTTTGAAAAAGTCTTGTATACGCTTAACATATGTTTAACATAGTAAGTATTTCATCACAAAAATCCTGAGTTTGATGCTATTCTTGTTGCCATCACGAATGATAATGATCTTTTTATGAGGTCTAGAGCCTGTATAACCATTGGCTCAGGATGTCTACCACTACACTGACTTCTCCTACTTCAGAAGCTGTAATGACAGGCAGAATAATTTTCATAACAAGCAGAGCATATCTTGAGTATTCATTTTGCAATTGTGGGTGACAATATGTGCTACAGAAAAATCACTGACAAAAGAGGACAAAAGAAGTCAGCTCCTGGTAAGTAGAAGCCAGAACTAGGTGGAAGTTCGGGTACACATTGTGTCTAGCAGGCAAAAGGAAAAAAGTAAAAAAAAAAAAAATGTTTTTAAAAATGCCTTCAAGCCTTGTAGGTTGACATGTATCTAGTGATGGAAAACTTCCAAGACACTCTAAAATTGTCTTGGGAAATAACTGTTGACAAAAGTTGTTGTTGTTATTGCTGTTGTTGCCGTGCTAATAACCATTTACCCTTTCTTTGTTCATTAAGTAACCTCCCGTTTTATTCAGAATAATAATAAGCCCAGATGAAACAATGAATTTCCCTGATTTCCTTGGTATGAAAGTGGCCATTTAACTGAGCTGGATCAGCGAGATGTAAACAAATCAATTAAATAACTAGAGAAGATAAATAACTAGAGAATGTCATTTTAACATTTCACTTTCCTACAACATGTTTCCTCCAATACAGGTTTAAAAAATGGGACTTCAAACACCACACTGGACGCTCGTCTTGACATTGCAGATAGAAGTAATCATCTAAGAAGGGGGAGCAGACATAGAGATAGAGGATGGACCTATGACATCCATGGGGCCATAGCAGTTACCTTATACTGCCCAACTCCAAGTTCATTTTGTGTGAGATAAAAGCTAAACTAAGTGTAAGATACCATTTCCCTCTAGCTTCTGGTTGCATGCAGATGAATGAGTCTAACTGAATTAGTAAAGCTATGTGGAAGTGTTATGGGCAGTAGAACTTTTCAACCATTAAATTAGAAAAAAATCAAAAGGCAGGTGAGACAGGGTCCTGTGAGAGTGGCCAAATGGAGAAAAATAAGTCAGGGATTCCCTGAGCCTTGGAACTGGAAATTAATCTCTCTTTTTCTACTCTTGTTTAGTTACAAAACAATAAATTTGGATATAATTCACAAGGCTTCTTTCCAGGTAGATATTAGGCATCTGTATAGTTAAGCTCTGCTAAGAGGTAGCAGAAAGAACATGTGACTTTCTACTGATAGGGATAGTACTTTTCAGACACTGAGAAATCTTCCTTTGATCTGCTGGTCAGGGGAGTTCAAGAGAACCCTCAAATAATACAGGTTCTTGCTTTAGCATATGGTTGCTTCGAAGAAATGAAAGTAAGACACTGTGCACTTCAGAGACAGAGTTGAGCTGGATTTGACTCAGAAGCTTTTACTCTGAGAATTAGCTTTCATTGTATTGGAAGATACTATGCATGTTCCCAAGGGAGAAAAGAAATCAATACTTGTACCCATTTGTGATGTCTATGAACCATACTTACCAGCATAACTACAATCCACCAAAAATGCAATAGTGACACCCATCTAATTGGACTTAGGGCCTGCTCAAGGGAACTCATGCCTGGTACTAAAAGCCAAGCCAACTACTATGGCTGATGAGGCCGTGGAACTAGAGGAAAACCCTCTACTGCCACTTTCAAAAAGCAGCATGATCTCTAATTATACGCTTAATACTTATCCTTGTATTCTTAGGTAAGCACACAGCTTCTGCCCTTCATCAAAGAAGCTTCTTTGTGCAGCATATGGGGAACATTACAGAAAGTTGGAAATCACCAACACCACACACACAGACACACACCACACACACATACACACACACACAAACACACACACACCACATACATCAAGCATTCATTATATATTGAATGAATGACAGGGAAACTGCAATCATGAACTTAAAACCTAAACAGGACATGAATAATAACAACACAAATTTATACGTGAATATGAATGGAGAAAATCTCACAGAACCTTACCCCTAGACAAAACAAACCAACAAAACAAAACAAAAACAAACCTATAAGTAGTTAATGACTCCTAAGAGTGGGGAGTTAGTTTTCTCTAGGAATTAAACCCCTGGTTGGTTATCCAATACAAAATCCGGTAGCCCTAAAAACATATAATATAACTAATCCTATACAGACTCAGTATGTATATTTATGTATTTATTCACATACAGGGACACATCTACCCATACAATAATAATTAAAGAAGAAGAGTCCATAAATTGTAGAATGAGTTGAAAATGCTATAGGAGGGACCAGAAGAAAATGATGTTAAAACAGTACACATATACGAAATTTTAAAAATAGAATAAATAAATAACTTCTAAAAATAGTTTGTAACACTTCATATGTGCTACAAATGTGTGCATGGGCTCACTAGGAATGATTATAACAAATTGAAACAAAATTTACTGTGAAATTTGGGGCTGAGAATCTACCAGCATTTCTTCAGATAATGAAAGTGTCAGGACTGGGATTTAGAACTGCTAATTTACCCTTTCTTTTATGTGTTTCTCTGCTCCTGTTATAAACCTCTCCACTTGATTCAGACCGTGTGTGTGCTACCCAGCACTTTGTAATTACTGTTTTGTTCAGTCCAAACTCTATTAGTTTGTCTCGTCCCGTGGGGGGGGGGGGGGAAGGGGAAACACTGACTCTGTACATGTTGCAGGTTGTCCTTGAACTTGTGATTTTCCTGTTTCAACCTATTAAATAAGTTCTGGCTGGTTTTACATTTTACTGAAATAATTCTGTCATTTTTGTCATATATTTGAAATTATCTTGGTCTAAGAGAATTTTGGGCAAGAGATATCTTTATTTTCTCTACTCTAATATTATATGTAAACTTCTGGTGTTTTCACTTTATATTATGTGTTTATGTTCTTATTTTAGACTATTAGATGGTCTCAAAATAAAATATTTAATAATCTCATCCATATTTCATAGTAGTAATTACTTTGCTTCCAAGAACAGAAAAGATTTGATTTCCTGGTAAAACTCTGTTTTCTAAAATTTTTATTTTTACTTCTAGTCTTTCCTCTTTTAACCATAAAGAGGAACTATTATACAGAGCTAGCACGTCAGTATGAGAGCAGTCAGAACCGGATTAAACGAACCAGCGGTGGTAGTTTACACACACACTTCATCCAGCCTTCTGAATCAGTATCTGAAACTTCTACTACGCAGTTTTTATATTTATAAAGTAAATCTAATCATGTCTGTAAAAGTAGGCCTTAGCCTGCAGATGTTCCTCAGTTATTACACTGCTTTCTCAGAATGCAGGAGGCCGGGGTCTGATTCCTATCACCACATAAACTAGGTGTGGCATGCCTCTGTAATCCTAACACTCAGGAGGGGAGGCAGGAGGATCAGACCTTTAAGGTTTTTCTTAGTTATTTAGCAAGTTCACGCCTATACTGAGCTACATTCACATAACGACAACAACAAGAATAGTTTTAAGGAAAACTGTATGTTATATATTATCAATAGACTGTACGCCAGGTATAATGTACACTGTGATGAACTATAACTGTCAGAAGAAAAATAAATGAAGCCAAAATAATTCAGGTCCTCTGGCCTCACCCTCGTAAGCAGTATGTGAACAGGCAAACTTACTTACATTAAAATGACTGAGAGACCGTAACTATGAGCAAACAGGGTCACTATTTTGTCAAAGCAGCAAGCATGTCCACACGACACCACAGAAGGTATTTATTGACAAACTCTGATATTTAAATGTAGTGTTTGCTGATCAATCTCAGGTCAGTATCATTTTTTTTTTATTTTGTTGCTTCACAAAACCTACCAGATATTAATTTAATGAAAATCTCAAAATTGATTCCAAAACATTTCTGGTAGGTAATCAAGACTCCAGCTGATGTCAAAATACATTGCAGTGTACAAGATTCTTAGATATATTTTTTTTAAGTCTCACTTAAAGTTGCTATGAAAACATTGAAAGGCCCTCTTCTATCTCTTTGACAGATGAGGAAATTTGTCACTGAAAGAGCTGAAGGGACGGCCTAACAAAGTACAAAACTGGAGGCTCACTTTGTCCACATTCTCAGGCTGTATTGGAATAGGTCGGCTTAGCTCATAAAATGACCATGAACATTACAAGCCTTTTCCAGGTAAGTTACATATTCGGAGGTCGGATAGTGTTCAGGGTGTCTAGCTCATTAACTGCACAGTACTTGATTTGCTGTTTTGAAGTGCCTCTGCTGGTTGCTTATCGATGTTTGGCCTATGACCTCAGCACAGATTATTTCACAGCTATCAACCACTAGGCTCTTTGCTAGTTTCAGATGTGTTTATAGAAGCTGCCTCTAATCCCAGGATCACAAGGAACTGAACTAAAAACAGACATTAGTGCTTAGCTCTAAAGAAAAGGAAAAACCTCTATATTACTTTCCTCCTTCACACTATACTGACTATTTTCAGAAGTCCCTGATACGTGACCTGCACTGTTCTCCCTTGTCAGAGCCCACGCTCTCCCAGTAAGGAAGGCAGTGTGGCCAACAGAAAGGAAAACCATCCTGAATAAGGTGAAGAGAAGGAAGTACTCTGCTTCCAACTCCACACGTGGGGAGAAAACCACATGATCTCCTCAAACAATAACCAAGGGAAGAGTGCTGGGAAACCAAGTCCATCAGGAATGGACATTAGTGATAGCTTGAACTGGGGATGGAGAAACACATGCATGTGTGGTTGGGCAAAAGCACTAGAGTGACATGCATTAAAAGATTAGCAGGTTATTATTATTCACCAGAGAGGGCAATTTCTTTTATCTTTATTTTCCTCTTACCAGTATATACAAAATTTTCTGTGGCAAGAATGGATTTCTTTCACAATAAGAAAGAATATCAGCACTTGATCTTAGCCAAAAGGCCAAGAAGCAAGAACTATTCTCAACAATAAAAGAACCTCTCGGGGAATCACCATTCCAGACCTCAAACTGTACTACAGAGCAGTAGTGATAAAAACTGCTTGGTATTGGTACAGAGACAGAAAGGACGATCAATGGAACAGAATTGAAGACCCAGAAATGAACCCGCATACCTATGGTCACTTGATATTTGACAAGGGAGCTAAATTCATCCAGTGGAAAAAGGACAGCATTTTCAACAAGTGGTGCTGGCTCAACTGGAGGTCAACATGTAGAAGAATGCAAATTAATCCATTCTTATCCCCTTGCACAAAGCTCAACTCCAAGTGGATAAAGGACCTTCACATAAAGCCAGGTACACTGAAAATATTAGAAGAGAAGTTGGGGAAGACCCTCGAATACCTAGGCACAGGGGAAAAGTTCCTGAACAGAACACCAATGGCTTATGCTCTAAGATCAAGAATCGACAAATGGGACCTCATCAAATTGCAAAGCTTCTGTAAGGCAAAGGACACTGTCAACAAGACAAAATGGCAACCAACAGATTGGGAAAAGATCATTACCAATCCTACATCTGATAGGGGGCTAATATCGAATATTTACAAAGAACTCAAGAAATTAGATGCCAAACAACAAAATAACCCCATTAAAAATGGGGTACAGAGCTAAACAAAGAATTCTCAACTGAGGAAACTCGAATGGCTGAGAAACACCTTAAGAAATGCTCAACATCCTTAGTCATCAGGGAAATGCAAATCAAAACAACACTGAGATACCACCTCACACCAGTCAGAATGGCTAAGATCAAAAACTCAGGTGATAGTAGATGCTGGCGAGGATGTGAAGAAAGAGGAACACTCCTGCATTGTTGGTGGGGTTGCAAGCTGGTACAACCACTTTGGAAGTCAGTCTGGCGGTTCCTCAGAAAATTGGACATAGCACTACCTGAGGACCCAGCTATACCACTTCTGGGTATATACCCAGAAAATGCCCCAACAAATAACAAAGACATATGCTCCACTATGTTCATAGCAGCCCTATTTATAATAGCCAGAAGCTGGAAGGAACCCAGATGCCCTTCAACAGAGGAATGGATACAAAAAATGTGGTACATTTACACAATGGAATATTACTCAGCTATTAAAAATAATGAATTTGAGAAATTATTAGGTAAATGGATGGAACTAGAAAATATCATCCTGAGTGAGGTAACCCAATCACAAAAGAACACACATGGTATTTACTCACTGATAAGCGGAGATTAGCCCAAAAAATTTGAAACAACAAAGATTCAACTACCAGACGACATGAAGCTCATGAAGAAGAAAGAACAAGTGAGGATGCCTAGGTCTTTCTTAGGAGGAGTAACTAAATAACCAAGGGAGCAAATATGGAGACAAAGTGTGGGTCAGAATCTGAAGGGGGGGTTGTAGGGAGACCATTGCGTCTGGGTATTCATTCCATAGGCAGTCACCAAAAATAGACGCTGATAGGGATGTCAGGATGGGAAAGCTGACAGCAGCCGGATAAGGCTGTCTCCTTAGAGGTCTCTCAGAGTCGGACATACCCAGAGACAGATACCCACAGCTATCCATTAATCTGATCAAAGTTCCCAATGGAGGAGTTAGAGAGTAAATTGAAGGAACCGTGAACCGTAAGGGCTGGTGGCCCCGTGAGGAAAGCAACAATACCAACCAGCCAGAGCTCCCCAGGGTCTAAACCACCAGCCTAGGAGCACATAGGGAGAGACACATGACTCCAGCTGTATATGTAGGGGAGGATGGCCCTGTTGGGCATAGGTGGGAGACAAGATAATTAGTACCCTGAAGGCTGAGCACTGAGGGGGGGGATCTGAGGGTGGGGAGGGAGGCTGGGGGTAGGTGGGTAAACACCTTCATAGAGGCAGGAGGAGGGGGGATGGGATAAGAGGTTCCTGGGTGGTGGGGGAAATATGGTAAGGGGATAAAATTTGAAATGTAAATATTATATCCAATAAAAGAGGGGAAAAATAGAAAAGCGGTTAGAACCAACATTCTTAATAAAATGTCAGCCCTCTTCTAAAAAAAAAAAAAAACTATCTTGATACTAAAATTTGTTTTGAGAATTGTATATTGCAGAATGATCAGCCTTGGTGTATCTACTCAACAAGCAAGCTAGGCAGACCTGCTCAAACCTCTGAGGTCCGTGAATTCCTTCTGGAGGCAGCGAAGACACAGCATCAGAGGATTGTCAATTTGCTCTCCCCCCCACTCCTCTTCTAATATCTCAACGCCCATAATCAGCTTGAAGAAGCTAATGATGAGTCAGCGCCCCTATTCCCTGGGCATGGGGACTAAGGTGGTAAATGTTGGGCTGTCTCTCTAGGGAAAAGTAGTGGTTTTGTCGGAATAGAGAGGATTAGTTAGGGTTTATTGCATAGCCATAACCTATTAGTGGAAATCTGTGTAATTATTATCAAGATGAAGATATAAATTCTTAAATGGCACCAATTTACTTTGTTTACAAATTTTAAGATTTTCATTGGCATGAGCTTCTTAGTGATATAAGAGTGAGATGAATATTGTTACTCTCATAGGCATTGTACCAGTATAACACACTTAGGAATACAAAGCTTAGACCCAGCCCTTCTTCAACTTTTTTAACTGATTTGAGATGGTCAGCCTGTGAGTTAAGGGACTATAGCAAATTCATGACTTGGAGTTTATTATAAGGGTGTTCTCTATGTTTTATTTAGAAATAGCTGAGTGGAGTTAACAGGCAACAGTCCAGATTACCTTACATGGATAGCTGGTTTTCAAAACATCAGAAATCCTTAGAATTGACATGACAAACATTTCAGTATTAATGTTCATTTTCATTAGAGACCTGTCTGCTCCGGACAGCTTCCTATGTTAAATTCTAAGAAGAAATTGAGCATCCTTGGAGTTACTCCAGTTGTGGTGAGACAGCCACTAGGCAAGAATTGCCACTTTCCTTCTACAGACAAATTACTGTCCAGAAAAGGACACACTTGCAGAATAGTCGACTGATTATATCTGCCTAGACAGAGTAATCAGCCCTTAATAATTCTGCAGCACTAAGGTCTGTCAGATGATCCTGGGCCAGAAGGCAGAAGAACAGATGCTCCAACGTTTTGAAGTAGAGCGAGTGTCCAGGTGTTCAGAGGTCTCTATAAATTGGCTAAGTTTTAGAAGCTATGCTTTGTGCTTCCCACAATTATAGTCAACTCAGTCATTCTGGATTTCTGACGAAGTTGAAAACTTATAGCTATTTACCTTGAGAGAAAAGATCTGAGTGTATGGTCATCAGCTGACATTCATCCTAAAGCCAGGTTCAGAACTAAATGTTTTAGTTAGGAGAGATGACAGAGGTGCTGGTAGGTCAACAAAAGGATGGACTGGGTATTAGGACTATCTTGTACCTCACTGGTACAAATTGGCATAATTATGCTCTAATTGTATTTTGAGAGAAAAGTTTCCTTTTAACAGGAAGGGTGATGTGTAGGAGGAGCTAAGGTGGGAGGAGTACTGAGAGGAAGAAAAGGAGTAAGAAGAGGAGAAGAAGAAGGAGAGGAGAAGCTAGGTGATGAAAGAGAGATAGAGGGGGGAGACAGGGAAGCAGATGTTCATGAATCTCCACCAGTCAAAGATAGTAGATATATCTAGGTTGGGTAGTGGGTTACACCTCTGATTGAACAATACCAAACTTATAAAGCCTATGATTAACATTTTTTTAAAAAAAATGTATAAATGCAAAAAGGAAAAGGGGGCATGGGATAGGGGTTTTCTAAGGGGGGGAAAGGGGAAAGGGGATGGCATCTGAAGTGTAAATGAAAGATCTAATAAAAAAAAAAGAAAAAAAAAGAAAGAATATCAGCAGGCAAAGGGAAAATATCTTTAATGTTTTTATAACAAAGCAAACCCAAACAGAACTTTTCAAATTATTCATGAGGTTGAAACATGCTCACTCAAAGGTAGCAATCAGATTTAATGGTGGAAGGTAATGCATTTTAAGACTTCAAGTCAGTACTGGTTTGTCATTTCATAACAGGACAATTTTTTAAAGTCACATGTACTTATTAGCATTTACCATGAACATTGCTAAAATAAGTTTTAGGTACATTTAAATAAATTAGACAGGAAAAATAGTTGCTACTTACCTTCATGTTACTCTTACAGAATAAAAATGAATAAAAATGAGTTAATGAACAAATGAAAAATAAAGAAAGCATGACAAGCTTAACATGAATATAAATCCAATTAAATTTTTAATTTTTACTTTTAAAAATATAATGAAACACATTCACATGTACACTTACACATGAAAACAAATCTCATTCATCAAGTTGGTATTTATGCATTTTCATACCCACTAGGATCTGTTACTCCAAAATCAATAAATCAGTACCTGTCACATTCTGTGAATGTTCTGCTGGCCAGCACAAAGCATCAGAAAATGGGAAGCCTCCAGGGGGCTGAAATCTAACAAGTGTTCTTTGGATAGTCTGTTATATTCTTTGAATCGTTGCTTTGGATGATGATTGTGATGTTTCAAGTGGCCCCAACACACAGTGCTGAAGCGTTGTCTAGGGATCTGAAGCACAAGAAGGATGTGATGTGCTTTAAGGAGAAAATGAAGTGTAGAATAAGTTTTATCCAAGTATGAAACATGATGCTGTTAACTGTGAGTTTGTTGTTTATGAATTGATAATGTATATTAAATTAGGACTCCTCCTATCAAAGCACACACAAAGCAAGGTTATATTGTACATGGAAGTAGAAGTGGAGAATTGTTGACCAAAACCTACAGATATGAAAATGAGTAAATTCTGAGAATATAACATTCAACATGGTGACATTAATAACAGTTTGGTAGTGTTACCTGAAACTTCCTAACTGGGTAGATTTTAAGTCCTCTTGTAAAAAAAAGAAAAAGAAAAGAAAAAAATAACAATAAGTTGTATATTGATTGATTGGTGATGATCCTGTGATTACAGAGCTCAGAAGAACTTAACCTGTAATTAGTTTAGGAATAAAAGTTTAATATTTGATAACTTAGTGTTTAAGGAAACTTTGTAAGACATAATTTTAACAGTATATAAGGTGTGTGTGCATGTATGAGTGTGTGTGTAAATTTTATGTTATTATTTGGTAAAAAGCACAATCAATAAAAACCTTGGTTGTTAGTACAGATCAGTTTTAAATATCGTACCTCTGAAAATGTCAAAATCTAGAACTAGTTTATTGATTAGATCTATGAATTGATAATGGAATGGTGGTACATACCTCCATCCCAGCATTTAGGAGGTAGAACAGAAGAATTGCAAGTTTGAGGCCAGCTGAGTTACACTGGAAGATGCCATCTCAATAATAAGAAGAATTTTAAATTTAAATATAAAACTTAAAAAATGTTGGAGATGCAGCTTAGTGGAAAATCTAAAGAATTTATGGAATACTTTTTAGTCTCAATTAGTTTTTTCCTAGGGAAAAAAATAATGAAGACAAAGGACAGGACTAACACAAATTTAAAACAAATGGCCAGTGTGACTGCAGAGTGCTAAGATGAGGGTGAAGCAGAAATGGAGACTATGTGCGGCCTAATGGTAGAGGAACATAGGGTCTGCTGCAGAGGGCAAACTTGAGCTTTTACCTTTGGAAACCATGGAGGGAATTTAAAGAAAACAGTAGTCTGATCTCATTGTCCTTTAAGATAGATTTGTTGTTGATGGAGAATGAACTGGAAAGGAAGGACGAACTGACCTGAGAATGCCCAGTCCCAAGTCTGTACCAACAATGGGAGTGTAGGACTCGGCTGATGAGTGAATAAAAACAAACAAACAAACAAACACAAAACCCCAAAAATACAAAACAACAAAAAGAACCTGAGGCTGAGAAGTATATGTGTAAGACAGTTACATGAAGTTAGTTAAAAGAAAAATAAATACCGAGTAAGGAGAACACCAAACCAGGAAACTGAACAGTGCTCGAATTGGCTGAGACTGGGGGTTCTTGGCAAGTCCCTCTATAAGTCTCATCTGTGAAATGTGGTAATTACGCTTTTCTCATAGGGTTGTTCTGAGGATTATATAAAAATTCATATGTTCAACATCTGTAGTGATTGACATATATTAAGTTCGATGATGATATTAGGCAAAGCTACAGTGTATATAGAGTAGAAACTAGGCTATCGTGAGATCAAGAACAGTGCTTCCCTTGCCGGGAAGTTATGGCACACGCCTTTAATCCTAGCACTTGGGAGGCAGAGCCAGGCGGATTTCTGAGTTCAAGGCCAGCCTGGTCTACAGAGTGAGTTCCAGGACAGCCAGGACTACACAGAGAAACCCTGAAACCCTGTCTCGGAGAAACAAACAAATAAACAAACAAACAAGACAGTGCTTTCAAGTAGTTCAGTATCCTCATGGGTTTGTCATGACAGGTGATGATGGTGAATTTAATGTGAAATTTGCTAAATTGGCAAAGGGGCCAAGAATATGGAACCCCTGAATTGGTGCCCTGACATCATCTTCCCGTGTAGTATCAAATTATTAAGCCATCTTGCTGGATTTTGGGCAGTGAGAGTCTAATATAGTTTGAGGTGGACCATACAGATGATCCATGGTTGTCTGTTGGCTTTACCCAGTAAGTCTTCCCTAAATTCTAACCCGAAGAGACTCTGCCTCATCCAGATGTGGAGACTCAATCCACTTAACATAGTGATGTGTCTGGACTGCTGAGTCTTCTTCATCCAGCAGCAGATGGAAGCAGATGCAGAGACCCACAGCCAGACATCAGACTGTGCTTGGGGAGTCTTATGGAAGAGTGAGGGGATAGAACAGAGCAAGCTGGAGGGGGTAAAGGACACCACAAGTAGATGTATACGGTCAACTACCTTGAGTCCATTGGGGCTCATTGAGATTGGACCACCAACCAAAGAACGTGGAGGAGCTGGACTTAGGCCCACTATACATTAGTAGCAGATGTTCAGCTTGGTCTTCATGTGGGTCCCCTAAAAATTGGAGAGGAGGCTCTCTCTGACTCTGTTGCCTGCCATTGGATCCCCTTCCCCAACTGGACTGCCTAGTTGGGCCTCAGTGGGAGAGGATACTCTTAAGCCTACTATTACTGAATGTTCCCGGGTGGGTTGGTACTCAAGAGGGCTTCCCCTTTTCTGAGGAGAAGGGGATGGGGTAATGGGGGAAGTTATGTGTAAGGGGGATACTAGGAAGAGAGAAGAGATAAGGGGGCTATGATCAGGATATAGAGTGAATAAATAATTTAAAAAAAACCCTCATACTCAGACACCTCCAAAACTCTACCTGCTGGTTGGAAGCACAGTCAAGGTCACAGACTATCTATCTATCTATCTATCTATCTATCTATCTATCTATCTATCTATCTATCTATTTATTTCAAAAACTTGTATTTTTAATTAATTTACTTATTTACATTTCAAATGTTGTACCCCTTCCCAGTCACCCCTCCAAGAGTACCCCACCCCATCCCTCCCTCCCCTTTGCCTCTAAGAGGGTGCTCCCCATCCACCTACCTACTCCCACCTCATTTCACCTCTCTAGCATACCCCTTCTGGGGCATCATGCCTCCACAGGACCAAGCATATCCCCTCCCACTTAGGCTAAACATGGCAGTCCTCTGCTACATATGTAACAGGGGCCACAGACCAGCCCATGTATGTTCTTTGGTTGGTGGCCCAGTCCCTGGGAGCTCTGAGGGGTCCGGTTAGTTTATACTATTGTTCTTCCCATGGGGTTGCAGTCCCCTTCAGCTCCAGTCCTCTTCCACAGGGGTCCCCAGGGTCAGTCCAATGGTTGGCTATAAGTATCTGCATCTGTCTCAGTCAGGTGTTGGCAGAAGACAGCCATGCCAGACTACTGTCTGCAAGCATATCTCAGCATCATCAGTGGTGTTGGGATCTCATGTCTGTGCATAGGATGGATCCAAGGTGGGGCAGGCAGTCTCTGGATGGCCTTTTCTTCAATCTGTGTTCCATTTTTTACCCCTGTATTTCTTTTAGATGGGAACAATTCTGGGTTAAAATTTTTGAGATGGGTGGGTGGCCCCACCTCTCAAAAAGTGACCCTGTCTATCCACTGGAGGTGATCTCCTCAGGTTCTGTCTCTCTTCTGTTGGACATTTCAGCTAATATCATCCACATTGAGTCCCGGGAACCTTGCATATCCCTGGTGTTTGAAACTTTCTAGTGGTTCCTCTTGTTCCCAACCCCATACTGCTGAATATTTCTATTCATCTCCTAGCCATCTAGGCTTGTCTCCTGTCTCTCTCCCATATCTGATCCTGCCCCCCCCATTTTCCTCCCCCTCCTACCCATGTCTCTCCCTCCCTCTGCCTCCCATGATTATTTTTGCTCCCCCATCTAAGTGGGATTGGAGCATCCTTGGGCCTTTCTTCTTGTTAAGCTTCATATGGTCTGTGAGTTGTATCATGGGTATTCTGAAATTTTTGCAAATACCCACTTATTGGTGAGTACATACCATGTATGTCCTTTTGGTTCTGGGTTACCTCACTCAGAATAATATTTTCTAGTTCTAGCCATTTGCCTGCAAAATTCATGATGTTCTCATTTTTAATAGCTGAGTAGCAATACATTGTATAAATGTACCACATTTTCTGTATCCATTCTTCTGTTGAGGGACATCTGGGGAGTATCCAGCTTCTGGCTATTATAAATAAGGCTGCTATGAACATATTGGAGCATGTGTCCTTGTGAGATGGTAGAGCATCTTTTGGGTGTATACCCAGGAGTGGTATAGCTGGGTTTTCAGGTAAAAATATTTCCAGTTTTCTGAGGAACCAACAGATTGATTTCCAGAGTAGATTGATTTTCCAGATTGCAAACTGGAAATCAACAAATTGATTTCCAGTTTGCAATCCCACCAGGAATTGAAGGGGTGTTTGCCTTTCTTCACATCCTTGCTAGCATATGCAAGTTTTTGATCTTAGCAATTCTAAATGCAGTACTGTGGAATCTCTGGGTCATTTTGATTTGCATTTTACTGGTGACTAAGGATGTTGAAAATTTCTTTAGGTGCTCCTTGGTCATTCAAGATTTCTCGGTTGAAAATTCTTTGTTTAGATCTGTACCCCATTTTAGTTGGGTTATTTGGGTTTCTGGAATCTAACTAACTTTTTGAGTTCTATGTGTATTTTGGATATCAGTCCTCTATCACATGTAGAATTAGTAAAGATCTTTTCCAAATCTGGAGGTTACTGTTTTGTCCTATTGACAGTGTCCTTTGCCTTACAGAAGATTTTCAGTTTCATGACATCCCATTTGTCAATTGTTGCTCTTAGATCCTGAGCCATTGATGTTCTGTTTAGGAAATTTTCCCTTGTGCCAATACGTTCGAGACTATTTCTCACTTTCTCTTCTATTAGATTCAGTGTATCAGGTTTTATGTGGATGCTCTTAATCCACTTGGACTTGAGCTTTGTACAAGGAAATAAGAATGGATCAATTTGCATTCTTGCACATGCAGATCACCAGGTAGACCAGCATCACTTGTTGAAGATGCTTTCTTTATTCCACAGTATGGTTTTGGCTTCTTTGTCAAAGATCAAGTGTACATAGGTGCGGGTGTTTTTTCTGGGTCATCAATTCTATTCCATTGATGTCGACCTGTCTGTGTCTGTACCAATAGCATATGGTTTTTATCACTATTGCTCTGTACATAATCCACTACATAAACAAACTCAAAAAAAATCACATGATCACCTTATTAGACGCTGAAAATGACTGACAAAATACAACACCCTTTCTTGTTAAAAGTCTCAGAGAGACTAGGAATTCAAGGCTCATACCTAAACATAATAAAAAACAATATACAGCAAACCAATAGACAATGTCAAATTAAATGTAGAGAAACTTGAAGCAATCCCACTAAAATTAGGGACAAGACAAGGCTGACCTCTTGCTCCATATTTATTCAATATAGTACTCAAAGTTCTACCTAAAGCAATCACACAACAAAAGGAAGTCAAAAGGATATAAATTGGAAAGAAAGAAGTCAAGGTATCACTATTTTCAGATGATATGACAGTATACATAAGCGAACCAAAAAAATCTACCAGAGAACACCTACAGCTGACAAACAAGCTCAGCAAAGTGGCAGGATATAAAATTAACTCAAATCAGTGGACTTTCTCTATACAGAGATAAATGGGCTGAGAAAGAAATTTAAAAAAAAAACACCCTTCATTCACAATAATTACAAATAATATAAAATATCTTGGTGTAACTCTCACCAAGCAAGTGAAAGATCTGTGTGACAAGAACTTCAAGTCCCTGAAAAAAGAAATCGAAGAAGACCTCAGAAGATAGAAAGATCTCCTGTGCTCGTTGGATTGGTAGGATTAATTTAGTAAAAATGGCCATTTTTACCAAAAGTAATCTACAGATCCAATGCAATCCCCATCAAAATTCCAAATCAATTCTTCATAAAGATAGAAAGAGCAATTCTCAACTTCATATGGGATAACAAAAAACCCAGGATAGCAAAAACAATTCTCAACAGTAAAAGAACTTCTAGGGAAATCACTATCCCTGACCTCAAACTGTACTACGGGCTCTTCTTTTAAATGGAAAAAGAGCTGGGGCAAAGAAAGGCTGATGTGTCTCAAAGACAAACTGTCTGCTTTAAATTGACTTAGCAGGTTTCTTTCCCCCATGGTTCAAGCTAAATGGGCTTACCGCACTTCCTGACCAAATTAGTGTAGATCACAAAATTATAAGGAAGTAATATGATACACCGACTAAATTAACTACAGTTAAATTTGGCTAACACTTAGAAAACATGAGGATGTCTAGAGATGTGAGTTAGGCTTCTTTGAGACAATCCTAGCAATGATGGAGCAAGCCTGCTGGCTAGAGGTGTGCTCACTCAATGCAACAGGCAACCGTGGAGCAGCAGTTCACTCAGACACTCACATAATAAACCTGTGGCATGAGTCTTCATGGTTTCTGTTATAACAATAACTAGGCAATATTATTCTTTTTCTGGTAAAGATGGTGTGATTAAATAAAGCAACACCAGTTTCAATCAAATATGGATGGTCTCCAAAATTTGGAAACAGGTAATCTTATTTTCCTTCCTAAAAATTAAGAAATCTATATATTATTTATCTCATCACATCAGCTTAAAATGTTTATCACTCAGGCCAAAGCAGAAGAGTGGATAATTAAATTGTTTTTGCTGCCTAAGTACGCAGCAGCAAAAAAAAGTTTAGCCTGTCACTGGTTTGCCATTCCTTCAGTCTCTGCTCTATTTTTAACCCTGCATTTCTTTTAGACAGGATCAGTTTTAGGGCAAAAATTTTGTAAGTGGGTTAGTGTCCCCATAACCCCTGGGGGTCCTGTCTGGTTACTGGAGGTGACCTATCCAGGTTCCATATCCCCTCTGTTGGCCATTTCAACTAAGGTCATCCACATTGCTTCCTGGGAGCCTCCCCCAACTCAGGTCTCTGGCACTTCCCAGCAATCTCCTCCCACCCCTAGCAGTTGCATTATTTCCATTCATTCTCCTGGCTTTTGGGGCCTCTCACCTGTTTCTCCCCATACCCGATTCTTTCCTCATCCCCCTCACTTTGTCTCCCACCCAGGTCCCCCCTCTGCCTTCCAGAACTATCTTGTCCCCCCTTATAAGTGAGATTGAAGCATCCTCACTTGGGCCTTCCTTCTTGTATAACTTTTTTGGGTCTGTTGGGTGTATCATCGGTATTCTTTACATTTTGGCTGATATTTACTTATCAGTGAGTATATACCACTGAGTCTGGTCCTTTTGAGTCTGGGTTACCTCACTCAGGATGCTATTTTCTAATTCTATCCATTTGCCTGCAAAATTCACGATGTACTAGTTTTTAATAACTGAATAACATTCCCTTGTGTGAATGAACCACATTTTCTGTATCCATTTTTAAGTTGAGGGACATCTGGATTGCTTCCAATTTCTGGCTATTATGAATAAGGCTGCTATGAACATAGTGGAGCACATGTCCTTGTGGTATGTTGGAGCATCTTTTGGGGTGTATGACCAGGAACGGTATAGTTGGGTCTTCATGTAGAACTATTTCCAGTTTTCTGATGAACCACCAGATTGATTTCCAGAGTGGTTGTACCAGCTTGCAATCTCACCAGCAATGGAGGAGTGTTCCTCTTTCTCCAATCCATGCCAGCATGTGGTGTCACTTACATTTTGATATTAGCCATTCTGATTGGAGTAAGGTGGAATCTCAGGGTCTTTTTGATTTGCATTTTCCTGATGACTAAGGACATTGAGAATTTCTTTTAATGTTTCACAGCCATTCAAGATTCCTCTATTGAGAATTCTGCTTAGCTCTGTACTCCATTTTTTAATTGAGTTATTTGTTTTTCTGGAGTTCTTGATTTCTTTGTATATTTTGGATATTAGCCCTCTATCAGATGTAGGATTTATAAAGATCTTTTCTCACCCTGTAGGTTGTGATTTTGTCCTATTGACAGTGTCCTTTGCCTTACAGAAGAAGCTTTTCAGTTTCAAGAGTCTCTGCTTTAGAATCTAGGCCATTGGTATTCTGTTCAGAAAATTGTCTCTGGTATCAATTCATTCAAGGCTATTTCCCACTTTCTCTTCTATTAGATTCAGTGTATCTGGTTTTATATTGAGGTTCTTGATCCACTTGGACTTAAGTTTGTGCAGGGTGATAAATACAGATCGATTTGCATTCTTCCTCATGCAAACCGACAGACCAGCACCATTTGTTAAAGATGCTTTCTTTTTTTCCACTGTATGGTTTTGACTTCTTTTCAAAGTCAAGTGTCTGTTGGATGTGTGTGTTTATTTTGAGGTCTTCAGTTCTATTCCATTGATCAACCTGTCTGTTTCTGTACCATTAATATGCATGTTTTATCGCTATTGCTCTGTAGTACAGCTTGAGGTCAGGAATGGTGAGTCCTCCTGAAGTTCTTTAACTGTTCGGGATTGTTTGGGCTGTTGAGTTTTGTTTTGTTTTTCATATGAAATTGAAAATTGCTCTTTCAAGGTCTGTAAATATTGTGCTGGAATTTTGATGGGAATTTCATTGAATCTGTTCTTTTGGTAAGATGGCCATTTTCACTATGTTAATCCTATCAATCCAGGAGAATTGAGATCTTTTCATCTTCTGAAATCTTCCTCTATTTTTTTTAATTCAGGGACTTGAATTTCTTGTCATATAGATCTTTCATTTGCTTGGTTAGAGTTACACATAGACATTTTATATTATTCATGGCTATTGTGAAGGGTGTTATTTCCCTAATTTCTTTCTTAGCCCATTTATCATTTATATAAAAGAGGGCTACTGATTTGTTTGAGTTAATTTTATATCCTGCCACTTTGCTGAAGTTGTTTGTCACCTGTAGGAGTTATCTGGTAGAATTTTCTGGGTTACTTATGTATACTGTCTTATCATTTCATCAATAGTAAGCCTGTGTCTTTTTAAAGAACAGTTACATAACAGAAATAATTTTTCAAAATAGCTAGTAGTCAATTCAAATATGTCTATCTGTCTGTCTCTGTGTCTGTCTCTCCTCTCTTCCTCCTACCTCCTTTTCTCTTAGAGAGAGAATTTTGTCTTGTCACTCCAAGAATGATAGGTAATCCAAACAAAGAAGAAAACCGTTCAACTGCAAAAACATTTCAAACCAGATGAATCCAGCTGGAAGGGGGTACCTTTTTTACCCCCTCCCAGCTGGATTCATCTGCTTTTGACTGCACAGTATTCATAAATTCAATGCATGTTTGTAATACAATTAGCTATCAGAAAGGACAAGAGACTTATCATATATGGATGGGAATAGAAAAAAATATGTCTGGAGATACATTGTCATTCAAAGAAACTCCTGTTCTGATATCCAGATTATGTATAATAAATAGTAATCAAGTCCTCTGCTATTTTAAAGAGATGCACTCTTTGATACTTATCATAGCTTAGAATATGTAATAAAATTAATTGTTATTAAAATTATCAGGGTATACGTATACAATAAACAAAACTGACTGTAGGTGTCATTTGCTACACAGAAAATCTTGATCAAGCAGAGACTGATTAGATGCATCTAAATTAAAGACATTTGTTATAGCAAGTGACTGAAATATACTCATTGTTATTGAAGAATAGTTACCTATCAGATATTGGATGTGTGGATATAAACATACATTTTTAAGAATTTAAATGGAGTAAAAATAATCCTTTGGTTTTTATGGAAAAAATAATCAAATCTTTCTTCAGTATTTTCTGATGCATTCAAACTGCTTCAAGGTTACCTTTTCAGACACCAATAATCTATATATAACCTGACAACAAAAGTTCTACCTGATTTGTGAATTCTATGTCTGTTCTGTTTTGTGGAACAACTCAATGTCATAACCGAGACCTTGAAGATGCTTCTGTCCAAGACCTTGAAGATGCTTCTGTTATTCAATCTTGTTGGATGCCAGTCACATTTTTGATTCCCCTGGAATCTCATAATTCCAGCATTTTACCAGCTGTCTCAGAGTTCTAGAACAGCCATTACCTCAAGAAAGAACAGGCTAGCTCTAGTATTTTCTCCCACTAAAAGAAAAGACAAAACATAAAGCAACATTACAAGTTACATTAAAATGTAATGTATAGACTGTAAAACAACCAAAGATACAATTTGCACACAATTAAGTAGCGCCAAATACATTCTAATGAGTGCATTTACAGAAGATACCGGCAACACTCGGTGAACATGCTGCTTGCTAATTCACTAGGTAACTTGGACACCAAAACATAACGTTCTCTTTAAGTGTGTTGAATACAAAAACCAACAAAACATATGCAGCCATCAAACAAAGCCTGTCTTCTTTGTAATGAACCATATAATTACCCAGAAGGCTAATGCTATTGGGGAAGAAACACATACCTTCTAACTAAAGTCTGCCCAGAGTTGAAATCAGCTGAGCTTCATTACAACAATAATGCCATGCAGATCAACCAAAAAGACACAACTACAAAATGATCTGACAGCACAGTTGCTTACAGGAGGGTGAATAGGATTTGCTTTTCTTTTATTTTCCTCTCTTTTTTCTTTTATTTTTTCACTTAAGTGGGAATAACATCAATTTATTGAATACCCAGACCACATGTTGAATGCCAGTTTCAACCAGTCTAATTAAAGGTGTAAGGACAATGGAAAAGTACTATTCCCCTGCTATAATAAAATGCCATCTCTTTATGTCTTTATTTTACAGATAGGAAGCCTAAGGTATGCACTGCCATGAGGAACATTTTCTTGTTAAAAATATTCTTATTTTTAATAAATAAACAAAATAAACAAAAATGAGCAGCAGGCAATCTAGTCATCTAATTGTCTAGAAGTTCAATCCAACATACATGCATAAATAACAATGTCACTGACACGCCTAATAAAATATTTCTCTTTGAGCTGGGCCTTGCTCATGGTTGTGAGCTACATATGATATGCAAACCTTCAGAAATATGTAATTCTATTTAAAGTGTGCTTAGTATTAACTAGGCAATCTGACTTGGGTATTACTCTTGTGTACACAGCAAGTTAACACATTAGATACAATCACATAGACTGTGCATTCAAACAGGAGCACAGGCTGAGGAAGAATACTAATGTATTCATATTCTCATTGATGTTGATAGAAAGAAAATCACTGTGGTCCATTCAGGCCTCCTCCTCCCTTAAGAAGGATGAGCTTTGATAATGAGTAAGTTGAAGTCTGTCTGCATTCTGATGACATTATAGGGTTACAGGGATCAACAGAGGTGGGAGGCGTCCTCCTGGTTGGGTATTATTGAGTATTTGAGGTTTTCACCTATGAGAAACCCCAAGGTTGAAAAGCATCAGTATATGTTTTAGACTGAGTATTTCTTAATTCCTAGTTAGAGATAAATTGCTTTTTAATTTACCTTTAGCCTTTGAACTGAGTCTCTTAAAACACAATTCCATCCAGAAATTAACTATGAATTACCTATGTGATGGTTTCATCTCCAGGGACTTATGATCTAGAATCAATTATGAAGATAAAATGTATACACAACTTCTAATTGTCTTTTAAACCAGAGCTTCTTAAGTTTTTCCCTTGTACACCACCTTGTATTTTAAGAAATTTTTAAGCAATCTCAATAATATATATATATATATATGTAATGAATAAACTTATTTTAAATAATTGTGGTTATATATGATTTTACTTTTTATTAAAGATGAAAGAAAATTTGTATACTGACAAAATGAATGTATGTGCTTTGCACAGACAAAATTAAATCTTAGCTGAATATTTGATATTGTAGGATGTAGGGTGTCTTTAACAACTTTCAGAGTGATCTAATTTTAATTTTGTAATTGCTAATGCTGAGAAAGTTGCTTCATAAATATACAGTAAAAACTGACAGAAGCACATTTAGACTCATTGCTAAAAATGTTGAAAATTCCAACCAAATCTCAAGTTAAAATTTGTTTAATGATTTTAATGAAATTTAAGTCAATCCCTCAGATTAATTTTAAAAGTAAAAGACTCTAACACTATAAACTGATTTTATACTTACATGCTTAGAAATGACAGTAGAGATACAATAAATGCTGTTTTTCATGATTAAAAACCATTATGTTTCTATTGGAGCAGAAAACTTTACATATACAACAATAGACTTTATCATAAATGTGAGCTGACACATTTCGAGAAGTATTCATTGGCATTGCATGGCAAGATGGAGTATGCAAGGAAAAGTGTACATGTGTGTTCAGAATCGTGGCACCAGAAGTCAAGCAAAGCAGCATGGAGAGTTCTGCCCCAGAGCTGTGGATTCACTACATGTTTTGTTTATAATTAATGTTTGGCCATTGAACATTCAAAAACCTTTTACTGTTGCCATAGTTATTGGACATCCTGCTCCAAGATCACAACCCACACTTTAGAAAGGTGCGTGATAGAGTATGTTAATTAAAGTGTGCCCACTGCAAAGTCACTGGCATGATTACATAAAGTATAGGAGAGAAACCTGATTTCCTCTACTAATGATGTAATGTTATAACCATGGGAAGGAAAGTAGGACCACTTTGTTTGATTTTTCTTTGTGATAATCTTAATGTATTAAAATATGAAAGAGGCACATAATTCTTTTACTTAAATCCCTCAAAGCCACATTTAATCAGATATCCAAGAGTATTTTTTAGATGAAAAGGAGTATATTGAGGCTTACTTAAACTGTTGTTTGACAATAAATTCATTTATGAAGTAAATTTAGAGGTCTTTGGGAGAGTCACAGAGACTTTACACATCTTATATTTACCTAACGGAACCATGATAAACTGTTTTCCCCGATCCGATGGAACTCATCATGAATTACAGCTTCCCCTTATCAGCCTTTCTATTTTATATTCATTTGAAGAGTCAAAGAAAAGTCCTTATATATTTTAGATGTGGCTGAATTTCTCTCATTATATGTCTTTCCAAGGGGACTGTGACAATCCATTTATCTCACAAAATGAATCATATGAATGAATCTATCACTGTTATAATTCTGCCTCCTTCTAGCAAAGGAAAAGTGTCTTTTTACTTTAAAGCATTAATGTCAAGTAGGAGTCACTAAGAGATCGGCAATTATTTCAATAGAGTGAGGGAAGGAAAATTACCTGGACTGCTGATACCAAACATCATGAGTTAGGCCAAGCTTCTCAGGTTAGAGCCACATCCACAAAGTGACTAGATTGCTGTCATTTGAGGAATTAGCTACAAATTCAGATTCATCTCGTCTGTCCCTTTGGCTTTGATAATTCGTTACGACGCCTTGCCAAGTGGATGAAAATTGTGTTAAACAGAAAGGATGCAGATAAGAAACAGCCATGGGAAATTGGCAGTGATGTTCACTTTATGTTCATCTTGATCCTTTCCCTGACACGCGAAGGTGTGATAATAGACATTCCCCTTTTGGGATCTAGAGGATTAGTCTTGGGTTTCAGTATTGACTTCATCATTGACCCCGAGGTTGAACTCAGTCTCCAGCTGTTCCCTGGAGAACATCTCATACGCATGTTACCCACAGCCTTCAATATCCAAGCCCGTGACTGTTTTCTTCCTGGGATGTCTATAATCATCTCGAATCATATTGCTAACATAAACTACTTAGAGACCCACCATGAATAATAAGTAGATTTCTATTGTTTAGAAAATAACCAAGTGTTCATCGCCCAGGAATGGAGGATAAAAGCTATCCAAATTTTATACTATATAATAACCTACAAAAGCACATGTGGATGGGCCTGGTACAGTTTGTATTTTAATGCTAATTCTGCTCTCCTGGGAGGGGCTGCAGACAAGGAGTGAGTCACATGTTTAGGTGACTTCTTGTGAACCAATCTCCTAATGAATAACGGAGCCAATCACTGGCCGAGGAGGAAGTGGGACTTCCGGGTTGGATGACGGAAGAGAAAGAGCAGGAGAGAGTAACCTCTCTAACAGGCAGTTCAGTCAGGATAGTGATAGGGCAAGATATAGCCATGTATCTCCCAGTTAATGGTGAATCTTCCAGGATTCAACACCAGAGGATTTAGATTTAATATGGCTTACAAGATTAGCCTTCTAGTTGTGTCACCCAGAGATTGAGTTATCTTTGTTTCTAAACTAAGTTTGAGTGGTGTTTTTCTTCTCGCAGCGACTCAACTGAGTTCAAGAGAGAAAAGTATGATGGCAAAGCATGGGTTTGCCTGATGTGCACCATAAAGGCGGACAGGGGGTGTTGAACCCCAGAGCTGGCTTGGTAGTGACCCTCCAGAGGGAACTTAGTGAATGGGTGGAGAGAGCTCTGGTGCCATGTGGCCCGCCAGTGTCAGCAGTAGAGCAGGAACAGCTGTTTGTTTTTTAATATTTCCCACAACAAGTACTTGCCTTATTAAACAGTCTTATAATCGTTTTTTGATAGTGTGGTTGCACTAGTAATGTAGTATTAAGCCAAAACTACACCTAGTCTTAGTCTATTTGTCTATACTAAAATTGGGCAAGATATAGTTAGCAATTTCCAAAGTAAGCACAAGGTTTTCTATAAAGCAAACTCTTATTATGAAATTACTGCTCCAAATATGTTATACAGATCCTAGATATGCCATCCATTTCTAATGTGGGAAATACTGTAATCATGTTTGAACAATCTAAAATACATTTTATTTTTCTATATGAATATATAAAGTATATTACCTATGGAAAGAACTAAATGACTTACTAGACCATAAAGCTTTTAGACATTTACATTCATGTACATATGAAAGTTCACAAAAAAGCATACCACAATGAGGACCATGTATTTTAATGTGTCAGAAAATAATATCAAAACTCACGAAGTAAGTTTTGATTTGCATTAATTTTCTACCCATTAGCCTTTTCCGTTGTGTGTATTTATTCCTTTTATTGGCATCCAACAAAAAGATGACATTTATCTGAGATAACTTTTCCATTCCTCCAATAAACACTTGCTGATACATCTTATATGTCAGGCACTAAGAATGCTGTAAAATACAGAAAATACATTATCTCATGTGAATAAATAACATTCTACGTGCATTCTTTAATTCTGACACTTAGAAGGCAGAGAAAGGTGGATCTCTGTGATTTCCACATAACCAAGGCACACAATGAAACTCTATGTCAAAATACAAATAATATATACTATATATAGTTACACAGTGCTTTAAATGTTAAATCTCTGAAGGAATTTTGGATGGTAGAGATTTTAAAAATTGGGTAGAGTTTACAAATTTGAACAATTCATCAAGAGGATATCAAAATTCTAAACACAAATACACTAAGCATCAGGACACAATTTCATTAAAACAAACACAACCAGATGTAAAGACACTGTCCTCCTTTGCATTTTACTTCTGTGATAAACAAAATGTCTTAGTTAGGGTTTCTACTACACTATGAGGAGACACCATAACCACCACAAATCTTATTAAAAAAAAAAAACATTTCATAGAGACTGACTTATAGTCAAGAGATTGACCCCATTATCATCACGACAGCAAGCCTGTTGGCTTGTGGACAGACATGGTGCTGGAGAGGTAGCTCAGCGTTCTACATCTGGATTGGCAGACATCAGGATTAAAGGTAGAGAGACAATGGCCTGAGCATCTGAACCTTCAAACCCCATTCTCCAGCGATATACTTCCTTCAACATGGCCATGCCTCCTAGTAGTACCACTCCCTCCTGATGAGCCTACAGGGTCCGTTTTCATTCAAACCAAAGTAAGGACCAAACTCAACCCGAGAAGAAAAGGGTTTATTTCATCTCAGACCTTACATCATAAAGGAAAATCAGGGCACAAACTCAAGGAAGGAGCCTAGAGTTAGGAACTGCAGCAAAGGCCATGGAGAAATTCTCCTTATCTGCTTACTCACCATGGTTCTCACATCTTATTCTTTTAGACAACCTAGGAAGACCTGCCTAAGGACAGGATTGCCCATCGTTGGTTTGGGGATTGTGTCAATCATTAACAAAGAAAACGACCCACAGGCTTACTCAAGAAAATCTGACGGAGGCTATTTTTTTACTGAGATTTTTTTCTTTCCAGAGGACATTAGCTTATATCATGCTAATAGAAACTAACTTCTCAACTTGATGCACACATCATTATTAAAGCATAACTTTGCCTTTATTGTTTGCCCTCAAAGTGTCATATTAATATTGATAGTACAATAAAAATGTAATTTAACAGGTTTTTTGGGAAATTACAATTACATGATTTCCTCTTTTCAATTTCTCCCTCCTGGCCCTCCTGTGCACCCCCTCTCCAATTCGTGGCTTCTGGCCTCTTTCTCTTTAATTGCTTTTACATTTATATGTAATACATTCCATTTATATGTTTAGGAATATACATATATTCTTAAATACATAACTATAATCTGCTCAGTCCATATAATGTATCTATTTAATTTCAGAGTTGATCATTTTGTCTTTGATAACTAATTAAGAAAATTTTCCCTGGTGAAGACTATTTTCTCCTCTCAGGAATTAGGTGCCTATAGCTGCTTGTCAAGAGGCGGGCTCTGTAAGAGTCCCCTTCCATGATAGCATGTCTGTTGGTGTTATCCTCACTGAGGTCTTGTTTAGGTACCCATGTTGTTGAGACTTCATGGGTACAGTTTCCCTGACATTGCTATGAGATACGGTCTTATAGCAGACTTCCTTTACCTCTGTCTCTTACAACCATTCTACTGCTCTTCCACAAATTCCATGAGCCTTGGGTGCGGTTACAGATGGATCAGTTGAAGATGGGCACCACATAATCAATTGTTTTCTGCATTTGTACCAGTTATGGCTTTCTGTTGTTGTCTCTGTTGCAAAAGAGAAATTTCTTTGTTGAGGGGTAAGAGCTACATTTATGTGTGAATATAAGGACAAATATCTACAATGCAGTTTAGGAGTCATGCTGGTGTAGTAAAGTGACAGTTGCAGGTTCTCCTCCGAGATCCGTGACCTTTCTAGTTTCAGGTAGTTTGGCTAGCTTTCCAGTATCGGGCATGATTTCTCTCCTAATGAGCAAGCCATAAGGTCAATTAGAGAGCTGTAAGTTGCCACCAAGATACATGTGCCACTATTGCACCCTAAGGGTTATTGTGTCTTTCTGGTCATTGTTTTTGTTCATTCGCATAACAGTTCAGTAGAGCTATTAATTCCTCCCTTGAAGCTTGCAGGACACTTTCCAGTAGCATGAAAGCTGGTCCTCAGGTAGGAAGATTTCATGTCAAATGCAGCTCAGGTCCGCTGGACCCTGTGTCCTAAGGAAAGATGTCTAGCAGTAGGGGCTTATTTTCAATCTCTGGGAGACCTTCAAATGCAATAGTAATACCCCATAATGCTTTGGGTGTCTCTTGGTCTCCCCTGATCTATAACTCAAAAAGGAGTTTCTCATGCCTTTTATTGGGGTTCTGTTGTACAGTTTTGGATTTTCAAGAGAGAACTGTCACCCTATATAGAAAAATTTCAGTAAAACTATATATGTTTACTCATAGAGTTATATATTTTATATGTAATTTTAAGTAAATATGTAATAATATGTATTTTAATTTTTCAGACATCTTTATTCTTATTTAATCTTCCCCTTCCCTCTAATTCTGTATTGACTTCCCTCCCTGATCTACATTAAAAACTCCCCCAATTTCCAATTTCTTCCTTAAATATCTTAAACATTTATTTCTTATTATTTTTAATGATGTGGAGGCATATGCACATAGGTATATGTGCCTGGGAAGCCTAGAGATGTCAGACCCCTCTGCAACTGGGGTTACAGAGAGTTGTGAGCCACCTGACTTGAATATAAACTACGTTCCTCTGAAAGAGCAAGAGTCATTTTTAATTGCTGGGCCATCTCTCAGGGCCCTAGTATTCCTATTTTACTACTGAAAAAAAAAAGTGGATAAGTAACTTGTCCTTACACAGACAATAAAGTGATGGAATATATATTTTAAAGTAGTCAGCATGCTTTCTAACTTTGGTGTATTGTCAAGTAGGAGAAAAATCTTCATCTCCTTGGGATCACAGGTAAGTAATAGTGTTTAATGTATTCTTTCAGCAGTACTTTGACCAGTGGGTTATACAGAACCCCTTTGAAGTTGGGTGGGTGAGGGGCCAGAGTAACAGTAGAACCAATGAAAATTGGGAGATATTTGTAAATATGTTTATAGATTTCTAAAGTAATCTCTGTATGCATGTGTGTGTGTATGTGTGTGTTTCTGTGTGTGTGTGTGTGTGTGTGTGTGTGTGCGCGCGCGCGCGCGCATGCACTACAGACAAAGGGAGTTAAAAAATAGACATTTATTTTCTCACAATCCTGAGATTAGAAATCTAAAACTAAGGGTTCAGCAGGATTGGTTTCTTCTGCGTCTTTATTCTTTGACAGTATAAGAGAGTTCTTTTATCTGTATGTTTTCACAGTCTTCCTTTGGTATGTATTTATGCCATAAATTGAGTTAGGGCTGTGCTGCATGCAATTTACTTCATAGTGAAGCATTCTCTCCAGGATTAGAAGGAGGGGATATCATGAGGCTCAGGGGTTAAACAAAATCTGTCAGTAAAAGTGGGATGTTGCAAGATTCTCAAAGAGTCTCTCCTCAGCTTTATAAAAGAAGGGAAGAGCTGCTATGGAGATGCCTCTGAGTAGCCAAGCTTACAGACGGTGACTTTTGGGATGTAGGGCAGCCTGCAAAGTATGTGAAGAGCTCCAGTACTGCTGCAAACTCTACAAAGATTGTCATCTTGAAGCTTTTATAAGTCTTGACTTCTGTTGGAGCAAGGTTTTTGATACTGTTGATGCTTTTTGGGGTTGTCTTTACTTCTGAAAGTAACCCTAACCCATATTTCTTTTAGTAACTTACCCAGTAAAACTCACTGGCTCACCAAGTCAGACTTCAGTGCAGTCATTAATTTGGTCTGTCATGGCTTCTTTTTCTGAGATGAGAAAACACATATGTGTGCTACATCTCCCCGGGAAGACGCAAATTACATGAATGTATGTGTGTGCATATACATATATATATTTAATGACCTCATTAATTAACTACCTTTTAAAATACTATTTGTAAATATTTTCACATTCTAAAGCAGTATGCTGCTCACGGTTTCAACATATAAATTGGGAAGGAGAACATAATTTAGCTTGTAGTAACTGCCTAGTGTTATTTAAATCCCTGAAATCCTGTCATGTAGAAATTGTAAAATCTCCCCACTGAATCTTAACATTATATTCAAAATTTTCATCAGCTGAAGAACAGACAGAGATAGCCATAGAATAGCTCCTGATGCCTCTGTACTGACAGACATTTCTTTTCCACTTATACTCCTTGTCTCAGACATGTGAACAGAGTTGCAGTCCTCACTGGGCTATTCTTGAATATTAGGGTATAGAGTAGGGTGAGAAGATCTTGGTCAGAAGAACAACACATAGCCAACTTTGTCAGCAATTTTATAAAACTTCTACCAAAATCCTCTGATGCATAATACAAAATATGATTTGAATTTAGAGTTATTTTCCTATGAATGTTTTAAACCAAACTAAGCTGACAGGCATCAATCAGTGTTGAGCCTTTAACTTTGTTTCATAAAGCTTTCAAAAAGCTGATTGGATATTTCATTTTTGTTTTTAGGATATATATTGAGAATTATTCAGAATGCCTATTGATGGAAAGATACAGGAGAATTTTATTAATCATCTCTATGTAAATTTATTCTCACAAGATTGTAAGGTCTTTCTGAAATATAAAGCTGATACAATCACCTTGGAAATAATGCAGATAATTTTCATAAATGAAATGCATACACTTTTAGCCAAAGGCCAGAGGCTCCAAGCTATGCACTGATAAAAGTTTACTAAAACTATGATTTAAATAGACTTTCAGAATTGATTTCACTCTGAATTGTGACTGGTGCCTGCAACCCTGGGGATCTGGGCTCACTTGCAAAGTGAAGAGCTATGAAGATGTATACAGGTGTCTCGACAGCATAGAAGTTCATGAACATTATGAAAGTCCCAGGTTCTCAAATTATACTCTCAAGATATGGCTTTAAATGTAAGAAGAATTATGGTCCACACAAATCCAGTAGCTAATTCTGTATCTGTCGTCAAGGCTTAACAGATCATACTTACCTTCTTTTGGCAGGGACTTGAGCCAATTTTTGTGGGAAATCTGGCCCTGGAAACTCACACACCCAAAGGTATCCCAGAAGTCTTGAATAGAGGTCACTTCTAAGCTTTGCTTTACTTATTGCATAGCTCTGGAAGAAAAGCAGATTCTTATGTAGAAAAAGAAGTATGGTTTTCTTCTGAAGCCTTTTATGATAGGATTACATGTTTTGCTTTGAACTATTGATGGAAATTTTGAGGCTCTGATTTTCCTTTTTAGTCTGCAGCAAAATAAAAACAATCATAGTAACTACTTATGCTTTATATTGAATCAATGTAGTCTTTTTACATTTATATTTCATTTGACCTGAATTACAGTTTAAAAGGAAGAATGTCTCAGATTTATTATCTGTGTAAACATTGGGTACATCTCTCATAATGGAGATAGTCACAGAAATTCTACTTACTTCAAGGGAGAGCTGTGAATTTCAGAGGGCACAGTGTTATAAAAAGCATTTAAAGTCAATATTCCCTGTTCTTTTACAACATGTTCTAATAAAGTGTAAACTCCAAATTAATTACCTGCCCCCTTTTTAATGATGTTTGTTAGTGCAGATGTCTCCACTGTCGACATCCTGGACCAGTTGAAGCTTTCAATAGCAATGACTTTATTGGTCTATTACAAAGTTGTAATAAGGATTCCATAAACATTTGCCTATGAAGACTGAGAACTTATTGTATTTAATAAGTATCTTAGAATATGTTTATCTACTATTGAAAGAAAGTAGTTTTTTTAATGAGGCAATACAAAAGTAGCTGGTTATTCTCTAGAGTCTGTACCACAGTTCTGCATGTTGTAATGACTCTAACCACAAAATTATTTCCATGGCTACTTCATAACTATAATTTTGCTACTATTATAAGTTGTAATATAAATATCTTTGGAAAGAGAGGTTTGCCAACAGGGTAGTGCCCCACATGTTGAGAACTGTTGCTCTAGAGAAATGTGAATATAACAAAATACCACCCACTGAAGGCCTACTTAGTGCCAAACACAAAAACCCAACAAAGAAAAAGAACTTCAGGCCAATTTCATTTATGAATATCGATGCAAAAATACTCAATAATATTCCCACAAACCAAATCCAAGAACACATCAAAACCATCATTTACCACAATCAAATAGGCTTCATCTCAGGGATGCAGGGATGGTTCAATATATGAAACTCCACCAACGTAATTCACTATATAAAAAAAAACTCAAAAAACAAATCATATGATCATTTCATTAGCTGCTGAAAAAGCCTTTCACAAAATCCAACACCCTTTAATATTAAAAATTCTGGAGAGATTAAGAATTCAAGGCACATACCTAAACATAATAAAAGCAATATAGAGCAAATCAACAGCCAACATCAAATTAAATGGAGAGATACTTGAAACAATCCCACTAAAATCAGGGACAAGAAAAGACTGCCTGCTCTCTCCCTGTTTATTCAAAATGGTTCTTGAAGTTCTAGGTAGAGCAATTAGACAACAAAAGGAGATCAAGGGGATACGTATTGGAAAGGAGAAAATTAAGATATCACTATTTGCAGGTGATGTGATAGTATATCTAAGCAACCCCCAAAATTCTACCAGAGAACACCTACAGCTGATAAACAACTTCAGCAAAGTGGCTGCATATAAAATTAACTCAAACAAATCAATAGTCTCCTTTATACAAGTGATAAACTGGCTGAGAAAGAAAATAGGGAAACAATACCCTTCACAATAGTCACAAATAATATAAAATACCTTGGTGTAATTCTAGCCAAACAAGTGAAAGATCTGTATGACAAGAACTTCAAGTCTCTGCAAAAAGAAGTTGAAGAAGACCTCAGAAGATGGAAAGATCTCCCATGCTCATGAACTGGTAGGATTAACATAGTAGAAATGGCCATCCTATCAAAAGCAATCTACATGTTCATTGCAATGCTCATCAAAATTGCAACACAATTCTTCATAGACATGGAAAGAGCAATCCTCAACTTTATATGGAAAAACAAATAAATCCAGGATAAAAACAATTCTCAACAATAAAAGAACTTCCGAGGGACTATTTTTGCATTAGAAAGGCTTTAGGAAGTCATTGGAGCATAGAAGGACGCTCCAGACCTTCAGCACTGTAGCAAATAAAGATTAACAATATTTTCTGTATAAATGAAGGAGGGAAATTTGTAAGCCTGCTTCTGAGCAATGTAACCCAATGTATGGATCTAAGAAGATAGGAGAAAGCAAATGCCTATCAAGGAGTCCAACTAGCTGACTGAGCAGTTTATTTACATACACTCTTCTGCCTTCCTAGGAAATTGTCAGGAAAATTTACTATAATACTCAGTGAGTGGAATTTTTAGAATTACTTCACTTGGAGGAGTTCGGATATGTTGATATTTAAGTTGGTATCAACATGAGCTACATTAAAGCCTGTGGCTAGAAAATATAAAGGATGATGAATGACAACATCTGCAAGAATTATTGTTATATTGTCATTATAGTGAACCTTGAAAACATAAAACTGAGTGAAAGAAGCCAGTCACAAAAGACTACATATTGCTTGATTGTATTTGGACAAAACCTCCAGAAATGGATAATTTATAAAAACACAAAATATATAGGTGGTTTCCTGGGGCTTGAATAAAAACAAAAAATGGCTACCAAGAATATTTTTTAAATGATGAAAATACTCTAAAATTAGGCTTCAATACTGGTCATGTGACTCTAAACTTACTGTCATTGAAAGTTTATTTGACCCACCTTTCTTAGATATGTATGTAATTCTTATGCTCAGTAAAATTGATCCTTTGAGACAATGTCTCACTATGTAACCTAGACCTGCCTTAAATGTGGAATCTTCCTGCCTCAGTTCAAGTACTAGGATTATAAGCATGTCCCAGCAAATCGAGCTCGACTTTTTAAATGAAGATGTTTCACCAAAGTCACATTTGAAAAGATTCTACTTCTGGAAAGCAGCAGAGCCTCTGGAAGCTCAGATAAAAAATGCAACAGTAGTTGTATCTAAAGCACAAAGGCCAGGAGAGGAAGAGTTTCTCTCAATCCATGTTGTTTTGTGCTCTTTGAAGTCTATATCATGCATAGCTATGCAAAATTAACATCAATCCATTTGCATCTCAGCTGCACTGTTTTTCAGAAACAGCTATATTTACATTGTGAGATGATATTGATATTGTTGGCAATATCCTAGACTTGAAGCACCTAAAAGGAACAGTAGGCAAAGCCTTAAATAAAGATACGCTCATATTTCATTGCAGTGAAAGCTGAAAGCTAAGATGCAAGCCTGAGTCTTTGTTTAGATGGAGGAGTGATCATTCAGAAAGCTTTTGGAGGACAGCATATTACCCATATTTCACTATATTTCAGACGTTTTGCCATTATCCTGTTTTCTGCAATTGGAACAATAAATGCGGCAATCCAAAAGCAAACCATTGTAAAAAAAAAAAAATGCTTAACTTACTGCTGGTGTTTTATTTCAACAAATTCTTTACTTCGTGATACCTTCTGGAATCCTGGAAGATTTAATTTTATATTTGTGGGTGCAATTAGAATTTTTAAATAATTTTCAGGCTCTTTTCTGTTTAGAAACTTGAATTAGTTGGTTGTAATAAAGTTAAATCTCTTTATGATCAGTTCCCCAGTAAGAGCATATTTGTAATCTTCAAAATTGTCAAATCTTATCCATGGCTCACTTATTATGCCTGATATTGAATGCCACAATCTTCCAGGCAAATGAATACATTCGAGCATCCCTTTAACACTCATGGTAATGACATTTCAAGATGTGAGGTGAAGAAACACATCCAGCCAATTACCGATACTTGGAAATCTGTAAGAAAATGGCACCGAGAAATGAAACAGTGGTTAACGTGACTGTCTTCATTTTATTACCCAGAATATGTGAATCAGAGCAGAATACTGAAATTTCTTTTCATTGTGACGAATACCTGTTTAAAATCTTACTGCTCCATTATGACTAGCTCTCTTCAACCGCCCAAAGATAATCATGATATCATAGTCTGAGAATATGCTAAATGATGTTTTCTAAATGAAAATTTTTCATTTGACCTTTATGGAGACATAATCAAAGTTTTATTCACCGCATGATAACTCTTGGTTGAGGCTCAGGATGAAGTGTAAAAGAAACAGGTAATGAATTTGGCTTATCTAATGTGGAGAATATACCCACAGCTGGAGCTTTTAGAAACACCCTGATGTTCACTCAGACTGCAGCCCCTGGGTTAAACAACATGAGTTAAAAATTCTACCTTGACTACTTACTAGTTTGTGTAATCATACTTATCAGGTTATAAAAATTCTTTTGAAATCCCATTTCTTATATATATGCATAACAGAACATAGTAACAGTGTCTTCTGCAAAGAAATGTTAAGAAGCTACATACAGTAATGCAATGTTTACATAGAGGTAAAACCTCATTTATTAGAAGCAAAACTATGGGGATTCATGGAAGCCTAAAATAATTTACAGCAAAAAAAGACAAGTTCCTCACAAAGTAAATGTTTTTATTTAAATGCACTAAAGAGTCAAAGGCTATCAAGAAAGATAACAAAGCTCTAGGGAGATACCACCAGGCTTATCTAGATAACCTAGTCCCCCCTCCCCCAGTATATGTAGCAGATGTGTAGCCCAGTCTTCATGTGGCTCCCCCAACAACTGGAGTGGAAGCTGTCCCCTACTCTGTTGCCTGCCTGTAAATCCTGTTCTCCTAATTGGTTGTTTGGCCTCAGTGGGAAAGGATATGCCTAATCCTGCAAGGTCTTGAGGTGCCAGGGTAGATTGGCACCCAGAAAGGACCTTTCCCTTCTCAGAGAAGGAGATATGGGATGGAGGAAGGGGATATGTGATGGGAGACTGGGAGGAGAGAAACTGCAATTGGGATGTAAGGTGAATAAATAAATTAATGGGAAACAGTCATTAAATTTAAGAAGTTATATATTTGTTTATAATATTAAAATTAATCATCTGATGAAATGTGTCCAAAAAAACAACCAAATCACCTGGAATTAAATGATGAGTAATGATTTGGAAGGTTAAAATTAACAGTGTGAATCTGTGAGCTAGTTAAAAATCTGAAGCTTGATTTCTCTCCTGTAAAACAGATGTGATAACAATATCCTGTATATCTTTAGAAGTTTCATGAATACAACGTAGATGTATATAGCACCTGGCACAGTCTGGGTGCTCAGGAATAATGGTGGCTTTGGCTTAGAAATCATTGCTACTATTAATTATTATTTATGTTTTAAAGTATGGAGGCCAAATACATAACTCGCTTAAAAGTTTGTAGGCACTGCTGTGGAAATAGAAATGTGTTCATGAGATTGGAGATTATAGGTGATAGATAGATAAATAGATAGATAGACAGATGATAGATAGATGACAGAAAGACAGACAGGACAGACAGACAGACAGAGAATGGAGAAAAGCAGGAAGAAGAAGAGAGTGTGCTACAGTAGGAGTGGGTTTATAATGAGGAGGGAGATATGTCAAACTGTTAAGCAGGTAATATGCTCTGGCATGAATTTAAGGAGAAAATTAGAAAATCAGGATGGGAGAGAGAAAACAGAGAAAATTAAACACTGATTTACAGATGGTAGAGTAGGTGGAAGGGAGAAAGAAAACAGAGGAGTGAGATAAACAACAGCTGTAGCTAAGGCGGGGTGGGGGAGGGGAAGAGAACACCGTGCTACTCCTAGGTATGTGTGCTCAAAAGCAAGGTCTGTCCAGACTACAATTTAGGAACAAAAGCTTGGATGAGTAGCTGCAGACTGCACACAGGTAAAGTGAAAGCCGAGAGTAGTCCTAGAGCTCTGATAGTCCCGAGAGGCACCGCAAAGGGGAGTCAAATGGGCAGGAAGGAAACTGCAATAGGAAGGAAAAACATAAACTCTAAGTATGAAAACCAGAAGAAATATAGCACATGTGTATCTGAAAGGAAGCCATATGAATGAGCACAGCTTGGGCTGTTGGAAATATATGATGCAAACGTTCTGAGATCATTGAATTCACAAGTTACCTTTAGGAATATATATGCATATAAAATACATATATGATGCAATTACAATTAGAGGGGAAAAGCCATGAATTTGAAGGGGATGTGTAAGAGGGTTGGAAAGAAAATGTTTTAATTAAATTATATTCTCAATACTAAAATTTTTTTTAAAAAATCCATGAAATTTTTAAATAATCTTGACTCCTATGCTTCTTCTCTCTAAGTTGGCCTGTACTCTGTGAGTGGCTTCCATAGAATAGAGTAGGAAGTCCTGGTCAACAGTACCTTACACAGGTCACTCTATGCAGACACCAGGTACCTTACAACACAATGTAAAGAGAAGGGCACTCTGGGGTTATGCTATTCTTTGCCAAGCATATGACTATATTCTAGTAGTGAGGAAAACAGCAAACAAAAACACACAGGGGGCATTCTGCAGGATCTCTGCTAGTATTTCTCAAGATTGTCAAGTTCATCAAACACAGGCAAACTAAGAGAAAAAATCAGGGGAGATGGGTGGACATGGAGACTGAAGGTAATATAGGACACAAGATTGGATTCTGGGACAACAATGAGGACTTATTTGAAAGACTCTGGAGAAACGCGAATTAGTAAATAATCCTATGGTAAAAACAGATGGCATGAGGTGAGTGATGCTTATATGTGGATGTACTTACAATCACAACAGCTTTTTGTAAATCTAAAAATAAATTCAAAATTGAAATAATTTATTTTAAAGAATGATAATATACCCAATGCACACGGGGATGAACAGAAAGGACACAGAGACAGAGTGGCCAAGCAATGAATTGAGATTGTAACCTGTGGAATACAGTATCTGTCATCCCAGGCTGCTATGAATGAATGATGGAAGCAATAAATGACTTTGCGGAAGAGGCCAGGGAGGTTTTGAAGGCAGTGGAGGCAGAGGAGGAGGCAGAGGAGGAGGAGACTTCAAGCCACAAGGAAAGAAGACGAAGTTTGAATCGTTCCTTCCATCCATTCTTTCCCTCTTCATTTTAAAGAAAGGACTCTGGGGTTTTTACTCTGTTACCTGTTCAATGACAGAGCCTTTTAAGGACATTCCAAGACAGTGAAGATCCTAAACTCTGAAAATAAATAAATAAATAAATAAATGACTTGGGAAGAGCAAAACTGCTTTTTACAGGAGTATGATAATACCGCAGTGCTAAAACAGCACTTACTATGGGTTCATTCTGCTAACAAGTGCTGAAAGAAAGTTTAGAAAGAAACAGTATATTTGCAAATGCTTGAAGTGACTTCCTTCAAATACTTACAAACAAGAGGGGGAAAATAATAAATTAACAGTGATAGAAACCGGCCTGGATCTTCTAAGCCACATAACTGATCGAGGCTAATATCATACTGTGAAATTAGATGTGAACAGTCACCAGCCATGCTCAAGATGAAGGACACTCTATAAAGCACCTTTCCAATATGTTTTAGCATGCTAAAGTATGTTATGCACTTGCATTAAGATGCCATAATATAACCCTGTATAATGAGGATGAGTTCATGACCAATAACCAAAAAGTACTAAATAAGTAGATAGTGTAAAGGTCATGAAAAGAAGAAAAAAATCTGTCAACAGGCAAAGGCAACCAAAAAGACATTACAAGTAAATGCAATGTGGTGCTGGAGTTTACGGCGAAGGCTTGAAAAGCCCATGTATTCATTTCCAGCTTGGAACAACTAGAAAGTAGCAAAACTTTAAGTGACAGGGCCTTGTGTGGTATCTTACTGCCTTTGGGGGAATGCATTAGGACAAGACTGGGGACCCTGTCATCTTCCTTACTTGCTCATCTACAGGCCAAACCTAAGTAGTTCTGCTCCATCATGCCCCCCTCCCCCCCACACACACACACTGGAATTACCTGACATGGGTCCAGAGCAATGGGTCTACTGATCATAGACTGAGGAAACCTTCTAAATACACTTTCTATCTTCACAAGTTAATCATCTGAAGTAATTGCTAGAGTAGCATAAAACAGGCCAACATCATGAGGTTCTGGGTTAGGTACGAGAACAGAACAAGAACACTGATGTTAAGTCTGAAGCCCAACTAAAAATCTTACACCAATATCAACCACTTAAATTTTGGTAAATATATGACAATTATGGTAAGATGAATACTTAAAAAGCAGCATGTATGATACATGTGAACAGTTTGTACTATCTATGTTATTTCTTCTGTATACATGAAATTACATCAACTCTAAACATTCAAAAAATACAAGATGCATCTGTAGCCCAAGCATAAAGAAGACATCACAGATTTGGTGCCGGGATAATACTCATATGCTTCTCTACCTCCACCCCCCAGAATTCTAGATAATAGCATATGTTTACAGACAACTGAGACAACTAGCAACCACAAGCTTTTCAGAACTATATTTATCAAAGTGAAGAAAATGTTGAAAGTGATAGAAAATCTGGTAGATAGATAGATAGATAGATAGATAGATAGATAGATAGATAGAAAGAGATGAATATTTAGAATTTAAAAATAAAAATACAATATTGATTGGCAACTCTAAGAGTGTTAAAAATGTCTTTTAAATGAGTAATACTTAAAAAGTGATGGATTATTAAGGACTGGTCTACTTTCAAGGTATCAGGCCACTAAGATACCTTATAAAAATTTGAACATAAGTAAAAGCAAAACAAATGTTACTAGTATAGATGTAATTAATGCTTATAATTTGGATTTGAAAAGTTAGTGCAAAGAGTAAAAATGACTTAGAAAATAGGTGGCAGCAATATAAAATGTTCCAAAGGATGAAAATTCAAAAATAAGACAGCTATGTCACAGCCTCAGTGAGGAGGCACGAAGGTGGTGCTGGCAGCAAAGCTGACCTTAATGAACAGCTGTGGGGAAGGGAAGTGCCTTTCACAAAGTGATATTGAGAAGAGAAGCTTCAAGAGAAGCATTACCAATATAAACCTGAACAAAAAAAACTGCAAGGAAGTGCAGACACCACCGGCAGCAGAGTAAACAGGGTTAATTTGTTGAGCTGAGAAAGCACATGAATGTTTAAATGACTCCAGCATTTATTTCTGTAGGACTCTGAGTCCAGCCTTAACAGCCTTAATTGTTAGTCTTAGTCACTCTGGGAGAAAGGTGGAGAAAACAAGTGTTGTGGAAGGAGTCTAGCAAGCTGTGACAGGATGGACAGGAAGAAGAGGAAATGGTGGGAAGCAGATGATCCTGCTGATGCCGACACAGACAATTGTACAAATCCTGCTGCACAATCTGAACAGCAGAGTCTCAAGGCATAGCATCAAGCCACCGAGAGGCAGAAATTCATTCAAGGTGGAAATGGACGTGTGTGGTTTCTTATAATTAAGACTGCAGACTTTCAGTGGACAATGATCCTTTCCACAAAAATACACAAATGTATTCCAGGTGAGCTTTGTATGTGCTATATACTGAGATTACCAATGAAAAAGAAAAAAAAAAAGGCAAACAGAACTATTTAACATGTATGACTTGAAAATCCATCCCCAGAAGCCCACCTCCAACGAAACAGGAAGTGATATAATGATAAAAGTAGAGTTATAAAGAACCAATGACACCTCATTTAGGGGCAGATTCTGTTGAAAATTGTACATAAGATTCGGTGAAAGCCACATGTTATTGTCAGTTTTCAACACGTTATTGAAATTCTTTGCCTTCTTTACATTCTCTTTCTATCTTTTCTGTATGGACGTAACCTTATTAATTGACTACTAATTAATAACTCCCTAGCCATGGGCAAATTGTCTTTTTAATTAATTAATAACTCTATAATAAGCTTCATCCATTATGACTACAGTTTTTTTTTTTTTTTTGGAGTTATCAGAGTTAGCAAGGGCAACCACCTTTATGTGAGAATACTTAAACAGAGTTCTGATTGGTTAAACTCTTGACTTAGTTATCTCCATATCACTGAAGGGCTCTCAATCACAAGGGTACAGGCCCCAGTGAATGGGTTCACAATGAAGTGATTAGTAGCTAATGGTTTTGAACACTTCCTCAGTGCCAGGCACTGTGTTAAGAGCCAATTGTACCATCTGAATGCCTCCTAGTTAAAAAAAAAAAAAAATAGCAACAACTTTACAGCAAAAATTAAGACCTGGGGAAAGTTAAGTGATTGGTAGTCATCTTGATGCTTTGCTCAGGCTACTGTACCAAGATATTAGATGACTTAAAACAACGGAACTGAGTTCAAAGCACTGTCAATAAGCTTGGTGCCTAGTAAGAGCTCTTCTTGGAAACGCAGCACCAGGAATGAGAAACCTCTTTCTGATACTGGTCAGTGGAATCCAAGAGACGCTCAAAACAGTGGTGATGCTTTTGTTGTCATTAGTTGGTTCCTGTGGACTGAAGTTGAGTCCTGGTTGCTGAAGATACTAGGCGATTTTAGACACAGGACGTAGAGGATTCTAGCTATATCTGTCTGAAAAGCCTCTTTCCTGGAAACCGGTTTTCATGGTACCAGAAGCTGATATACAAGGTGCCATAGTTGATAGATGACAATCAATGCTCATATCTTGCTGAGCCACCTATGAACCACAACATTGCCTAGCCTTGCAAGATATTCCTAAAGGCGCAATACTGTCATGCAAACTTTGATGGAAACCAACAGCTGTAATTGGACTCAAGGTTCAGTCAACAAGAAGTAAATTGTGCCTGTGACTGGAAACCTAGCCAAATATTCAAGGCCAGTGAATTCATGGATTTTAAGAGGAGGACCTCTTAGTAAAGTTACTACACCAACATAACCCCTAACTGCATCCTAAATACTGTAGGCATCCTTATGCCTACAGAAAAGTTTAGCTCTCACCCCTCATCAAAAATCTTCTCTTTGCATTAGAAACCATGGCAGGAAAATACAATTGGTCAAAATATACAGAACAACTGGATGTGGGCTGTCAAGCTCCAGTAGATACATCTTTAACATAAATACTGTACCTCAGACTTAGGGAACATCTCAGAAGGGGATACAGAAACATGAGAACCAGAGGAACAAGAAGTCTGCTCTGAGACGGTGCCTCCTAAAGATCACAGAGAGTCTTCAACCATATGGACGCCTAATCAAACCCAGAATGATGACAACTCTAGGTATGCTAGCATGGGTATGGAAAATCTCAAGGGGTCCCACCCCTGGGCCAAGACCTACAAGTATCTAATTATTGCTGAGAGAGGAAAACTAGTTTTCTCTAGAGACAAGCCCTCTACTATAGTTGACCTGTACCGATATGTCAGTCCTGAAATTATGGACATATGAGCAACAAAATGAAGTCATTTAGTGTTGTGTGTATTTGCACATGCACGTGTGAACACACTCACACAGCAAAATCACAGAAACAGCAAACATCATGGAAAAATAGGCCCTGGATTTTAGAGGGATTATGGAGGGTGGGGACATGGAGGTGGAGATATGAAGAAGACCAGATAAGAAGGACACAGGAGGGATTGAAGAGAAGAAATAGAAGGGTGCTCTTCAGGATTTGTCAAAGGTTATTTGTCATGGCCTTAACTCTGAGGAAGAGAGAGAGAGAGAGAGAGAGAGAGAGAGAGAGAGAGAGAGAGAGAGAGAGAGGAGATCTTGGCATCTAGTTTTGTTATAGAGATATCAGTCTATCAAATCAATATTTTCCCTATGTCATCATTCACCTTAATTATATCCTTAAAGGCTATATCTCCAAATAAAGTTACATTGAAGACAGGTCTTCAATATATACATTTTTGGTGAATGTAGTTCATACCATTAAAGTCACATGACTAATGAAGGAAAAAGCCAGGATTTAAAGCAAATGGTCCAAGTACAAATCCTGACCCATTCCATTTTCAGGCTTCCATGGACTTTGTAGACCAGAGTAGGCACACACAGGACATCATCAGTACTGTTGTTTCTAGTTAAACAGCGATCATCCATTTGACTGTTTATCAAAAACACCTGAAATTTTTCTCTCATGAAAATTGTGGTTGAATATGTGTGAGAATTCTTATTTCTTAGTTTGTGGTAACTAAGCTAATTCGAACACATGGCAGCATGATTGTCATCTGCACAATGGAAGATACTGCATCATAAATAGAGGCCAAAAGGTTTTATCTGGGCCTTAGAATGAATGCAATGCAGCAGGTAGGAAAGAATTAGGTATTTGCTTGAATTGGCTTAGGGTGGATTTGAATTTTCAAGCTGAGACTAATTGAAGATGACAACATAGATTCATTTTCCTTGTACGAGCCTGTGAGCAGTTCTCTTCTCAGGGGCTCCTAAGACACAAAAACAAATAACTGAGGATGAGTGTAGTAGGTAGCCGGCATCTGTGCTGAGTGGAATGAGTGCCCAGAAGGAGGTGTGACTCAGGTACAATGAGCAGACGACTAAAAAGGAACACGTAGATTATAGAATTCAGATGAAAAGTAATAAAATAAAATGCAAACTCAGGAAAAATCAAGTCAAATCAATCCTGATGATCATTTAAAAAGAGACAATATCATGATCAAATAATGTTTATTGCCTTTAGTAGAAAATTTATACTTAGGATAACAAAAGTTGGATCACTCCATATTATATTAAATCAACAAAACTGTGTTAATCTTTACCAATTATTCGTCAATATATCTTAATTATTCATACACAATCTATATATATACATATATATATATAATATATATTATATGTATATATATACATATAATCACACACATTCATATACATACATATACAAGGAAACATGTCTGTAGAAGGCACTTTAGATACCAATATGAAGAGTATGTTCAAAATGACACAATGACACTCACCGAGCAGACATTGCTGAACTGAAAGGCTTTTTTTTTTTTTTTAAATAAAGGCTTTAGAAGCTACTGGAAATACGAGAATTCCAATAAAGTAGAGTCCACATGTACTTCATTTACACAACAAAGAACCTCAGAAATGAAGAGAATGTTGGGCCTAGAATGAGAAATGACACATAGAGAACAGAGCAGCAAACCCAGGAAGGTAAGTGGCCAGTATGAAATGCTGAACTGCTGGTGAGACAGATGGCAAAGGTATGTAGGGCAGGTTACTGGATGTTTTGGGGGATGGCTCCTTTGAGAGGGAAATGGATGTTCAAGTCCATGTCAGTCACTGGGGAGTCCTTATAGAATGAACTTCAGTTTTGGTGTTTAAGTATTTTGCACACATTTGTTATTGGCAGGTGCTCCATCAGAAGAAAGGGAGCCTAGTCTTAGATTTTCCCACGATTCCAAATCTAGATTTAGAATTAAATTAAATTAAATAATCAAATAAAAAAAATTTTTTAAAAAGGCCCAGTTAAGTAAAACATACATACCCACACCAGAATTTTTAAAGTTATTTGTTAAATGGGAAGCATGGCAATATGAATTCTAAGTATATGACTGTTATGAAGAGGGTGATGTCTGACTTGGAATGTAGCTCACTGTTGACACATTTGCCTTGGATGTATGAAGTCACGCATTCAGTTCCCATCACCCACCCAATCCCAAATGAAAAAGCACTGTGGGATTTCATGGAACTCTTGATGGAGCAAGACACTCTTAAGAAAAATCAAACAAAGAAAATGAGGAATTTCTGGAGCTTTCTTTGAATTTCATATTTCAACTGAATAAAAATTAGGGAACTCCATAGGTTATATGGCAATAGAAACTATGTTTATTGTAGATCTACTGAAGTGTTTAAACCACCATCCAATGAGATAGTTCTATTTAACTAACACAATGCTTGGAAAACAAACACAAAGATGTCTTGATAGTAATTTATTCTTCAATATGCGTACTGCTTAATGAATTTTGAAAAAAATAGTGCATGCTAAAAATTTACTTGTCTTTTATCATACTTTCTAAGGGTATTGTCATTATTCCTTGACAGAAACATTTGCTGGATTTAAGAAAGAATCAGCTATAGATGGTTTTGGCAATTTAACAAGAGTACCTTTATGTGAGATTTCTTTAGAATTTAGTTCTGCCTCAAGATAGATTGTCATAGTGGATGTAATTTTAGTTCTTTACCTAGTTTTAAATTTATGTGTATGTGTATTTGTGCTTAGAAGCAGAACTCAGGTGTTGTATCAAGACTGAGAGTCACTCATTCTTTTAGAACCCCACCCCTATTTGTGACATTTAAGCCATACTATTGCTGTTTCCTGAGATGTGTCCATTGCACCTTTGTATTTTTTGTTCTTTGTGGTAAGCGATGTTTTCTTTGGTTTGTCACTGTTGCTCTGTCCTTGTGGTGCTGGTGGTAAATTCCAAGGGTACACATGTTAGGCTCTAACACTAAAGTACGTTTCTAATCCTAGAAGCCATTTTTTCCTTGTTTCTCTTCTGTATTGTTCTTCCCTTTGCCCTCTCCTTTGCTTGATCCACACTGCAGCATCAAGGAAGATAAACAACATAGGAGGTCCCTTGGCTAGGGGAAGCACACTACCTCACAACCAGGCTGAATGATGTGCACTGAAATGTGTTCTCAACAAAGCCAGTCTTCATTCAATGATGTTTGAAAGCCCCTTCTACCATCACTTTCTTTATTTGTTCTTTATATCCCATAGCATAACCCTGTCTAACTCATTCCCAGTTATTTACATTTTACCCTCCTCTGTGCCCTCCTCACAGTACTCTACATGGGTCCCCTCTTCATAAATCTCCCCGTGTCTCATGACCAAGGCAGAAAGTTTTCCCCCTCATTTGTTCTATATTCATTTTGACCTCAATTAGACATTCCACCCCCTGCACATCTTTCAATAATAGTATTGACCATGACACTCTGTGCTTTTCCATTAACTGATCTGAGCATGTCTCCCCTACCTCCATCAGCCTGGCAAGTGGCCAGAGCAAAAGCTTAATAAATTCCGATGTATGAGTAAGGACAACAAGGGCATGCAAATAACATTTACAGAAGACGCAAGGTTGGACTTCAGAACAGTCATGCTGATGAAGAAAGCAGTTTCCCAAAGAACAGCGAGACACACTTGACAGAGGGGAATTTCATAAGAGAAAAATGTCAAGTTTTGCACTTACCTTCTAAACAATCAACCACAGATGTGTAGGTTGTAGAATATTAGTTCAGGTAAATACGACTTTGGGGTTTATTTGATTCCAGCTCAGGCGCTTAGAATCTAAAAGTTTGAGAACATATTGGAAAGGACCTTGTTTAACTTTCTCTGTGATTCACCTTATCAGGCACCTGATGTTGTCTGTGTTAACGCTTTCCATGATGTTCTCAGCCAGGTGCTACTTGACAGGACAAACAAAGCATAATAAAACAAAATAAAATAAATAAAAATCTTCAGCTGCCCAGTTAACATAGCATGTCCAAAAGTGTAATAGTGTCCTTATTCTCACTTCTGTTATAAAAATTACCATGTTGAATTTTCTTGGACACTCAGAAAATTTTCTTATATAACTTCTGTTGCAGCCTGAGCTGCCCCAGGTTTGGGGGCCAAAATGTCGAGGATGACTCTATCAATGTTGGAACCCGCACTGCCAGAAGCCTTGGGGGCTAAATTGTTAGAGCCCGCACTGCCCCAAGCTGCTCGGTCCATGGGTCAGGGCTCAGCAAGAGAGAGAGTGAGGATGAACACGAAGAATGGAGACCAGAATGTGATTCAATCCCGTTTATTCTTCAGTCTCCCTTCCTAGTCCAGGTCCCAAGTCTTAATGAGTTCCTAGTTCTAGTCCCTAGTGCCTCCAAGTTCCAAGTTTCTTCTTCCAAGTGCTAAGTGCCTAATGTCTAATTCTCTTTACCTAATATCTTATAATTCTTCCAGCTCCAAGTCTCAAGTGTTCTTCTTCCAAGTGCCTAGTACCTAATAATAATAACTGGCTAACTTCTTCTGTCTGCCTCTCACCTTTTATATGTCTCATTTCTAAGGCAAGCCTTTAGCTCACGCCCTTAAGTCTTGTCTCTAAATCTGATATCTAAGTCACTCCCTTACGTCACCTTTTAAGTCTCACATACCCAAGGGAAGATCCTGGGTATGTAAAACAAGATGTTATCAGAGTGTGCTCGGCTGTTGTAGGCTGCTGTAATCAAGTCTGCTGTCAGGGTATACAGCTCAAGATGGCTGCAAGGATGATAGCCGCCTTCTGTTGGCTCCCCACAAACTTCTATCTTATATTTTAAGTTCTCTGGAGATGGAATCTCTATCCTATTAATTGCCATATACCTCATATTTAATACAAATGCTGAATAATGTCCAAATGATGACTGCAGTAAAGATAGGGAGTACAGGCTCCGATGAGATTCATAAGATGTACTGCTAATCCCACTGTCTACTACCTGTGTGATGTTTGCATGTATTATATAACATCCCTAAGCCTCCCTTTCTTATCCCAAAATGATAGTTGTGATTTTAAAGACTAAATTAGAAACTAAACGTGAGTATCTAGCAAAGTCCCATTAGATACCATATGTTTAGAAATAATAACAACCCAGAAAGAAACTACAGTGATGACCCTTAAACCATATCATGTCATGACATTTAAGGGTATTTCAAATCTGTGTACTAAAAAGGGGAAGACTCAGAGACAACAGGGTGATTATTAATGTTATAGCTTATTTGTTCATATTTTACATTTCAGAAAGAGGCTCCATACATTATTTTTCACAATGGCTGTATGACTTAGGATGTGAGAATAGGCTTACTCTTTTGTTTTGATTGCTTTTGGTCTACAGGTGAAGAAACCAGGGCCAGGGAGGTTCTTGCTTCCTATAACCACAGTGCACTGATGGTCTGCAGTTCAGTTCTCTTTCTATAGAAGAGCACAGTCCCAAAAGGGCATGGAGTGTGAATTATTTGTGTGGAAATCAAAGTACAAGCTAATGAATGAAAAACAATGGTGAAATAAGTCATGTTTCAAGGCAGGGAGAAGAACTTAAGATAACTTTAATCACTTCAAGGAACCCCTAAAGACCAGAAAAGGTAAGTCCCCTGTCACTCTTTATACTTTCTATACAATGAATAAACATCCACTGGAAATGCCAGAGGTGGGGGTAGCACTAAACTTTCTTCAAACATTACCTATGATTCTAAATCTCTTTTTAATTACATATTTAAGAATTTCTCAGGGCCAGAGAGGTAATGCAGTGATTCAAAGAACTGTTCTTGTAGAGGACTTGAGTTCAGTTCTCAGCACTCACATGGTGGTTCATGACCATGTGTAATTGTGGTCCCAGGGAACCTGATGTCCTCTTCTGACTTCTGTGTAGACAAAAGACTCACATACATAAAATAAAAAATAAAATAAATTTTTAAAAATTACACCTAAGATTGTACACAGTCATGGACACCCAGTCCTACACTGCACTCTCAGGTACTCTGTTGTCACTTCCTGCTCATCCTTCATAAAGATGGATCTGGGTCACTAGAGGCATTGCCATAGTAGTCATTCTCTTTTCTGTGGGGCACCTCATGGCCATGATCCAGGGGATTGTGGTAGTTTCCTGGTGTACATTTCTGTGTCATAAGAAAACAAGACACAACATGTTGAGTCTGTGTGGACTACTCAACTGACCTGGCACTGGACCTAGCCTCTCTTTACAAATAAATAAATAAATAAATAAATAAATAAATAAATAAATAAATAAAATGAACATGAAACAATAATAAAAATATCTCATTTCTTGAAAAGTATCATCATTACTCAATGTGGGTTTGCATTCATCAGTAGAAGGTAATTTCTTAAACATATGTTTTTTCTAACATCTAGAAAAACATCTTAGCCTTCACATAGTTCATTGATATGCTGATATATTTCTCTATTTCCTCTCCAAACAAAGTTAGTTAGTAAATATACTTTATTTAACAGGAACCATTACAGTCTAAAAATTTTGAAATTATGGATATTACTTTAACTATGTGTTACTCCATTCCAATTGGGATAATCTCAACAATGTTTACAGGTAACATCCAAATTAGACATAATTAAAGATGATGTATTCATATGCAATTACTGATCACTTATGCAGCAGTTTGAATAAATGTAAAAATTATTTCAGGGCGCAGTTTCCGGAGAGATGCAGAGCCACATAGCAAGTTTTGTGGATTTGTGTTGCTTCATCACACAGCCATGTAGATATCATTTATTTCCTTTTGAATGATTTTGAATGCAATGAATTATTTTTTAAGACCTACTTCAAGTATTAGAAAAAAAATCCTTAAGACAGGGTATAAATGAGCAGGTTTGGATTCTACTAGAGTAAGACCTAAATAAAATATTAATAAAGGAGTTAGCATCATCTCTTTCCTTAAATCAGTTAAAAGATATTAAAATTTTCTATTTAAGTCCATCGCCATGTAAATTTTAAAAGGACATAACTTCCTATGGAATATTTCTTAGGTATATGGACAAACTCTGTTACTGGTAGAGACTGATCATTTACTATTTAACATTTAAATAGTCCAAGCTAAGTCATTTGTATTCACAACAAGTGAAATACTCTTCACCTTTTATTTAACCTTTAATAGGTGATTGTTCTCATAAAAAGGAAATAAATTTTCTTCCATTTTAAACTACATTTCATTCGATCATGCCCTGAATAGAATGTAAAACTGAACCAGTGAAACATTGTAACAAATGAAACAAAGAGCTGTAGCTTTCTGCGTTGGTTTCTCCTGATTATCTGGCAGACTCAATCACAGATTTTGTGCTTTCAGAATGGAACAAGTATTTAAGTGGCAATTATTTTATTTATGGATTTCCATAATACTTTGAAAGTACCAAAGCAAATAAGAGAGACCTTTGTCCCAAATCACATTAGCTCAGATATCAGACGAGGAGCTGATTTTCTAGGATTTTATTGATTATGCAGCATAATGTGCTATGTAATGCCTTTGTAAAGCTTCAGATATTTGAAATTATACTTGGGTGATCACGAACACAATTTGAAGAGCAAGGAACTTCACATGGTTTCAAAACAATAAATCCTATAAAAATCCTGCAATCTCACAGAATCCGGAATCTGTGGAAGTATTGGGAAACTTGGAAAGGGCAGTGGGGACAGAAAGCAAAGACATCGTCCAAACCCACAAGAGGAATGGCTGTCCTGAATATGTTGCAATGGTTTTTATTTCCCAAAGTCAACTTAAATGTAAACCTGATAATGAGAGTCTGTCCTATGCTCATCCAGGCAGTATTAAGAAATATCTCTACACACACACACACACACACACACACACACACACAAATATACACACATGCATACATACATACAAACACGCATACATATGAGCATGCATATATAACATAAATATATATGCATGTATATATAGAATGCACACATACACTTATGTATACACATGTATTCATACAAACACGCATATACATGCATAAACATACATATATACATATATATACATACATTTAAACATGTGCACACATGCACACATATATGCAAACAAGTAGGCATACAAGGAAAAGGGAAACTATTTGAGAAAGGAATGTTATACGTAAACAAAATGTCATTATAAAGCCCATTATTTTATACAATGAATACAGATTAGTAAGAAAAGAAAACAAACAAACAACTTTGTTTTCTTGGGATATAGAGCCCTGTTTACTATTGTTATATAGTAATTTCCTCTTCTTGGAGGAAAAATCATGGAGACAAGGGGTGTTCTGAAGAGAAGTGAAATTTTTATCCTCAGGGAGGCATCATAAACTCAAGAAGTAAACAAATGTTAGCTTCAGGAAGTCCCTGAAACTGACAAGATTCATTAGGCACCTCTGTCCTCCAAGCATATATAAGCAGTAAAGACTGCTGAGAGATACTGTCAAATATGCTGACCTGTCTGGAAGAAGCCAAAACTGGCCAAACTGCCTAGAAGAGGATCAGAGAAACTGATCTGCTTCAAAAAACAACCTCTAGGCTGTTAAGGTGCCTGAAAGTTGTCCAGTATGCTCCAGGTTTCCAGTTTTGGTATGTGGTTTTGGTGATGCAGCTGTCTTTGAGTCATTTCTGCTTCTGTAATTACCTCTTATCCATACTCCCATAAGTATGCCAAGTAAATTCATTGGTGATATGTTTATATGATTGTTTGAATAAGAATGCCCACAGGCTTGGGCATCCTGTATTTAAATACGCGATCCTGATGTAGTGGAACTGTTTGGAAAGCATTAGGAAGAGTAGCCTCGTTTAAAGAGATTACTGGGAGTGGGTTTTGAGAATTCAAAAGCCCATACCATTTCCATTAGCTCACTCTGATTTGTACTTCGAGATCAGCTGGAAGATCTCAGGTACTGCTCCAGAACCACACCTGCCTGACTGATGCCAAGCTCCCCATCATTATAGACATGGATTCTAACTCTGAAACCATAAGCCCCCAAACTAAACACTTTTTTACTTCTATTGTAACTTGCATTGGTCATGGTGTTTTGTAACAGTAATGAAAAATAACTAAGATACATTTGGTCTGTTGACATCTCCCTAACAATGATAATACATTTCTCCACATTTCCCTAAGGATAGCATCACACAACAACTATATATTGAACCATCTATTTTACAAAGTTTTTTATTAACATGATCTTTCTACAATAATTATCCTGAAAAAAAACATATGGAGGAGGGTGGGGAATAAAAATTTCTTTACCACTAAGATTATTAATTTCAATATCAATATTTTAATTATGTAAAAAATAAAGACTACAGTGGGTTAATATTTAGGAGCAGAAAAGCCATCTGTGGAATTTCCTAAAAGATTATTTAGTCAGACACTGCATTTGCTCATGATTCGAATATCTAAAGAAGTGTTATAATTTTAGAATTTCTAAGTGTGTTCATAAATGTGTAATCTCATTTTTGTCTGAGGAATTGCTCATTTGTGGTTATTGCTTACTCACGTTCTCTGTTCCAAGATGAAGATGGGGTTGGCATTTTGCAATGAAAAAAACAATATGTAAATAAGAGAGATACTCAACCCATCTCTAAGATTTTTCATTTAAAAAGCCATTCATTTGTCTGTAGAAGGAAAGAGGCAATTCTTGTCTAGTGGCTGTCTCACCATAACTGGAGTAACTCCAAAGATGCTCAATTTCTTCTTAGGATTCAATATAGGAAGCTGTCAGAAGCAGACAGGTCTCTAATCAAAATGAACATTAATACAGAAATGTCTGTCACGTCAATTCTGTGGATTTCTGATGTTTTGAAAACCAACTATCCATGTAAAGTAATCTGGACTTTTATCTGTTAACACCACTCAGCTATTTCTAAATAAAACATAGAAAACACCCTAACAATAAACTCCAAGCCATGAATTTGCTATAGTCCCTTAACTCACAGGCTGACCATCTCAAATCAGTTAAAAAAGTTAAAGAAGGATTGGGTCTAAGCCTTATATTCCTAAATGTGTTATACTGGTACAATGCCTATGAGAGTGACAATATTCATCTCACTTTAATATCAATAAGAAGCTCGTACCAATGAAAACCTTTTATGCTGCTTTTGAATGTGTGTATGTGTGTGTCTTATTTATCTTATATTAGCCATGAATTAATATTTTGTAGTTTTTGTCTGAAGAAATAATATGTAAATGAAGTTAATATTCCTCCTCTAGATGCTGCCAAAGTCCTCAAGAATGATGTATTTGTTCCAACTAGAAATAAAATAGTTTAAACAGAATTTTGGGCTTGGGTGTTATGGATCTAATAGAAAGACCTTGGAGTTTTGGTTTACTAGATCGAAGTAGTTCAATGTACTGTAAGGGGTCTATACTGGATTAACTTTGTAGGAGATCATCTATAGGGGCAAAATAAAAATGTATGGAATGGATGCTTTGTGCTCAATAGCTCTCACTTCTGTTATAGTTGATATTCAGGGCATGTGCAAAGAGAAGGCTAACTGCCAGGATTCAAAATAATCCAGAATGTAGTGGTCACTATCCCATAAATTGTTATTTAGAGAACTAAAGTATTGAAATACCTGCTAAGATTAATGTTGAATGTACAAAAGCCTATTTTGTAGCTTGGATCTGGAAGACCCTCTGAAGGCTTCTACACTGAAGTCTGGTTCCCAGACCATGGCACCATTGACAAGGGCTGCATCCATAAGGAAGAGAGTCTGAGTACAAGTAAGTTATATCATTGGGGTGTGATATTGGAGAAGACTGTAGGAGCCTTCCCCTTTTCTCCTTGCCATTGCTACCACGTAACTGTAGAATGAATAGGACTATGCCAGACAGTCTCAACATTATACGTTATTGCCATAGGCCTAAGGCAACAAAGTTAAACAATCATAACCCAAAAGCTTATTCCTTGCAAATTTATTATCTCAGGAGTTGTGTCAGGGTGATGAGAAGCTAAGTGACACAACCAGGATATCCCTTAGTAGGGACAACTCATAGAACTGTGTAAGTAAGTAAGAAATCATTTTCTGGCTTGATGCAAGGTAGAGTATTTGAGTTTTATCAAGTGTAATCACCTGGATCATCTACATCAGGGCAGAATAAGTCAGGGTGAGTATATTTTCCAGAAAAGATGCCTTAGCATATTCTTAATTGTATAGTAACACATTAATTGCATAAACTACAGTAAGATTTTACTTTGTTTGTTTGTTTTTGTTTGTGCTCCATTTTTTAAGAGAGTATCTTACTATGCAGCACATACTGGCCTCAAACTCAGAGCTCCATCTCCCTTCATTTAGTCTGCTGGGATTAAAGATGTGTGTCACCATGTCCAGCTAGGATGATCTTAATTATATTCAATGTGAATTTCTTTTAAATCAGATTACACTCTTACATTCAGTTTCATAGAGGAATGAAAAGTAGCAATGTTAACTAGAGCTGAAATAATGAACAGTCCCATAAAATGGTAAGTGAAACATTGTGTAAAGACAGCTTCATCGACTGAAGATCCCCCAGATTCCTTCTATATGTTACTGCAAATATAATCTCTGAGCTACCAAAAGGAGCCATGAAAACACTCACACTTAAATGGAAACAAGTGGCTATTGCTGAGGCAGATATGACCTTAAAGATGGCTAACGAGCTCTTTGTCTGCTTACACAGCAAAGAGGTGCTTCTATAAGAGAGCTCAGGAAACTATCTTCTTGTCTTCAGAGTTTCTTGTCCAGGCCAGTCAGCCACTGTCACAATAACACTGCTGTAAACCCTCTGAGCACAGTGACAGACAAAAGGCATATGCAGTCACACGTGCTGGCCAGCAGGTCACTGGGACATCTGGACATCAGATTCCCTCATTGAGACTGCCCTGTTCAGGGTAATGCCAGAAGTGCCAGAGAGGTTAGCAGTAACATGTGCTGCCTTTGAAAGTATAGCTTGAAACTCTTCTAATCAAAGCAATTCACACCTTCACTTGGAGGGGATTTTATGTACTCCCAACCATAGAGAGGGGTAAGGGCAATATTGGAAAGGACAGAGGGTATGGATCAACCATGTCATCTGTTTCACTGGCACATCTTTCAATCCAACCAGGACTGAGGCTGCTTTCGAAATAAAATTTTACATCCTTACATAAATATTTCCAATAATAATACAGACCTTTCCTTATTTAAAAATTTTATTAAGAGGCTAAGTAAATGTTTCATGTAAAAGAAGCACACAGCCTTTAAGAAATATTGGCTAATGCAATGTTTAACAGCTACCTGTGCACAAGCCACTGAGAAACCTATGAGAAAAGGAGATATGTCATAGGCTCCCACCCTTGTGAAACTACATGCAGAAGGGAGGAGGTAAATTTGCACATGCATGAAATAAGTAATTCCTGATCACATTTCTAGTGTATGTAGGGGTTATAAATTTTATTTTATTAAAACAGAAACATCATTAGAGATGAAACAAATTTATTACAAGTACCCCAAGCAAAAATGCAGAGCAGCTTCCTGGACTTATAGAGTAGACTGTCTTTTAAAGGATTTGGCCCTGACAAATTCTCTCTAGAACCATAGAGCTCTGATCTCATTTAGCTCACAGCAGCCTTCACAGGGAATTAAAGGGGCTGTCCTAAAACTCTCAGACAGTTAAGAGTGAGGTCTAAAAAGATCAAGAAAAAAAATGTTTCTGAATTGAAGAGAAAATTGTCCATTGGACCAGATAGTTAGGACAGTGGTTTTTCAGGCTACAGCACATGTAACCTGAAAAATAAGGAATGCTGGGGTTGCTGTTCTGTACCTAGAGAAAGGCAGAAACAAAAACAAAGCAGAAGAACATAAAACTCCCTATGTCTTATGGAGCCTGATAGCAGACACATTCAAATCAAGGATACTTCAGACTCTTGGGACCACAGTGAAATACTGTTGGAATCAAGTTTGCCTTAGAAGATAGAGTTTGAGTGGTGTCATGTATAACCCAGAAATCACTAAATCTGTTTGGATAAATGCTGTTGCTGCACTCCTCTGTGCTTTAAGTTGGCTTGAGCAGGGTCATTTACCTCCCGTCCACTGTGGTTTGAAAAGTCTGGAAATAAACTATTTACAAGTCTTACTTTTTATAGCCTTCTGAGCAACACTATGAAATGTAAACCCTCCCACTCCCTCCTATCTGAATGGGAATGACCCCTGTGCTCAGAGCAACCACACTAAACATGCTACCCACTCTCTCTCTGTGGTAGCAGAGTGTTTGTGTTTAAATATCCATCTTAATGGCCCTGAAACGCATTGCAATTTGCATATGCCAAAGAGAAGCCACAAAGGTCATCCTGAAACAACTGAAAATAAGGAAGTCTTTGACTGAAAAAAAAATGCTTATAAAAAAATAAGAAAAATAAAACTGTATTGAGATTGCTAATATCTCTGGTCAATTATTGCTGGTAATGTTTTACTTTGGCTTTTTTAAAAAAACAAATATCACCATATCACAGACTTCCATCCAGAGGAAAAACCACGACACATAAAGGTTGGATTTCAGACACTGACTGAGGACAAAGAATGCATTCTAGTGGATAAGGAGAATCTACTGTATGTTCTTTTTTTTTTTTCTCTCTCCAAGATCTTTGTCTTCCATGAGCCTCTATTTCATTTATGAGAGGAAACCTTATTAGAAGAAAAGAACTCAGCATATAGAGGAAAACGTACTAATCAGAGGCTACTTTAATTGTCCTCATGAAGAATAGGAACTTTCAAGCCTATCTCATATCATAAAAAAGTAGCATGGTACAGTAAAGTCAAGAAAACCAACTTTTGGGAGTATATACACTTCTAAGGTAAACACCCAACACATACTTAATAAATGCAAAGTTAGGTGTAAGAAATGCTTGAACAACATTGAGTAGAAGAGAAAACACAGGATAATGAGTTAAATTGGTGAATTTGATGTAACTTTGCCTTATTCACTGCGAACCCTACCTCTTCTTTTTTAGAATGGAGATACTAAGAAATACTAGAAATAGAAACAACTGGGTTAAAACCAAGGCCATTTGCAGGCACAGCTAACAAATTACAAATGATATGATGTGTGATTGATATTTGATTATGTGAATTTCAAAACTCTCCACCATGTTACAGCATATGCACATAACTAAATATCTGAATTTTGGAAGTTTAAAAAACTATCTCAATATAATTCAATATACTCCTCTTTAGCAAATGATAAAAACAAAAAAAAAATCTGACAATATTTGATTCCGTATATTGGCCAAGGTCACTAAAACAAAACTTACAGTTCTTACTTTGCCTTAGATACCAAGCTTGACTCCCAAGTGTCCAGAGTCCTAATATAGCACCCTTTCTTTTAGAAATATAACACCTTTAATCACCATTATGTCAGACTCCTTTTGTGAATATGATGTCCATGAAATTCATATGTGTTCATATACATATCCTGAATTATTACCTCTAATTACAAAGAAAAATTCTATTGAATAAAAAACACTATTACTTGTTTATTGAGCCTGATGTTTATACGTTTTAGGTCATCACCTGTCTTGGCCTGGTGGTGATAAAGCTTCCATGAACAGTCATATCCCAGGGTTTTGTGAGCACACATTTGCATTTCTCTTGGATAAATTCCTGAGCTGACTTTTCTGGTCAGTTTCTGGATAAGTGTGTGCTGAAACACAAAAATCTACCAATAGTCCCCCTAAGGGCAGGAAATCAATGCCTATCAAATCCTCACAGAAGGAGCAAATGGAGATTTATGTGTATAGTCAACACATAGATTAGATGTAAAGACAGAAAACAAACCTTTTGCAACATGAAATAGATGCACGTTTGCGGAGGCTCTTAAAAATTTGTAAGAAAAAAAAAAAACAGCTTCTGCTTCCTAGAGCAGAAGCTTGACTGTGAACAGAAAATCCGCTTAGCCTCAGAATTTGAAAAACAAATATGAAAATTTTCGTTGTAGACTAGAATGCAAATGTCCTAATCTAAAGCCGTGCAGATAGGAATAATAAAATCCATTGCTATTGGCTGGAGAAGGTTAGACAGTATGAAAAAGCTGATCTTTCATAGACATGAAATTAAAAGATATTTAACATGGATAAAACAACAGACAAATCTATAAAAGGTAGGAATAACCCCTAAAATATGGAATCCGTATAAATTGAAATGTTTCAGGGGGCAGGGAACAATGGAGGGTTAAAGTTAACATGCTTTGACTGTAGATCTGTTCATAAAGAGGTCAATATACAGGTATTAAAGAGTAAAAGATTAAGTATATTTCAAGTCAATCACTAGAAACATGGACTGAAACATTTTGGTGGGTTGGAGATGTGAGTTGATAGTAGAAAATTTGTCTAATTGGCAGACATCTCCTGGATTTGATCTCTAACCCTGGAAAAAAAAATACTTCCTTCTACAATAAAAACAAAAGACATGGCAAAGTATGCCAGAACCAAGAACATTTTTGTAAGTCAATAAATTGAATTTTCCATGAAAATAAGGCTCCTTTTGAGTCATACTGCCAAAGCTAACACTGTCTGCAAAACAGACTCATTTGCAACAAAATCCCAGTGTCCAGAGAGCACAGTAAGCCCAGAGAGCACTGTGAACCCAGAGCTCTGAAACCCAGATGGCACTGTGAGCCCAGAGCACTGTGAGCCCAGAACTCACTGTGAGATGCTTAGTGAAGGTTCTGTCCCACCCCAAAGTGCCCAGCCACCTACAGTAAAGCAAACAGGCCTTAGAGCCCCAATGAGCTATGTTAGATTCTACTTAACAAGCTGTGTCTCTCAAAAAAATCTGCTGAAGTGTTGTTTCTTTCGTTACGACCATTGAAAATACTTTGGAAGTTTAGACCTTTTATCACTTACTATGCAGTCAGCACTGAGAAAGCAAAGAACTCCATACAACAGTGTGCTAGACCCCCACCTTTCCTGTCTGTCCACCCATCAGAGATCACATGAGACTGACAGTTGAGTTAGAAGTATAAAAAAACTAATGGTGATCTTACGTGACAGAAATCAGTTTTCCATCCCTAAGGCAACCCCTGCACTCCATTTGTGTTAGGTCTTTGCCTGTCCTCATGTTTATAAGAAGCATGGGCCAAGCAGGCTAGTGACAGAAGTAGTACAGGTCACCCTCTCATGGAAAGGGTGACAGACAAAAAAGATATATTAGATGAATTAATAATATGGATTTTAAATTAGTCTGATCATACTTTTCATTAAAGATATGATAAAATCCAACTAAGAGTCTGTCCTTGGGGATACTAATACTAACATAACTCTGCACCTATCTTAGCATTACTATGGGGGGCAATGTCCATTTTATATCCTCTCAGCATTCAAACTTGGTCTCAGATACATGTAATAGAAATCTGACGGCACATTCAGTGTTATTCAAGGACACTCCATGTAGGAAGGGTGCTTTACTGCAAAGACATTTTAGAAATTCGGATTATGCCTGAAATGCAGAACATAAGGCAATAAAATGCAAAATACCATCCATCCTCTGAGTTCTTTTAAAATATTCCATGGCCAGAAAAAGAATTGCATAAGATTCAGTGTGGAGTCCCTCCCTCCCCAAGGTGAACACATTTTCTAAGGAGACATAGGGGCTCCGAAAAGAATGAACCATTTGAAATGAAAATGCCCCATGGGGAAATAATGAAGAATGAATATTAAAATAAAAATGTTCTCAGCTCCCTCTCTCCCTTTGGTGTAAGACAGGATTCTACAAGCTCTGACCAATGCCCATTATAAATAAATACACAGAGACAAAGTCACTGTCATACAGATGAGAACTACTGTTTTTTTTTTTTCTATCAGGATTCATCTGTCTCTCATCCCCAAAATAAAATAGCTAACTAATTCAAAAATAAATATTACTTTTTGTAATAACTTAGGATTGTATAAAATCCCTATGCTGTCCCTGTCCAACCAGCACAGTAGGTCTTCACTAGCTCAGCACAGTAGGTCTTCACTGGCTAACATGATTGGAGTGGCACAAATAAAGTTTACACTCGCAACATTTGTTGGGGGCAATGACTACCAGAACTCATGCAAACGCAGAGCTTGATTCTGCTGACAGAGCAAAGATTCCACAGAAGTGAATTTCTGTCCTACAAGTGATATCGTGGATATCCGATGTTTATGAGAGAGACAGGATCTTTCTTGGCTCTTGGATGCACTTTAAGTCAGGAGCCAGGGCGCTTAATGTACATGGTCACGTAAAACTTGCACTGACCAGTGGCCTTCAGGTTATGAAATTTATGGACTACGAAGAGTGGAATTTTGAATGAAGAATTTTACTACAAAGTAGTCTATACTTAAGAGACTGAAAGAAGATAGAGCTCCTTACAGCAAGAGGGGTCCTCAGGAACGGGAAGCACTGAACACCACTCTCTTGGAGTTAGTAAGGTTTTATTAGCTTTACTGGAGAACAGATGCTGGTCAGACCAGTTTCCATTCCAGGTGCCTAGATGCCTTCCAGGGTTAGTCACATCCTCAGTATGGTTGTATGGTTGCCAGGAAAGGGATACTCCTTTAGGGGAAAAAAGATAAGGAAAAACCTTGATTATGGTATCCCTCACCTCTGGCTAGGGCAGAAGCAAAGGCATTGTCTTAAATACTTCTGGCATCTCTATCCTCTGGCCAGAACAAGGCTGTCCATCCAGGCTGGAGACTAGAGAAAAAACAAATAAACAACCCTTTATTTTTGAGTCTTTACCCTAAAATTGCCTGGCTATTTTCTATCTTACAAAGAGCTTGTCTTTGGCTACCAATCTCACAGGAGATGCATCTCCAGCCTCTTAGCAATATTCATTATAGATCTTGAAAAGGGGGCATTAATTTGTTCTTCTCCAGTAGTACCCACAGAGGGCTTCTCACATCCAAGACACTTGGTTTGGTTCAGAGCTTCATGGGAGCCTAAGGAAGAGCATAGATCCCGAGAACTACTCCAGTTTTACTATCACCTCACTCTTGCCTATTTCCATGGTTTCACTGTTAATCTAAGGGCATTGTCAATCTTTAGATGTGATATTAATGGTTAATCTTGATTATCAATTTGACAGAATTTAGACACTCTATGGACACACACTCCTGGGTGATTTTTTCCAGAACAGTTTAACTCATGATAAAATACATTCAGTATTGTGGGTGCCACCATTGCACAGGCTCAAAGCCCAAACTACTGAAAAAGGAGCAAGGGGGTAGGGCATCAACACTGATCTCCCATTGCTTCCTGACTACACACACAATGTGACCAGCCACCATCTGTTTTCGTCACCATGCATGCCTTCTCCACCTTGATGAACTGTAGCCTCAAATTCTATGACAATATTCCGTCCTTTCTTAAGTGGCATGGATCAGATATTTTTGTCACCTTGATGAGAGAAGTAACTGACACACTGAGTCTCAATCAGAGAAATGGGACCTCAGTACCTGATTTCAACATCATTTGCTGCTGTAGAACACTGTTTTCTGAGCACAAGAGACATTGGCATCTCAATGAGAGCAACTGTGACTACCCATAAGAGACTCTCAAGATTAAGCCTATTGGTGTTCACTCATAAAAGAAGGGCATGGGGAGGGTCATTAGATGGTCAGCTGAGATTCAAGCCATTCACTCCTTCCCACACATCCCTCCAAGCTGTAGTTATGTATATAATTTTTCACAATTGTACCAGGTCTCATGGTCTCATGAGACGATACAGTCTACAGAGTGCACAACATCAGATGAGGAGAAAGGGACTTTTTCTATGCAGCTGAGGGTACTCAACAGGCATAATGGGGTAGAATGCTTTGGGTCATCTATGCTGTAAGTAAACCCTCACACATTTTCAGGTAAGCAAGCGTAATAAACTCACTGGTTCACCGAGCTAGACTTGGGTAGAGTTGTTACTTCTGCCTGTCAGTGGTGCACTGACATCTGAAGTGAGCAGATGTTCATTCTCCTCAGGAGAAATTTTACATAACACTCATACATGTTCCTTCAAAAATGCTAACCCACCTTGTCAAGTCATAAAGGCCCTGCTGTCAACTGTACAGAACACACGGGTGTCTGGGGCTATTATAGTCCAGAAGGTAAAGCATTGAATGAAAAAAACACCAAAGAAGAATTGCAGCTGATGTGCCTAGTGCAAATGATACAGCATTCCTAGTAAACCTAATGCATCATTCATAGTGCACAGGAAACAGGACACCAGCTCTGCTTCCCTAATTCCACAAGCATCTGTCTTTGAAAAGGAGCTGTGGTCATGAAATAAGGGATGGGCAAGAGAAAAGGCAATAAGGAAATGGACCAGAGAAAGAAAGAACAAAGAAGCACTGAAGATGAGAGAGCCAAGAGATACAAAGAGGCCATGGTGGTGGGAACTGAAAGAGATGAGAAAAAAAAATCTTTCTCCAGTAGAAGCCAACTAATAGACAAGTAAAAGGGCCATGTCTATTTCCAACAGAATGGGGCTGATCAGCAGAAAGCGTTAGTAGATCGTCACAGTGTTCTGCCTCATGCTACATAAAATATTAGGGTCAGGACAGCTGATATTTAAATGCTTAATAGGTTCTCAGTCTTTCAAAGTACAGAAAGAGCAGTGCCCCATGATGCACGCACATAAATAAATTAGGGAAACTATATGGTGTTCTGAGTGAGTGGCTCTCAGTGAGGAGATAGAAAGGCGCCCTTGTCTCAGAGCCAGTGATCTTTGAAAAGGCGAGAGCTTTATGAGAAAATGCAAATGACTGATTCATGTGTATTTTTGGAGGGGGTATCTGGCATTTTAAAGAGTGTCTTGGTGTTAAGAAGGCTAGACACAACATGAAAAATCATCCGCAAATGACCATGCTGTAGTAGAATGTTCTGACATTTTCGAGCTCATTTTTTTAAGAACAATCGCTCTGTGTGCACTTCTACAGAGCTGCCCATGTTGCTGAAATCAAGCCCTTCTGGGATTCAATAGATGCACTATTTTTACAAGCGCAAATTGTACAGGCATCCTAAAATAAAACTGCTGGGCTAGAGACTCCATTATCCTACAACTTCCACAACTGAAAAACATCTTCTCTAGCTACTAGCAGATTGCCAGCCAATGAAGGAATGAACAAAATACAACAGTATTGCTTTGATTTTCAGAGCAGTTCAAATATACATGTACAGCCTTAGGAAGAGAAACACTCCCAAGCCACTGCTTGTCCTGGATTTCTACCTACTTTGCAGTGGGATTTTGGTGGGTATGGTTCCAATTCATTCCTTTTCAAAGTTGTTTCTCACTAATTTGACTCATGTTGAGGGAATCCCAGTAACAAATAACATTAGTGCTTGGTATGGTTTTAAGCATTTCATATGTCCTCATTCACTGGTTCCCTGGTAGACTAATTTTACCTGGCACCACTAAGGTTCTTGAACTCTTACTCCTAATTGGAAATTTGACAGTTATAGCTTCCTTCTAGGGTGACAAGAAATAAGATAGCAGAGAGAAACTAAGCTCATCTGTCAAGTCAGTAGGTCAGAACACACTGGCCGGAAGCCTTGGAGAACTCAGGAGGCTGGGTAATTAAGTTACCTGATGCTGACATGTGAATGATCCTAAGTCTAGAAAGGGTGATAGCTCCCTCAAGGCAAGGATTCACAGAGGATGGTCCATACAGGGAAAAAAATGAAACTGAAGCATTTGAGAATTCAAGATGATTGTATATTTTATTCTAACATACCTAGCTTGAGAACAATTTATAAAACATGATCAAAAGCTTTTATAAATAAGCTCTTCCCAGCGTCTGTCATGTAAGAAGTTATTGTTCTCAGCCTACTAAGAGATCTTTGCAGACTTTCAATCAGTGAATTAATTCTTAATATGAAAGAGTTCTGGCCGGGCGGTGGTGACACACGCCTTTAAACCTAGCACTTGGGAGGCAGAGACAGGCGGATTTCTGAGTTCGAGGCCAGCCTGGTCTACAGAGTGAGTTCCAGGACAGCCAGAACTACACAGAGAAACCCTATCTCGAAAAACAAACAAACAAACAAACAAAAAACCAAGAGTTCTGATAAATCCACGAGGTAACTAGCATGACTTTGGAAAGATGGAGATATCTGGAACATTTTTAAAGATTCTCTTGCCTTAGGTATATGCTGGGACAATCTAGATAGGGAAATCAAGAAATCTTTATTCCCATAACAATTACAACAGAAAAGGCATAACTACTTCAATAATTCTAGTTATTCAAAGGTAAAGAAAACCTGACCACTATTGTCTCATTATCAGCAAATTCATGGACTTTTTTTTTAATTCTTTTCTATAGAATTTGTTTTATGCCACAGAACTTATAGCCACACACAGGTTATACACACCACAGTTTAAATGCATATTTCCAATGTAATAAATGTAATTGTCTTTCACTGAAAGTTTGCCTTAAAATTCTCACTCTGCAAGATTAGACTAAGGTCTGTGGTCTTCAAGATCTTCTCTCCTGTTTATAACACAAGCATCCACTGTGGGATGGGCTCCTGTCCTCACTGCTTCTAAATATACACCCTAAAACACAGAGGAGAGAGTACTGACATCCAGTCGATGCACAGAAAGTTGGCTAGAATTTGAATAGAAGTCAATTGTACATGCTTTCTACTCTCTCCTCAAAGGAATGGGAAGAGGTTGCTATTGTAGTTAAATCTGTAGTTTCTTAGCAGCAGCGCTTCACCATGACCACTGACAGGAGGTTGTGAACAGTGATGGCTCACTGCCATTGTAGGACTGCATTCCTACAGAGACTCAACAGCTGAACACAGGAGCTATTTTCTCTGAACACGAGGAAATGATGTCCCTTCTCCTGGGGTTTCTATCAGCTTTTATTACAGTGGTAATGTGCTGGGCAGTGCTAGCCTTGCTGTGTGATGGGCAGATGAAATACATTTCTAATAAATAAGAATATAGTTGGACTAAAGATAGTTTAAATTTACCCATTAAGTATTTGTTTATTGGAAATCTTGTTGGTATAAATGCTGTCAGCCACAATCAAATGGTACAAGATATACCAAGCATCAGTATAAGATTATTTCAAGCTAATTTGTTTTTCTAAATTTTCTAATAACCTTTCAAGAAAATTATGGAATGCTTTGCTTTATCATAGAACTTTAATGAGCACAAATGACTGGTGCAACAAGCCAGAATATCTTGTTAAAATAAAAAAAAAATAGAAAAAATTTCCCGTTTTTCTAACACAAGTTAAAACTAAGATTAGTGCAATTCTATAAAATACAAGATGCCTTAAGCAATAGATTTAACTTTTTAAATAAAACCTTCTACTGTGCCACAAAGCATTGCCTTCCAGAGAGCGAGTTTTTCATGCTGATTATTCCGACCACTTAGAGTAGCAGTATAGCACTTGATTAAAAATATTTGGTCCTTATCATAAGCAAGCAAAACTTAACAGGGATGTAGCCACCCAAATACACATAGGGTAAAATTAAAGTAAGAGATTCCAATAGAATCAGATGTGCTGGGGATTATTTTGCTGAGCCTGCAGCAGCAGACAGCTTCTTGAGAAATTTCTGACTGGATGCTCTGAATATTTCCAAACCAGACTGGAGCAAAGCTGTTCGTGGAAGTACCAAGAACTGAACAAATTGGGAAATGACCCATCTGCAAGGGAGTAAATAGATTCACTGTCTATTACCTATTCATACCTAAAGGGAAAAACAGAATTTAAAAATTATCTGCATTGTCACATCTCAATTTTTAAAAAGTGCTGAATGAAACAACCAGGGAAACTATAAAATACATACATATATAATTGTATAGGTATAACACATGTATACAACACACAAGTTAGCTGAGTATTGTGTTGTTTGTCTTTAATCCTAGCACTCAGGAGGCTGAGGCAGAGGGATTGTGAGTTTGAAGCCAACCTGGGCTACATAGAAAGAGCCTCTGTCAAACATCTGCAATACTTAAGCATATTGTTTATAGACAGTGACAGAAAAAAAAAGAAAAAAGAAGGGGTAACATGTGATAACAGAAGCACATACTCCAACTCTGGAAAAGTGATTATCTGTGGAGAGAAATAAAATTGAATTGCATTTCAGTTTTGATTATAAAGCATTCCTTTGCCAGGGAGATCAAATGCACCTGTGACAAACTGTTAAACAGATGTTAAATCTGGAAAATAGCTAGATGGCAGATACTATTTTATTTTTGTTAGTTTGAAATATGGTATGAGAAATTAAATGGAAAAAAAATCAGTTAAATGTTTCCACCAGTTTACTATGGTCAGAGGAATATATCAGCCAGATAGATGGTCAATTGAGCTGCATCCTAGTTTTAGCATACTAGCTACTTAGTTGTAACTTTCAAAATACTTGTTCTCACATGGGTCCTCCTCAACTTAAGGCAGGGCCCAGCCAAGTCTTTATTGTGTTACCATATCATTGGTGAGCTTGCCACCCCCATATAAAAACGTAAACAAGAAGCTGACAAGATAGCAGCAGGTAGAGATACTTACCATCAAGTCTGAGAACCTGTGGTCTACATGGTGGGATGAGAGAACTAATTCCAAGAAACTGTCCTCTGAAGTCTGCCCACTCATATATACATGTGAATGTATGTACACACATGCAGAGAGAGAGACAGACAGACAGAGAGAGAGAGAGAGAGAGAGAGAGAGAGAGAGAGAGAGAGAGAGAGATGCACACACACAATACAAATAAAAGCCCTATTGAATATCAGTTACCCACTGTCTGAATTTTTATTAGTGTTCAAGTTATTAATTGACAGCAGAATTGTCATGAATTACACCTTCATGCTCTGAAATTGATTTTAAAATATAATTACTATTGATTGAAAAAACAAACATCACAAAAGTATGGCACACATGATTATAGCAATTTACTATAATTCACACCTAAATCTATCATAAGCAACTGAGTTTAAAATGAATTAGTCATATATACAGAAAGGCATTTATATAGCTGAAGCTGTTGACTGTAACAGTAATTGAAAAGTGGATTACTGTGGAGAAAAGACAAAATGGTCATTGCTGTTCTTCAAAAACGTGTGTTTATGGCAAAATCACATTTGTCAGATCTGCTCTAGGCAAGGGGGTGCTGTGTTAAAATGTGCACATTTGAGGGGGGTGGGAAGCAAAGCTTTATTTGCCACTGTCAACAGGATTTGGCAAATCCCGAAGAGGACATTATTCTGGGACTAAGAGTTTTATCTGTTTTTTTGTTTTCTTATCAGATCTCTTCTAAAGAAATAAATCTCTGTATTCAGACAAATGAAGGAGAAGTAAGACTCGTGGTTTGTTAAAATGATGGTGTGTGATGTTTTTCAAACCATCTACAGAGAACAAGATCAAAAATAAAGAGGAAAAATAAAACAGACTGTGCTTTTGGGTCTTAGTTCTGGCTAAGGAAAAAATTAACCAGCAAAAATTGTGACCCAGGTCCACAAGTGTCTGGTTATGAACCCTGAACACATGGAACACACTGGCCATGTGGAAGCTGTAGACATGTTCTGCCCTCCAGTATTTGTACCATTTCTCTACATATAAAAGGAACAATGACAATCTTAGGACAATTCTTAAAAGATGAAGACTGTGGAGGTGTTAAACTGTGAAACTCAGCCATGCGCTCTGCACCTTATCAGCTACACATAAATAATGTGGTCTATCTACCAAATTAAGAATCTCATAATGGGCTCTTTGGGTAGTATTATTGGTGAGAGACTTGGATTGGGCTGCTCTTCCCTGGAGGAGACGGGTAGATGCCATCAGTGGATAAGAAAACTGCATGTTAGTGGCAACAACACAAAATTAAAAATGACAGAATAAGTGTGAGATAGGAAAGCAGACAATGAAAGGATTTGAGAATGACAAAAAGGATTCTCTTAATTAAATGTGATTATGCATCTGTTATTAAAGACAGGAAATCAGACTGGCATAGGGACACACTTTCCACTTTTATAATTAAAAAGTGGGACCCCACCCACCCTTGTTCATTTCTTTTGAAGTTTCAAATTCAGGAAGTGAATACTGAAGCAAGTCAGACAAGTAATTTTGGCCTAACAGCTATAGGAACTATGAGAATCTGAAAATAAACTCTGTGGGGTGCACTACTTGGAGCTCCTCCAATAACAGCAGCCACATAGAATCTAACAAACCTTGGTATATGTCCTGTCCAGCAGGGCATTAAACAGGGGTCCGGGAAGATCACCTGAAAGAGAAGATGGGAGACGGGTGAACGCAAAGAATGGCAATCTGTCTATAGGCTATAGTCAAATCGCTCTTTTTACTTTTTCACACAGGAATTATATACACAAAAAGGCAGGATGTGATGAAGGAGATGACGTGGGAGCATAAGGTGTTCAGGGGGAGTACAGATATCTTCCAGAACAGAGTGTCAGCTGGGTGAAGGTTCAGGGGACAGGACACTATGACTCCACCTATGATTCACTTGTCCTAATCTAAGTTGGTACTATCCATCAAGGTCACCTATCTACAAGGTCTATGACTAAAGCCTGGCAACTATCTATCAAAGCTGCTTGTTCACAATGTCTCATAGCTATCTGTTTTAGTGTTTTTCCACAGAGACCCGAGACTTTGTGTTAGCAGGCTGACTTAGGCCTATGGCTGATTTTAGGCCTTCAGTGTATAAGCAAAGCTGCCCCTGACAGGTATATTCTCATCCTAGATTTTCAAACACTACCTAACACTTAGAGTGACAGAGTCCTTGCATAATAAAAATTCTAAATATCTAATTCTTTGATACCAAAAATATAGATCAGTTTTAATACCCAAAGGACCTTTAACATTTTGTTGCTATTGACTCTTTTGGAATTAACATTTCATTAAAAGATGTATTATTTTTAAAGTGGTAGCTACATATTAATGCTGTTAATGTTGGGATTTATTAATTTCTCTTCACAGGACTGCCCAGATTTTATTATTCATGTTTCCGGTAGTTGTTTTCATTGTCAGATAATTAATTCAAGAAATGATTATTGGACAATTATTCTATATAAGATAAGGAGACAAATGTATGGAAGGAGAGGAGAGAGCACACAGTGTGCCCCTTACCTTGATGGCCAAGCATCTAACAGGGAGTATCAGGGAGTGTGGGTGTACGCTCAAGAAAGGCGTTGTGGAGAAGAAACTTTGAACTGAGGTTTGAAGGTTTCTTCAGTCTTTAAGAGCAATGGCTAGAAGCACACACTGGTTATGAAAGCTTAAGGATCACAAACGAGAGAAATCACCTTAATTCCAGACCCAACAAATAATGGGTCCTGTTCCTCTGCCTGAGAAAGAAGAAACTTACTGCTAAATAATAAGTTTATAACTAGGATATACATGACTTAATTAAATCAAAGTACTTGATATATGAGCATGTATCAAGTTCAAAACTGAATTAGCAATCCATAACCTTAGACCTCAAACCCCTACAGGGATCATTGAATTATTACAAGCAGATTACGTAATTAATAAATGTTATAACCTACAAATATAAACCTCTGCCTTTCCAAAGCTGGCATAAGCAATACAGAGTGATCCACTTACTTCCAGCACTGAGTGCATTTTATTACACTGAATCACTGAACACATTCAGTCACACTGAATGAATGAATTCCAATTTTGGTATAATTTCATTGTTTTATTCAAGTTAAATAAAATAAGGCATTTGTGTTCCGCTACATTGCTTTCTGTAAGATGTATTTAGTTAATATATTATGAGTATATTTCACATAAGTACCTAGCCTATGATTCATTTGTAAATCACTAAACAAATATCTAGTATTTTATTCTATAATTTCTTAGATGGTTCCCCTATTACTGAAGATTTAACTTCTGATATTTTGCAATAACAAACAACATTAATATAAATAATATTACTATAAATAAATTGTTAGTAAAATCCCTAATTATTTATTAGGATAAGTTTTTACATGGAAAAGAGCTAAGATAAAATGCATGTGTTTTTAAGAATTTCAATATATATTGCTGATTTGTCTTCTCAAAATTACTATCACTATGTACTTTTAAAATCAAGCTACTTAGAACTGCTTAGACTATCTTGCCTCATCCACTACATACAATCCCCTGCATCATACAGTTCCCTAAAAGATAGTCTGTTGAACTCTCTGTTCCTCTGTGTATCTGAAAGCATTATTATCAAAAGATGTACTTAAAAGAGTGATCAATACAGTATGAACTATTCTGGTCTCACAATATTTGCAAACATGGAAGAAAGCCAGACTTCCTTTGAAAATGGCTTCTTTTTTCAACAGTGGCTACACCCACAAGGGAGAGAGAGGAAAGAGTGAAGAGGTGGGTAGGGAGGATGAGATAGGAGCCGTCCTTTGGTTCACCAGCAAGAGCACAATAGGATTTCTCAATCCGAGGAACCTGGTGAATGAGTCTCCCAAGAACATGAGGTCTTTCTTCTTCCTGCTCAGACAGAAACTGAATTGTTCAGTCTGACTATAGTGAGTGGAAATCAAAACAGCCTGTTTCTCTCTGCTTTTCTTTTTTTTAATTGGATATTTTATTTATTTACATTTCAGATGTCATCCCTTTTCCCCATTTCCCCTTCCTAGGACTAGGAACTACCCTTTGAAAGGAAACGTGGGATTCAGGAGCCTGTAGAAGCAATTTCTGTTAGTGTACACTGAATTCCAGTGACTCTACACGCCTCGGTTATGTTCACTTATGCCTATGTTAAATGAAAACACATGAGAGAGACCTTACAGTCCCTTAGTTCTACTTAGATTCTGTATTGATCCCGTTCCCATCTTATCCTGATGTCTGAATCCATCTTCCCTCTGAAGTGCCTGGTGATGCTGTATCGGTTACTAGAGCTCCTGTTTAGTGGACAGAATTGATAGACCTGATTAATGGGATTCCTCATCTCTGTGGTTTGTTGGGGTGCCAAAGAGATGCTACGAATCTCAGGCAATAATGTAAAGTCACTTTGTTTAAATCAACTGAATAAAAATAAAATGATTTTCCCTCCTGGAGCTGCAGTAAAGATCTGTCAAGTGCAGAGTCAGATTCACGAAACCAGAGAACTGGAAGCAGGTCCTGGGAAGAAAGGCTGAGATGGGCGAGCGGTACCTACCACAAGAGCTTGAAAATTGCCTAACAGCGGAAGGGTTTCTGGTTAATCAGAACAGAGAAGGAGGCAGGAATGAGAAAAACTTCTTATGATGAAATATTCTAGGCAACTAATGAAAGTATTCCGCTTCCCTGAAACACTGGCTACTAATAAATATGACTAAATAATAAATCTCACCACCCAAACTGTCTTTCCGAAGGACACTTGCGCCAAAGCCTTGCATTGCAAGGGTTCTGAGAAATGAAGCCTACTCAGAAACTGAAAAGAATATAGAAAACTCTCAAAGGCAGCTGAGAGAACTTCCACATTCCCTTTCCAAGTTGTGTTCCAGTACTACATCTGCCAAATCTAAGATCCCCGACTTATTTACAGTTGATTTATTACAACTTTTATTCAGATTTGGCACATTTTTTTTCTCCGTATATATTTCTGTTCCAGGAGCTCATCAAAGACCCCACACTGTGTTTACTTACCGTATCTCTAAACGGACTCTGGCAGTGTCTCAGAATGCCCTGACCCTTGCTGACCTTGACAGTTTTGAAAAGCTCTGGTCAGGTTTTGTTGGTTTTCTGTTTGTATTCTCAAACATCTTTGAATTTTAATTCTTCTGACGTTTATTTAATGGTAAGATCAAGGCGAAATAATTTTTGCTAAACAAACTCCAGAAAAGTGAGGTATTTTTCTCAGAAAAGCCACTTAGGAGTTTAACGATAAAATTAATAAATTGCCTCAAGGCTTTTGAAATTTTTCCCAAAATTCTACTTCCTAATTAATTTTGTATCTTTCATCATGAAGTGATATCAGAAACACTGTCATGACCTTTTCCATCAAAAACTTTGAGAAATTTGGAAATAGGACTGTCTTTGTCAACAGTGATAGGATCTCTCTCTTTCTGGTGAAGAAACTTACTGTTGCAGTGGTTCTGTGAACATGACAGTCAGGACTCGTTTTGCTGAAGTCCTGAAAAGAGCTACTTTATTAAGAAAGGAAACACTTATTTTGATTTTTGTTTTCGGAGGTGTCTGTCTGTGGTCGATGGGTTCTCTTCCACTGAGCTTGGGGTTAATCGGACTGTCATCATACTAGGAACCTGGAGACGAGAACTGAAGTGCGAACCTTGGAGAAGTGCTGCTAACTGGCTCGTCCCGTGCCGTACTCTGCCTGCTCTTTTTTTTTTTAGAGTATTTTTAAAATGTTTATTTCTAAAACAAAATTTAATACATTACATGTCTTTTTTTATAATTTAGAACATTAAGATTTACTTCTCTCTGAAAATGATTTTTCAAGGAAATAGGTTCCTCTCCTTAAAACAACTGACATTCTCAATAAGAAAATGTGAAGTTATAGCAGATGTAAAATAAAAGAGAATAACAGAAGAGAAGATTAAACAAAAACCAAGCTGAGACTTACGGGTGAGTTGGGGACAATCTTGAAATAGTTGGACAAGAATAATAGTAAATCATAGACAAACTAAATAAAATTTCTTACTTACTAATTATCCATGAAAATAAAAGCACTTAGAAGAGATTTTCTTGTAATCATGTGTATTACTCTCACCCCATCTGGACCAGATATTGTCTTTACAAATGAACTGTCTGTGCCCTTAAAGTCAGGGAAACCTAGCATCTCCACCAGCTTTTGCTTTACATCTCTTCTTATTTTCATATACGGATGTAATTTTTGTGTTTCCTATTATTACACCATCCACAGGAAGAATGGAAGAATGAATTTTTTTGTAAAACATTAAATATACACTCCCCACTCAACTATGTGATGTGTGTGTTTCTTTGTGTATGTATGTGTGTGACAGAAAAGGGGTATGGAATTGTCAAAATGCAATAAAATATATTAACTTCCTAACTAAGATTGAGATTCAAAAATAATAATGAAAATAATAGAAGTATAGATAATGCTTTTTGTAATGGCCAAGTATTGCTTACTCCTTTTTGATTTTTATTTATTCTTCTCATGTATTATACACTTGTGGGACATATTTCCTCCTATTGGATTGCCTTGTCCAGCCTTGATACGATGGTAAGTCCCTGGTCTTGTTGTGTTGTATGATATATCGTAGAGGCTTGCTCTTTTCTGAGAGAAGGGTGTGGATCTGAAGGAAAAGAAAGGGAGAGACTGGGTATAGAAGAGAGGTGGAAAAATACTCTGCCTACTCTTGCATAGCATGCAAGTACCTATCCAGAGGTGCGGTACCGCCCATAGTGAGGTGGGCTCATCCACATCAATCATCAATCAAGAAAATACTGGACAGGCTTGCCTACAGAGTGATCTGATAAGGAAAATTTTTCAATTGAGATTTCTTTTTCTTGGACATGTTCAGATTTGTGCCTAGTTGACAAAAAAACAACCAGCATATCATAAACAAAATACAAACTTTTTACCAGATTGTTATGTTAGTGGCCTCTGGCCCAATATCCTTTCTGAAAATGTTTCTTCCTGTTAATTATTTTATGATTTATTATTATTATTATTATTATTATTATTATTATTATTATTATATTTATTTACATCCCAAATGTTGCTCCCTTTCTGGTCCCCCTTGCAGAGTTCTCCCCCCTCCCCTTCATCTCTAAGAGGGTGCCCCCCCCCCATCCCAGGCATCCCGATTCCCTGGGACACTAAGTCTCTACAGGATTAGGTGCATCCTTTCCCACTGAGTCCAGACAAAACAGACTCTACCAACGACTGACTGAGACAGATGCAGATACTCACAGCCAAGCACTGGACTGAGGTCAGGGACCCCTATGGAAGAGATAGGGGAAGGATTGAAGGAACTGAAGAGGATGCCAACCCCATAGGAAAATCAACAATGTCAACTAACCTGGACCCCTGGTACCCCCCAGGGACAGAGCCACGAACCAAAGAGCATACATGGGCTGCTCTGAGACCCTCTGCATATATGTAGCAGGGGGCTGCCTTTTCTGGCCTCCTGGTTCATTAGGAATTCGGTGCCAGTCTGGTGAAAGACCGGGTAGACACCCATGCCTATTTCCCAGGAGGTGCGGTGGTTGACTTACAACCCTCTCTGAGAACTATCTATCTCAGAGAGAAGTACAGGAGACCAGGGCATCTCTATCCCTGAGCCAGCTCTGGTCCCACTTGAAGAATCCTCACACTCTTCCATGCAAGGCGCAGACATTTTTTTTTTTTTTTTTTTTTTTTTTTTGGTTTCAGTTTCATAAAAGAAAGTAAAATGTACAGAATTATTTCAAAAATAAATAAAGGCTTGAATTGTCTGAAAGGGACCCCTCTTTGCGCACAGCAGTCTAGACTTACTTACCCAAGTTCCAAAGGCTTTTGAACTACGATACCGGAAATAGTCATAGCACCAAGGCCACTCACAGTACCAACGGCCAATCTCTACTACGATGGGTACCTGAGAGAAGCCATTTGTAAGGAGTAAAGCTTTACTCTGCTTGTAGTTTTCTGCCACCTTGCCCATGCTGTACTGCAAGGTCAAAAAAAGCTGAATACCGATTTTTCCAGATATCTCTTGCATTTAATCCAATACTGCATTATGCAATGAGAAAGCTAGTTCTTTGGAATTCTAAGGCCAAAACATTTCTTCCTTGATACAGAAAAAGATTCAGCAAGAAAGCTCTGCCCTCTGTGTTTCTGCTGTAGGTCTGTAAAGATGAAAGCACAGAGGGTTATTTCAGTCCCAAGGCAACAGGTCCAAGATAAGAACCGAAACACTAAGAGTGGCACCAGACAAAGGAGACAGAGAGAGAGACAGAGAGGACTCCAGACAACACCCAGCCAGGGACTGGACCTTGAATTGCTGTGACCTCTCTAAGTTTTTAGTGATCATTTGATTTCAGACAAAAGCACTGAAATATGGGGTTTTCCTCATGACCCTGCAGAACTACACACATATTTTGTTTGCCCTAGATATTTTAAAACTGTAGTGAAGCGTTTTAAAATCACTTATTTTACAAAGGAGAACTTCATTGTTTTCTTAAAAAAAAAAAAAAAAAAAACTGGCAAAACCTTGGCCACATGTGTTCACAGGTTTGTCTGACCGCAGCAGTGACCTGGAAACCAGTGATGATTGCCTCTTTTAGGTGGATCTGTGCTCTGATCTTCAATTATCGAACTCCTTAGTTGGTATGCGTGATGAATACGTGTTGCCTGGGGGGATCTTACAGGTTTATTATGTGGAAGGAAATGCCCTGTAATGGGCTTTGTTTGAGACATGTATCACTGGATGCCTTCTGAATATTTTGATAATTTTTACAATTTTGCATAAAAAGAATCGTCTACAATGTTGGAAAATATATACTTTGAAAACTATAGAAATATGGCTCTGGCAGCTTTTCAATGCCTTTGAGAGACCTTAAATCCTTCCTTTATCCTCTCCTCCACTCTTCTGCCTTCCTTCAGAGCTACTGGAGGAAAGCAAGTTGATTAAAATTACCTGTAGACTTTTCAAAATGAGTGGGGGGGAACCCCACGGGGCCTCCACCACACATAAAGAGAACTACAGGCCACCAACCAAAGCTGAGAAGAGAAGAAATAGCTTTCCGCAGGGAGGAGCAAACCAATTGGTTATCAAATACCAAATGGTCTGAACACATTCATACAGTTGACATTATACAGACTGAGCATCATACATGAGCACACAGAAACACACACATTTACATATATGAACACATATATGTTCTAAATATAGGAACATATTGATATATTTTATTCCTAGATATAGGAACACGTGTGTGTGTGTGTGTGTGTGTGTGTGTGTGTGTGTATGCAGTAATATTTAATTAAAAACAGAGGCCATGAACTTGAAATGGAGCAAGGAGCAGTATAAAGTAGGGTTAGGAGGGAGGAAAGGGAGAAACGCTGTAGTTATAGTTTCAAAACTTAAAATAGAAATATTAAAGTAGCAAAAAATAAAAATTAGCTATGTAACTTTTCCTTGATGTTTCCCACAAACTTACTACAGAAGCATCTCCTTTGTTCAGTTAGAAAATAATAGAAATACATTTTCAGAAATCCAAATTCATGAATCCATTTTTCCCGTAAAAGCTCATGTCGGTCTAAACTGGACATTGTGGATGAAACCTCACGTAATCTTGTTTATTTCTTCCTTAAGATTCATTTTACTTTTTAATTCTGTGTGTGTTAATTTCAAGTGTGTGCAGGTGTATCAGTGGTGTGTGTGTATGTATGAGTGTTGGGGGGGGTGGTGTCTGTGTGCACATGCTTGCGCATGCGCATGCTTGCGTGCAAGTACCAGCTAAGCCAAGGATGTGGCCGCTAGGAACCAAACTCAAATCCTCTGCAAGAGCAGCTTGCTCTACTCACTGGGGCCCTCTCTCTAGTTCCAAAAGCTCCCACACAAAAGCTCAAAATCTTTAACTAATGCTATGCAGTGCGTACTGCATAAAGTATGCTTAAAATATAGGATGCTGGCAGAACCTCCCAAAGAACAGCCACACCAGGTTCCTGTCAGCAAGGGCCTCTTGGCAACAGTAACAGTGAGGGGGTCTGGTGTCTGCAGACAGAATGGTCCCCCAGGTGGGGTGGTCCCCTGATGGCCCTTCCTTCTGTTCTTTGGGAGGTTCTGCTAACAACTGACCCATGCAGATGTGGATGCTTGGAACCAACCATCAGACTGAGCTCTGGGACCCCGGTGGGTAAGCTTTCAGAAGGACTGAAAGAGTGGAAGGGGATTGAAACCCCATAGGAAGAACAATGTCTGCTGGCCGAACCACCCAGTGCTCCCAGGGACTAGACCACCAACCAAGGAGTGTACAGGATGGGATCCATGGCTCTAGATATATATGTAGCAGAGGATAGCCTTGTGTGACGTCAATGGGAGGGGAAGCCCTTGGTCTTGGGAGGTTTGATGCCCCAGCATAGGGGGACGCTGGAGCAGTGGGGCGAGAGAGGGTGGGTGGGTGGGGGAGCACCCTCGTAAAGGCAAAGAGGAGGGGGAGAGGGTAGATGTGGGATGGGTGTTGTGGAAGGGAGATATCATTTGAGATGTAATGAATGAAATGATTAACAAAAAATTTGTAAAAGAAAGTTAACTAAAGTAAAATAGCCGGGCAGTGCGCACGCCTTTAATCCCAGCACTTGGGAGGCAGAGGCAGGTAGATTTCTGAGCTCGAGGCCAGCCTGGTCTACAGCCAGGACTACACAGAAAAACCCTGTCTCGAAACAAACAAACAGAATGTAAGCTGAGACTGCAGGCGTCAGCGCCCTCCGCGAGAGGGCGGACTGTGCCCAACTCTCCCGGTTCGAATCCCGTGTTCCCGTGTGACTCTGCCCGAGTCTCATGGGAAAAAAAAAGTAAAATAAACAAATAGAATATAGGATGCATACACAGGCAGCATACGCACCCATGAGCAGTGTATTCATGTATTTAAACTATATGGATCAAAAATATTGGGGGTAAAAATTGTCTCTATGCAGGAAAAAACGCTCTTATCTTGCATCAGGTGCGAAAGGTTTAATAATTAATGAGATGGGAATGATATTATATTCATTATAAATCGATGATTTAAACTTTTACTACATAAAGATATGTACTGAGTATATGCAAATACCATGATTTTTAATTCAAGAGACTCGAGTCTCTCTGAGCCTGCATTTGCTCAGGGGGGATTTGCTTTGGGAACCAGTCTCTCCCTACATAGGCACACTGTATGTGGCCATGGATTAAAGCTTGTTTGCCAAAGGGTGGTGAAAGACAGACTCTGTTCAACAAAATGTGCTGGATAGTCAACCTCATTAGCATGATTGAAAGGTAAATATAAGCTTGATTGACAACAGAGGTGGTAAATTTAAGTCCCTATAAAGAACGAAGCTCAGTAGAAGAAAGGGTGTTTATTACTGCTCCACAAAAAGTTACTTGGGAGTGTTCAGAGAGAAAGCTTGAGATATGCTGCAAACATTCATGGCCATCATATCTTATCCATAGCAAGCAATCTCACTGTCCTAGAGCAGCTAGCCCTAAAGCTTCACCCAGAGAGATCACAAGGCAGTGTTGGAAGAAATACAACAGCAAGCAAGTGGAGCAAGCCAAAGCCAGCATTTGGGTTAGCTCGCCATGTGTCAAGCACCTGAGAGAAACAACTTACACTGAGGAATGGATCATTATTGGTTCAGTTCTATAGGTTTAGACCATTTTTCTTTTCTCTCTTTCTTTTTTGTAACCCTATTTCTTAGAGCCTGTGGCATTTCAGTACCTCATGACAGGCACATTTGGCAGAGGCAATTGCTCTCCTCACAGCAGCCAAGAAGCAATAAAAGAAGCAGCCAGAGCCCCAGTTTCAAGGACATAGCTAAATGGCCTAATTTCTTCTACTAGGCCTTGCCTCTTAAGCAGCAGTTCTCAACCTGTGGATTGCTACCCCTTTGGGAGACTCGAACCACCCTCTCACTGGGGTCACATAGCAGATGTTTCCATTACAATTCATAACAGTAGGAAAATCACAGTTATGAAGTAGCAATGAAATAATTTTATGGTTGTAGGTCACCACAGCATGAGGAACTGTGTTGAAGGATCGTAGCATAAGGAGGGTTGAGAGCTACTGCTCTTAAGCCTCTCGCTACTTCCCAACATCACCACAGGCTAGAGACTAAGTATTGAATGAACCCATACGCAATGGATATGGGTCCCAAAACACAACAGTGTCTCAGCAAGTATTCCGTGGCTGCTGGAAGCTGGGAAGGAACTAGCATTGCCTCAGTGGTAGCTTCCTGCCACAGGTGGGCATGTAAGATTGTTTGTCACTTAGCACAATTACAATGAGTCTTTATTTTACCTGAACTTCAGATGAGATGTTTTAAACTGTTTAAACCATCTATTCTAATGTTACTACATAGTGAGAAATAAGCATGGAGAGATAGATAGATGGATGGATGGATGGATGGATGGATGGATGGATGGATACATACCTAGATGGATAGATAGATAGATAGATAGATAGATACATAGATACATAGATACATAGATACATAGATACATAGATGGATAGATAAATAGATAGATAGATAGAGATAGATGAAGATTATATTTTTTTTCTACATTTATTACAAATACTCCTCAAAATGGTTTCATCCATTTATCACAGCTTGCCTATATGTATGGAGTAGTTTGTCATTCAAAGGCTCCTTTGTTGCCATAAAAATAGTGTAGAGATTAAGGAAGAACAAAATATCTGTATTATTATAGTTAATTAAAAAATCTTAATGATAAATACAGACAACTACTATATGCTCAATTTTATGGTAAAATTGTGCTCAGGTCAAATCAAGTGGATATAAATATGTAATCATCTGTATCTATATAACTATAGATGATCACACAAAGTGGCTCAATCTATGTATATCTCTATACACTTTAACTATGCAAAGAAACACTTATAAAATTGGCATCCTCTCATAATACATATACTAAATGTTGATAAATCAGCTCTTTTAACTTCTTAACTCTTAAAATTAATTTGGGAAAACATGATCTAGAGAAATTGTTCAGGAAATATTACTGGTAGAGATTGAATTCATACACTGCTTTTCCTTAGAAAACAGCCCATTTAACAAGCAAAATTATTTTCTGCCTCATTTGGCCTCCCTGCTTCCCTGATACAGGGGTTCGTGTTTGCCTCTGTCTTGACTGTTGCATGTGCTGTATTAGCTATTGACAATGATAATGATCCTAACAAAGATAACAATGAAAATAATTTGCTTTGTTCTCTCTTTTGTGTTCAAGTTTCTAGAAGATGTCTACAGGAGTAAAGCAGTATGAATTGCAACAATTACTCACACTTAAAATTATACACACACATATCATTAAGTTAAAATATTGTTTATTGTATATTAAATCAGTTAAATGGGAAGCAGTTGCCATTAATAACCATTGCACTTAGGTAAAACTTTTCCATTCAATTTGTTTTTGTTAACTTCCATCATTACAATACCAAGTACTTGCTAATATACATGAATATGGCTATCAATAGATAAAATAACTGTAATCTTGGGAATATTTTTCTTTTTTAATATTGCAAATATAGGTCTTCACATTAAAGTAGAAAATGAAACAGGAATATTTGCAAATTTACAGAGATTAATTCTGCTGAAACTGAATGGCAAGAAGAAAACTTTTGACAGAGAGCAATATTAGAAGACCATCCTCTATCAAAATAGGAAGTAGAGTGGTAGAAAGCTTCCACTAATGCTTGGAGGTCATACATTCATGGAGCTGGACCTCAGGGCTCACAGAAACAACTCTTAATAACAAGTGAACCATCATTCCAGTGTAGGCCACAAGTAACACATATCCATCTCAACAAAAGAAGTAGAATTTCCTTCCCCTATACCCATATGAAATGTCCTTAAAGGGAATATTTTAGGGAAATAAAGCCAGTTGATCATAGTCACTCATTCCTGTAATTCTAGTCCTTGAGAGTCAAGTGGGAAAATTAGAAGCTTGAGGACAGCCTGGGCTACCTAGTGAGTTGAAATCCAGCCTGAGCAACTGGGATAGCAAGACCCTCTCCCAAAAACAAAACAATGATGACCATGCAATAAACATAAGAAGCGATGATACAAAATATAAGAATTGTTACTAATTTAAGTTCAAGAGGGAATAAGATTCCAAAATATTTAAATTTAACATTTGAGAAAGAAAGGGGGTGATTATTGTTAAAACATAATCAATTTATTTACCACAATCCCTTTCCTCAGCTCCAGAAGAAAAAAATTAACGGCAAACTTAATAAGCCAAATATGAGCATTAAAATTGTGAGATATCAAATAGTAAAAAAATATATATTCCATAAGCTATTAAAATGGATGTGTAATTGCTCCAATCCCTCTGCAGCAGAATGAAATGAGCCAGGGGACCTAAAGGAAAGGCACAGCTGACAACAAAGGCAAATGTAACAATTATCATAGTACACAAAATAAAGTTATTAGTTAAAAGTAGGCTTTCCTGCTAAGTGTGGTGGTGCAAAATGTAATCCTAGCACTTAGGTGGTGGAACAGGAAAATCTCAAGTTCAAGGTTCACCTGACCTTTTAATATGACCCTGTTTTATTAAAAAAAAAACTAATAAAAGGATATTCTCAGATGAGAAGTGGAGAAAAACCTCAACTTAAATACATTTTTTAAACATCTAAAAATAATCTTGAGATATTTAGTAGTCTTCCAGATTTATAAATATGTTCACTCACTCTCTGTTTAATTTTAAATGTTTTTATAATGTTGGACAATTTGGTTCAAAAATAATACTGGAGAACAAAACAAATTTTATTTGTAACAACCACTTTTACTCTCGATCTACACATTATACATTCATATATATATATATATATATATATATATATATATATATATCCTATTCTATAATTCTATAATTATAAGCTAAACTTATAATCAGTTATGAAACTGTAGTCAACAAAACTAACTATACCACCTACTTTTTGGTATGTTGTGAACATCTGCCTAGCAGCTGGTGTTATGCAGCACCAGGGGTAGTGAGACTCTAGTGTCACACATTCACTCCTAGTATCTAGTGGAATTATAAAGCTTCAAACTCCCTTATTTATTAGTCAGACTTCACATTCAGTATCCAAGCATGGTCATTGCACCTCATGACTTCTTGATGACCTGTGACACCAATTACCTTGTATCTATAAGGTCTTTATGCAAGGACATAGTGAGTAGTGGGCGTGATGACATCACCCAGTGTGGCCATGAGTGCTTATGATTTCTTGGCTACTTTTTCTCCCATACAAATACTCGTGCAGAAGTTGATAGCAATGGCAAAAGTGGGCATTAAGTCAGGTGCCCAGAATAGCTTAGGTTATAATGTGTGTGAAGGAGTAGGAAGAAGAAATTTATTTTTTGCCTTTCATTTTACATTGTGAGTTATTCAGCATTTTTGATCTAGCCTGAGATGAACAATGAAATATTATATCTAACAAATGTTTCACAGTAGTTCTATTTGACATTATTTTGAATTTTTAATTGTATTTTTGTGTATGAGTATTTTTACCTCCATGTATGTCTGTGCACCAGTTGTGTGCCTGAAGGGTTCAGGAGAGGATACCAGATCTGCAGAACTGGAGTTACAAATAATTGTGACCCCACCCCCCAAAAAAGTAGATGACAGGAATTGAGTCTGGGTCCCCTGGAAGTGCTTTTAACCACTGAGCCATCTCTCCAGCTTCTTAGTCTCATTTTAAAAGTCTTTTAATTTTCTTATTTAAAAGATGGGATGCAATTAGGATATGAAAGAAACAATCGTTGGATTTAAAACATTTTACAAATGAAAAAGTGGAGGTCAGGAAAAGATGCGGTCATTTGTCAAAGTCAAAACTCTAGTGAGTGCTAAAAATATGGTTTGACTCCAGATCTCAATATTCAGAATTCTTCTTTTCATTAAATTTGTATGTCTTTCACGTGAGTCACAACATATGGACAAAAAAAAAAAAATCATGGGTTGAGAAAATTGTAGCACCCAGGCAATTCCCTGGTGCTTTAGAATTGGCATTAAGCTTGTGGACACTACAGCTCATTAAACCTCTGCAGCCAGGAGCCTTCATGTTCCTTTAGCATCCTTTCTGGAGATTAATTCTCCTGTGGGTTCCTCAAGCCACACTCCCTATATTAATTTTAATGTAAGTGCCTACACCTTCCTGCTCTCCATAAGACTATGAATAATTTGAAAGAGGAAATATTTTGCCCTTGACCTTTGTATCATCAATGTTTAGCTCCATGCTTGTCCTACCACATAGCACAAAGCCTGGGTGATATTCACTAAGCGTTTCAAATGGACAAATAAATGGAAAGTCTAGAAGCAAAGTCACAACTCCAGACCTGTCCTTTAAGATAAATATAAGGCAGAGAATTGATTTTTCTTGTTATTTAGCCTTTAAAAGGGCACCAGATTTTGCTTGATTTCCCCCACCCCCTTGGGAGATTTGTAGTTTCCTTTGCCCAAAGATTTGTTAAGGCTAGCACAAGAAAGGCTGGGGTATTTCTCAGTGGTACAGCACTTCCATGGCATGTGTAAGGCTCTAGGTTCAACCCAAGTAAAACAGGAGATAAATGAATGTGGTAATAGCCACTAGGTTTTTAAATTGTTTAAAACTAAAATGAGTTATTATTCTGATTCTGTGAAAAAAATGTATAAAGCATATTTCTCAAGTTTTGTTTTTATGTGTTTAAAATATAATAACTTTCCCTGAACTGAAAAAAAAATAACATCAATAACTGGAACAACTCAGTTATTCTCAAGACTGTACTAACACATTTTTTTATTTTCTTGCAATTTATGCAGTGCAACTTAGAAGAAATGTTTCTAGTAATTAGGAAGTGGCTTCTTCCTTTAATTCCTGTTATAAAACTGAAAACTTTGGCTAATGTGTCAGTAATAATTTTCTCAGTCTATGTATTGGGAAAATAAAAACATGAAACTAGAAGTACTATTTAAAAAAGTAAAGGCTCGAAATCACCTCAGTAACCACAGAAGCTGAACCTGTTGTATGGGGCCTTTCCCTGGGTGGCTGTGAGCTGGGCTCCTCCCTAGTGAAAGAGCTCATTCCTTGCCTGCACATAGTCCTGTCCTGGTGTGTCCATACATTCTTTCTGAGGTTCCATTCTCACATCCTTCATGACCTCTCCATGACTAAACACAGCCTGAGAGTTTCCACTCTCTCCTCCTCCATGGCCACACAGAACCCATGGACTTCCACTCCCCCACACCCACCCCACAAGACTACTAAGGGGAACTCACCTCTCCCTGCAGCACTAGGCAGGAGCTTAGCACTGATAAAACCAAATTAAAATATAGTGATAGTTTAAATAACCAACCAAGAAAGGTTATAAAAATACACTGCTATTTTGATGGTTAGTTTGGGGTGTCATCATTTTTACATTGTCCACTTACTTCCATTTGACTGATGGAATTGTCTATATTTTGCTAAGATCAAGTTAAATGGTTCCTCAATGGGAAGTAGCATCCTTCATTCCAGACCTTGACCTACAAAGTTATTACTTTAAAAAAAAAAAAAAAAAAAAAAAAAAAAGCAGAAGCAGCAACTCTAAGGTACCCAGAACTCAGCCGTCAATATAGCTTCACTTCCAGGGCTTTGAAAAATAAAAAGAATAAACAAGTACAAACAGAAAGACATTATTTCAGGCCAGCCTCGTTCACCAGGCACTTATTTGTGAGCTCCTTTTTCATGAACTAGTACTAACTTCCTTTAGTAGCCTATATTCTTTTGGATAATCCAATTTTAAAACAGTTAAGAGTTTCTTTGGGTTGGTCAATGGTGGCACACACCTTTCATCCCAGCATTCAGAAGACAGAGGCAGATAGATCTCTGAGTTGCAGGCCAGCCTGATCTATACAGCCAGTTTCAGGCCAGCTAGGGCTACAGAGAGAAACCTGTCTTGAAAAAAAAAAAACATAGTATGAGTTTGAAAAGCTTTTCATACTGAAAAGCAACATAGTATGAGTTGCAAAAAAAAAGTACTTGTCTCAAAAGAACTCAGCATGCTAACTTAGACATTAGCTACTTCAATACCTATTTGTGTGTCTTGAACAGGTCACTTGAGGACTCTTGATCTTCCTAACATGAGGAAGAAGAGCAAGAAGCCATTCTAAGAGCCTTTGCAATATAAAATTCAATTAAAACTCTCTTTTTCTTGTTGTATTTAAAACCATACTTTATTTCACGATATTATAATACCACATAATACCACAATTTAAACAGAAGGGGGAAGAAAGAAAATTCAGGACAAATTTATGGAACAGATCACAGGGCTGGAGAGATGAATGTGTTTACAGCCTTGACTGCTGTTTTGGATGACTCCGGGTGGATTCTCAGCACCAACAAAACTGGCTCAAAACCACACATAACTATGTGGCTTCAGGGACTCTACTGCCCTCTTCTGGCTTCCATGGGTTCCAGACCTATGCAAGTGGTATATATGCATACATACAGGTCAAACAGCCATACGTATACACTAAAAAGTATTTTTTAAAATTTTAAATTTCACTGTATCTGAGTAGGTCAATGCAACAAATATATTCATGTTAAAATGCCCTTCAAAATTCAAAACACAAAAAAAACAAAAACAAAAAACCAACCAAACAAAAAACCCTAAGTAGACACACTACAAAAGAGCTTCCCTTTTTATTTTTATTTTAATACGACATATTCTGACAATTGTTGTCTCTCCTCTAGCTCCTCCAAGATTCTTCCCACTTATATTTCCATTGGAATTGACACCCTGTCACTCCTTAGAAAACAAACAGGCATCTAAATAACAATAATAAATAAAATAAAATAAGATACAACAAAAGCAAAAAAAAAGAACATGTAAAACAGAAGAAAAACAGTCACAGAAAAAGCATAATATACACATCCACACACAAAACACACATGCTCATATACACAGGAATCTGCTAAAAGCATAAAACTGGAAGCTATAATGTATACACAAAGGACATATAAGGTATTTTTTTAATGCCCTGTCAAAATCTTTTGAGACAAAGACTGTGCAAAGACGCCACTGAGTTCATTATGTATTGACCATCTAGTGCTGAGCATGGGGCGTGGCCTTAAGAGTGGTTTGTACGCTCAGTGAGACTCCATTGGAGAGAACCTGTTTTTTATTTGCAATTGGTTATCAGTAGGAGATAGCTTCTGGGTTAGAAATGAGGGCAGGTAGCCACTTCTCCTCTCTGTGCTGGGACCATGTGGTGCAGACCTATGTTGGCCCTGTGCGTGCTACCACTGTCTCTGTGAGCTCATATGCATTAATCCTGTTGCATGTAAAGGGCCTTATTTCCTTAGTGTCCTCCGTGCCCTCTGACTCTTACAGTCTTTCTGCCTCCTCTCCTACAGGGTTCACAATCCAAACTAATCAAAAGAGATAGACAAGTACACTATATACTAAGCAAAGGAAAAATCCACCAAGATAATGTTTCCATTCTTAGCGTCTATGAACCAAATACAAGGGCACCCACCTTTGTAAAAGCAAGACTACTACAGCTGAAATCACATATTGACCCTGACACACTGATAGTGCAAGACTTTAATACCTGACTCTCTCTCACCAGGCAGAAGCTAAACAGAGAAATATTGAAGCTAACAGACATTATAAAACAAACAGACCTTACAGATATCAACCCCCAAACACACACACACACACACACACACATACACACACACACACACACACAGACACATACATACACACAAATATACATTCTTTTAGCACCTCACAGAAAATTCTCCAAAATTGGCCACATACTCCATCACAAAGCATGTCTCAACAGATACAAGAAAATTGAAATGATCTCCTATTTCCTAACAAATCATAAGGATTAAAGTCCATAGCACTGAGTGCCTTCATAAAGAAATTAGAGAGAACTCATGTGAGCAACTTAACAGTGTACCTGAAAGCTCTAGAACAAAAAGAACCAAACACACCCAAGATGTTGGGTTGTGGGCCCTCCACCACTGGGCATGGCCACTTAGGGAAGCAGAACTTGGGGAGTTTGACTGCACTTACCCCACACACCACTTCCACCAGGGCTGGTGTGGGCTGAAGGGAAGCCCTGAGGCACCACTCTTGGGTAGGAAAGTGCAGTCTTAGGCATGGGAAAGCTAGAGCTGGCTTTGGGATTTCTGGGCCTTTGTCAAGGCCAGACCATGGAGTTCTTAGGCTCTTGAACATCCTGGTGCTGCTGGGAATTAAGGAAGATCAGAGAACAGAGTTGGGGGGCTGAGGGCTGCTTTCTACCCCGGGGCTGGGGGAAAAGAGGAGTTCTGGCTAGTCCCACAGTGATTGTCCTTAGCTAGGTGGGATGCAGCTCTGTAGGCATAGGCCTTCTCCATGTCCCCCCATGGAGGTTCCTGATGAAAAGAGACAGTCTGTGTTTCCAAACCATTTATTGTCATGGTGGAAAGTGAATTCGTAAAACTATTATACCCTACTTCTCAGGGTGGACCTAAGATTAAATACCTTTTACAGGGAGGAATGTCTGGGAAGAGAAGCCTATTGACAATGCCCTCTGGGCCTCTAGGTACCTCATTAGCATGGAGATCTCTGTCATGAGCCTTCTTGACCACAGGTCATGTCTCTTTTCCTATTGTCTGGGTCTGATATGTTAGGAGTGCCTCATCTACATGTGTAAGAGCTTGGGGTGTTACCCTTACATGACTGATATCCACAAATCTATGGGGTAAGGGAGCTGTGGCTATGTGAGAGGGGCCTGGTACTGGGACCCTTCAGGGTCTCCAGGGCTTCAAGCTTTTAGCTCCACCAAGGACCAGGCTTCCTCTCACAGTCCACTGCCCCACACCAAGAAGAGTTCATGTTCAGAAAATAATCAAAATTGGGGATAAGATCAATAAAATAGAAACAGAGAGTCAATGAAATAAAGAGTTGTATCTTTGAGAAAAATCAACAAGATAGACAAACCTTCAGTCAAACTAACTAAAAGGCAGAGAGAATGTCCAAATTAACAAAATCTTAAACATAAGGGGGCATAACAAAACACTGAGGAAATCCAGAGAATCAATATGTCATAGTTTAAAAATATGTACCTCTCAAAATTTGTAAATGTAAAAGACATGGACAAATTTCTTGATGGATAACAATTATCAAAGTTAAATCAAGATTTGCTAAACAATTTAAATAGTCCTTTTACCCCTATGAAAATAGAAGCAGTCACTAAAAGTCTCCCAAACAAAAACAGCAGCTACGGACCAGATGGTTTTAGTGCAGAATTCTACTAGACTTTCAAAGAAGAGAAAATACCAATATTCCTCGAATTATTCCATGAAATAGAAACAGAGAAATCTCATATAGCTGAAAAACACTTAAATAAATGTTGAATACCTTAGTCATCAGAGAAATGCAAATCAAAACAACTCTGAGATTCCATCTTAGATTATCATGCTAAGATCATAACACAGGTGACAGGGCATGCTGGTGAGGATGTGGAACAAGGGAAACACTTTTCTATTGCTGATGGAAGTGCAAATTTGTACAACTACCTTGGAAATCAACCTGATGGTTTATCAGCAAATTGGGAATAGATCTACCTCAAGACCTAGCTATATTATTCCTGGGCATGTACCCAAAAGACACTCTACCTTATCACAAGGACACTTGCTCAACTATGTTCATAGCAGCCTTATTTGTAATAGCCAGAAACTGGAAACATCCCAGATGCCCCTCCACCAAAGAATGGATATAGAAAATGTGATTCATTTGCACAAGACAATTCTATTCAGCTATTAAAAGCAAGGACATCATGAATTTTGCAGGCAAATGGAGGGAACAAGAAAATATCATCCTGAGTGAAGTGGCCCAGATCTAAAAGGATATACATGGTATGTACTCACTGATAAGTGGATATTAGCCAAAAAGTACAGAATACCCATGATATACCCCACAGACCCAAAGAAGTTCAACAAGAAAGAAGGCCCAATTGAGAATTCTTGATTCATACTTAGAAGGAGGAATAAATAGACACAGGAGGCAGAAGGAAAGAGGGAAGTAGGAGAGGAGATAGGGAGAGAATGGAGGGGAAGAATCAAGTGTGAGTAGAGACAGGAGAGAGAGCCAGAGGGCCAGGAGGTGGGGCAGATGAGGGAATCTCAAGGAAGTCCCAGAGACCTGGGATGGGGGAGGCTCCCAGGAGTCAATGCAGTGACCTTAGCCTTGATGCTTAACTCTGGGAACACAGAACCTGAAGAGGCCACCTCCTGTAGTCAAGAAGTACCCTCTGTTGAGGAATAAGGACAGCAACCCACCTTCAAAAATTTTGACCTAAAATTTGTTCTCTCCTAAAGGAATACAAAGAAAAAGCATATAATCTAAAAGAATAGCCAACTAATAACTGGCCCAGCTTGAATTCCATCACATGGGCAAGCACCAATCCCTGACATTATTAAGTGTAGGAAGCCGTGGTCAGAGGTTATACATTCGCCATTCCAAGATGGCACAGACATCGTGTCCTCTCCACTAGTAAACAATTAACTGCGCAGCTGCAAAGGCAGAAAGCGCACCAAAGTCACTGGCCAATCCCGAGGTGTAATATTGGGTGATGAGTGAACAGCCAATCAGAAGTGAATACGTCACTCTAGGGTGTATTTAAGCTGTGCCTCTTCCTGTCTTTGGCCCTTCCGCGTTTTCCACGTCTGCTGATACAAGTAAAGCCTCGCTGTGGTGATACCCGAATTCCGTCTCTTGTGTCTCTCTTCCACGTGCGAAAGGGGACGCGGTAGGTGCGCGCAACAATTAAGGATATTCTGTTATGCTTACATATAGGAGCCTAGCATAACTGTCCTCCGAGAGGCTTTACCCAGCAGCTGACTGAAACACATGCAGATACCCACAGCCAAACACTGGACAGACATCAAGGATTCCTATGAAAGATGTGGGGAAAGGATTGAAGGTCCTGAAGGGGATGGGAACTCCACAGGACCACCAACAGAGTCAACTAACCTGGACTCCCTGGGCGCTCTCAGAGCCTGAGTCACCAACCAAAAAGCATACACAAGCTGCTACCCATATGTAGCAGATGTGCAGCTCAGTCTCCATGTAGGTCCCCCAACAACTGGTATAGAGGCTCTTCCTAAGGCTGTAGCCTGGCTGTGGCATGGGTTCCACAACAGGGCTGCTTTGTCTGGCCTCTTTGGGAGAAGATGTGTCTAATCTGGCAGAGACTTAATGCACCTGGGTTAGCTAACCAGTGGGGGTTGGAGGAATACCCTCTCAGAGGAGAAGGGAAGAGAGGATGAAGATGTTGCAGGAAAACCTGGAGGGGGTGAGCGTTTGGGATGTAAATAAATATTAATAAAAACTGGCACTGTGAAATTTGCAGGAAAATGAATAGAACTAGAAAATATTCCAAGTTAGATCCAGAAAGACATACATGGCACGTATTGACTCCTAAGTGAATAGTAGCTGTAAAGTAAAGACTAATCATGCTACAGTCCACAGAACCAGAGAGGCTCAGTAACAAGAGGAGCTCAGTGTTGATCCAAATTCAAGAATCCTGGGATGGAGTTTGGTTTTAGTTAATGCCTGGTGGGCTGATAAGCTGAAACACTCAACAGAAACTAAAGTTTCAATCAGACCTTTTCCATTATCCAGCAGGACTGTGGTATTATCTGCAGCACTATGTATTCAACATTGCTTTTCATAAAGTCTGTATGGGCTATGTGAAATTTTTCTATAAATCTTAAGGAGCAAGGTGAGTAATAGGACCAGTACTATGCTAAGACTTACAGGTTTCTAATACCTTCATAAATTTAAAATATGGGCTTCACGTACAGCATAATAATATCCCTAAAGTGAACAAACAAACTGATAAGCCCATGTAAGAGAGTCATTGCCTGCTTGAAGTCCTCAACCAACAGTTACAGAATGAGAGTTGATCTATGAGCATAGAGTAAGCTATGGCTTATGCAGCAACTAAGATGCTTGAATAGCACCTGTGACCCAGGAGTGCCTTAAAGAAGACTTTAAATCCTATACTTCTGCCCATTTTCAGCACTTCCAATATAATTACATTTCTAACAGGCTTGGCAGGACTCAGAAAATCCATTGTACCACAACATAACTCAAATCACAAGCCTACCAGCAGGGAGCAACGCAATCCAAACACACACTACAGGAGGCCACAGCCCCATGCACATGCTCACCAGCAAGAGGTAGAGCCAGTGAGCAGCCAGAAGTGAAGGGAGCTCCCTAAGTCTCCCGGTGCCAGCTGTTTAATGGTTGTCTCACAGAAGGTAGAATAGACCCCACACACACACCCGATGCTGATTCAGGCATCAAGGCTGATGATGCTATATGTACTCACCAAAAAAGTAAGGGGGGGGGGGTCATGATTTGAAAAGACTTTCTAGGGAAAGCACTGTGGACCCCAAAGCTAACTTGAAATGTTTTGAACAAAACTACAAATAGTTTTGGTTTCACTGTGCTCCCTGGAAGCCGGCTTGGTTAAAGATTCTTGCACCCAGGCTAGAATTGACTTTGCTTGAACTCCTCTGCCAAGACCAAAGAATGGAATGCCCCCAGCGTCCTATCATCTTGTCCAGAGATTGATCAAGAGGGAAACAGAAGGGAAAGGGCCCAGGTGTTAGCAACAATGAGACATCCACAGTGAAACCAGGTTGTTATTGATCACAGCATTTCTTTTTTGTTGTTGTTGCATCATTGCTAGATTTTGCTAGCAGTGTACATAAGGTAAATAAAAATGACTTAGCACCTGATCTATTTTTCTGTCCTATAGAAAACTTCAGTTAGCAAGTGAATTACCTGACTCCTAAAATTTTGCTAGAATTTTGCCTTAAATTATGGATCACTTTTAGAGTGAGGTTTCTGACAACTTAATTTTCCATGATTGTCTGTATTTTATGGTTCTATTTCCACTGAAAACAGATTATTCTATTGAGGGTACTTTTATTTTTTGAAAAAACAACATAAATATTCCATTATAACACTTTCGTATTTTGTAAATGTCCTTTATGTGTGTGGGTGGAAGTACTTCAGGTTTAGAATACCAAGTTAATCATAGTCCACATTCATCCTGCACCACAATTATTGGCTCATTCTTCTAATTCTACTAATTTATTCAATCCATCAATTCACTCCCTTCCCATCTCATAATAAAAATTCTAATATGTTTGGAATGCGCCCTTTAAATGGAGGAATTATTGAGGGTTCCTTATGCATTCGTATGGTATATTGTGCCACAGACACAATTCTCAACCTGAATATGTAACTCGTCACTAAATTTTTAAAGATATAAACACATTTCTAGGTATACGTTTACTTGTTATGCTGTCTAAGAGTCTATAATGTTCATCTACATTATTTATCTGTTCCCCTACCAATGAATAGGCACCTGGTTTTCAACTCATCATTCCCACAAATAGCAATATAATAGAGACTCTAACATATGTGCCCTCTTGGGCGCCAGTAAAAATAGCCCTAAAATTTCCATCTAGGAAAGAAGCTGTTGAAAATCAAAGCACATGCTTAGTTCCTTTCAGATTTCTTTCTGTATTAACCATACCTATCCCATAGGCTTCCTTGAGAAAATGTTACTCTTTGAAAAGTTGTTATTAAATAGCAAACACATGAAACTACTTAGACAACCACAAGTAAAATACGAGTGAGAAGTGTGTAAAATATTTGTCCAGTCATTAAATGGACAAATCAGCTTCTTCTCTGAAGAAATTTTGAGTCAAGTAGAAAAGACACATTACCAAAGTTGCAGACCATAGTGCAATAGTGAAATGAATGTTACGAGAATAACCAATTACCTTCTGACTGGGTATAAGGCCTAATCCATAGATAGACCCCATATCTGGTATAGTTACCTGAGTGAAGAACATGTAGCTAGACAGATATCTTAGTTGGAGTTTATATTACTGTGATAAACACCATGACCAAAAGAAAACTGAAGAGGAAAGTTTTTATTTTATCATACAGCTTGTTGTCCATCAGCCAAAGATGTCAGGAACCTGGAGGCAGAAAATAGAGCAGAGACCTGGGAGGAGTGCTGCTTACTGGGTTGCTCAGCCTGCTTTTTGTAGTAGCCAGAACCACCAGCCCAGAGTTGGCACTGACCACAGTGAGGTTGACCCTCCTACATCAATCATCGATCAAGAAGATGCCCTACAGACTTGCCTACAGTCCAATCACATACAGTCATTTTATCAATTAAGATTCCTTCTTCACAGATGATCCTAGCTTATCAGGTTGACATAAAAACTACCCAGCACAACAGGTCCTAGAAGATAATTCACTATAACTCAGCTAATGGGACATAGTGTTAATATGACTTCAAAGGACTTAAGCTCCCACACCTCAACCTCCTTGTTGAACTACATGGCAACTAACACAGAGACCAACAAATGGTCGAAATGCAGAAAATACGTGACTGAGGACTGTGCAGCCCTCAATGTGACGTCTATATGAAAATCATCCCTCCCAGGAACCAGGGATCATTGCAGAAGAGAAAACTAAAAAGTGCAAGTCAGAGGGAGTGGATGACTCTAAGGAAACTATTGTCCAGACACATTAAAGCAATTGCACAGATGAACTAGTAGTGGTTAACATAATGAGCACATGACCTGCACAAACTTAAGGAGGCAAAAAATCCCATACAGAAGAGGGCAAGTGGGCATGAAGTCCCACCTCTAGCTGGGTAGCTGTCAGTACTTGAAAGCTGCTGAGATGGAGGGTTTGTTTACTTTAAAGGTGTGGACACTGGTAGGACTAACATGTCCAAAAGTATATAAATTGGTCTTAATGAACTGAAGATGAAAATAAATGAAGTCATAAAATTGATAGGTTTGGGATGGGGTGGATATAGGAGGAGAGAGGTGATAAATAATATCAAAATGCAATATATAAAATTCTCAAAGAATTCATAAAATTCTTTTTAAATAAAAAAAATCAGCAATAATATATAAGGACTTCACATTCCAATGGAGAACACAATGTAGCTCAAGCAATGGAAAGATTCCGTGATTTGTACGTTGTCTTTTAATCTAGCACATGAATTTTGTCCCTAGAAAATAAGCTGCAGTCAGAATAACATTGAAACTTCACTACCTCTGAGCATAAACGGGAACAAGATAGGTTCTAGCACATCCTTTTTTAAAAACTAGGAATGGTTATATTATATATTAAAATCACTGCACAGTGGTAGAGGACACATTGCTATGTATGACACCCTGGGTTCCGTTCCCAACACACATAATGCAAGTTTTAATCACAGTCACTGTTAATGCCAAATTATTCAACAATATTTAGGAAAATGCAAGAACCAGCATTTATAAATAATCTCTGTTTTTATTGCAGAAGTTAGTGCCAAATAAAATAAGTTGGGATATGCTAGCATTAGAAATCACTTAAACATGTGCATGTTTTAAAGTGTTGCCTTGATTGACTGACTGGCAAGCATCCCATGGGCTGTCAGAAAGTATTTGGTAAAGCTATGGAAATTTAAATTTTCAATCTTACCCTGTTTCAGTATATTTTATTGAAATGAAGGAATATGAATGCTCTAGACATAGATAAGAAGTGAAAAAATTCAAAACAGATTTTTAATTTTTTACCTTCATCTACAGTGAACTTAGCATTAAAATTGTTTCATAAAGTTTATGAGCAGAATTATACAACCTAGTAATGAAATGCAAATATCTCTGTTCATTAAGGCTCAACTGTTTCATCAATTTTTCAGACATAGTTCAGTGGGAACTGATAATTGTATTGCACTGTGAAAAAAATGTTTATTAAGCACCAGTATGAGGCAGCTAGGTGTATCCAATTATACCCATATAATGTGATTTCACATAGTGATTTGATTTTTATTTACTACTTCGTGGTCTTCATTTTACTGGACTTGATGGCGTTTGGCATATTTTCAAAGTAAATTATAAGTGATAAAAATACATTTAAGTACACATACAAACAGTTCCTAAGAATATTAATTTGATGGATTGTGGATATGTATGCAGTATAGTGTTCTAACACTGAACAAATAATTGTCATCAAATATTTATTATTCATATAACACACATTACATACAAACATATATATACACATGTATATATACAAGTATATATACATATATATATACAAAGTAGGTATATATATAAATATATACATATATATATATATATAGAGAGAGAGAGAGACAGACAGACAGACAGACAGACATTGTTTGACCTCCTAGCTATAGAAAGGAAACAAATACGTAAAACTCTTCACTTGCAGATGGCATAATTCTATACTTTTAAGAAATCTGAATATACTATAAAATTCCTAGATCTAATAAACACAGAGTTTCAGAAAATAAAAGCATTATATATTATAAAACAGCCTTAATATATACCAACAATATATTCACAAAGAAAATATATCACATTTAAAAGAGGTATAAAGAACTAAGTACCTAGAGATACACCTAACTAAAGAAGAGAAAATTCCTTACAATGAAATCAAAGGAAATACTAGACAATGAAAAGACCTTCCAGGCTTCTGGAATGGCAGAATTAACATTGTAAAAATGACTATAATGACAAAATTAATCGACAGACTCAATGCAATATTTACCAAAATTCTGATATTATATTTTACAATGCTAGAGAAAATAATACAAGAATTCATGTTGGACAACAAAAACCTGTCAAAGTGATCCTGACGAATAAGATCAAATGCTGCAGGTTCCCTAATACATTTAAATTATGTTATAGAGCTAGAGTGAGAAGGTATAATATGGTGCTGGTATAAAAACAGTCAGGGAGAACAATAGAGTGGACTAGTGGACCCATAAGCAAACCAAGAAAACTATTTTTTGCCACCTAATTCTTGACAAAGGAGGCAAAAGTGTACAGGGGGGGCTAGGGATGGGGGAAGTAGACAAAATTGAAATCCACCTGCTGAAGAATAAAATTGAATTTCTATCTTTTACTTTGTTCAAAATCAATTCAAAGTGAATCAAATGCCTTAAATATAAAACCGAAAACACCGAAACTTCTAAAAGTAAAATATAGGAAATACTCTTCAAGATACTGGGATAGGTACAAAGTTTCTGAACAGGATATCAATACAAGAGGAACTAGCCCTAAGTGTTAACAATAATTAAGGTTTCTGCAAAGCAAAGGAAACTATCAGTTGAGCACACGAACAGACCAAGGAATAGGAGAAAATCTTTATAACCAGTTATAACTCAGACAGGTGGAAAATATTCAAAATTTACAAAGCACTACAGAAATTAAGTACCAAGGAAATAAAACTGTTAATTAACCCGCAGGCTAATGAACTGAGAGAACATGAACAAAGAAAGTCAAGTGGCTAATAACTTATCTTTAAAGGTGTCCAACATCTCTAGTCATCAGGGAAAAGCAAACCACAACAGCTTTGAGTACCATCATGCCTTAATCAAAAAGGTTGTCATCAAGAAATCCTATAGGAAACACTGTACAGGATGTAAAGGAAAGGAACCCTATTCACTGCTGGTGGGAGTATAAATTAGTACAGGTAATACAGAAATCAGTTTGCAGGATCCTTGAAAAAAAATCACAAGTAGAACTGTCATTTGAACCAGTCATTTCACTTCTGACTATATGTAGCCAGAGAGCTCCACACTCTTCCATAAAAACAGTGGCACACCACACACACACACATACACACACACACACACACACACACACACACACACACACGTTCATTGTCGTTTTTACTTTAGTAAAGAAATGAAACCAACACAGTTGCCCATCAGCAGATCAATAAATAATAAAAAAATCTAGTACTTGTATAAAATGAAATATTATTCCTTGTTAAAGAAAAATGAAATTTGGAAGAAAATAAAAGGTCTCAGAATATAGACTATTAAGCAAGGTCATCCAGTCTCAGGAAAAACACTGCATTTTCTCTGTCATAGGATTCCATCATCTAAAAATCTATACTTGTATTTAAGTAAACAAACATATACATGAATATAGTATAGGAGACAGAAAGGAGAACAGAAAAAGGCAAATTTAAAGAGATGATATTTACTTACAAGTTCACATATATAAGACACTTTGCATAAGTCCTGTAACTGAACTCTAAAGTATAACACATTTTCAATGAAAACTAAATTCTCAAATCTGCAATGCTCACATGTGATTCCAGGAGGGACCTTTACTTTAATGGGAGATCTAAATTTTAAATTAAGTTTTCAATTAAGTATTCCTGTAGGATGCATCTCTTTGTAAGTACTACTAAGTGCATCCTCATCTTCAAGCAAGAATTTTAGTGATCCAAATTATACAGCATGAAGATTGTTAGACGTATGTTGAAAATATTAAGTCGTAAAAGTCTACACACTCCTAGGCTTAGTTGTAGCTGGAGATGATCCACTGGCTTTCCCTGGTGATTTCCCCCAAGCCCACCTGCAGCATCAGCACTGCTGGGTCTAGCTCCAGAGGCACAGTTCATCCTCAGGTTTTCCTGGTTAAGTACAGTATTCCCTAGTGAGTGCCCTAAACCTGCTGAGTCATCTTTTCTTTCCCAGGCCTAGATCCAGAGGAACTACTTGACCACCAGCTTTCCCTGGTGAGTTTTACCATGCTTCCCTGCACTGGTGAGGAAAACCAATTATCATCATTTTCTTATACCAGTGTACAAAGTGCATTCTAATGCTTATCCTTATACCCATAGACAAGTGGAGCCTTCGCCCCTACCAAAGAAGATTCTTTCTGTAGCAGGCAGAAGCCAAAGATACACAACTGGTCAAAATGCACAGAACAATTGATGGGTGGAAGGAACCAACCCTAATTAATCTATCAACAATGCAGCCCTAACACCTACGGCTCAGCGGACGTTTCTGTAAAGAGGGAAAAATTATTGTAAGAGCCAGATGATCAGCGTGCCTGCCATGAGGTAATATTCTGTACATACGGCTGGGAACCCCCACCCATGAAATCTCAAAAATATAGTCAACCAAATAAGACCTAAGCAAAGACAAGCCAAGGTTGATAGGGAAATTTTTACAAGGCTCTACCCCAGATAAAGAGTTATAGACAACTAACGGCTGCTGAGGGAGGCAAAATCAGTCTTCTCCAGGGACAGCCCCCCTGATAGGTGACCCAATCCCACTCAGTCAGCCCTAAGCACACAAACATTCAGACAACACTAGAGACCCAGAAGGCAGGTTTTGTATTTGTACATACATACATACATACATACATACATACACACATACACACACACACAAGAGAGACAGGGAGAGACAGAGACAGAGAGACAGAGCGGGGAGGGGGAGGGAGAGAAGGAGGGGGAAGGGAGGGGAAGGGGGAGAGGGAGATGGAGACAGAGACGACTGACACAACTGACCGAGATGGAGACAAAGGAGACGATGGAGACGGAGGAGACAGAGGAGACGGAGGAGAGGGAGACAGGACAGATACCAAAAACAATAATCAAAGAAGAAATCATGATCTTGAAGAGAGTTGGGGGAAACATAACAAGTTGGAGAGGGGAGAGAGAATGCTGGAAATTATGTAAATAGAGTGGTCATGCATTAAAGATTTCAAAATTTTAAATCAACTAATTTTTAAAAAATGATAATTTTGAAAACCCTGAGGCTGATTTATTGTCCCTGAGTATGAAAATGCTGAGAAACTTGTTTGTTAATTTTTTTCAATGTATGTTATGATTCTAAATTTTATCGTTGTTGATGAATAAATGTACTTTCTTTTTAATACATATAATATGTAAATATATTTTTAATTTATATTTTGTCAATTTAGGCTTCATAGGCCTTTGACTGTAATATAAGAATTGGTAATTTTAACAAATTAGATAATAGATATTCCAGATTTCTTTATCAGCCTTGTTATGTGTATGGTTAACATCATAAAATACAGTGCACAGTAAAAAAGACCACAATATCAAGATGAATTCCCACTTGAGATTTACCCTATAACCTCTATGGCCATATAATTGTTTTCCTTTTTCCTTCCTTCTAGTTTTGTTGATGCAGGGGAATGTCATGCCAGAGTGCACACGTGGAGAGCACAGCACAAGTTCTGAGACTCAGCTCTCTCCTTCCACTTGGTGAGATTTGGAAATAAGGCTCTCAGGCTTGGCACTAGGTACCTTTACCTGCTGAGCTGCCTTGCCAGGCTCAATCTAATCTCAACAACTGATTTAGATACCATAAAACTCACCTATTCCAAATGTGTGAGTCAAGAATATTTTGCATGTGCGACTGAGCTTTTAGTTTGGGTAAGTGTACCTTTCACAGACAGTTTAGTCAGAGTTTATACGTGTATTATTATTGTATATCACACATTGACCATACCGCCAGTCCCCTAATGGCCCCTTTCTCACCCCACCCCTTCCTATTTATCCCCTTAGACAGATACAATTCAACTGTCGAGACTTCAAATACCTATATAAAATCTAAGAATCAAACATGAGGGGAAACACATGGTGTTTATCTGAGATGTGCTTAGTTTGCCTTCTATGATTATCTACAGTTGAGTGTATTTTCCTGAAAATGGCATAACTTCATTCTTTATGGCTAGAAACTGTGGTATGCATGTTGGGGTGCAGCTGAAGCTCCACCTCCTCCCTCTCGGTGTATCCACATACATTGCATATAGGGATGGAAGATGCAGGTCTTCAGTGAAACAGCTCTCCCAGATGATCTTAGCTTCTGAGCATCTTAGCCTGTAGCCCCAAACCAGGTCTGTATATGGACCTTGGAGGGGAGTGGGAAGGAGTTTACAGGGTAAGTGAAAATCACTGGCTAGAGTTAACAGTACTGTGAACGTCTCATTTGTACACAAAGGCATTTCAAGAATCCCAAGTACCTGCTGGGCAGGAGAAAAGAGGAAGCTGGACTTGTCAAAGACTACTAGACCTTTCCCAGGTTGAGGGTGCCTGAGGGTGGGCTCCCCAGACAAGGTCAGAGAAGGGCAAGCCCTGCTGGTAAAGGGAGTCCTCTATTTTGCACCAAGCTCAGAGAAGCTATCTGATCATGGTAGACTGAGACTTTAATCAGCAGGGTTTCCCCCAAGAAACAATTTCTGTTGGGTTAATACACCCTCTTTTCCCTATGTGTTGTTGGACAAACATGTTGGTTCCATAACTTTGATATTAAGAATAGCCAAACAAAATCACTAATTCAGAAACATCTGCAATCTGTTGGAGTGGGGCTCATATACACTAGTAGGAATATAAGCTAGTCTAGCTATTATGAAAATCAGTATAGAAGTTATGAAACCCCACAAACAAAAACCCAGATCTTTCATATAATCTATATGAAGCTGTATAACTTTATCTGCTGGGCATTTATACTCTTAACAGCTGTTAAAAGCTCCCTTTTGTCCACATCCTGGCCAATATTTGTTATTTATTCTGACAGGGGTAAGATAGCATCATAATGTAGTTTTAATTTGAATTTCTGATAGCTAATGAGATTGAACATTTGGGGGGGGAGGGGTTGGCCATTTGTATCTCATCTTTTCTCATTAGCTCATTTGTTGATGTGGCTATTTGATTTCTTGTGAAGGGTTTGTGAGTTCTTTGTATGTTCTAGATACTAATCCTATGTTGGGTATATACTTGGCAAAGACTTTCTCCCATTGTGTAAGATGTCTCTTCCCTTAGCTAACTCTTTCCTTCACTGTAGAGCAGACTTTTAATTTCATAAAGTCCCTTTTATCAATTGTTGGCATTATTTCCTGAGAGACTGGTTCATTCTCAGTCTTTGCTTATGTCTGTATCTTCAAATTTTTTCCTTACTTTTTGCTCTAACAATTTCAGTCTTTTATTAAGGTTTTTGTTCTACATGTTCTTTGTGCAAGGTGACAGATACACTTGAACAGATAGGGGTCATATTATTTATATAAATTTCACATTCGAATTTTTGAATCACTAATTAACTATGTTGATTTTAAAATATCTCTGTTCTTTTTTTGGAAATGGGCTGACAGCCAATCATTTAACAAATTCTTTTAAGTAAACCTAAAATCACATCTTATTCTTTCACAATTGTCTCTAATCAATTTTATTCACTTATTCCTAAGATTATAGAGATGCTTCTTTTTTTCTTCAGCTCCCAAACCAACTCACACATACACGCCCGCCCGTAGCAGGATATTTTCCTGCTACATTTGCAATGAAGCTCGGTGATTGGGCAGTATGAAAGGTAGGCGGAGTGAGGAGTTGGAAGGAGAGAAGGAGAGGAAGGGGAGTAGAGAGAAGGAGGCGATCGACCGTGGAGGAAGACGGATGAGTCAAAAGCATCCTGGGTCGCAACTCTATCAAAAAGCTAGATATTGGGTAACCATTCTAATTGTGTGGGCATCTTGTTATTCAAGCATTTCCAAATATATAAATCCATTGGATAATCTTTAAGCATTACGAGTCTTCATTCAGCTGAAAGGGTTTGCAGCCCCATGAGGAGAGCAACAATACCAACCAACCAGAGCTCCCAGGGTCTAAACCACCAGCCTGGGAGCACATAGGGAGGGACCCATGGCTCCAGCTGTATATGTAGGGGAGGATGCATTGTCAGGCATAGGTGGGAGAGAAGGTTCTTGGTCCAGTGAAGGCTGGATGCCCCAGTGTGGGGGAATTCGAGGGTGGGGAAGTGGGAGTGGGCAGATGGGTGGGGGCACATCCTCATAGAAGCAAGAGGAGGGGAGATGGGATAGGGGGTTCTTGGGTGGGTGGGAAAAATGGGGAAAGGGGATCACATCTGAAATGTAAATAAAATACCCAATTTAAAAAAAAGAAAAAATTTAAATAATGAGATAAAAATAGTCTTCATTCTACCGAGTACCGTGAGGATGACGGATATTGTCTAGGATTCAGCCGAGCTTTGTGGATGCAGCGTGGTAGCTTGGCAGAGCCAGCCATCACGCTGGCATCTCGTGGGTCTAGTTGTGGCATGCATGGCCTATGGCCGTGCGGAACACAGTCGCCAGAGCTAAGCAGAGCTGCCCCGCTGATTAGATAGCTGCCTGCACTGTGGCTTTTCTAAGAACCACCCATAACACATGCACATGCACAGACACACAACTATAACCCTGTAGATTACTTCACCTCCATGTACCTTCTTCAGAAGATTCCTATATCTGTATTATCTTAATCTTTCAGTCTTATTATGTAATCTGCCCATATTTACAGATAATATCTGTATTAGGTGCTTGTGTTGTTGTTATGTCAAAATTTACTTGATAAAGGCAACACAAGGAAGGATTGTGCCTCTCTCTCTCTCTCTCTCTCTCTCTCTCTCTCTCTCTCTCTCTCTCTCTCTCTGTGTGTGTGTGTGTGTGTGTGTTTTCTCATAGTTCAGTCCCTCATAGCACAGAAGTCATGACAACAAGAGCTTTAGGTAGCTGGTCACACTGTATCTGTGTCAGGAAACAGAGAAAGGAATCTAGTTTGCTTTTACCTATTATTCAGTGCAGGACCCCAGCACATAGAGATTTACCTCTTATGATTAGACTTTCCCACTTTGATCTAGATGGTCCCTCACCATGGAGCTAGGAAACACAGACTAGAAACAACATGTGTATTTGTCTTTCTGGGTCTGATTATCTTATTCCATATAATCTTTTCCTAGGTCCATTCACTTGCCTTCAAGTTTCATGGTTTTATTTTTCTTTACAGCTTAATAATATTCCATTGTGTTTAGGCATCTCATTTTCATTATTCATTGATCTGTGGGAGGATGTTTGGGTTGCTTCCATTTCCTAACTATTGTGAATGCTGTCAGTGAGCACAGCTGAGGGAGTAAGTGGAGTAGGATGACAAGGTTTGGGGACCTTTACTGAGGAGTAATATAGCTGGATCACGTGGTAGACTTAGTTTTAGTTTTTTGAAGATTCTCCATACTGATTACAAGGCTAGCTACACTAATTTGCAATCTTACCAAACAGTGAAGGATGGTCCACAATCTCAACAGCATTTGTTGTCAGGTTTTTTTATTTACTGTATTTCTTTCCTTATTTACTTTACATCCCGCTCCCTGCCTCCCTCCCAGCATATCAGCCAATCCCAATCCTTTCCCCATTCCCCCTTCCCTTCTTCTCTGAGCAGGTAGAACCTCCCCTGAGTACCTCCCAACCCTGGCACTTCAAGACTCTGCAAAGCTAGGTGCTTCCTCTCCTACTGAGGCCAGGCAATGCAGTCCAGCTAGTAGAACACATCCCAAGTACAGACAACAACAGACAATGGATAGCCTCCATTCTAGTTGATTGGGACCCACATGAAAGTCAAGCTGCACATCCGCTACTTACGAGTAGGAAGGCCCAGGTCCAGACCATGTATGTTCTTTGGTTGGTGGTTCAGACTTTGAGACTCTTGAGAGTCTCAAGAGTCCAGGTTAGTTGACTCTGTTGGTCTTCCTATGGTGTTCCTATTCCCTTTGGGACCTACAATTCTTCCTTTTTTTCCATAAGTGTGCCCAAGCTCCATCCACTGTTTGGCTGTGGGTATCTGTACCTGTCTGAGTCAGATGCTGGGTGGAGCCTCTCAGAGGACAACATGCTGCTGTCTGCAAGCATAACATAGTATTACTAATAGTGTTAGAGATTGTGCTTGTCCATGGCATGGATCTCAAATTGGGCCAGTTATTGGTTGGCCATTCTTTCAGTCTTTGCTCCATTCCCTGTGCCAGAATTTCTTGTAGACAGATAAGTTTGGGACTGAAAAGCTTTATGAGTGTGTTGGTGTCTCTATGGCTCCACTGGGGTTCCCGTCTGGTTACAGGAGGTGGCCTCTTTGGTTCCATACCTCCAATGTAATGAGTCACAGCTGAGGTCACCCTCATTGATTCTTGTGATGCCTCCCTTAACCCAGGTCTTTGTCTTGTCCTGGAGATGCCCCCACCTCCTTACCTCCATCAGTTGCAGATTTCCACTCACTTTCATGGCCATCTAGCCATCTCTTCTGTCCTTCCCCACACTTGATCCTGAACCACCATCACACTTCCTATCCTCCCTACCTCCAGTTCCTTCCCTCCATCTGCCCCTTATGACTATTGTATTCCCCCTTCTAAATGATATTCAAGCTTCCTTGCTTGCATCTTCCTTCTTGTTTAGCTTCTTTGAGTCTGTGGAGCGTAGCATGGTGCCTGTATTTTATGGCTAATATCCACTTATAAGTGAATACATACTATGCATGTACTTCTGGGACTAGGTTACCTCACTCAGGATATTCTCAAGTTCTGTCTTGAAGCAGATGTCATAATGTCTTGGTTTTTAATAGCTGGATAGTATTCCATCGTGTAACTATAACATTTTCTTTATCCATTCTTCAGTTGAGGTACATCTAGGTTGTTTCTAGGTTGCCTATTATGAATAAAGCTGCTATGAACATAGTTAAACTTTGTGAAATGTTGGAGCATATTTTGGATATATGCCCAGGAGTGGTATAGCTGGGCCTTGAGGTAGAACTATTCCCACTTTGGTTTTTTTTTTTTTTTTTTTTTTTTTTTTTTTTTTTTTTTTTTTTTAGAAACCACCAAATTGATTTCCAAAGTAGTTGTACAAGTTGGCACTCCTACCAAAAATGAAGGAGTGTTTCCCTTGCTCCACATCCTCACCAGCATGCACTGTCTCTTGAGTTTTTGATCTTGTGGTTTAAATGGAACCACACAGTTCTTTTGATTTGCATTTCCCTGGTGATTACAGACTTTGAACATTTCCTTAACCAATATGACTGCAGTGAGATGAAATCTCAAAGAAAGTTGTGTTAATTTGCATTTTCCTAATTGCAAGGATAATTAATTCTCTTTCCTCCTTCAACATATGTTATTTTTGTCTTTTTTATTTTTAATAGATATTGCCTTTGAGCTTTTAAATAAACTACCAAATTTCCTTATCTTCTCCTTCCTGGTTAAAAGATCTGGATTCCAATATTCAACAACAGTATTCCACTAAAGATTCCCCATGGGCCCTCTGTCCTCCTGAGCTGAGGACACTCTGTCTTCACCCTCAGTTGAACATCTCTTCTTCCTTTGGCCTCCTATTCAGTTCTCTCACTTTCTGGATCCTAGTTCTCTGACCAGGAGGTTTGCCCAATGGCTTTACTACTTATTTCAGCCTCCTTTATATTTGCTAAAATCAAATAGATAAATAAAATTAAAAATAAAACATGATTGTGCCACTTCATAAATTTTTATAAAGCATATTCTTCAGTGTATCAAACAATCACGTTAGGAATGAAAACACTGCCAGCATGAGAGAGGCCGGTGGCTATCCCACTCAGAGACGTCCCTAACTCAGTCCTTAGACTTCATTTTTCTCCTTCTATAAGAAATATCTATTATTCCCATAATCACCTCAGTATATGTGACTCCATTGAAATTTCAATGCTTGGTGGATTGTTAGAATTCTATCTCTGACTCCTTTATTTCTTCTTAATAGGCAGGCATTCCTATCTAAGAACAGACTTTTAGTGTCTCATATTGTTTCCCTTTTTGTCCTTATGGTACTGCTATGTTTCAAACTAGGCTTTGCACGCAATCTACCTGTTCTTGTAAATAAAGTTTTATGTGAACAGAGCTACACTAATTTGCAAATTGGCTTTGGATGCTTTCTTGATTTCAAGGCAGCCATGTGAGTAATTTCCACAGAGTTGATGAAGTTTAAAAACCTTAAGATTTTCAGAAGAGTGTCAATCTGTAGATTAGGCTTTAACTATTTTACCCCAGGTTGCAGCATTAACCCTTTGTCTGACTATATGGAATCTAGGTTCCTATCTGCAAAGATAGGAAATAATAATACAAAGCCAGCCAAATAAAAACATTAAAACATTTGTACTTGTTTCTTCTACTATACCTTCATTCGGTGGCTGAACGTCTTACTTTTTAACTGTCCTTTCATAAGCTGAACAAGTTCCTTATTTATAGCTATATCCCACTCATCTTCATCTTCCTGTCATGAAAGCATTTTCCCTTCTATCCTGCCTGCCTTATGTATTCTTTTGAAGCGTATATACCCTTCACTTCTGGATCAGGCTCTTTCTCCTCCAGGCAACTCTAAACCCCCTTATGTCCTCCTCTGATATCTGTAACACATGGAGGTAACATCACAAAACCTGACTCTTGACTACCACCTGAAACTATTTATTTATAGGTGTGAAGCTCTCCCCCGACACAGTATATTAATCTTTCTTCTCTAGAATCCATTGGGCATGTAGTGAAAATTTATTATATGCTGGTGTCTTTGACATGAGGCTCCATGCGTCAATTATTATTAGCAATTTAAATTGTTACTTGGAATTGATGTTATAGTCTCTGTTACTATGGCACTCATGAAATTACATGTTTTTGTTTTGCTCCAAGTCACATCAGAACATAGAACCTAAGGATTCCTGTGACTGAGCAAACACTGGTAAAGAACGCTGTCTTGGTCCACTTCGTGATGATAAACACCTGAGAAGTGAAGACTTCTAGCAAAAACAAATGTAATGGCTCTCATTTCCAGAAAAGTGCTTAGACTAGCCAGAGTAAAGGCCTCTTCCTATGTCCTCCCTCATTGAAAAGCAGATAGGGGCACGGGGTATGAAAATCTGTATGTTTTTATGAATTCTTTCCCACAATAACATCATCAACCCAGCGGTAAGGGCAAAGCTGTCACCATGCCCAATCACCAATTACCATTACTATCTCTTAATACCGTTAAATACCAATGCTATTCATGCTGCACTTGGAAGGGAAAACATTCAAACACAGAAAAGAAACATCTGCAGAGCATTTTAGCTCAACATGTCTTTACTTCTGTTTTAAATCACCTCCAACTTATTATTATACCTACTGTGACTTCAAAAAGGCATATTTCACATTCAGTGCATATATTTTCCTCAATATTTATTTTTCTAGTACTTACTCAATATGTCTTACAAACCACATACTGGGGCATTTTTCAATCATTTTTTCTGATCTCCAAAAGTAAAAATATAGAATTTATTATAAATATCCACAAAAAATAACTTATGAAGAGATTGAATCCAAATGAAATATAAAATTTCACAGCAATATGCATGCATGTACTTAGAAACCTTTATCAAACCAAACAATAAAAACTACATGAGTTAAGAGTCTGCATACTACTAAAAATATCCATACATCAAAATCATCAAAAGTAGCATTTCTACGAAAAAAAAGCTTCTGTAAACAAGTTTGTAAATCTTTCTTCCAGCTTCTGAGAAAAACAATATTATGGACATTGGGTCTAATACTTAGTCTTAAGTACTTAGGACTCTGAATATCAGTGTCAACCTCCAGAAACAATGTTTCATAAGGCAAATGGAGAGTAATACAGTCAAGAGAAGGAAAATAACTGACCCAGGCAAATCAGTCTAGATACTACTGCAGTGCTGTTCAAGAAAATATTTTGAAAGTTCATTGCAACTCAAAGATGTTTGGCTGTAGGTCATTAACACCTGTAAGTCCAGATATTACATCAGAAAAAAAAAATTACAGAGGCAAGTGAGCCCAGAACCTCCAGCACATATGTGACAGATTTTTCTAGTCCAGCTTTCAAAACCTTAACATACATTAACACACATACATGTGTATGCGTGCACACACACATGAACATGCATGTGTACACATGGGGTGGGGCACACAGACACGAGTCCTAAGTTACAGAATGTGTCATTTGTCTTCTAAAGGCCTGTTCCTCTTTCCTGTCACTTTGTGTTTCTGTTTGTTTGCTTGCTCTTTTTGCCTTTGGCTTTGTTTCCTGGAGCACGGAGCTGAAAACCACATCCTTGGCCCATCTTTTCTATGGATGATTATATAGCCGTGCTGGCCTCTTACAAGCTGTCCTCTATGTCCTTCCCTGTCATTTGCTGGCATTCTAAAGTCTGAAGGTAAATGACACTTAAGTTATTCAGTTCTGAACTACCAAAAGATCTTTCTGAAGGTTTGTAGAACCTGAAAGTTCTGGTGGTCTTCAGAATAGATCAGATTCTAGAAGGTTCTTTCTGATTCCTTTATTCTATGTGTCAACCGCCCAATGCATGTAAACTGCCATGAGGTTTAACTTGCATAAAAGAAATATGCCCTTCATGTAACCATAACTGTAAGAACTAGCCCTAAGGAGTTGAGAACACAAAGGGAGTGGGTAGGGGAGAAACACGTGTGCATTCTTCTGAAAGAGGAAGTCCCCAACTACCATGTTATCAAGTTTTCAGCCACTGTTCTGGGCACATCTGTTATCTCCCTATAAAAGAGCTTAGTGCCTCTGAATTCCCTAAGATGGAGTTCTGAGACACTAATACTACCTTCATCATCTCAGGATGCCTGACCTTGAAAACCGATTTCTTACTCAGTTGCACTGGTCTCCTGAGTGCCATCCTCAGAGCTCAGAGCAGCTGGACCTAAGACTAGTAACCTTTCAGAAGATACAAAGGTTGATGCAGATTTGAGTGAGTGGCCTCTGCGACAGCATGGTTCTCTTTGCTTTCCTTGTGCTGATGGCAGGGTTTTGCAAGGTGCTTTCTGTTCCACCTTACTTCAGGGTGTTCCGCCTATGTTTTTTTGCACTTTCAAGCTTTCAGAATGACCTTTTCCCAAGGTCTTTTGGGGCCTCTGTTCAGGGACTAGAGGGAGGAAACATGACACCAAAGTGAAGGTAGGCCCCGAGTAAATGTAAATTCATCCAGGGTTCTGCTCCAGCAGATCTCCTGTCATTTAGCAGCAGTATGAATTTTAATATGATACTTATTGCAACTCAGTGGCTCACTCTTAATCTGCAGTGTTTGGGAAGTACTGATCATATTCACCAGGTCACAGAAGTGTCCCTGCAGCAAGTACCAAAGCTTTTTATAGAGTAGCATATTCAGTTTTAGGCTGAACTCTTAGCTACTCTACTCTGCTTTCTAAAAAGTAACCCTCATTTTGAGTTTCAATCTTTTCTATTTCATCCTGACTACCACTAACTTTAAATTAACCGCAAAAACATTGTCACCTCTAGTAACAGGATCACCTTAAACTTCAATTGATCCAATTTTGTGATGGTTATCAAATTGATTAGAACTGGAACAAACTAGAAGACAAGCCTCTGGGAAGGTCTATGAAGGTATTTTCTGGAAGGGTCACCTGAGAATGAAGACAGTCCCCTGAGTGAGTGGATAGCAGCTTCCCACTGTGACCTTGAGAAGAACAGTTCAAGGGAACGAAAGGCTGTTGCTTTTTGCTGTCTGCCTCCATGCCTTACTAGTAAGTGCATCTACTCTACTGCTGCTTTCGCTGCTGTTGCTGTTGCCAACACAGTCATTCACTCACACGAAAAATCAGCCTGTGCTTTCCAAAATTCATTGAAGACTGGTGGCCTTGTAAGAAGCCTCCCAGCTTTCAGTGCCAGCTTGGAAGTGCAGCTGCATCCAGCTTCATGGACTAAGCAGTGACTGCATTCTCATCCTCCTCAGTATTTAGACAGCCATTGTTGGACTATGACTACCTACTGAATATCGTGTAAGCCAATCTCATAAAACCCTTTGTAGTATATATTCATCATATAGATTCATTTCCTGTAGAGTATCCTGGCTAATGCAAATGTATACGCAAGCATTCTATGCAGAGACCCTCATTTGTTAATTTCTTAAAACCCATGCACTGAAGAACTGAGAACAGAACTCAGAACAGCATCATAAAACCAAACATCTCTGTGTAGGGAGATGCAGGCACAAATTAAATAATCACGGAACAAATCTCAAATTGCTATTAAGGGTCATGCAAAACTGAAATGCCTGACTATGAGAAATACGTCACAATATTTTGTGCACCATAGTGTGATTAGTCTATAAATTAGTAATACTGGAACTTAGTTCTACAAAAATGAATGAGGGTGCAGCTAGGCAGAGTGCAGAGAGAAATGCACACTATTTAACAAGTGAAATGACTAACCTACTGTGTAGACACATACCTGGGTGAACAGAAAGTTGAAAGAGTGTGGATGAGGCAGAATAAGTGGTGGCTTTGGGGTGGAGGATAAGAAGACACAATGGCTATTGGTACTGCCTTCATCACCATTTTCTCAGTCTTCATCCTTTATCCCTCCTCAACATCAGGATCAAATATGCTCCCTCTGATACTGCACAGTCACTATCTGCTCCCTCTGATACTGTGCAGTCACTCTCTATTCAATGCTGTTACTGCCTTTTTGCCCCCTACGACTGATTCTCTGCACCATAGCCAGTAACCTTTGTCAAATTCAAGTTCCATTATTTTGCCTCTCTCCTTAACAACACTGGCAGTCTACTTTTTACAGAATAAGGCCACATGGAACTGCCTCAGATATACCTAACACCCTGGAAGTCTGTGGAGGTGGACTTTTCATTGTTCTGATAAAATATCAGGGATAAGCCCTTAAAATGGTGAAGGATTTATTTTGACTAATTGTTTAGAGGATTTCGTCCATGGCTGGCTGCAGTCATTGCTTTTAGGTCTATATTCAGGCAGTCTATCTCTGCAAGAAAGAAACAGTAGAACAAAGCGGTGAGACACATGCAGCTAAGAAACAAAGAAAGGGCTCCAAGTACCAGTATACCCAAGGGCATGTCTGCAGTGCTGTGACTCCCTCCCACTAAGCTCCACATCCCGATGTTTTTCCACCTCTGAATGTTCTGAAGGCTGGTGTCTAAGTCTTCAAAATAAGACTCTAAATGCTCCACAGTCAAGGAGCAATTCTCTCTCCATCTTTCCCAGGAACACGTTAGAGTTCTTTCTTCACAAACTGCAGCAAGCTCTTCAACTTGCGAATGATGTAGTTTCCTTAAAGATGGCATCAGTGACCCACTTCCAGCAGTTTGTCCCTTATCTCATTTGTATGTTATAAATGTATCCTATGCTTTCATTTCCTGATGATATATTGAATTATTGACTTTATTTTTTCATTCCCTGGATCTACAACTAATTTTCCCTGAAACTGTTTGTCCATGTTACAGGAACTGTATATATATTTCCATGCCTGGCCTCCAAGCTTAACAATGCCACCTTCTTTGGAGAATGGGCTATCAAAAGATATCCCCAAAGCTAGGATTTCAACATTGATGGTTATAATGTCATCACTGTGAGAAAGACTAATTGAAGCTTATCTACTAGTCCAGAGAGAATAAGACATGTGGAAGAGACTCAACTGTATTCTAACCCTCTTCAAATGAGCCTAGCACAAGTCAACAGACCTTCTCAATGAAGCCAAAGGCACATGATGAGTGATGACTCTCGTTCTTTATATATCACTGGGTTTTTTTTGTTTTGAGTAATTATCTCAAAACTAATTTCAAAAATAATTTCAACAGGTGTACATTTTTTTAAAAACAGAAAAGGCAAGTATGTTATTTGTTGAAGCCAACAAACTATAACAGAGAAGAACTAAAAATGTCACAGATGATGTTTTAGAAAAAATGGAAGTAGGTAGTAATTGTCAGAAAAGCAGATTATTTGTCACCATCTTGTCAATAAGCAAGTTAAATAACCTTCTGTGGTATACTGTTTTCCTATCTTTAAACTGAGAATCAACTCAGAAAAAGTTGTGTCCTGAGAACTGAGGATTGCTGTAAAGCCTCTAGAATGCTATGCTAACAAAACTTAAAATCATCTGAGCAGAATATCATGATCAACTCTTGGACTCTTCCCCGGGTAGCAGATGATGGATTTTGCAGAAATGAGGCCATGTATATGAAAACCCTGATTAGAGAAACTAAATCCACTCACTCAACACACTACGATATTAAATCAACAAATAAAGAGAAACAACAAATTAAGTGTCAATCACAGTCTAGACAGTGAAAAAATTTCTTTCCTAAAGCCCAGAGAACATCATGAAAGCGGGTATAAAAGGAATGTAAAAGCTGGAGAATGGGGGTGGGGGGCGCTTTCTAAGAAAACCTGCCATGCAGATATAAAACACAGTTATTAGAATCACACAGCAACGATGGATACTATAGACAGGCCCTTCAACTTTTCCTCACCGACAGAGGTGCCCACGAGGCCCTAACTCTTCCTTGGGAGCTGTAGACTGTTAGTGCTAGTCATGAGAAAAGGAGGTGTCCTTTCTCCTATTGTGTAGTCACTAGAACTACTTGAGAAAATGAAGGGGTTCATAGAAAAGGAAAGAGAGAAAACAGTGGGTAGTATGAGCTGGATGTAATTTCAAATCATTGCCTAAAGGTATGAAACTGTCAAGAATAAAAACAGTAAAAATAATTTTTATGTCATTTGGCTTTTTCCATGTTGCATTGTAAAGTATAAGGTACTCAATGCAGTTTCAGGAAGAATTACTGCTTTTATTACTTGTAACACCTCCATGGCTCAGAGGTTCACTTGATGGATTTACAACACAGTAGTCTTCAGTGCAAATAACAGAACACATTGCCTTCAGTCTTTGCCAGCTTTGGGAGCTGAGTCAGGCCGTAGAATGTAGGTTTCTCTTTCCACCACTCATCTCAGCTCTCCTTGAGGACCATGTACAGTTTCCCCATTGTATCCAAAGGTGAGAAAGATGGGAGAGAGGTTAATTATGTATTTATTCATTCATCAACTATTTTCCTACATGATGCAGTTTTACACTGGCCATACGAGTGACATATTTTGTTTCTTCTGTGTAATTTGAATTTTCTACAATGACTTTATGATACATTTGTAAGAAAGGTATAAGCATCAGGGTGGTGAAATGAATGAGAATGCCCCTCATAGGCTCAGATATTTGCATACTTGGTCCCCAGCTTGGGGGAGGGGCATTTGGGTAGATTTTGGAGGTGTGGGCTTATAAGAGAAAGTATGTCACTTGGGGTGGGTTTTAGGGTTCCGAAGCCACATAGCATTCCCTATTCGCTCTCTCTGATTGATGACTGTGGTTCCAGATGTGAGCCCTCAGTTTCTTGCTTCTAATGCCATACCTGTGCTCCACTATCAAGGGCTCTAAGTCTTTAATTTTTGATGCATCTAAAACTGCTGTAAGAATAAATTTCATCAATTTAAAGACAAATAATAAAATATTACTAACAGAAATGATCAAAACAAATGAGTAAGAATACAAGAGTATCAATGATGAATCAGAAGTATCACTAGACTGTAAAAAGACTGATGTGGCCATGGCCACACAATCCCAAACATGCTGGATCTCATCTATTAAGACTGACAATATTATAAATAGAACTATATCAACACACATAAATAGAACTATATCAACACACTTAACAACCAAGATGAATCGTGAAAAATCCCCTGAGTATCACAGACTTAAACATAAGAATTCAATATAAGAAATGCTCAGAGACAATCAAGACCCAATAAAGAAATTAAGAAATATGAAGTGTAAACTGGTGCTGTTGGTTATTATCAATATACCAAGTGTAAGCATGTGACAGAATCAAAGGAATATATTTTAATAAAATTAAAATCAAGCTATTTTAAGATATTCTCTGTAAACTCTGTGATAACCTGTGCTAGATACAGACAAAAATAAAATAAACAGGAAGACAACACAAAAATACCACTCTCCAAAAAATAAATAAATAAAATCATCAGAGTTACTTTGGTCATGGTGTTTCACAAAAAAAAAAAAAAAAAAAAAAAAAAAAAAAAAAAAAAAAGTAACTACTACATTTTCCAAGTTTTAAAAATATGCAAGATATAAGAAAATACAAGGTCTAGTTTGCCCTTCTTTCAACAGTATGACTGTATCATCTTTGAGCCAATCATCTCTGACAAGATGAGATCTTAGTTTTACTGCAATTTCCCAAGAATGATATTCCAAATTAAGGTTTCTTTTAGTCTATGCTGTTCTGCAAAACAAAAATTCCTGCCTAAAATCTACTAGACAGCTTGACAGTTTATCTTAAAATGTACTTGAGGTGGTAACAAAAGAGCTTGTATATATTGAGCTATTTCTTTTATCTACAGAGAAGGTTTAGTTATTTTTTTATTTTAAAAATTTATTTATTTTATGAAAAATCCCCTGAGTATCACAAACTTAAACATAAGAATTCAATATAAGAAATGCTCAGAGACAACTAAGACCCAATAAAGAAATCATGAAATATTATTAACCATAGAATTAAAATATGTTCCTAAATATAGAGAGTCCACAAAAACGTTGAGAAAAACAGAGGGACAACAGTAATTATAGAAATTCAGAAAAAGTGTGATGTTAATCTATACTATCAAAAGAAGCCTTCACAATGCTCACTTTGAGTGTGCCAAGCACTTTAGATTGTCTCCAGAGCTGAGAGTGCATTATTCAGATCTAATAGTGAGTTCTTCATATTTGTTACTTGGTAAGAACCATGGAATAAAATTCTAGTTAACAAGGAATATAGTTTTAACTGCCAGTATTCTCAGCAACATTACAAGTCACTTTTAGTGTTAGACACCAGTGGACTCACATAACTCTTAGTTAGGGTTTTACTGCTGTGAATAGACACCATGACCAAGGCAACTCTGATAAGGACAACATTTAATTGGGGCTGACTTACAGGTTAGTGGTTTAGTCAATTATCATCAAAGTGGGAACATGGCAGTATCTAGGAAGGCATGGTGCAGGAGAATCTGAGAGTTCTATATCTTCATCTGAAAGCTGCTAGCTGACTTCCAGGCAGCTAGGATATCTTAAAGCCCACACCCACAGTGAAATATCTACTCCAACAAAGCCACACCTACTCCAACAGGGCCACACATGCTAACAGTGCCACTCCCTGGGCTGAGCATATACGAACCATAACATCTACATTCTGTTTAACTCCTAAATCCGAAATAAGTCCATCCTCCATAGATCTTAAAACATGTTAGGCCATAGTATAGATACACTTTGAGTGACTCAAAACACTCAAACATATTTAAAATAATATGTCTTATTAAGAGCCTAAAAAAACCACAAGGAAAACTTTAAAATAAAATATTTGTATTACTTTTTTTGCAAATTTCATACATGAATGCAACATATTTGATTATATTCACCTCCCACTGCTGACCACTACCCATCTCTTAGCCTTGACACAAACTTCTTATTGTTTTTGTTTTCATTCTGTAATTCACTGGGTCCAATTTGTGCTGCCAGGAGCTGTGGAGCAACTCCCTGGGAAATGGTTAAACTACCAGGAACCCAGCCTTAAAGAAAATTCTCTCTCCTTTCCCCCCCCTTCTCTCTCTCTCTCTCTCTCTCTCTCTCTCTCTCTCTCTCTCTCTCTCTCTCTCTCTCTCTCCTCTCCCCCCCCCAAAGGCATCATCAGCTTCCCATAGATCCTCAGATGGGGTGGAGCTCATCAATCCCTACTTCTTCAAAGCTGGAATGATAACTGGCTTGAGTCCTGTGTAAGTCCTGTACGTGCAATCACAACTGCTCTGAGTTTGTGAATACAGAACTTCTGTAATGTCCTAAAGATGCTGTCATCTCTGGGTTCCCCAACAATTTTTCTACTCTTTCTTCTATAATGTTCTTTGATACTGCTATCCCCTTTATGCCTATCACTCAACCCTTATTCTCTGCACTTTAAGCAACTGTTTTTTGTTTCTTTCTTAACAGCCACCATTGCAGAAATTTCTTTGATGATATCTAAAAGCTACACTAATTTATGAGAATAGTGACGTGAATTTGGAAGATAGTTTAATAAAATGTCCATTTAGTAAAATTATAATAAAATAGTAAAATAGTGATAAATAGTAATAGCAATAAATAATAGAATAGTAATAAAATAGTAAAATAGTAATAAAATCACCCTGGTGCTTCATCTATGGATCTTGGCCATATTTACAATACCCGGTATGTGTTTCATCCTTTGTAGTGAATATTATACTAAACAGAAAGTAGTTAGTTACTCCTATAACATTTGTAATACTATTGTATGTGAGGAGCCGCATTCGTCATTAAAAGATGGCGCAGGCTTCTGCTTCCTGGTTCTTCACGGAAGCTTTACTTGAGAATGCGCCTGCACATGGCGCAAAAACCGAGTATGACAATTGGATGAAAGATTTGAGCCAATGAGGGATCTGCACGTCTCACAAAGCTCTATTTAAGCAGCGGGCTTTCTGAGCTCGGCATCCTTCCTCTTTTCTCCATCTTGAAGAGCTGTTCAATAAATGCTGTCAGAAGAATCCTGAGTGTGGCGTTCTCCTTATCGGCGAGGTAGCGCGTCACAAGTGGAACCGAAACCCAGGATGAAGTCGAACATCTCGGAGTTTTGACCAGTCACGAAGGACCCTGTTGGCTCGCAGAGGATTCAGAACTGACGGTGCGGAGAGTCTAGACATTTTTCTGCAAGGTATGGTGGATCTTGTTTGGCTTATCAACAAGATAGCCTATCAGAAGCAGAAAAGGGAGAGAGCGCTAATAAAATAGAAAAGAAAACTAGGATAGAGAAGAAAACTAAGAAGGAAAGGCTAATTTGGACAGAGTCTCAACGTTTGAACTCCAGTAAGCGGGATACAGTGGAAGACACCCTGCGCTGGAGAACCAGTCGACTGAAGGAGCTGGTTGAATTCGGAAGTGAAACAAAGGTGATTGCATAGTAACAAAAACGGGGCAAGAAAAAAAAATAAGCAGAAACAGATGAAAAAGGATTTAAAGATGCAAGGAGTAAATTGCAGGCTACTCTGAGTCAACAGAGCCAAACAGATAAATAAAGGTTATAGTAACAAAAATGGGGCAAGAAATAAGTGAGTAAAAACAGATGAAAAAGGCTTTAAAGACGCAAGAAATAAATAGAAGGCTGCTCTAGACAGAGCTAAGCAGAATGATAATGTTAATTGATTTAACTTTCAAAATGGGTGTGATTCTGAGTTGTATAATATTTTTCTGGATTAAAAACTCAATGTAAAGGTTTTTCTGGTTACTGGCTTAAGGAAAGGCTAATTTGGAAAAAAAGGTTTTTCTATGAGTTTTCTGATGAGGTCATTAAGGTAGTAATGTCTTCCAGAATTATATGGATCAGACATGACAGAGGTAGGCCTCCAGAACACTAGATTTCAGAGGATCAAAATAATTATCTTGATACTAAAACTTGTTTTGAGATTTGTATATTGCAGAATACACAGCTTTGGAGAATGAATCTTATCACCTGCATGTTCACTGATGCCCTGGACTTCCAGCTGGATGCAGTTAAGACAGACTTCAGATGCTTACCAATTTACCCTTCCCCTCATTCCTCTTCTAAAAGTCAATGCCCATGTTCAGCTTGAAGAAGTTAATGAGGAGTCAACGCCCCAATTCCCTGGACTTGGGGACTGAGGTGGTTAATATTAGGCTGTCTTTATCTGTATAATTGTTACTAAGCTGATGCAAAATTCAAGGATTTCATTGGTATATCCCACATAGCTTGTTTTGCTGTTTAGTGACCTCAGTTGTATGGTGCATGCGGTAAAATGTTTTCACCTGTGTTCTCCTGCTTGTGTATATAAATACTTTTCTTACTTTAAGGAATGGGTGGGGGTAGGGTTATTTGGCTGCATGATCTTTGGGGGAGTGCTGCTTACCCTCTGGTTGCTCTGTAAATTCAAACAACAACATCAAAAGGATAAGGTGGTGATCACGAAAGCATTGCTTGCCGTGGAGCAGGGAACATCCCCTCAAGCCTGGTTGAATCTGATTAAACAATGAGACACCATCACTTAACAGGATATCCTGAGGGCTCGTGTTCCCATTGCACCAGGTATCCTAGTGGTGGTCCTCCACACTTCCCGGGACTCAGGTTCCCATTGCACAGGATAAAAGGTGTGGAGGGTCTCGTACTGTTTAACTGCCTTGAACGCCTATCAGTAGAACGGTGGGCTAGATCGGCAACCTAACAGTCCTCGATTGTTGTTGCAGTTTAATAAGGAAGGGGGAGATGTGAGGAGCCGCATTCGCCATTAAAAGATGGGGCAGGCTTCTGCTTCCTGGTTCTTCACGGAAGCTTTACTTGAGAATGCGCCTGCGCATGGCGCGAAAACCGAGTATGACAATTGGATGAAAGATTTGAGCCAATGAGGGATCTGCACGTCTCACAAAGCTCTATTTAAGCAGCGGGCTTTCTGAGCTTGGCATCCTTCCCCTTTTCACCATCATGAGAGCTGTTCAATAAATGCTGTCAGAAGAATCCTGAGTGTGGCGTTCTCCTTATCGGCGAGGTAGCGCGCTACAATTGTAACCATGGGCATATCTTGCCATGCCTTTCATGATTGTACTTTACAAGGTTTGTATGTTAATAAAGCTACTGATGACTTTTTTCAACCAGAATCCTGCCTAGCACCTACCAATACTATGAAAGCAAGTCAGCACTGTGAAGGCTTCATGCCAGCCTGATTTCTACATGTCTTGTGACCAAAATCTGTGGCATCTTCAATAACAAAGTCTTCCCATCGATTTCTGGTAGCCAACCAGGAACACAGGTGATAGTCTGTATTGTTTTGGGGGTCTCCAGGACACTTTTGACTAAGACCCTGAGGAGAGATATTTATATCTGGCATTGGCTTTTTATCTAGCAACTAAGAAAAATTTTAAACATAGAAAATGAAGATCCAGTCTTAGATGAGGTCTGGCCATACTTAAGTCCTGAGATCTTAAGGACATATGCATTTACCAAATTAAAGAAATGTATATATAAATGTATATAAAGATGAAATTTCCCAGCATTCCTTGCCTTTTGTATCACTCAACCTTCCTCATGATGTGACACTTTAATATAGTTCCTCCTGTTGTAGTGACCCTCAAGTTTCTTTTCACTGCTGTAATTTTGCTATTGTTATGAATCATAATACAAATAACTGTGTTTTCCAATGGTCTTGGGTGACCCCTCTGAAAGGGTCATTTGAACTTCAAAGGGGTCGAGACCCACAGATTGAGAAGCACTTCTCTGCAGTATTTTCTTACTGGCCTATTCATTGTCAAAATGACTCTTTCCTGACTCTTTCTTTCCATCTCTAACACCCTACTTCATCTTCCTTAATCTTTCATCTCTATAATTCATTTCAGATACATCTTCTAGAGGGAATCTAAGTTAACCTAAATTAAGTTTAAAATTCACAACTTGAAAATCATGTACATTTCCCTATTAATATCTGTAACATTTTTCTTAAATATGTGTAAAGAGCTACTTTTTTCTAAGTCAATATTCAAACCAAAAAAGAAAGAACTAAAAAGAGAAAAGAGAAAAGCAAATGTTAATAGGCTGCTGAGCAAAAATCATGTACACATGATATACATGTATGTGTGTGTGTGTGAGAGAGACAGAGAGAGACAGAGAGAGAGAGAGAGAGACTGAGTATGAGTGTGTGTGTGTGTATCTCACATATTTAAAGGAGAGTAGAAAATGTGAATTTTAGGGTGCTAAAATCACACGTGAGTGCAACAGATTAAGACTTATATGTATTAGGGCCTTGTGGCTGGAGCAGACACCCAGCTGGTCTGCTCCCATGTGGACACTGTATCCCAAGACATCCTAGAGGAGCCACTGAACTCAGAGCAGATGGAGCTCAGGATTACAGGATCACAGAGACATCTGGACCCTGAGGAGTTCTGACACAAGATAACTGGAAAGGCAGGCTCGAGTCAGAACCAGTGAATGCAGGTAGCACTAGAGTTAACCAGATGGTGAAAGAACATAAAGAACAGAAACCAAAGTTACCTTGGATCAGTTCTCCCACCATAGCAAGCGCTGAGCACCCCCATCACACCAGAAAAGCAGGATTCAGAATTAAAATCACTTCTCATGATGATGATAGACGACTTTAAGAAGGACATAAATAATACTCTCAAAAAATTTGAGGAGAACACAGGAAAACAGGTAGAAGACCTTAAAGAGGTAACACAAAAATCCCTTAAAGAATTTCAAGAAAACACAACCAAACAGGTGAAGGAATTAAACAAAACCGTCCAGGATCTAAAAGTGGAAGTAGAAACAATAAAGAAATCTCAAAGGGAGACTACCCTGGAGATATAAAACCTATGAAAAAGATCCGGAGCCATAGATGCAAGCATCACCAACAGAATACAAGAAATAGAAGAGAAAATCTCATGTGCAGAAGATACCATAAAAGACATTGACACAACTGTCAAAGAAAATGCAAAAAGCTCCTAACCCAAAACGTCCAGGAAATCCAGGACACAATGAGAAGACCACACCTAAGGATAATAGGCATAGGTCCTCATCTATACCTATTATACAAGAAGACTACCAACTTAAAGGGCCAGTAAATATCTTCAACAAAATTATAGAGGAAAACTTTCCTAACCTAAAGAAAGAAATGTCCATAAATGTACAAGAAGCCTATAGAACCCCAAATAGACTAGACCAGAAAAGAAATACCTCCTGTCACATAATAATCAAAACATCAAATGTACAAAACAAAGAAAAATACTAAAAGCAGTAAGGAAAAAAGGTAAAGTAACATATAAAGGCAGACCTATAAGAATTACACCAGACTTCTCACCAGAGACTATAGAAGCCAGAAGATTCTGGACTGATATCATGCAGATCCCAAGAGAACACAAATGCCAGCCCAGACTACTATACCCAGCAAAACTCTCAATCACTACTGATGGAGAACCCAAGATATTCCATGACAAAACCAAGTTTACACAATATCTTCCCTCAAATCCAGCACTTCAAAAGACAATTGATGGAAAAGTCCAACACAAGGAGAGAAACTACAACCTAGAAAAACCAAAATATAGTCTTCCAACAACCCCAAAAGAAGATAGATACACAAACATAATTCCAACTCTAATAACAAAAATAACAGAAAGCAACAATCATTTTTCCTTAATATCTCTTAATATCAATGGTCTCTATTCTCCAATAAAAAGACATAGACAATCGGACTGGATACATAAACAGGACCCAGAATTTTGCAGCATACAGGAAACAGACCTCAGTGAAAAAAGACAGACACTGCCTCAGAGTAAAAGGATGGAAAACAAACTTCCAAGCAAATGGTCCCAAGAAACAAGCTGGAGTAGTGATTCTAATATCAAATAAAATTGATTTTCAACTGAAAGTAACCAAAAATGATAAGGAAGGACACGTCATACAAATCAAAGGAAAAATGTACCAAGATGAACTCTCAATTCTGAACATCTATGCACCAAATGCAAGGGCACCCACATACATAAAGAAACTTTACTAAAACTTAAAGCACACATTGCACCTCACACAATAATAGTGGGAGATTTCAACACCAAACTCTCAGCTATGGACAGATCGTGGAAACAGAAACTAAACAGAGACACAATGAAACTAACAGAAGTTAAAAACCAAGTGGATTAACTGATATCTGTAGAACATTTCATCCTAAAACAAAAGAATATACCTTTTTCTCAGCACCTTATGGTACCTTCTTGAAAATAGACCATATAATTGGTCACAAAACAGACCTCAACAGAAACAAAAATTGAAATAATCCCTTGCACCCTACCAGACCACCATGAACTAAGGCTGGTCTTTAATAATGACAAAAACAATGGAAATCCCATGTATACGTGGAAAATGAACAACTCTCTATTCAATGATGACTTGGTCAAGGAAGAAATAAAGAAAGAAATTAAAGACTTTCTAGTATTTGATGAAAATGAGGACACATTGTACCAAATCTTGTAGGACTCCATGAAAGCAGTACTAAGAGGAAAACTCATCTAAGTGCCTACAAAAAGAAACTGGAGAGAACATACAGTAACAACTTGACAGCACACCTGAAAGCATTAGAACAAAAAGAAGCTAATATACCCAAGAGGAGTAGACAACAGGAAATAATCAAACTCAGGGCTGAAATCAACCAAGTAGAAACAGAAAGAACTATACAAAATATCAACAAAACCAGGAGCTGGTTCTTTGAGAAAATCAACAAGATAGATAAACCCTTAGCCAGACTTTAAAAAAAAGGGCACAGAGACAATATTCAAATTAATAAAATCAGAACTGAAAAGGGAGACATAAAAACAGAAACTGAGGAAATTTTTTTTAAAAAATCATCAGATCCTACTACAACGGCCTATACTCAACAAAATTGGAAAATTTGGATGAAATGGACAATTTTCTAGACAGATACCAGGTACAAAAATTAAATCAGGAACAGATAAACCATCTAAACAGTCCCATAACCCCTAAAGAAATAGAAGCAGTCATTAAAAGTCGCCCCACCAAAAAAAGTCTGCAACCAGATGGTTTTATGCAGAATTCTATCAGACCTTCAAGGAAGACCTAATACCAATTCTCTTCAAACTATTCCACAGAATAGAAACAGAAGGAACACTACCCAATTCGTTTTATAAAGCTACAATTACACTCATACCCACACTTCACAAAGACCCAACAAAGAAAGAGAAATACAGACTAATCTCTCTTATGAATATTGATGCAAAAATTCTCAATAAAATTCTCACAAACCGAATCCAACAACACATCAAAACAATTATCCATCAAGATCAAGTAGGCTTTATCCCAGGAATGCAGGGATGGTTCAATATTCGGAAATCCATCAATGTAATCCACTACATAAACAAACTCAAAGAAAAAAACCACATGATCATCTCACTAGATGCTGAGAAAGCATTTGACAAAATTCAACATCCCTTCATGTTAAAAGTCTTGGAAAGATCAGAAATTCAAGGCACATACCTAAACATAGTAAAAGCAATATACAGCAAGCCAGTAGCCAACATCAAACTAAATGGAGAGAAACTTGAAGCAATCCCACTAAGATCAGGGACTAGACAAGGCTGCCCACTCTCACCCTATCTATTCAATATAGTACTGGAAGTCCTAGCTAAGGGCAATTAGACAACAAAAGGAAGTCAAAGGGATACAGATAGGAAAGGAAGAAGTCAAAATTTCACTATTTGCAGATGATATGATAGTACACTTAAGTGACCCTAAAACTTCCACCAGAGAACTCCTAAACCTGATAAACAACTTCAGCAATGTGGCTGGACATAAAATCAACTCAAACAAATCAGTAGCCTTCCTCTACTCAAAGGATAAACAGGCTGAAAAAGAATTTAGGGAAATGACACCCTTCACAATAGTCACAAATAATATAAAATATCTTGGAGTGAATCTAACCAAGCAAGTGAAAGATCTGTATGACAAGAACTTCAAGTCTCTGAAGAAAGAAATAGAAGAAGATCTCAGAAGGTGGAAAGATCTCCCATGCTCCTGGATTGGCAGGATGAATTTAGTAAAAATGGCCATCTTGCCAAAAGCAATCTACAGATTCAATGCAATCTCCATCAAAATTCCAAATCAATTCTTCATAGAAATAGAAGGAACAATTTGCAAATTCATTTGGAATAACAAAAAACCCAGGATATGTTGGGGGCTGACTTTTAGCAGAAAGTGGCTATCAGCTTTGCAGCCATCTTGAGCCATATACCCTGACATGAGACTTGAATTACAATAGCCTACAACAGCTGAGAACACTCCGATAATCTTGGTTTAGATACCTTGAGATTAAAGGCGCATGAGATTAAAGGTGTGTGAGATTAAAGGTGTGTGACTTAAGAGTATGATTTAGAAGTATAGAGATCAGAGTTAGAGACAAGACCTAAGGGCATGATTAAAGGTGTAACTTAGAGGCGTGGCTTAGAATCAGACTATAGAAGACAGAACCAGACATCAGACTATAGAGACGAATCAGACACATCAGACATTAGGTAGAGTCTGCCCTCACCCTTGCTCTTGCCGAACCCCAACCCACAGACCAGAGCGGCAGCTTGGGCCGGGATACAGTGGCCACCCAAACATGGGTCAGCACAGGCCTCAACATTTTGCCTGGGCTGCAACGTTTTTTGGCCGCCCCAACATGGGGCTAGTGTGGACCCCAACATTATTTTGGCTGCCCCAACATGGGGCTAGTGTGGACCCCAACATTATTTTGGCTGCCCCAACGTGGGGCTAGTGTGGACCCCAACAAGGATAGGGAAAACTATTCTCAACAATAAAAAAACTTCTGGGGGAAATCATCATCCCTGACTTCAAACTGTACTACAGAGCAGTAGTGATAAAAACTGCATGGTATTGGTACAGAGACAGGCAGGAAGATCAATGGAATAGAATTGAAGACCCAGAAAGGAACCCACACACCTATGGTCACTTAATCTTTGACAAAGGAGCTAAAACCATCCAGTGGAAAAAGGACAGCATTTTCAACAAATGGTGCTGGTTCAACTGGAGGTCAGCATGTAGAAGAATGCAAGTTAATCCATTCTTATTCCCTGTACAAAGCTCAAGTCCAAGTGGATAAAGGACCTTCACATAAAACCAGATAACTGAAACTATTAGAAGACAAGGTGGGAAAGACCCTCAAATACCTAGGCACAGAGGAAAGGTTCCTGAACAGAACACCAATGGCTTATGCTCTAAGATCAAGAATTGACAAATGGGACCTCATAAAATTGCAAAGCTTCTGTAAGGCAAAGAACATTGTCAATAAGACAAAATGGCAACCAACAGATTGGGAAAAGATCATTACCAATCCGATAGAGGGCCAATATCCAATATATACAAAGAACTCAAGAAATTGTACTCCAGACAACCAAATAAACTCTATTTAAAAATGGGGTACAGAGTTAAACAAAGAACTCTCAACTAAGGAATTAAGAAATGCTCAACATCCTTAGTCATCATGGAAATACAAATCAAAACAACCCTGAGATACTACCTCATACCAGTCAGAATGGCTAAGGTCAAAAACTCAAGTGATAGTAGATGCTGGCAAGGATGTGGAGAAAGAGGAACACTCCTCCATTGTTGGTGGGATTGCGAGATGGTACAACCACTCTGGAAGTCAGTCTGGTGGTTCCTCAGAAAATTGGACATAGCAGTACCTGAGGACCCAGCTATACCACTCCTGGGCATATACACAGAAGATGCTCCAACATATAACAAGGACATATGCTCTACTATGCTCATAGCAGCCTTATTTATAATAGTCAGAAGCTGGAAAGAACCCAGATGTTCTTCAACAGAGAATTGGATACAAAAAAAATGTGGCACATTTACACAATGGAGTATTACTCAGCTATTAAAAATAATGAATTCAAGAAATTCTTAGGTAAATGGGTAGAACTAGAAAATATCATCCTGAGTGAGGTAACCCAATCACAAAAGAACACACATGGTATTTACTCACTGATAAGTGGATATTGGCCCAAAAGCTTGAAATAGCCAAGATTCAACTCACAGGCCACATGAAGCTCATGAAGAAGGAAGACCAAGTGTGGATGTCTCAGTCCTACTAAGAAGGAGTAGTAAAATACTCAAGGGAGCAAATATGGAGACAAAGTGTGGGACAGAAACTGAAGGAGGGGCAGTCTGGAGACCATTCCACCTGGGTATCCATCCCATGTACAGTCAGCAAAGGTAGAAGCTGATGTGGATATCAGGAAGTGCATGCTGACAAAAGCCTGATATAGCTGTCTCCTTAGAGGTCTGCCAGAGTCTGACACATTCAGATGCAGATGATCTGATCAAGGGTTTCCCAATGGAGAAGTTAGAGAGAAGACTGAAGGAGCTGAAGAGGTTGTTGGCCCCATGAGAAGAACAAAAATACCAACCAACCAGAGCTCCCCAGGGTCTAAACCACCAGCCTAGGAGCACATAGGGAGGGACCCATGGCTCCATCTGTATATGTAGGGGAGAATGGCCTTGTCAGGCATAGGTGGAGGAGGAGATCCTTGGTCTCATGAAGACTGAACACAAGGAATTCGAGGGTAGGGAGGTGGGAGTGTGGGGGGTATGTGGGGGGCACATCCTCATGGAGGCAGGAGGAAGGGGGATGGGATAGGAGGTTCCTGGGTGGTGGTGGTAATGGGGTAAGGGGATAAAATCTAAAATGTAAATGTAGGCCGGGCAGTGGCAGTGCATGCCTTTAATCCCAGCACTTGGGAGGCAGAGGGAGGCGGATTTCTGAGTTCAAGGCCAGCCTGGTCTACAGAGTGAGTTCCAGGACAGCCAAGGCTATACAGAGAAATCCTGTCTCGAAAAACAAAAACAAAAACAAACCAAAATAAAATAAAATGTAAATGTAGTATCTAATTAAAAAAAGAAAAAAAAGAAAGGAAACAAGACTTATACATATTAGAGACTTCCTTATTCACCCAACTTTTTCTCAAGTATATGCAAATATATTTCTGGGTTTCAGGCTAGAGAAACATAATAAAAATTGAACCAACAAAATAAATTATTTTGTAAGGAATAAAATTTATGTTTCAGAAATAGACAAAATTGTTCATTCAGATTTATCTGTACTACAGATCATCTTTTTAACAAAAAAAAAAAAAATCAGGAAAATCAAATTGAAAGAAACCAGGACTGATCATATAGAGATTAGTCCTATCTAGCCATTTGTCTAGCCTGCTTTCTCATTTACCCATGCTTGTAACTGAAGTTTTCTTTGTTTGTGATGGTCTTCAGGAGACATGGCTTCTGTCACACTGATATAATGATCCTTCAGGCCAGTCACTATTTTGTGACAGTTATGTCTACTTCCTTTATTTTAGGTACAGAGTTAAAATGCTTACTATAAAAAAATGACTAATTTAGATAAAACTCTCTAATAACATTAAATTCCTTGCTTTATATTATAACAACCCTTATAATGATATATTCTTTAATCACTTAAAATAATATTTCAAATTTTATATATTATTCAAGCATGAAGGATATTATCATATGTATAAAAAGCTGAATTTAAAGATGCTGAGAAATATAAATATAACATAACATAAATATAAACATAAGCAGATGTAGACAAAATGGAAATAATATATAAAGAGTTAAAGGATGTGATTAAGTAATGGGTTTAAAAGTAATTTGTTATATTTTCCTGGGTGCTGGCAATAATTAATTTAATTTAAAAGCGTACAAGTCATGCTTTATAATACATGATAAATGTTACTAATGGACATTCATGGATATGCTTTTAATAAAATTATGGAAATAATAATGCTGGCCCTCTATCACCTTTTAAAGCACCCTAATTGTAGAACATGTGCCCTTTAAAGTTACTTTTATTTAGCTCTCTGATATGCTAGTTTCTTCTTAATTGGAGGATGCTATCCATTGATAAGTTGACTTCTTTAATTATTCAAATTATAGCTTGTGCCTTATACTGTTAAATATACATATGTGAATCCTCACAATATTTCATAAGCTTATCAATAAGAAGCAACTAGTATAGCAAGCCAGTGGTGGTGCAGTGGTTAAGGTAGCCGCCTGCAGAGGGTGAGCCCGCGCTCTCTCCCGGTTTGAGTCCCACTTTCGCGGTGTGACTCCGCCTGAGTTTAATGGAAAAAAAAAAGAAGAAGCAACTAGTATGACTATAATTTTACAATAATCTCATATACCTTAAAAGTATATGCTTTCAAATACATATATGTGTGTGTATGTATATATACATGTGTGTGTGTGTGTGTGTGTGTGCGCGCGTGCGTGTGTGTATTCTTTTTAATTATAAACCCAAACTATATGTAGTTTGGGTTTGTAATTAGAAAGAAAAATAAATGTTATCACTGGACAGTGTTAATGAGTCACATAAAAGTAAGTGATTAGATTACCAGATATATGGAACATTTAAACACTAATATAGACATGGATTTAACAAGATTATGATGGCTTATATTTAAATATTTATCTAGTACTTGGTTCATTGAATAGGACATTTTTTCCCTCAGTCATTTAGGAGAATTTTTGATACCTGTCATGGTTTAATGCTGACATGAATCGAAGGTACATGAATCCCAGAACCTGTATCAAGAAAGCACACAATCCTGCTACCATTTAACTCTCAGAAGTCATTGCCATGATCTCTGGAACATTCCCTGCAGATACTCTCTTCCTCTGTGGTCACCCCTACCACCACTACCACAGTATTGTCCTTTTCAGAGCCGTTCCAACATGGCCAATATTGAGGATTACACTGTTGTTCTCTTGTTCTTAAAACTAGTCATCAGGGAAATGCAAATCAAAACAACCATGTCAGAATGGCCAAGGTAACAGCAGATGCTGGCAAGGATGTGGAGAAAGAGGAACACTCCTCCATTGTTGGTGGGATTTCCAGAGTGGGATGCAATCACTCTGGAAATCAGTCTGGTGGTTCCTCAGAAAATTGGACATAGTATTACCTGAGGACCCAGCTATACTACTACTGGTCACATACCTAAAGCATGCTCCAATATATAACAAGGACATATGCTTTACTATGTTCATAGCAGCCTTATTTATAATAGTCAGAAGCTAGAAAGAATCCAGTTGTCCTTCACCAGAGGAATGGATACAGAAAATGTGGTACATTTACACAATGGAGTATTACTCAGCTATTAAAAACAATGAATTCATGAAATTCTTAGGCAAATGGATGGAACAAGAAAATATCATCCTGAGTGAGGAAACACAATCACAAAAGAGCACACATGGTATGTACTCACTGATAAGTGGATATTAGCCCAAAAGCTCACAATACCCAAAATACAACTCATAGACCACATGAAGCTCCACAAGAAAGAAAACCAAAGTGTGGATGCTTCAATCCTTCTTAGAAGGGGGAACAAAATACTCAAGGGATGAAATATGGAGACAAAGTGTGTAGCAGAGACTGAAGAAAAGGCCATCCAGAGACTGCCCCACCTGGGGATCCATCTCATATATAGTCACCAAACCCAGACACTAATGTGGATGCCAAGAAGTGCATGCTGACAGTAGCCTGATATAGCTGTCTCCTGAGAGGCTCTGCCAGAGTCTAACAAATACAGAGGCAGATGATCACAGCCAAACATTGGACTGAGCACAGTGGCCCCATTGGAGGAGTTAGAGAAAGTGCTGAAGGAGCCAAAGGGGTTTGCAACCCCATAGGAAGAACAATGTCAACCAACCAGACCCTCCAGAGGTCACAGGGAGTTAACCAGCCAAAGAGTACATATGGAGGGACCCATGGCTCCAGCTGCATATGTAGCAGAGGATGGCCTTGTGAGGCATCAACGGGAGAAGAAGCTCTTGGTTCTGTGAAGGCTGAATGCCCCAGGGCAGGGTGGGGGTGGCAGTTGTGGGTGGGTGGATGGGGGAACACCCTCGTAGAAGCAAGGGGAGGAGAGATGGGATAGGGGAGTTCTGGAGGAGAAACTGGGAAAGGGGATAACATTTAAAATGTAAATAAAGAAAATATTCAATAAAAAACCTAGAGGTTAATAAACTTCAGGAAAATGTTGATGCCTTTGATTCTTTTTTCATTAGTGTGCCCCACAGGTTGACCTGTGCATATCAGAAATTTAAATTAGACAGTAAATTTTAGTGCTCACATAACTCTACCCACCTTTCTCCACATCATCCAAATTTCTGACACACCTCACAATGAAAAATCCACCAGTTCATCAATCCTAGAAACGTTGTTTTATTCTCAGCACATCCCCTCTTGAGAGAAGTGGGCTTTTGTGACTATCGGAATTTATGTTTCAGCCTTCGTCATCTTTCCATCTAGACCTCAATGAGGTTAAAGTGTGACTACATCTAGTTCGCGTATCTAATCAGTGTTAAAGAAATTTCACTCTGGAGCCCATGTGAAACAGGAGGAAGCAAACGGGTTCAGTAAAGTAAATGGATTACTCATTATAGTAAGAGTCCTAATTTCTTAATATTTGGGGACTAGGCATTGTGCTACTAAACACTTTTAATCTTTCAATCCACAGAGAAAAAGCCCACTTGACAGAAATGAATCCTAAGAAGCATTCCAGTGACTTAGTCCAATGTACTCCACTAATTCCAGGCAGCTATGCTACATGTACTTATTGTCCCTGAAACCAGTTCTGAGCATTCGGCTCACCTGCTAGTATTTACCCCCTGACTTGCCCCTCATGTTAACGTCAAGGCTCCTGTACTTCTAGATAAACAAGGTATTTTCAAGCCTACCCTGTAAAAATTTGAATGTGCTCTTTTGTTCTTCATGTGACTTTTTTTTTATTAGCTTTAAATGTTCATATACATATGCTTGCCCATGCCTATGTCCCAGAATAAACCATTCCTTCCTTCCTTTTTGCTTAGCAAGATTCCCTCTTGTATCAGACTCTTGTGCACTGCAAGAGATTCGTCTCTTCCCCTATTGAAGTGGGAAACCTTGACTTGGATCCTTCAAGCCTTTCAGTGTTCAAGTTGCTTTCCTTGGCCAAGATTGAGTTCCCGTGCTTGGTTACATACTGGGGAAGTATAATATTGTTTAGGTACAATCTAATGCTTGCACATTCAGTTTTCTTAGATTTCGTTATAATTCGCTACAGAAATTTCACAGATAAAAAGCTCCAGGCATATTCCTATCTGTTTCCGTTTTCTGGCAGGAGAAAACAAAGTGAAATATTTACTCCAAGGCTGTTCGGGTTTGGATGTTTGAATTTTCATTTACATCTATTCTTAGGTCCAAAATTGAAAAATTAGTATTCTAACTATACATCATGAATCACTATAAGGCGGGCTAAATAATCTATAACAAAATGCACTGCTAATAATGAAGACAAATAATGGTTATTTATCATGATAATAAACACCAATCAAAAATCACAGGCGAAAGTTTGGGGATTTAGCTCAGTAGTAGAGCATTCGCCTAGCTCCTAGGTCCTAGTTCTGGAAAAAAAAAGTCACAAGCAAGTGAAGGTCAGACTGCGATTAGGACTCTCAAAAAGCCTTTTTTTTTTTCCTGAGACCTCAGAATGTTTTCTTTCTGCCCATGCCTGTGTGCAAAAGAGACACAGCCACGGGACTGGTCATTTACTCAGTCTCCTGGTTGTGTTTCAGAGATTAAACGGTAGGACCACTCCGAGGGGTAACTGTTAGTGCTCATCCTCATTGCTTCCTTCACAGGCTCACACATGCTGTTTGTATTGATAAGACCATAAGTATATACTCTTTTCTGACTACTCCTTCCATCCTACCTAAAGTTTTTACAACCCACCCTTGCTGCTGCACGCCTCTGCAGTATGTATGCTGTTTTTAAATTCATGAGTAGCTCTCTAAAAATCCCAAAGCAGAACAGTGAAGAAGAGCCCTTTGCTTACACTGCCTTTCAGTTCTGTTTGCTAACATCTGTTCCATGTATATAGGTACACCAGTGGTGGATGCAGAGATGCTATGCACTACCACCGGCTTCCTCATTAAATAATGATCTTCACTTCTTGTGGGAGCTTTGGACTTAAAATCTGTTCCAGCTACACAAGTGTAGTACCTAGTCTCCTTGGTTAGCATTTACATGGGGCATCCTTTTTCAACCATTTACCTGGAGTCTATGTGTCCTGAAATCTGAAGGAACCCTCTAGAATACATGTTTTCTGTGAATTCATCCAGTCTATGTCTTCTGGGTGCAAATTTAAACCTAATGTTTAAAGTTGACTGCTGATGAGTAAGGACTTTCTATTCCCATTGTGTACAATATTTTGATTGTACACTATTTCTGATTGTTTTTGCTATTCCTTTGTTCTGTTCTTCATTTCTTATTATCTATAATTTGATGATTTTTTTTTGGATAATGGTACGTTTTAATGGTCTCCTGTTTGTTTGTTTTTTTTTCTGTATCTATCATGGGTATTTTTCTCCGCAGTTATCCCAGAGGATACAAAATATCTCAAAATAACTTGATTTTAATTTCATTTAAAAAATCTATTCCTTTGATTCCATTGTATGCTCACACTTGGTGTTTTGATATAGCAAACACTGACAGTTTATATTTCATATTCAATGATTTTTTATTGGGTCTTGGTTGTTTCTGAACATTTCTTATGTTAAAGTCTTTCATTTAAGATTGGCAGATTGTAGTGTTCAGGAGATTTTTCACAATTCATCTTGGTTGTTAAGTGTGTTGATATAGTTCTATTTATAATATTTTCAGTCTTAATAGATGAGATCCAGCATGTTCGGGATTGTGTGGCCATGGCCACATCAGTCTTTTTACAGTCTAGTGATACTCCTGATTCATCATTGATAGTCTTGTATTCTTACTCATTTGCTTTGATCATTTCTGTTAGTAATATTTTATCACTCATCTTTAAATTGATGAAATTTATTCTTCACAGCAGTTTTAGACTTATAGAAAATCGAAGAGAACATGCAGAGAATTCTCATATAACACAGTCATCTCCCAGGGTCTTCTCTTCTTACTCTCTTCCAATAACATGGCTCATGTGTTTCAGTTCTTGACATGGCATTAACTAAAGTTCATAAAGCATTGTCTTTTCTATGGGTTTTAACACTTTACTACAGTATCAACTCATCTTCTATCATAACAAACCACTAGCAAACACATTTATACAGTCTCCATAGTTTTCTCTTCTTCAGAATAATACATAGCATGAACTCTTTCTAGATTGGCTTTTTCATTTAGCAAATATGCTTTTAAGGCTCCAGCACTTTTCTATGGCTTGGTGCTGCATGTGCATACACACACACACACACACACACACACACACACTTTTATTTAAAATTAACTATTTTCTCATAAAATATATCCTGATTGCATTTCCCCTCCCTTTACTCCTCCTAATTCCTCTACACCTCCCCTCCCACTCAGATCTACTCCCTTTTTGTGTCTCATTAGCAAAGAACAGGATTCTAAGAGATAACAACAAAATATAACAAAACAGGATATAATAATATAAAACATAAACCATCCCATCAAAGTTAGACAAGGTAAACCAACAGAAGGTTTCTGCCACCCCCAAGGGGCTAGGGCCGCAGCTCAGAGAGGCAGAGGTGCAGGAATTTGACCGTGTTCACCCCACACCAGAAGGATATCTGGCAGTGAGAAGGCACAGGACTCTGCTCTGGCGGCCAGGAATTGACTGGTTCTCAGGTCCTTGGGCTCTTAGGCACTGCTGAGAGGCTGTGGAAGGGTCAAAACAGGGTTATACGGACCAGACCGGCCGGCAGCCAAAGTGGGGAGGGGCAGAAGCTCTGGCTGGGTCCTGTAGGGATGAGACACTTGATCACAGCGACTCACTTGGCTGAGTTAAGGCTGGCTCTGCTCACTTGCTTGAGTTGGTGGCCTCCATGGCTGGAAACATAGAGAGGTTATCGGTGGGAAATTAGATGGTGGCTCTTTAGTTAATGACCTTCTCCACATTTCCCCATGGCGGGCTTCAAAGAAGAGAGATAGTCCATGGTCTTAAAATATTTATTGTCATGGTGGAAAATGAATGAAACTATACCCTGATATTCTCAGGGCGGGCCTGAGGTTAAATACCTTTTGTAAGGAGGAGGGTCTGGGGAGGAATGCTTAATTGGCTACGCCCTCTGGTCTTTAGGTATCTCATTAATATGGAGATCTATCTTGAGGCTCTGTGGCCTGTAGTCACTCCCTCTACCTGTGGAGGGGCTAGTAGGGTCACTGTTCTATGTGACCAATGGCCACAGACCTCTCTGTAGGGGACTGTAGCTATGTGAAAAAAGCCAGGAGCCCAGAAGACCAAGAACATGGCCAAACTCCTACTGTCCCTGAGCATTTCCAGGGTTCAAAGCCTGCTAGACCAGGTACCTAGCTGCCTCTCACAGCCCCATAACCTGGTATAGACCTATGTAAGCCCTGTGCATGCTGATGCACTCTGTAAGCTCATAATGTGCCTTGCTTAGTTGATTCAGAGGGCCTTGATCTCCTGATATCCTCTATCCCCTCAGGGCCATATAGTCTTTCTGCCTAGTCTTCCATGGGGTTCCCTCACCTCTAAGAAGGTGGGATGGAGATACCATATTTAAAGTATTGAGTTCCAAGGTCCTTCTTTTTCTCTGCATCATGTCTGGCTGCAGTTTTCTGTATTTGTTCCCATTTGCTGCAGGGGGAAACCTCCTCGAAGATGCTTGAATAAAATACTGTTCTATGAGTGTAGCAGAATGTCATTAGGATTGATTTTGTTGTTAATTTTTTGTTTTAACAAAAACCGAATTAACTAATTAATTAAAATTAATTAATTGTTAATTAATCAATTGTTAATTAATTTTAATTAATTAATTGTTAATTACTTAATTGTTAATTAATTTTAATTAATTAATTGTTAATTAATTTTGTGTTTTAAGACCAGTAATATTTGGTTTTACCCTAGGTCTCTGGGCTATCTGGTCCCTAGTTCTTTGTTATCCAAGCAGTGTTGGATACGTGTTCCATCTTGTGGACAGGGTATTAAATCAAATAGTTTCTTTTCATTATCTAATTCAAGTCCATTGATATGCCATGGTCTTTATTGCCTTGGAAGGACAGTTTTGTTGCTTACAGTCTGAATGTCTATGAAAGAAAGCTGCAAGCTATTCTGTGGACATAAGATTTCAACTAATTTATATAAAGAGTACAAGTGTTGAACCCTGTGTTAAAAACAAGCTCATGAATCCAGTATGATGGTACATTTCTGTAATCCAAAGACATGGGAGGCTCAAGTAGGAGAACCTGGGATTTCAAAACAGCCTAGATAACATTATAAGTTTGAAGATAACTTGCTGTATGCACCCAAAATCTTCTTTGAATTTGTTTTACATTATAAAATTCTAACAGACTGCCTTTCAAGGGGAGATGTACTAGTTTGGATTCCTTGTGGTCATGGATGAGAGTTCCTGTCTGTCACTCTAGATCCTTGCCAACTTTGGTTTTGTCAGTGCTCAGAGTTCTAATGCATGTACATTCATCTATTGTTGAGTTTCTTTACTGATAATGTTTACATATTCTCCATCCCTTTCATGAGATATCTCCTCAGAACTTCTGATCATTTTAAGACTGGGTTTATTGTTTCTCACAGAGTTTCAAGGGTTATTTGCATATTTTAGATACCAATTCCCTACCATATGTTTTCCTCCAAATCTGTGATGTTTTAACTTTCCAGTTTTTACAAAGCAACATAATTTAATATTAATGAAGCCCAACTTAGTATTTTTTCTCAAGGATCATGCTTTGAGATTTCTTAAGACTTATTTTTATATTTAGCAGGGTGTGTGTGTGTGTGTGTGTGTGTTGTGTATGAATACATGAACATATGACCACATTCCCTTCAGGTGCCAGAAGAAGGCACTAGATCCCCTGTAGCTAGAGTTACTGACAGTTGAGAGCCACCTGATGTAGGTGTTGGGAACCAAGTTTGTGTCCTCTGGAAGTGCACCAAGTGTTCTCAACTATTAAGCTGTTTTTCCAGGCACCTATGCAGTTGGAGATGAAAGACAGACAGACAGACATAAAGAAAATTATAGACTAATACCTCTGATGAACATGAATATAAAAAACATAATAATCTCAATAAAATACTTGGAAACTAATTCAAAAAGATTATACACCATGAATAGGTAAGCTTTATCCTTGAAAAACAGCTCAACACATGTAAATTAATAAATATAATTGGTACATGAATAGATCAAAAGTAGAAGTCATGTGATCATCTCATTAAATACTGAAAAGTCTTTTGATAAAATCCAATATCCTTTCATAATAAAAGCTTTGGAGTATATAGGAATAAAGGAAATACATCAATATAATGAAGGTAATATACAGCAACCTCACAGCCTACATCTTGCTAAAGGAAGAAACACTAAAAGCCTTTCCACTAAAATGTTTTTTTTTAAAAAAAACTGAGACAATGATGCCCATTCTCCCATCCATGTTCGATACACAATTTGGAGTCTTAGCTAAAGCAATAAGACAAATGAAGGCAACAGAGGATACAAATAGGAAAAGTTGAAGTCAATGTATCATTATTTGGAGATGATACGATTCTACACATAGAAGACCCTAAAGACTCCACCAGCAAGCTCCTACCGCTGATTGATACACTCAACAAAGTATCCAGATACAAAGGTAAACAGCCAGCTACTTTGCTTTATTCAAACACAAACACACTGAAAAAGAAACAACGAAACAATATGATTCACAATTGTTCAAAAGAAAAAGATAAAAGACTATCTGGGCAAATATAACCAATGGAGTAAAAGCCCTGTACATGAAAAGTTTCAGACAATGAGAAAGGAAATTAAAGAAAATACTAGAACACTGAAAGACTTCATGCTCGTATGAAGAAAACCCTAACATTGTGTCATAGAGTTTACAGATATGCAAATAACACACATAAGAGTGTCACTGATTTACTAAGCCTCAGTGGCTCAGGGGGAGGAAACGTGACTAAACTTGGTTGGTTGATGAATAATGCAAAACCCCTGAGCATCTTTAAATACTGTCAACCCATGAATTTTCACAAGACATCTGACTGGTTATATTCATATAAGACTTGAAAATCAGTCTAACTTGAAAACTCTTACCAATCTCTGTGACTGTTCAGAAACTGCAATGTTGGTTAGTATCTCAGATGTTTTGAAGTGTCCGGTTACAACTGAGACTAGGACAGGTTTCCCAGACTCTTCAAGCAATCCGATGGAGTCCTTTTAGTTTTCGGAGTCCTTCCTTGAAGCATGATGCCACAGTTCATATTATATCTATTTTTTTCCAAGAAAAATTTAAACACCAAATTCTTGGAGTTCCTAGAGATGGGAAATTTTCTTCTATTGATTCTCCATCACTTCTGGAAACTGAAGCAGCTTCGAACATTCTCACTGAACAAGCAATGCTAAAACACTTCAAGCCTAAAGAGATGACTTCACTGGTAAGAACACTTGCTGCTACTCCAGGGGTCCTAAGTTTAGTTCCCAGCACCTATGTTGGGCAACTCACAACTGCCTGTGACTCCATCTGTAAGGGGATCTGATGCCTCTGTCCTCTATCACACACACACACACACACACACACACACACACACACACACACACACACACAAACACACAATTAAAGCAATAATAAAAATAACAACTTTAAATGAGAACACTTACAAAAGAAGATTTGTGAAAAGTCAGAGGGACTTTTTTAAGGGCCATGTGTATGCTAGGAAGGTATACCTATCCTTAAAGAACAAACAACAAAAAGCAGGCTCTGTAATGCCTCGGCTGCCGCATCTGTCCTAAGGCAGCCTTGACAGATCAGCGGGTGTGGTGTAGCGAGGGTCAAACTGCTTATTCAATTCCAGCTTCCCAATCATTTACCTTCTGTTTACATTTAATAGGTTACACCTGTTTCTCTGGTCTATTATTTAGACCAGTCTGTTATTTATTTAGAGTGTGTACCGTGGCACCTTATACAAGAGAGAACCCAGTATTGGTGGAGAGCTATTTGAGGTGATCCAAATTAAATTAACATCCACACAATTCAGTAAATTATCTTTTAATCTGGGTGTTCCACTATCTTATTTTCTCATGACTACTTTGACCTTAGCTCTTTTTCTTTCATCGGTGACTTTCACATTTAAATTATACCTGAGCTCTGTTATTTACTCTGAACATCAAAAATTCAGTTACCAAACACCAGTCGCTAAGCTCTTCCTCCGCAGTCTCATGCCAACTCCTTCTCACCTACCTGGACACACTCCCTCTGCCATGGTTTCTTACTTGTGACCCTGACTTCTCCATGGGAAGTAGACCGTCTCTGACTGTACTCTTCTTAGCTATTCATGAGTTCTAGTTTTCCATGGCCTGATTCATCTCCCAGACTCAGCACAACTTGAGATTTTGTCTGTCACTCTGATGGGGTTGTCCTTTTCTTTGTTCAATTTGTTTCTGAGTCACTGTTTAGCTTTTAGCTGCTTTAAAAGAAAACTGTTGTCTTAATTATACCTATTCCAAGCCGTTTTTCAAGAATAATTGCGAATCAAGGACCACATCTCCTATACTTTCTTCTTCCTATTCCTCCCATAAAATCATGAGTTTAAGAGGCCCAGCCCAAGTTGCAATCAAAGCCTAGTCATTACTCTGAGTGCAGTCTCCTTATATGTGAAATGGAAATAATAACATGAAATTGGTAGGAGAATCATAAAATTCTTGTGAGGATCAAATGAAAAAAATCTATAAAGGGTGCTTAAAGCACCTGCTGCAATAGAATAAGCACTCAATAAGTAATAACTAGTATTATTATTTTTCATATGTTTTATTGCAATTCTTCTTTATTCTACCGAAGTTCCTAAGGCTTAGAGATAGTTTCCCAAGCAGCAGAGAAGTATTTGGCTGTGGGCAATGAATCTAAATTTGCTTCCTTTGATCTCTATGTCTCTCTATTTCTTTGAGCTCTGAGAACTGAGGCCACTCACAACATGAGATTTCAAACAACATATGGAATTAGGTGTTTTGTGAGAAATAGAAAAAGCAAGCATTTGCCCCGCTTTAATCTGAAGCTACAGGGCCAAGAATGTATAAAAAAAAAAAAAAAACCTGTGGATGCAGTGTCTACAGTAATAAGATCCTAGCCATTTGTTCTTGGTGAGTACTGTGTGTATACTGAAAGTCACCTAAAGATAAGGCAGATGACAAGCTAGGCAGACATCATCTGCCAGGTGGTCTCTACTACACTGAAATGTGTCATTCATGGATAGTGCTACCCAGAAAATAAGTGTTCACAAACACTCTCTATAGGAAATCTTCCTTCCTTCCTTCCTTCCTTCCTTCCTTCCTTCCTTCCTTCCTTTCTTCCTTCTTCCTTCCTTCCTTCCTCAAGCAATCATCCTACCTAGTTTTGAATGCAAGTAGAACACTCTGTGCTTTTAAAAGTTCCACATGTCTTTTCTGCCCTCAAAACAGAACCGGCTCTATCGGCTGATATTTAAGACACACTAAAATCTTGCCAAATATATCATTTGAGTCCCACTCCCAGAACTTTCTATAACATACCTATGCTTTAGTCTCATTTACTAAGGCATAATTGTTGAACATCTATCCTGAGCTAAGACCTAAGCTAGGACCTAAACATACCTAGTGCTTAATCCCAGTGCTTGAGCTGGTAGAACTGAGTCTAATAAAAGATATTACTCAACTTTTTGGTAATATTTATAAGTACAACACAAGTGTATTCTATGTAATATACTGCACAGCGGAGCACCTTAACAAGTCCCCAGAGATGAACTTTGTACAGTTTTATACAAGCTAGGTTGTGTCAAGTGAACATAAAGTAGACAAAAGGTATATTCCAGCTGATAAAATAACATGCTCAAAGGCTTTTACATGAGAAAGTTCCTAGTGCTGTGAGCAGTGTTAGGCCCTACGTCAAGAAAAGCAACTAAGCTCTAGATACACGCACCTCTCTAAGATTCTGAGAATAGACCAATTCTAACCAATGTTCTAAGCTTAACTTCATGAATGTGTATTTTAGAATACTTACCTGTACATTTTCACAAACAAACACAAAACCTATTTCAAAATACACATATAGCCAAATATCATGTCTTAAGTGTTATTTTCATTATATTTGTGAAATAATATGAACTCAAGAGGTTGTCAGAATCACTAACCATTTCTGTATGTTGAATGTATACCCAGTAATCCAGCCTTCCTTCTTCTAAGCAATAGCTTCAGAACTTAAGGCTCTGAAACTCATAATGTGCCTCACTCTGAAAACCTTTTCCATTGAACCCCTTCTGTTGCCTGGCTCTACATATCAGGTCTTGTATCTAAAGATGGGGCTGTGCAAATGCTACTCTACTGAAAAATTCTGTTTCCAGGTCCCTTTCACCTCCTTAAAAAGTCATTAACAGAGGGACTTTAAAGATCATTATCTGAAATTCTCCTACTCAAATTATTGTTTTGAAGCATAAAGGCAATATATTTGATTGAAATGTATCAGAAAATACAATTTTTCTCTCCTCCTTCTTCTTCTTGTCAAGAGTGCATAATTTCCCAATGGTTTTCGAATACAGCCTCATCAAAATTCAATGCTTTACCCCAAGTCAATATCACCCAAGAAACCAAACCAAGGAAGTTCTCAGCAATTGCCTCAAAATGTTTTAGTATCTGTATTAGTTCTCTAGAGTCACGGAACACATGAAATGCATTATATATACATTATATATACATTAGAATGACTTAGAGGTTGCAATCCAACTAATCCAACAATAGTTAGTTGTGAATGGAAGGTCCAAGAATCTAGTAGTTGCTCAGTCCCACAAAGCTGAATGTGTTTCTGCTAGTCTTCTATATATGCTAGAGTCCCAAGGAAATGGGTTCCAATGCCAGTGAATTCATGGGTGTGCTAGCAAGGACATCCAGACAAGGCTCCCTTCTTCCATTCAATATATAGGCTTTCAGAAAGAGGTGTGGCCCAGATTAAAGGTACTTTTCCCAGCCTCAAGATCCAGATCAGAGGTTTGTCTTCCTACCTTAAAAGCTTAGACTGAAAGTGGATTTACCCACGTCAAACCAAGTAGACTATATATATAACAGGTATGTCCTCTATTTATGGGTTGGGTTTCATTCCAGATATAGTCAACAACCAAGAACAGCCATCACAGTGGCCATCAACAGAATTCCTATCAGATTATGAAGCAAATCTTTGTTGGAGTTGGTAGAAAAAAATAGAAAACCAAGACATGCAGCAGACATAAAATTCTGTCTAGGAATTACAATAAGTATCTAGGCAATAGTGGCTCATGCCCTTAATTCTAGCACTTGGTAGGTAGAAGCAGGAAGGTATCTGTGAGTTTGAGGACAACCTGGTCTACAAAGTGAGTTCCAGGTCAGCCAGGGCTACAAAGAGAAACCCTGTGTCAAAAGAACAAAAAGAAAAATGGATTCCCGTAAATAAAAATATAATATGCTTACTCATTTTCTGTTAAACAAATCAGATTATAAATCTCATTATTCTCAAGTTTTACTGACATTCTTCTGCTTAGACTGTTTTGAGGTATGGGGCTATGACCATCCTTCCATTCATATATTGTTTACAGTGGTTTATACTGTGAGACCCAGCACACACAGTCCCTGTGGTTCAGATGGCTTCACAGACAATATTTAACTTTCTGTGTAGAGTCCAGGAATTGCTACCCCAGAGGATCTTCTATTCCAATCTCCAGTTGCATAAATTTGTTTTCAAGAAATAAATACATATGATCCAATGAAACAATGATATTTAGTATCTTTTTAAATATTTTTGAGCTCGTACAAGCATACAATGTATGGTGATCATAGCTGCATGTGCCTTATGTTATATATCTGCCACCCCTGCTTACCTCGTCTTTCTCCCACTTACTCTTTCTCCTCCTTCCATGACTTTTTTCCTTCTGCACATAGGCCTTCTATGGGTGGTCAGGGCTATTGTGTCCTCAGGACTGCGATAGCCATGTCACGTACAGAACACTGCATCTCAGAACACTTCTTCCTATTGCCTAGCTTGTCAGTCTTTCCAACACTGCTTCTGTGACGTTGCCTGGACTTCAGACAGGGTGAGATAGCTATCCTCAATTGGCACTTATTCAAACACTTTGACCAGTTAAGATTCTCTTTTAATCATTTTTCACTATGACTTTAAAAAAAGATTATAATATTCTAAATAAGATCTGGCTTTAGGCAAAACAGGGAAGGCTAGAAATTTCCTACGACAATCTCTATAATACAAGCCTTCGCCAACGCTAAAAAGTTATGTTAGGGACAAAAAAAGAAAAGGATGGTAATATTTTTACATTATTATCCATCAACATTCTGAATGTCCTATGATTTCTCACTATTATTATAGCTCACTATAGATTATTAGATTTGGCTCTATGATATCTGTGTGTACATATACACATGTATACGTGTTTTCAGTTAGCAAGTTTATAGAGTCAGGTAATACAACAGATTCTTCCTAATCTCTCAAAACAGCCAGCAATAGTCTTTGATAACAGTCCAAAGTTTAAAAAAAATGAATGTTTGTAAAACAATGACGATGCTGTTTCAACTTTTAAATACAGATGATAGTTTCCAAACAGGAAGAAAATGAGGAACAGCTATTTAGGATTACCAACTCACGCACTAGGACCATGTCTATGTTTCAAGGTTATCGAAGAAACCAATTGTCACTTTTATTTCCCCAGGTAAATGGTATTGTCTGGTTGTCTCTGCCATATGAGAATAAGTTCTGGGATGATACGTCCAGCCAAAAGATGCACTGCAAGTCCCTTTCCACACCAAGATCTGGCCAAAAAAAATGATATTAGACAGTGGTAATATGTGAGTATGTACAGACTCAGCAATTAACACAAAATCTCAGGTTGTTTGTTTTGAGATTTTCATAATGAATTTGGATGTGTAGCTCACCTTAGTAAAGATAGTAAAACCTTGGTTTAGGGAGAACTAAGATTGTTTTCACTTTCAAAGCAAGTGACGAGCAACACGAGGGAATTCTTCATAGAAACACAAAATTCCCTAAGGGTTTGAAGTTCAACATTTCTTCCTTAATCTGTCCTCCAGAGCATAATTATTCTGGGTACTCAGGGAAGTGCACAGGGGACAGAATGGACTATATTTAGGCTTTTAAGACATACAGTCACTCTCATTAATGGGCTGTGTTCTTCCTACATCTTAACCCCAATTTGTCTTGTCACATTTCTAGATTAAGGCATTTCCTAAATATTCTAAAGTCGAATAAAACCATCACTACGATCAACTTGAGGAAATGAGAAAGATTAAATTGATGAGATGTGTCAAAGTTCTAAGTTTTCAATTTTGATTGTGGCAAATAGTCCAGCTCCGTGTATTAATAACAAAAGCTAACCTATCAGTCACCTTCTTCATATGTGCCAGCATCAGAATGTATGTGTACAAGTGTCTCTATGTGTATTTGTGTGTGCCTACGTGTGTGTGTGTGCAGGTGTGATGGGTATGGTGTCTGTATCTGTGTGTGGAGTGTGCTTTGTGTGTGTGTGTGTGTGTGTGTGTGTGTGTATGTGTGTGTGTGTGTGTGTGTGTGCTTATGGATGTGGAGCATGGTTTGTGTATCTGGGGTTTTTGTGTTTGTGTGTATATGTGAAAGAGATGTGTCTGTACATGTGTGGGGACTGTTGTGCTTGTTTGTGTATATGTGTATATGTAGGGGTATTTGTGTGGGTGGGGATATGTGCATATATGTGTAAGGGTATGTGTATATTGTGTATGTTTAGGTATATGTGGGTATGTGAACATTGTGTGTGTGTGTGTGTGTATGTGTGTGTGTGTGTGTAGTGAGTATAATGTGTGTATATGTGGGTTATATATGTGGGTATGAATGTTTATAGAATGTGTGGGGGCTGGTATGTACAAGAGAGTGGATTGAATTGATTGTATGTATAGGAGATATATGTGTGTGTGTGTGTGTAGAAGGTGTTGTTTGTTTCTGCATGTATGCATGTGAAGATGCATGTATATATACATATGGATGGTGTGTGTGTGTGTGTGTGTGTGTGTGTGTGTGGTCTTAACTATCCCTTGGCCAGTTGATACTTGAGCTTTCTCAGCACATTCACTTGAGAAGAAATCATTTTAGACTGCATTAAGATTCAAAGAAATGTCAGTGTAAGATAAGCAACCTTCTTAAGCTACAGAAATGTGCTTTGGCCTGGGATACAACTGTTCCCCCACTAAACAAACAAATTGCATGCTCTTTTTAATCTACTAAAACAGATTTTATATCATTTATTTGGTCACGGGTTAAATATGTAAATCCTTAAAGCACTTAACTCCCATGTCAAATACCCACATTTAAAACATATATATATTAAATTTTAAGAAAATCTGTATTCAAGCAGAACCTGTTAATCGACTTCTCCTAGACCAAGTTTTAATGAGCACACATCGCCAGACCTAATGGCATGCTGGGAACCAGAAGAGTCAGCGGAGATTGTAGAGGACTGAATGGTAGTGAATAACTCATGCAGGAAAGAGATATGATTGAAAATGGACACAAAGGGGTTATGAGAGGAATGCATGCTGCTTCTAAGTTGAGGGAGGATCAGAACAGCATGAGAGCATAAATAATGAATCACTCTGAGTTTCAGAACTCAAATTCGGGCTTATGTACCAGATGCTGGACTTGCAGTTCCCACCCCCTTCAGTGGGAGCAAACCTCTCTAACGGAGTGGCGGTGAGCATTCAGCAACTCAGTGTCTGGCATGATCATTAAATCAATGAGCCAGCATTAGAAGCAACGTGCAGAAGTGAGCCTCCCCCAGCTCTCTCTGCCTTTCTGTACTCAGACACCATTTTATTTCACTTGGTTCTGATTTCAGCATGGTGCTTCATTATATCGCCACACGGACAGTATTTTGAGATCAAATTCAAACTATACCGAATTCTAAAAAAAAAAAGAAAGAAAGAAAAAAGAAAGAAAGAAGAAAAGAAAAGAAAGAAGGAAGAAAAGAAAGAAAGATGCTGAAATGAAAATTCTGTTTCAGAATTCAATGTTTTTCAATGATAACAACGTGTAAGGAAATCAAAGCAATCAATCAACAAGCATTTATTCCACACCTAATGGAAGACGCTATGCTAACTGGAGTAGGAGGATGAATAAATTACTTTATCATCCTCTGATCCTTAAACTCTAATGCAAGATGGGTGAAATCTCCTTGAATAACAGCCAGAGACAGATATTTCTGAACTATTTAACTCCTGATTATCAAGGTGACCTCAGAATTCTGGATTTTTAAAATTATCATGAGATATGAGAGGTATTTACACTGATGATTCAGATGATGAGACAGAATAAAGATTAAAGAAAACTATTAATAGACACTATAAGACGCACTCCAAATGAGTGACACAACCATTAAGTGTTGAGGAAGACCAAAAGAATAATTGCCCCTGTGGACAGAAAAAGGTGTCCTTTCCAGTGACCTTAGCTTGGGAGAATTAAGAGGAATACTAGAGATAAGGAGAATGGAAAGTACACTGAGGAAAACGTGACAGAGTGGATGAGAGTGGACAATCTGCATCTGAGCAGAAATAAGTGAACCAAAGTAGCAAAGAGGATTCAACAGGAAGCTTAGGACTCAACTACAACGTCCCCAAATGCCACCTCCAGATGTTGATCTTTCATCTCCTTTTTACTGGGTTCTAACTAGCACTGCTTTAACCCAGCATCAGCTATGCCTAGCTTGGAAGTCCTGAGCTCTGAAATGGAGTTTTTAAATTCTAATTTGGCTCTAACACTAACTCTGCCTTCTCTACTTTGATCTGTACTCCTAGGTTACTAACCTGGAACACATATCCCCAGGCTTCCTCCTGTGTTCTAGCTTCAATGCAGCTTTTCAAGGCTGCAGAAGAATGTCATAGGAAGGCATAAGAAAAAGCAGAGCAGGTGTTTACAGCCTACATACCATAGCTGCCTGGCTGGGGCATAGGCAGCAGCTTGCTCATCTTCCTACATCTTGGCAGGTGTTTCCTTATCCATCATTGATTGTACCTCTTGCAAAGTTTTAATAATTTTCCCTTCCTTAAGACAAGCAGAGCAGGTGTTTACAGCCTACATACCATAGCTGCCTGGCTGGGGCATAGGCAGCAGCTTGCTCATCTTCCTACATCTTGGCAGGTGTTTCCTTATCCATCATTGATTGTACCTCTTGCAAAGTTTTAATAATTTTCCCTTCCTTAAGACTATATATATATATATATATATATATATATATATATATATATATTCTTCCAATATATATATTGGAAGGACTTCCTTAAGACATATATATTGGAAAGGACACCTTATTTTGTCCACTGGAGCAATTATTCTTTTGGTATTCTACAACACTTAATGCTTGTGTCACTCATTTGGAGTGCGTCTTATAGTGTCTATTAATAGTTTTCTTTAATCTTTATTCTGTCTCATCATCTGAATCATCAGTGTAAATACCTCTCATATCTCATGATAATTTTAAAAATCCTATAAGAAGACATATATACATATATATACACATATATAAATATACATACACACACATACACACATATGCTACAGAACTCTTTTCCTAGTTGTTATAATTTTTTACTGTCTTCTGTCAGTTAATCCCTTTAGTCTGGTCAGATCATTGGAAAATGTATCTTTCTGTCTTCAGTTGAATGTACCATCTGTTTGTTAGGATTCTGAACTAAACAAAGCTCTGCTTGAACTCCTAATACTCCTGCCTCAGCCTCCCCATCGCTTGGAGCACAAATATAAACATGCCCATCTCATTATCAAAGCAGCAACAATCACATATGATGCGTACATTTTCATTTAGTTTTAAACATCTGATAATCTGTGTAGCAAAACATTACATTATTCTCTATAAATACTTAAGTATAATGTTTTATGCACAGTTAAAAAATAAATTTAAATTTTACAAAAGTAACAAAGATGTCTACACAAAATAATTCTTTCTGCAGTTTTCCTCTTTCCATCATGTATTGTAGCCTGTGATCATCTTAAGGTAGAGTGAAAACAGGTTTTTCATGTGTGTCATGGTTGAGATTGGTAGTAGAGACCCATCTTGATGAAGAAGGAGTCCATAATTGAAGAATGGCACCTGCTCTGGACACAATGATTCATTCTCACTGATCTATTTGTTTATACTGACAGTATCTTGTGATCTGCAGTTTTTTTTCATTCAAAGGTCTACTAAAAGACATTAGAAATGTGATGCTCAAAAGCCAGATATTGTAATGATTTTTGATTGTTCTTTAGCACAACAGAGACCAGAAAATTAACTATCATGTTTGAATCCCTGAAACCTCTTCAGCGCTTTATTAATCATTACTTGCTGATCTCTGATGTTGATATACATGTGCTTTTTAAAACCTATCTACTTACTGGGTCGTACCTATCTATATTGTTAAAATCAAATGCTTCCATTAAGCTTGCAATTGATACCAGGGTTAGATATGTCAGGAGAAAAACTCATTAAGAGCCACAACTGGTTTCTACCAGTCCCAAATTTGATCCTTGGGCATACTAATATTTTTATTATACTTATTACATGTAACATATTGTCCGATTTTAAAAGTTATTTATTTATAAACACTTACTAACCTGGCCCTAATTTGTTTGTTCTGCCACATGATATGACATTAGTAAGCATTACAATGAGTCGTGTCTAAAGCTATTTTGAAAGGAGTCACTCTTCAGAAGTCAAATAAGTTGGTCTGCTAACTCTAAGTAGACGCAATTACACTCTAAGAAAGAACTCCTAACTTTTTCATCCATGTTATGATCCTCTTAGGCAGCAAGTGAATAACAAATATTAACAGTCATAGCTCATTTTACAATACTTATGATAAATCAAAATAATTTACCCATATTGTTATTAATAAAAAAAAAAGGTAGTAATAGTTTTGGACACTCACAAGAAGACCAAACTAACTAGCACAAGCATGGCACAAAATTCGTTCTTAGATTTTTTTTTAATTGTCTTTTCGTAGTCCTGTATGAAGATAAGTGCCTGTCACTTTAAGAGTGTAGGGGAAGTGCTGTCAACAGCAGCTTTTTCTACATTCTGAATACCTCGCTAGCACTATCATCGCCCATGACTCACAGGCAACATGTTCAGTTACCCGAGGAAACTGTGGCGATAAATAAAACTACTCGTGGTGTACATTTTTACTGCCTGGCCACCAATGGCAACAGCTTCCTAGAGTCATTATTCATCCAGACGCATACCCATGTCCCAGCAGCTGTACATTACCCTGGCTAGCTCAGGTATGGTTCACCTATGAGAACTTGTTTAAGGAACTTTAGGGTTTCTCACATTGCATCATTCACCTGAGAGCCTCTCAACCTTCTGACTCTGTTCTCCAGCTGGCAATAACTCACTGCTGCTGGGCTTATCCCCGAGTGAGCCCAGTGTCACGGACACCATTTATCTAAAACCTCTGCATGACTTGACACTTTCAGCACACCTTTGAGCCAAGAGCCCATCAGTGTTGCAAAATATTCATCTATATGGGTTGTGCTTTGTCAAAGGTGGCACAACTGAGAATGTCTTCAATACAATAGAGAGAAAAAAAGAGACCAAGGAAAGTAGTGTCTGCTGAACCAATATCTTCCCACATATTCATCTTCTAAGCCCAAGTGTTGCCTTACAATGGCAATTCTAAGAGCCAGAAATAAGACAAAGTGACCAGTAGAGAAAATGTTCGATAAATATTGTCTGATTAAGTGGAAAGATAATACGAATGGAAGAGAGAATAGGGATTATTCACTTCCAAGCACTGCCTTGGTGAGCCAGACAATATATAAAGGTCTGCCTTAATAAATCTATTTAAACTTGATATCATCTTAAAGATCGGTCCCTGAATAAGATTACACTTGCATGTTCTGGGAGCTACAACTAAATTCTTTTTCTAATTTGTAATACAAAGGTGCATAAGCAGACATAGAATAGAAATGTTCTTTGTATGATCCATGTTTTCTGCATGGTCACATTTAAGTTGGACTTCTAAGTGTTTTGTTTTGTTTCATTTTGTGTTGTGTTTATTCTTTTTTATCTATATTTCATTACCTTTTAATTTTCACTTTCTTTTGGCAATATTTTCTAATTATCAGTACCAATAATTATTAGTTTTCAAATCTTCAAATTTTCATGATCTTCCAACCTCACTAAAAGAGAGTATTTAATTTTTAGTTCTACATAGAAAGGGTATCAAAATATTGCTATTATGATTATTGTTATTATTATTATTATTATTGAGTCTTTATATCTTCTTTATATTTTTATCTAGGTTCAAGATAATAGATTTCTATATAGATTTGTGTTTTTCTAGACAGGGTCTTACTCTATAATCCAGAATCTATAGCCTCAAATCCTCTGCAGCCCTGTTACACCAGCTTTCTGGGTATTTGAATTACAAGCATGAGCCACCACACCTGACTTTAAATTAATAAAGTATAAAGAAAAGGCCTGTGCAAATATTAAGTGAAGAATCTATGTGAAATTGATTTCCTGTATGACTGCCAAATCTATATCCTTTGCTTTGTTTCTTCTCCTGAAGTTAGTGATACATTAGCAAATACACAGACTTATGTACTCCAAAATTACTCCTGAAGCAAATATTTGGGTCTTTGTGTACCCAAAGTCACTACACCTCATTAGTATTTAAAATTTGTTTTGTCCTGGACAAGATAATTCTGTTAATAATAAGCATTTCCTTCTAAGAGATTGAGAAAGTTTAAGACACTTGGATTTGTTTCCCTTCAATATTCAATTAGAATCAAATCAACAATATAGTAGCACACACACATACACACAGTGACTGAATGGTAATGATGTATTAATTTGATTGATTGTGGCAATAATTGCACAATGTTCATATATTTCAAATCATCAAGTTGTGTGCCTTAAATAAATATAATTTTTACTTGCCAATTATCCGTCAATAAAGCTATTGAAAAACATTCAATTAGTATCTAGGTCAGCGCCATCTATTTCTTAATCTATTTTCTGTTTGCTCATTTGCTCTGTTATAGGCAGTGTCTCCTCTTATACATTACTCTAAATGTGTAACAACACATTACCTTAAGCTTTCTGGTGACAGAAATTATACAAGATACAAAAGTGTAGGTTTTAAAGATAGATAACGAAATCAACTAAGTATGACGAGAAAGAAAATAAGACACTATAAGATAAATACTAAAACTTCTAATAATGAAGTTTTATTTAGAAAACTAATATGAATTCAACCATCTGAAAATGCAAGCCCAAATGAATGCTTTGCTTTAGACGTGGCCTTGGTCATGGTACCTTATCACAGTGATGGAAAAGTAATAGCATTGAAGTTGCAAATGGCTGGATATTACTATTTCTGTCATTTCACCCATTAAGTAATAAAAGCAACTACTGAAAATCAGTTTTCCTTATTTACTGTTGCTCTATTAGCCAGAAAACGATTATCATTATAAATCTGCTGGCTAATTTAATAACTTAGGAAAATCACCTCAAACGGCATCAACAATATGTGAGTATGATAAACTTTGAAAATGGCTCACTCCCAAACCAAACATTAATGTGTCATGCTGGAAGCTAAAACTTAACAATATCTAATAGAGGATTGTTCCATGTTTTTCCTTTTTCTGTCTTTTAAGCTGTTCTTAATTTGTATCCCTGGACATCTGTCTATTGTAACAGTATAATTTTGACTGATTACATTTTTCTTTTTTTATTGGATATTTTATTTATTGACATTTCAGATGTCATCCCTTTTCCCCATTTTCCCTCCCTAGAACCACCTATCCCACCCCTCCTCCTTTTTGCTTTTATGCCATTTTAATTACATGCATGTATTAAGGTCAGTTCTAGGGTGAGGGTCTAGCAATACAATAGTTGCAAATAGTCAAGGAACAAGCAAGACAATAAATACAAATAGTCAAAGAAAAAGCAAGGCATTAAACCCAATTATGTGAACACTCCCAAGATCACTGTTTCTAAGGGCTTATCAGGATGACCAAAGTATCTGAGCCTACTTCCCTGTTCTAGCCCAAAGTCATTTTCATGTCTGAAGCCTATTTCCTTGTTCTGGCCTAAAATTTAGATTCCTGTCTGAAATTACTTCTTTGTTCTAGCCTAAGATTTAGATTCCTGCCTGAAATTACTTTTTTGCTCTAGCCTAATGTCCAATTCCTGCCTGAAGCCTACTTCCTTGTCCTTGGCCAATGTCATATTCCTACCAAGCAACCCATTTCCTTGTCCTTGGCCCATGTCAGATTCTTGCTAAGCAGGCCCAAAGGCTCTCCATCTCTCCCCCCATTTTTTTTTATTAACAAGACTGAGCCTGTCTTAGATCTTTCTGACAAGAATGCTTTCCTTACCCATCATGGAATATGCATTGTCCAAAGCAATGAACTTCTTTCTGTCTTAGGTTGGTAAGGCTCTGTGCAAAATCTTACCCATCCATGGCTTGCCAGTACATTTTTCTTTTGAGTGTTGGGGATCGATGTGCTACATGCTTACTCTTCTACTAAATGACACCACCAGAGTTTCAGAGACTCTATAAGTTTCTAAGGTCTGTCTTAGAACACTTTTCTTACACACAATCATGTTTTAAAAATTAAGTTCGATAAAATATGTTGGCAGACAAATGATAGGAAAAAAAGAAGTGGTTTTGTGAAACACACTACCCACAGTAGCCTGGGTTAACAATGCTTCACCTAATATTTTATAGCCTGGGGTAACATGCTTTACTTTCTATTTTAAATGCCCTTAATCTGTCCCTCTGCATCAAGACATACAGTAATGCATCACTTAGCTAGCCTAATAATTACATTTGAATAGCAAATTCAAAGCTTTCTACAGAATTTTTACATGTTTATCTTATTTCACTGTCAAAATCACTGTTCTCCATCAGAGTAAATCAGAGTTCTCTGAACACCTGTAAGTATAGCACAAATGAGAGCCTTTGATGGGAACTGAATAGATATATAAATATGCTAGAAACTGACACTCATTAGTCATGGCAGCTACAGTGACAGCTCAAGAAAGCAGGAGGCAAGCTGAGGGAAGCCAGGCAGCCATGCCATTTTTGCAGATTCTTCACCAGCAATGGGAGCTTCTACAGTGGCAAGTTCTGCCTCAGAGAAATGTTGGGTCTGGAACTAGATGTGTGATAGAAGTGGGAGAAGGAATTGATGACCATCAGGAGCCATCAAGACAATAAGCAACTTGATTGGCTCCTTTTTCACAAAGTATCTTTTCAATCCTTTGCCTCTACTTAGAGCTCACTACCCAAGTGATGTTGAGCAAATGCTAGTTTCATTTCCTCATCTTTAGGATAGGCTTAATAGAAAAAAGCACACATTGGTGTCTGCACAGCAATATCAACTTGCAAATACGTGTCTGAATGTGTTTAATATGATCTGTATTAACTCAAAATGGAAAATAATCTAAATACAAACATCCATCTTCAAAAGAAGAGGGGTAATTTTTTTACATATTCTTATAATAAAATATTGCACAAGGATAATGAATGACTGCCATTGCATATAAAAACATGGCTTATCTCTTAAATATGATGGAACAGCAATTATACATTAGAGTCCAATTCTCCACTCAAACAATGAGAATCCTCACATTGATATTTTAAAAAGCTAGGATTATAACTCTGTACAAGACACATATAAAATGATTAACTATGAAAATGATATACCAGAAAAAATGTTTTAAAAGTAGCAAGCTCAGTTCATACATGACAAAATGAAATTCAGACAAAAATGTTGAGACAAGTTAAATACTTAAAAAAAAAAGAACAACTGTTGAAAAAAATAGAGTAATTATTGGCATATATATTTATAAGATAAAAGATATGGAGAACCCCCCCAAGACAGTCAAAAGTGGGGAAACTGGTACAGCCATTATAGAAACCAATATGCAGCTTTTTCAGAAAACTGAGAATAGACTTATAGTCAAGTTATTCAGAAAATCATATCACTAGTGTATACCCAAAGTAATCAAATGTAAAAACAATCTCAAGCCAGTTGTGGGAGCTCACATCTGTACATATGGCACTGGGTGAAGCAGGACTCTCAGTTAAAATCTAGTCCAAGTCATACAAAAAGTTCTTGGCTAGTCTTGACTTTGCAGTAAAACCTGCTTCAAAACAAACAAACAAAAATCTGTGTTCCAGTGTTCACCAGACTGCTATTCACAGTAGCCAAGATCTGGACTCCACCCAGGAGTCCACTGATAAATAAGAGAAATTTAAAAAGAAAGTGTGAGACCCACTGAACTAGTATTTTTTCAAAAAAGAATGAAATCCTTCTATTTATATCAGTGTGGATGGACCTGGAGGATGTTGCGTTAAGTATAATGTCATACACAGAAAGACAGATACCAAGTGTTCTTATTAATTCATTTATAGGACTAAAAAGATGATCTTAAAGAATTAGGGAATAAACTATAGTGGCCAGAGGAGCCTGGGGAAGGATATAAGGAAAGTCAGATTAAGAGGGTTATTAGTTGGGACAGGATACCACAGAGATAGGAGGAATAATTTCAAACATTCTATAGCACGGTGGCATAGCTATTATTAGCAAGAGTGAATTAGGAGTTTCTAAATAGCCTGTAGAGAAGATTTTAATTTCTCCAACAAAAACAATGATAACTGTCTGAGGTCTCAGACTTGCTTGTAACGGTCATTTCATAAGGTATATGTGTGCATGAAAATGTCACATTGTACCCCACAAACATCTACAAATACTAAGTCACGTAAAAATAAAAATATAGCTTTCAAAGGTTGCCTCTGATTTAATAAAGCAAAATTGACAAACCTGCAGGGAAGAAATAAAAAAAAATTAACAGTTTCATTTGGAATTTTTTGAGAAATGTCTCTGTAGTCTTAGCAAGTAGAAAAAAAAAAGAGTTAGGCAGAGACATAGTGAATGTCTGAACACTATAACAAATAACAAATTTTAGTTAATTGATGCATTATCATCATTCATCCAGTTGAACTTCTTTCTTCTTGAGTTTTTAACATCAAAGGTGTAATTGCAGTTAATTTCAATGAGGAAGATGAATTTTATCTTGAATGCTAAATTTAATGCAAATTTTTGCCAAAAAATTTAAGCAACTTTAAATGGTCATGACCACTTTACTTACTGCTGTGGTCCTAAAGCAACAAAATTAATAAAATTACAATATGGCGATGTGTGTGTGTGTGTGTGTGTGTATGTGTGTGTGTGTGTGTGTGTGTGTCTGTTTTCCTTGGATGTTTTTAGCACTTACTTTTTTACTTCAACAGCATGTCTGGTAATAACACATAACAGTCCATATTTGTATGATTCAATGTCCCATGTTGAAACCTGAGACAAGACATGTTGAAATTAATGTACTTTTATGATATCAAAATGATCACAAACCTCACAGACCTCCATGATAATTCTTCCCATACCTGTCAGCCCAGTTAAGTCCTTGTACTTCCAAAAATGTTCTGCAAACTAAAGTAGCATAAAATAGATTCTTTCTAAGACCCATATCCTAAGATCCCAAATGCTCATATTGAAGGTTTTAATGTATGAGAATATTCTGGTTCGTTCTAGTCCTTCTTAGAGTATCCACAAAACTTCCTTTGCCTTTGGTATGCCACCTGATCCCTTTTACCAGGGTAATATGCTTATCCTCTACAGTTGCTGTGGATTTGGGGTGGTATTGGTTCAATATCTGCACCTTCTTGGTAGAATTGCCCTAACTCGAAAACTCACTTTGCTTTGAGATGCTTAGGAGACCACCACACCTCCCACAACTCTAGAGTCAAGATGACTGGCTGACAGATTATAAAGCCAGCCCAGAGTGCTCTTACGAAGACTGCCTAGATGAATATCTCCTTGCCAAAGTAATAAGGAATGCCAAGTGAAGGGGTTGCCATAGTCATCAATAAACTCAAGACTAGCTTTCTCTGAAAAGCAGTACTGACAGGAAGAGATACTGAAGAATTGGATTCTTCAGAAAGCATAGGGATAATAAGAAGCTGAAATAGATAAGACCAAAAGGCAGACCTCATCACTATTTTTTAAAATGATGTAATTGTTGGCAATTCCTCTAGGCTCTGCCCAACAGCTACCTAGCAACAGCTTGAGTCCCTGCCCACCAGATGTGAGCCAACCTGGAGTAGAAGAACTGGATGGACTGCCATCCCACAGTCAAAAACTCTGACCCAGAATTGTTCCTGTCTGAAAGAACTGTAGGGACAAAAATGGAGAAGAAATTGAGGGAAAGAAGGTCCAGTGACGGCTGACTTGGGATCCATCTCAAGGGGAGGTTACAGGGCCTGACACTATTACTCATGCTATGGTGTGCTTACAGACAGGAGCCTCGCATGGCTCTAAGAGGCTGAACAAGCAGCTGACTAAGACAGACGCACACTTACACCCAACCATTGGACTGAAGTTGGGGACCCCTGGAGTTGTACTAGGAAAAGGCTGGGAGAAACTGAGGAGGGTGAACCCATAGGGAGTGGGGAGGCCTAGCAGTGGAGGGGCATCCTCTTGAAGACAGGGGGAGGAGGAATGGGAGGAGGAATTGTGGGAGGGGGGACCAGGAGGAGGGCAATGACTAGACTGTAAAAACAGAAAAGTAATAAATAAAACTGCCCAGCCACCCCAGCTCACTCTCTGTCTCTCAGCCTCTGTCTATGTCTCACTCTCTGTGTCTTTCTCTGTGTCTTCTCTCTCTCTCTCTCTCTCTCTCTCTCTCTCTCTCTCTCTCTCTCTCTGCCTCTCTCTCTCTCTCTCTCTCTCTCTGCCTCTCTCTCTCTCTCTCTCTCTCTCTCTCTCTCTCTCTCTCTCTCTCTCTCTCTCTCTCTCTCTCTCTCCCCACATGTTCCCAGTTGGCTTCTTCTTACTTTCTCTCCTCTCTCTTTCTGTCCTTCTCTGTCCCTTTCCTTTCTCTGCCTTAAGCTGAAATAGATAAGACCCCTTTTCTAGGTCCCCTCCCAATAAACTTCCTTTATATTAGGCCTATCACATGGTGGTGATTTCTCCAGGGAACACTTTGGCTGGCCCGCTGAGGTGCTCTCCCTGGCTGCATTATACTACCATTTACAAAACACAACAGTAACTATATAAAAAGGCATAAGAAGCTGGAGAGAGGACTCAGCAGTTAAGATATTTGTTGCTCTTGCTGAGGACCCAGTTTCAGTTCCCAGCATCTACATGCTAACTCTCAATCATCCATAACTCCAGTTCCAAGGGAGCTAGATCTAGTACCCTTTTCCAACCGCTCGTAGTGTGAAGCACACACGTACAGACCAAACACTCATACACATTTCTTTAAAAATATTAAAAATCAATGAATCAAAAGAAGCATCAAGCTGGAATGGCAACCAAAAAAGCTCAAGCCAAAGAAATTTGTGAATATAACTCACATACACCGTTAGAGAGACTCAAGACTCAGAAAACAAATAGTAAAATGCTGGTTGCATAGATTCAAGATGGAGAACTGTTTCCAATACTTTTTCTTTTAGAAGAAAGTCTCTCAAATGCTATAATGTCTAAGGCTAAAAGACTCATCATAAAATGTGGGCTATTTCTATATGACAAAATATTACTGGGCCATTGTGCAGTGTGTATTTAAAATTAGAGTACTCGGTAATATCTCACATTATTTAATGAAAGAGTAGAAACAGTACACACATTCCATCTCATTATATTTATACAAATTTCAAGACAGGAAGGAATCCATCAAAACATTAATGGCTTGTATTCTGGAAATAAGATTCCAGGTGATTTACCTTTTTTAAGTTTCTTACCTCTCATTGCTTCCTTAATTATTATTTTCCTTCAAAAAGTTAAAAATACGTATGTACTTAACATCAATCAGAAGAAAGGATTCAAATGAATTCTCAGGTTCTAAGGTTTTATTAATATCTTAGAATGCATTCATCAGTCCGGCACACTTTTAATAATTTGTATTTCTTTTCACCTTCAATGGCTTTGTGAAATCAATTGCTTTTAGCTCATTCTATTGAGTCCAAGAGAAGGAGACAGAATAGTGTGCAAGTAATAGTGGTTATATTGACAAAAAAAAAGAGCCAGACACTCAAAGAGCTTGTATCTTTGATATTTTTTACATGCATACAAAACTAAAAGTGCAATTGATTTTGAAGCATGAGTCTAACACCTTGTCTTTCAGTGAGATGAAGTCGGGTACAAATGATACAAGGAAGATCCTTGAAGCCATAGAAGTGGCATCAAAGATGCTATTGTTGCTCTTTGTATTTCTTCTCTAATTGCCTAGTTTCAAAGAACTTTGAAATTTTCTTATGTATTTTTTTTTTTTTGCTTTGGCCTACATTCAAAGGATTGAAAATAAATACAACTATCATAATTTGGTCAACCCTGAATGTCCATGGCAATTACACACATGTTCACACTAATAAACACCAAGTGGTTGCTTCTAACTAAAATTGTTAGGAAGAATAATCAATCTAATCTCTTAATCAAAGCAGCAGCACTTGTAAGTTATTTTGTGAAGAGCATCAAGGGACATTTGAATTTTGCAATAGGCAGAAATGTGTCTTTTCTGGTTCCCCAAATAGGTAACCATTTCAACAGAAAAGATTCAAACTGAAAATACTTGGGTCAAGATGACCTGCCCTTTCTTGGCTGATTCCAATAGTGGAGTCTATATTCAGCTCACAACCTCGGTTTTCAAGGACTCTGCAGACAGGAGCAAGGGTTAAGGCTAACCTCGGAGCTTTGCAAGGTCAAGAGAACCCTCCAAATAATTGAGTCCCTATTTTTTTCAAGAGCCATTTGGTGCTGTGATTTTAGTTTTGTGTGACAGCAAGCAATATGGAGACAAAATAACATGTTTTTAAAAGTTAATTTTATTTGCTTTGAAGCCATGTCCTTCTACTCTGAGAAAATACCCTTTTAATTTCTCTAGAATTGAAACTTTTTTTTTTTTGAAAAAAAATACAGGTGGCTGTCTTTATTTATAATGTTCTTTCTTAGAAAACTGATGAGTCATCTGCCCTTCAGAGATCTGGTTGCTGCACCCAGATCTAAGTCTAAGGTCTAGTAAACAAAAAACGCTGCTCCATCTGAGCAACAGAACCAGCTTTGGAGAAGAGAAAAAAGATGGAAAGACTGTGCGCTCAGAAGAATTGCTTGATCTGATTGAATAACAAATTCCTTTGTCCCTGTTACACTGCCATCTTTGTCTCAAGGTGTGGAAATTGGACAAAATGTTCTTAACTCTTTAATCTCTCAGTGCAAATGCCACTCTCTAAAACACTATTTAATATGTATGTATTCTCTCCTGACCTACATAGCCATTCTTTATCCCATCTACCCTTGTCAGAATTGTTTTATTCCTTATTTATTATTGTTATTCATTATCACCTTTTCCCAACTAGAATATAAGACCCATGAGAAATGACAGACACCTTCTCTGTTTTGTTCCCGTGGAATCCTCCTAACAAATGACTGGCCCAGATATGACAATAGTCAATAAATAATCACTGAGTATTAAAATAATAAACAAGTGCTCCATTAAAAAGTATCCAATAAATGTTACTTCTCTTCTTTTTACAGGAAGAAATCTGTCCTCCTAAAATATAATGCTGAGCACATAGAATCTAACCCAACACATAAGCTGTCCCTCTTTTTAAACATATTGTTTAGTAGAAAGTAATTCTTTATAGAACTTAAATAATGAGTTTGTGTCTAAATTGGTTAAAAATAAGAAAGATTATCTTATATTAACCCAAAATTGGACTTTGGATGTAGATTTTGTTTACTGGCTAAAGTGCAGGAATAAAATTTTGAATTTACACAGATTGCCAGGGAAATGTCATTAAATCCTTCCATTTAAATATTACCTGGTAATTGCTTGTCCTAATTTGCATTTCAATCAGTACTGAAAACTCTCGCCAGGCAGTAGTCTTTAGCTAAATTGTCTGATTCTGCTAAAAGCTAACATTAATGAGTAAATGTTTAACTTAACACAAACATGCCAAATGCTAGTAAAAAGAAAAGCAAGGAAACCAAACAAAGCAGGACAGGGGGAGATGGAGGAAAGTGAAGGTGCTAGAAAGAAATTACTTCTAAGCACAGAGCAAACTCATAAGTCAAAGGGTACACTCAGTCTTCACCCCTCAGAAACCAAAAACGTCAGGGAGGATGTGGACATCTGAACTGGGAAAGAAACAGACCTTCCTGAGGAGACTAGGGGTATTGTTAGCGCAGCAGACAAGTGGTTTTTCAGTTAGAACGGAAGTACACATCATGGACAAAGACAAAAGAAGCTGAATCAGTCAATCCCTGACTGATTTCTGATTTGAACTCTGTGGTAGTTTGAATAAGGATGATCCACCATAAACTCCTGTAGTGGTTCCTATTTGATGCCACTATTGGGGAACATGGTGGAACCTCAGAGAGATAGTCTTGATGAAGAAAGTGGGTCATTAGAGGCCAGCCTTGAGTTTTATAGGTCAGCTCTACTTCCTATCTTCTCAGCTTTCTAATTGTAATCACAAGGCAACTAATCATCTCCAGCTCCCGCCACCATGTCTTTTCCACCGTGATAAACTTCGTCTCCTCAAACTCCGAACCGAAATAAACCTATTTCCCATGAAGTAGCTCCTCAACATGTGTTTGATCAGGGCAGCAAGATAAATACCTAATACGGATTATAAAGTCATGTTCTATTCAAGGGGAAATTATTAAAGGAACAAAATATTACAAGAAAGACCAAAGATGTTAGAGGAATTGAAGCCTCTGGTGCCCACAATTATTGCAAGTATTAAACACAATCCAACTTCTGGCCAAACTAGCATAAATGCTCACAGTGAAGGCCCATTTACCTCAGTTCCTATTACCTAGAATACCATGTTCAACTTTGAACAGCAGAGAAATTACAAGGCATTCTACAAGGCAAGAAAAACTGTACTCTAAAGAGAAAAAAAAAAAAAAAAAACAAGCATCAGAATCAGACTCAAACATGCCATGGATGTTGGTATTATCAGTCTCAGGATTTTAAATAATTGGCTACTCTGTTTAGAGCTGTAATAGAAATAAAAATATCAACCAGTCAAGACTTCTATCACCAGAAAGATGGGGACACTGCAACCAAAGTTAAAGAACAGCTTTGACACACCAGTAAACTGCACATGACAGCAAAGAATCAGGTTAAAGGTGGTTCAATAGCAACTTCCAAAAGTAAAAAGCAAGAAGAAACAAACAAATAAAAAATACATTGCCCAAGAACTGAGGGATAATTTTTAAAATTATGTCATGCTCATAATTAAATACTTGAAGAAAAAAAATAGGCAAAACTGGAGACATGTTTGAATTAATAATCAAATTTGAAGTGATGATTAGATAGAACCATGAAGGTAAAATCTTTATGGCAAGGTTAGCAGCTTTGAAAAATAAACAGAGAATAATCTTTCTCCTCACCCCATTGCCATCATGAAAACATACATTGAAAGAGAACATTTGAAGACACAGCAAAAAAGCATCCTGCTTACAAGCCAAGGAAAAGGTGTCACTAGGAACTGAAAGGGTTGACATCTTGATCTTGAACTTTCCATATTCCAGAAATATAAGAAGATAAGTTTTGTTTTTGAGCCACCCTGTTTATTTGGAGTCTTGAACAGAGTTAATCCATGTGCGCACCCTATTGTAGCCTATTGTAGTGTTGTTGTAGGCACTACAATAGCCGGCATAAGCTTACATTTAAAAAGTAGCAATAAAAAGAAAAAAAGCTAATAAATAAAATATGATATATGCATGAAAATTATACATAGAGCTTAAAATCAGGTGATATGATTGATTATAGATAATCAATGAAGAGTTATGAGATAGATAGATAGATAGATAGATAGATAGATAGATAGATAAGATAAATGATAGGTAATGATGAGGATTCAAGCAAGGAATTTTCTGACAAGCTATATATGTTGTGTGTAATGCACAACAACAAAACTTATCTATGAAAATATTAAAGGTAATATTTCAAACACAAGGAACAACTAACAAAAGTATTCATTGGCAGTTGAATATATAATTTTCAAGGCAAAGGTGAGGCCTGTATGTGATATTTGAAGTCATAAGTTTGAACAGATTACTTCTACAAGGGGTAATGGAGGAAAGGAATGGGTCATTAAATAGAATGTTTATTAAATAGAAAATCCGATAAGAGAGATTTGAGACCAACAGAAGTACACAAGGACAGATAATGAGGTAAAAGCAAACCTTGGTTTTGTTTTTTCCTCAATGGAAAACATGTTATCAAAAGAATGGAATGTTTAGTCCTACATGAATAAAATTAAATTGGTGAACATTATGATGGAGAGATTTTGGGAAATAAAGGATAGGAGAGAGAGAGAGAGAGAGAGAGAGAGAGAGAGAGAGAGAGAGAGAGAGAGGCAGAGAGGAAGAGAGAGAGAGAATTTTAATGAAATGACTCAGATCTCAAGATGATTAAATGAGGTTCACCCACACTAAAAAAAAAAAAAAAAAAAAAGTACTTTGTTTTACTCAAAACCACATGAATTAAATATGGATTCAATGCTAATTCTGTCCTTAAAAGTACCACCACATGCCAGTAAAAAATGTGTTCATTGTTAATTAATGCAGGTGGGCCCTGCCCACTGTGGGCAGCACCATTCTCCAGGAAGCAGTTCTGGGTTTGTATAAGAAAGTTACTTAAGCACAAGGTTATTATCAAAGTTGTAAGCACTGTTCATCTATAGTTTCTGCTTCAAATTTGTGCATGAGTTCCTGTCCTGAATCCCTTCAGTGATGGGCATGCCCTGAAGTGTGAGCCAAATATATACTTTCATGATCTAAGTTGATTTTATTTATTGTATTATTATAGCAATCACAGGAAACTAGAACAATGTCCTGTTACTGTATCTATTAACTGTAGATGGTAACTCGTTGGCAGGAAGAAAAGGTTCATAAGTTATCATTTTACCTGGATTACAAAAGTTTATGTACTTCCTCAATCAAACTCATTGAACAAAATGAAAAAAAATGTTCAGTGTACATTTTTAGAATGCAAAATGTCCCTAAATAAAATATTCACTTTAAAATTTAAAAGGACTACCACAGAAGCATCCTAAAGAATATTTGTTCAACTATCTGGTTGCTACCACCTAGCCAAGTTGGTATATAATGTTAGCCATAACAAATTCAATCTTGTTAATTAGCCTTTGTAGATATGTTCTTAAAAAATACCAGTCTACCATGGTGTTGAAAATTATAGGATAGGAGATTCACAAGTTGAGAACCAGCCTAAGTTATACTATATGACCATACTTAATTTCCTAGTAAAAATTGTAAGTTCACAGGTCAGCTTAACATGGTGAACTATACTGTGTAACCTCTCCAGAGAAGCAAGCACAAAGGTCAGTGGTTCTCAGACTGTGGGTCACAACACCCATGGAGGTCACATATCATATATCCTGCATATCAGATATTTATATCATGATTCATAACAGTAGTAAAATTACAGTTAAGAAGTAGCAACAAAATAATTTTATAGTTGGGGGTCACCACAACATGAGAAACGTATTAAAGGGTCACGGCATTAGGAAGGTTGAGAACCACTGGTCTAGGTGGCATCCTCACCCAACCAACAGACTTCAGTTTTCAGAACAGTGTGTCCTCGCGGAGAGCTGTAATGAATGCATTGCCTCGCGTGGAATATCAATTTTAAGGCTATTTTAAGGGCTCCTGTTGTTACTTGCACTCTGGAGCAGCAGGTTTGCACATTTAGCTAGTGAATCTTCAAATTCAGCTCTTGTTTCTGACTCTGATCTCAACAACGGGGTGGGGGACAAGGGAGATGCTTCATGAATTCAGTCCACGATTCCTCTTGTAGTTTCTTTCTCTCTGTGTGGCACTTAGAGCTTGGGGGGAATGGATCAAAATTAGGGTTGAAAAACAGGACTAATTAATTTGAAAGAAGTCTGTGCTTTAGCGCCTGCTGTGGAGTGGAGACCGTCTTCATGAGATGCACGTCCATCTAGAACCTCAGAATGCGGCTCTTAAAGTGATTGTTATGGCAACATCATTCAGTATTGGAATGGTCCTTAATTCTCATGACTAGGCACTAATGTGAAAGCCATGCAAGACAGAGAGAAGACCAATGGATGGTGGGACATAGATGAATGAAGTGCCTACAAGTCAAGAGCTTTCACCAATTTCCAGAGGCTAAAAATAACAGGGGGCTCTTCCTCAAACCTTGGGCAGGAACATGCCTACCAAAACTTCTTTCTCCACACTGTGCCTCCACGACTATGAAAAATAAAGTTCCCTTGTGTTAAATGACCTAGATTGTACTAAATTTGTTATAATTCCTCTAGAAAAGTAATAGTACCTTAAGCTTAATAATATTTGCAATTGGAATACATCATCTCATGATTCTCTAAAATATTTATTTCTTTAATTTATAAGACTAATATGAATTCAATCCAAAAACCAAAGTATAAAAATTTATAAAGCTAGGAGTAAAAGTTCCTTATTTATACAATAGTTTATGTCTTATTGGCCTTTTTTAAATTTTATTTTTCTTCATTTATTTTGTGTTTGTGTATCATGTGGAGGTGACACATATTAGTAAAGATATTTGCCACCAAACTTTAGGAATGAGTCATCTTACCACCCCCATCACTAGCCCTTTTGACATTTTTCTATAAACATAAAAGTAAACATTAATTTTTTATAAAACTATTTTCATCCTGGCAAATTTTCCATCTTTTTATTTTTAGTAAGTATCAGCTATGAACACCCTCTTTTCTTCAGACTGTCACATCCTCTTGCATTACTGAAGGGACTCTAGCCAGCTCAACTATAGCCTTGCACTTCTCCATCCTCCCTCTGCCTCCCCTCATCCCTTCTGCCTCTCTAAAAACAACAAGTTAGATTACATTACTAAAGGGAGCTCCTAAGGTCTATTCATTCTCTCTCTCTCTCTCTCTCTCTCTCTCTCTCTCAAAGATTTATTTATTGCATGTATGTATATGAGTACACCATTGCTCTCTTCAGACACATCAGAAGAGGGCATTAGATCTCATTTCAGATGGTGGCAAGCCACCATGTGGTTGCTGGGAATTGAACTCAGGACCTCTGGAAGAGCGGTTTGTGCTCTTAACCGCTGAGCCATCTCTCCAGCCCAGGTTTATTCTCTTATTTGGTCACTTTGTCTTTCTGAAGGTAACTATCAAGGTCCAGCTCTCAAAGTATTAAGATCCAGCAATCAAAAGCCCCGTTTGGCTCACCTAATTAATATGCCCAATTAAAATTAAACACTTTATCCTAAAACATAGTTTCTCAATTTACCTTTATAAACTGCCATTTGCCTATGTGCCATGTCTGTCTCCTCTTTGCCCAGAGATAGTTCTTTGTCCCCTGGGGCAAGTACAACTTCCTTCCTCTCCCTTCCCCTTTTCTCTCCTATCCCTTATCACTCTTCCTCCGTTTCCTGTGTTTGTCCCTTTTTCCTGCTCTCCATCCCTCTGGGGCAAATAAATCTCCTCTGTGGTGAGAACAAGATCCCCACATTTATTCTAGGATAGTCCACAGTTTATTCAATATATATGTAGTACCTACTAAATACTAGATGCTAGGCATAGAATTCCTGTTTTGAAACATATACCTTTGCAGGTATGAAGAACAGAAGTGAATAAAGTATAAATTACAGTGCAGAGTGAGCAATGTCTCACTTGTCTCACACAAGAGACCCTGGGGACAATGGATAATTTGTTCTGAGCACAAGGAATAGTTTACACAGGACAAGAAATAAAGAATCAGTGCATCATTCTTGCAAATGACTGCTGTCTCTGTTACTTTTCCTGTAGCTATCACAAGAAAGGCAGCTTAAGGATAAAGACTGTGGTTTGCACCCAGTTTAAAATAAAGTCTATCAGAGTGGGAAAGTCAAGACAGCTGTGATACTACGCCCAGCCACTTTCTCCTTTTCCCAGACCCTAGAGACCATTTCTACCGCAGAAGCCAAGTCTTTCCACTTCACGTAACACAATCAAGATAACCCCCAACAAGCAGTACTGAGGCCCCTCTCTCAGATGATTCTAGCTTTCTTCATGTAGAAGATTAACACAAACACAATTGTAAAGAAAGGGTGTTCGGTAAGAGCTCTTCCGAATCCTACATTTGGGTATGCTTCTTGAATGGAAGTAGATTCATTCTTCAGATGGACATACAAATTAATTATTTATCAGTTGACTCAGAACTACTGGGCCCTAAGCTGGTAGAGTTTGCTCCGCTGGACTTTTAAGAGACATAGCCTTCATTATTTCACAAGTGCTAGTCGTTGGCACAGGAATCCTAGTGAATCACAGTTTCAATGTCTAGGAAACCTTTTTCAGAGATGCAGCCCCAAAATGGAGCATCCTAGAAGTGCAACCGTGTTAAATGAGGTCAGTGGGCACAATGGAAAGGATGTTGACAGAGCTGAGGAGACGTGAGGGCAGAATGCTCCCTCTCAGCCTGAATGAGCCCTATCGAAGGATGATTTATTATCAGAAGACAGAGGGAAGTGATTAGCCTCAATGAAGTGCCTCGTAGTTTATGCAAATTGAATCTGATTCACCAGCGAGATCTTGGATTCAAAATTCTCAGTGACTTCTAGCTAATCAACGTTAATCACAGATGTGCCTAAGGGGCCTTTTGTCTGAAGCCTTGAAGACTGCTTGGCTTCATGGCTAGGTGATGGGGTGGTAGAACACACACACACACACACACCCTTAGGATGAAGAAGTCTGAAGTCTTCTGCTGAGCTTATCTGAGCAGCCTTCTCCCCATATCTTCTTTCTTTCTTAGTTTTAGCTAGGAAAATAACTATAAGATCCTGTTGTGGATAGCCCCAGCTTTGTATTTTGATGTTAATTCCACTTTCCTGGGAGGGGCTGCAGAGGAGGAGTGAATCAGTATACAGATGACTTCTGTTGAACCTTCTGCCCACCTTAATTTGTAAAATAAAGGCTAGAGCCAGTGATTGGGCAGAAGAAGGGGAGGTGGAGAAACAAAGGTTGGTAGGAAGAGGGAGAAGAGAGAGAGGACAAAGGAGGAGGATGACAATGGAGGAGAAGATGACAGAAGAGGAAGATGACAGTGAAGCAGGAGGTAGAAGGACAAGCGCATGACTTGGAAAACCCACAAGTTCTAAGAGTCTCATAGCTGGAGAATATAGTAGTGTGGTTGTGAATCTGCCCAATCTAGGCGTGCAGCTTATATTCGTAATTATTGAGTTGTGTTTTCTTTGACCGGTTATATTTGGGTCCGGTACTTACCACAACAAGTTCCCACTTCCAAAAATGAAAAACAGAAAAAAAAAAAAAAAAAAAAGAGCATATTCACTCCACTTCAGTTCCAGAGTCTAAGCTATTTAATCGTGCTAAAGCAAAGAGCATAGTTCCCAGACAGGTGCATTCTGCCTCCAGCTAACTCGCTGAGACACAGGCTGACAGCAACAGCCAGGAGATGAGGAAATGGAGAACAAGAGGCAGAAAAATCCTTCTCAGACAGTTTTACCACACTCAATTTTTGTTTTTAAAACTGAGATTAATACATAATGAAAGTTGTTATACGGTAAGTAATCAGAGGGTTATTTCCCAATGGCTGAGGCCTCAGTAGCTGCAAAAATCCCACACTAGGGTGCTCTCATGACTCCTGCTTAAACACTATCTGCACACCGTGCTGCAGCTCTCTGAAAATACAAGCAGACTCCTCAGTCCACTGAGACCAGTATTTCATACAGCCTAAAAAGCAATTTATCAGCTGGAGGCACAAGAAATTTCCTTCACAAGTTAAGGCTTGCATTATATCCATGGTCTCTCGGCCCTGCTATGAGAATGTCTTTCCACTGAGTACATTCCACTTCCTGGCCTCATTGCTGAGTCATCAAATAATAACTAATTTTTTGTCTCCTCTGAATACTGCCATGATGGCTTATTTTTAAGGGAGAGAAAGCTGGTGTGTGTGTCAACCAAAGTAGTCACATTGCACAGCGTCGAGGGAAGTTTTTCAGGAGGAACCCAACTTCAGCAGCCAGGGAATCTGGCCCACAGAGAAGTCTAGGCCATCACTGCCAACTTCCTCCTGAGTATACCCAAACTCTTGGTCTTACCTGTCCTGTAACATGGACGTCTCTGAATGAAGGCTTTTAAGGTTCTATGTGAGTAACTATTTATTTCGTCTAGTTAACAAATTAAAGAAACCACCTCTTACCTGATACTGCTATCATCTCAGAAAATTGCATTTTAAATAAACAAAACAGAAAGAGCTACTTTTTTATTAAAGGGTAAAATTAGAGTATGACTAATCCACCATATTCATTTTAATTTTGGTTTGGTTTGGTTTGGTTCGGTGTTTTCAAATTGTTAGAAACTTTCTACAGCAGCGTGCTCAAGAGACCAAGAACAACTGTTTTTCCAGTGCCTCAAGGAGACAAATAAAGAGGGATATATGAGAAACCCGAGTGTGCCTTTCTGTGGCAGGCTGCCTGGGGCCTCTCCAGCTGATGTACCAGACACAATCTGGGGCCTCAGTGTCTCTGCCCAGGACTTCCAAGGCACTACCTCAGGGACCCCTCTCGAGGTGCACATGGACACTGAACTTCCATATGTATGATACTTACTGTATTCCAAACTGAAAATGCCTTTTGAGTGAAAACTTCTACTTACCGGTATACAGTCAGGAGTAACAGGCCATACTGTGTCATTTCTAGAAGTGCATAGCTTATAATAAAATGCCCGTGTTCTGTCAAGTCAACCTAAGTTTTTTCTACAGACACTTTTGTCTTTCCAGTGCTGATGTTCCTCACTGTCAGACCTTGAAAATCTCATCTGCTGCTGTGTGTCAGCAGTGGCCTCAGTCCCTGTGCTGGGCACCACAGGGTCAGGGAAGCATAATCCCTCTGTGCTAGAACTATGGACAAACCATTCTGGAACCCACTTACTTCACTTCAAAGCACCTCACCTAACAGGCAATACAGTGTAGTAAAAATTCTGGAATGTTAGTGTCTTTAAAAACACAGAAATATTATAATAATGTGCTTTCATTTTAATCCCAGGTTTAGAGATTTGGGACTGCTTTGGACTGTCTGCAGCAGCTGACTGGATTTGCCTCGTGATTAGCACAGGCATGGTTTTGCCAGATGCAGAGAGATTCTGCAGTTGTGTAACATTTGGAATTCTGGGAACTTTTCAGAGGGTATATATATTCTGGGACCCTGAGAAGCAAGGAGGGTGGTTGTCAGTTAGGTAGGAAGGTTGGTCGCCATTTGTAAATATTTGTGCTCAAAGAAATGAAAGGAAAGAAATTAGATTGAGAGATTTCCACCTCTCTTCTTTCTTCTTTCTTTCCTATCTACTGTCAGGGGATGAAACAGGTAGGGGTAATAAAAAGTAGGACAAAGAGGAACCCACAAAGCAGCAAGAACAGCTATAGAACAGTAAACTGTGACTTATGTACACATATAACGTATGATTTGTGAGCTTTTCGACAGAGATACGTGATAAGAAATCAGCATCAACTTCATTTAAAAGAATGTAAGATGGTCCAGAAGATGGGAGGCTTGCAAAACTGAAAATAAGGAAACCAAGCCCAGCAGCACATGTTTTAACCCCAGCCTTCAGGAGCCCGAGGCAGAATTGCTGAAAGTTTGGTCAGTATAACTGAAACGCTGCCAAAAAGAAAAAGTGAAAACTGAACACCACTCTTCTCCTAGTTGTTGTGTCAAGTACTTATTACTCTAAGGATTTTTCATGCTACTATCTCTGAAATTATATAAATATTTTTGCTTATAAATTAATTAACAGGGAAACTAAATTTTAAAGAATCTGTTAGACTTGTGAACTTCATGCAATGAACATAGTAGAACAGGCCCTAGTTTTGCCTAATTCCATAAACCCACAATCAAAGACAAACAGAAAAGTATAAAGGTTCCCCCACTAAAGACTGTTCTGTTGTATTCTTAAAACCAGTGTACCAGAAAAGGTGGTATACCAGTAACAGATGATGGAAATGTCCAGGTCGTCTTCTCCTTCTTCTTCTTCTTCTTCCTCTTCCTCTCCCTCTCCCTCTCCTCTCTCTCCCTCTCCCTCTCCCTCTCCCTCTCCCTCTCCCTCTCCCTCTCCCTCTCCCTCTCCCTCTCCCTCTCCCTCTCCCTCTCCTCCCTCTCCCTCTCCTCCCTCTCCCTCTCCTCCCTCTCCCTCTCCTCCCTCTCCCTCTCCTCCCTCTCCCTCTCCTCCCTCTCCCTCTCCTCCCTCTCCCTCTCCTCCCTCTCCCTCTCCTCCCTCTCCCTCTCCTCCCTCTCCCTCTCCTCCCTCTCCCTCTCCTCCCTCTCCCTCTCCTCCCTCTCCCTCTCCTCCCTCTCCCTCTCCTCCCTCTCCCTCTCCTCCCTCTCCCTCGCCCCCCTCTCCCTCTCCCCCCTCTCCCTCTCCCCCCTCTCCCTCTCCCTCTCCCTCTCCCCCCTCTCCCCCCCTCTCCCTCTCTGTCTACCCCCCTCTCCCTCTCACTCTCCCTCTCCCTCTCCCTCTCCCTCTCCCTCTCCCTCTCCCCCTACCTCTCCTCCCTCTAACCCACTCCCCCTCTCCCCCTCTCCCCCTCTCCCCCTCCCCCTCCCCCTCCCTCTCCCCTCCCTCTCCCCCTACCCCTCCCCCTCCCCCTCCCTCTTCTTCTTCTTCTTTTTCTTCTTCTTCTCCTCTTTCTCCTCCTTTTACCCCTTCCTCCTCCTCCTCCTTTTCTTCTCTCTCTCTTCTTTTTCTTCTCCTCCTCCTCCTTCTTCTTTATACAGTGTTTGGCTGCATTTATATTTGTGCACCACATGGCCAAGGCCAGAATAGGGCATTGGATATACTAATCCTGTAGTTACAAATGATTTTGAGCTGCATTGCAGGTACTAAGAATCAAACTCAGGTTCTTTACAGGAGCAGCCAGTGCTCTGTTTAGCCATCTCTCCAGCCCCTCTTTTGCTACTTTTTTTTATAGCATCTTGAAAAAGAATTGTCAAATTAGAACAAACAAGAAAGAAATGTAAAGACAGAGTAAATGCAGTTAAGGTAAAAGTAAAACGGGATTTTGAAAGGAGCCTCAAAAAATCATTTGCTTCAGTTTTCAGCTTGTAGATAATGAACCCATGGAATTCAGTGTCATGCTCCAAGTCAGAAGTTAACAGCACTGTTTATATAGAACTGAACTGGCTCCTGGATGAACACTCTTTCTACCTGTATATATGAGAGATGATAATGAAGTTCTAATCCCTCGATTCCAATGAGAAACATTGCATAGCAATCCTGTTGAAGTTCTGATGGGAACTTTTGAAATCATGAAGAATGAGAAATGGTTTAGAAGATAGGGGTTGTCCTTAATCTGTACTGCAGAATACGCATCATCAATTCAGTAAGAAGTATTATTTTTCCTGGTCACCTCACTTTGCGCAAGAATGTTGTCTTAAACATCATGGAGTACTTGCAATTCATGTAGTAGTATATCATTATTACTAGATGGTTCTTTAAATCTAAGATGCTATAAAAGTTAATTAACAGTGTGCACATTTTTACCAAAGTCAAAGAGTTGTATTTATTTCATTACATATTCATTAGTTATATTACCTGGCATGATTAAAACTATCATTTACTAATTTTAAATAAAGCTTAATGGAAACAATTAAAGATTAATGTCATTTCAATAATTTCCTAAACTTACAATAATTAATTTAAAGTTGAAATGTTTTCCAATGTTTTTAATAAGTTTCTGTGTTCCTACATTTGTCATTGTATGTCCAACATACAAAGAAATAAGCCTAGGCTATTTTCACATCTTGAGCTTGCCACAAAGAATCGACTCAGAAGGCACCATGTTGTGCTATGCTCTACCTCTTTGAGTGCCTCGTAATCATGCAGCAGAAGATTTTTCCAAGATCTGCAGCAATCTGAGCAAAAGCGGAATCTTTCCTCAACGTCAAACTGTCACCAAAATCCACAGACATGCAGAAGGCTCTTGTGTTGTTTTTGAATTTCCTAGATTTGAGCTGTTACATGCTGAATAATATTATTTTTATTATTAGAACAGTATACACATTTAGATCCAGTTTTATGTTTTACATCTCATCAGTTGGGAAAATGTCCCAGAAACAGAATATTATAACCAATATATAGGGCCACAAGTTTTTGTCAACAGCTTTTAGTAAGTAGATTGTATATTTGCAGACAAACACTCCTCCATATGGCCTTTTAAATGCCTATGAAAAGTAAAACACTGCTTTCTCTCCTACTCTCATGACCCTCCTACTACTACCTCCACTTTTCCAAAAGTCAACTGTGAAACACTGTTTTGTCTCTCTTCTAAGTTAAACAATTACAGTGTTACAATGATTACTGCATAATCATCATCTATACTGGAAAGTTGCACATAGACTTTATTTAATGACATTAACTTGGATTTCTGGCATAAACATACAGCACTTCAAAAGCAAATCGTGACGGCCTGTGGCTATGGACTTTTCTGAGATGTCAGACTCTTTTCATTGGGCATTTTCTTTAGATTTCCTGTTCTGTGTCCTATACTGCTCACTTTAGAGCTCTGTCCTAGCCTGTTGTCAGCTATCTGCCTTTCATCAGCTATCAGTATCATTAAGGGTAGATATGGCATAAAACAAAGGAACTACCTGATTTGTTAGATCACAAAACCAAGACAAAGGAAGCCAATAAAATAACACTCAACAAAAGAAAGCATGCTAAGCCTTATCTCATATTTACCAAAGCTAATCTCTAGGCACAAAAGAAATCCTCCTATAAATGTGAACGGAAACACTAAGCTGTACTTGTCAACTAAAAGCACAACATGAGGAAACGTGTGTTTCCCTTCAAGAAATTGACCCAGCATGTATATCCAGACCAAGGAAAGTACAGTAAGTTCAGACTAAGGCTGCATCATAAAGATGCACAAAACTGAAAACTTAGGTAAAGGAACTGCTTTTCAGAGGTCAATCTCTAGAGAATTAAGCTGTGTTCTGACATCTCATTTTAAGGTACATCATGGCTACTTAGGGCATGTTTAGTGAACCATGGCTAAGATAGCAAATAAATCATATCATGAGCCCTTTAGTTAAATAAAATATATAACCCACGATGGTAAAAATGTGGGAGATGAGCAAGAAGGAAAAACAGCTATCATAATCCACATAAATTAAACGTTAATGTTTATTGATCACAATACTTGTAGAATATTAAGAGATTATTATTCATTGACTAAAAGATTAGAAAAAAATCAATTTCTCAGATTTTACAAAGCACAATGAAGAAATTGTTCATCAATACAGTTACCCTAAATTTAAATAGGTAATAAATAACAAGTAAATGAAGTCCTAATGTATTAAAAATATTACTGACATATAATGTACAGATTAAAGAAGTTCATATGTAGTATTCTTATTAAAATATAATAGAAAAAATGTAGATGGGCAATAACTGAAACAAGAATAGCAAAATATCAACACTTGTTTACAGTAGATTATAAGTACTCAGAGATTCCTTACAAAAATTACGTTGACATGTACTTGGAAGGTAAGTATTTAACCAAAATGAATAACTTATCTCAAGAAATAATCAAAATAATCAGCTTCCTTTATATGCTCTCATAAACAATAAATATATACATGAATGCTTTCATGGTGAGTTGAATGTTGGTTTTTAAGGATCATTCTAAGGTTCTGACTATGGAAAGGAAGTTAGAAATTCTATGAAAAAAAATCCCAGTGGTCCAGTGGTCCAAAGGCTGGAACTAGAGGAGTGTCACAAGTTAGAGGTCTGTCCTGACTACACAGTGACTTCAAGCTACAGAGTAAGACACACAAACACAGAGAAGGGGAAATGGAAGGGAGAGAGAGAGGACAAAATAACTCAGAAAAGGCAGTCCCTACCCACCTCTTCACTGCTGACAGATTTGGCCTGCCCACATATTACGCCTCCTCTTTGTCATGTCTCCAGCTTGCTACCTTTTTGTGTTCTCTGGATCCCCTATTTCTCCCTGTGGATTTGGATGCTGTCAAGGTCAATTTTTGCACAACAACAACTTGCACAGTAAGCCATGTAGCTAGGAAACCAATAGCTGTCAGTTGTCAACTGACAACTTTCTCAACGTGAAACTTTCACATATAAAAATAGATCACTCTTTGAACATAGAATCAAAACATTTACCTTCCTTATAAATATTCCATGAAATTGGCAACCAGTTAATCATGAGGCAATCTCTAAATTAGACACAATTTCTGACAAATATATACATATATACTTGAGGAAATCTTGAAGAAGCTGACCTGTAACAACCTAAATATATAAGTAGATAAAAGTGGTTCACTGGACATTTCTATTCTTAGGCACAGGGTCATATTATACTTCTTGAGGCTGTCTGTGGTTGGATGTAGTCATCTAATACTGGTCAATAACAGTAAAGCATTTCATTGTCAGATCAAAACACTTAAGATCTCTCCTTTCTCACAGAAATGGCCATCATCCATTTAAATGGCAGATGCACCATCTACACAATTCCCTGTGCAATTATAAGCAAAGCCATTTGAGAATTCATGGCGAACATGTAGCTTGAGTGATAAGAAGCTATATTTGTCCAAAGCACTTGTGTCCCGAAGACATTTGTCACAACATGGCAATCAAAAATTTGAAATACGTATTATGATGTGCTCCCCTTGGACAGAGGCATATCCTGTGACTATATGGTGGAAGAGCTCTCCCAAGACAGGATAATGAAACTTTGTTGATATCATAAAGAGCCTAATTGAATGAGTTTGGGTTATTCTAAAGGGATATTTTGCCAGGTGACCTTCACCTAATTAATTGAGTCCATCTGCACAAGACACAGAAGCAGAAGCAGTGACACCTGTTCCTCTAAAGAAGTCACTTTTCACCGGAGTCACTGTTTATAGAGAGGGGAGATTTCTAGCTACTAACCTCAGTACCTAGCTGTCTAGCCAGAACATGGGCACTGTCACCACTTCACTGTGAGGCAATTGTTGCCAACAGTTAATGAGCTTGGAATGAACCCAAAGCCTCGGGTGAGATGACAGTCCATGCCAATATTTTTATTTTCAGATGAAGGAGACATGGACCAGAGTTTCTGGTGAACTCACACCAGAATTCTACTTACAGAAACTAAACGTTAATAAATTGTATTCTTTTTTTCACTTTACATCCCACTCACTACCCTCCTCCCAGTCACCCTCTCCCACAATCCTTTCCCCATCCTCTTTCCCTTTTTGTCTGAGTGAGTGAGGGCTCCCTAGATATCCCCATTACCCTGGGGCTAGGTACATCCTCTCCCACTAAGGCCAGACAAGGCAACTCAACTAGAACATATCAAACAGACAGATAACAGCTTTTGAGATAGTCTCCACTCCAGTTGTTTGGGACCCACATGAAGACTAAGCTGCATATTTGCAACATATTTGCAGGAAGGCCTAGGTCCAGCCCTTGTATGCTCCTTGTTTGGTGATTCAGTCTCTGAGAACCCCAATGGTCCAGATTAGTTGACTCGGCTGCTCTTTCTGTGGAATACCCATCCACAAGCCTTGGGGCCTGTGATCGTACCCCTATTCCTCTATAAGAATCCCCAAGCTCCACCCACTGCTTCATTATGGGTGTTTGTATCTGCCTAAGTCAGCTGCTGGGTGGATCCTCTCTGATGACAGTCATGATATACTCCTTAAACTCTGTTATGCTTGCAGAAAGGAGTCAAGCATAATTGTATTTTTTAAAATGGACTTTAATAGAAAGAAAATTATATCACTTTCCCTCTTCCTTTCAACCCTCGAGACCTTAATTACTGTTCCTCAGACCCTTCCCATGTGCCCCAACTAACAAGTGGATAGTCACTTTTTCTTTGACTATTATTATTAAAAGCACACATATGTGGGTAGGTGTGTGTGTGCACAAATATACATAGATATAACCTGCTGAGTATGTTTTTAATTGTTTGTATAAATATGATTTCAGAAATGATCACTTTGCAATGGACAACTGATAAGAGGGTTTATCCCTGGGACAGCCTAATTCTCTTCCAAGTGATTAGTTGCCTATAGTTCTTTGTCTAGAGGTGGGACCACATAAAACCTTTCCCCTTGCACATTAACATGTCCATTGTCATTTCCATTGTCCCAGTTGTTTGTGCAGTCATTTTAAGAGAGACTGTTTTATAGCAGATTTCCTGGTGTTCTGGCTCTTAAAATCTTTCCAGTCCTTCTTCCAAGATACTCCCTGACCTCGGGAGTATCCTCAGGAGTTGTGGTGAAGATACATCCGTTAGGGCTAGATTGCCTGGATCCCATTTATCTCTGTATTGTATCCAGTTGTGATTTTCTGTGATACTCTCTACTTGTTGTATGAAGAGACATCTTCAATGAGGGAGCTAACCACACTTCTTTTAAAAGAAGTTAAACCACTTGACTTGATCCAAACAAGAACCATTGACTCACAAAAATCTCAGTACTAGGCATGAGAAACCTACTCTTGAATGGTTGATCAGAGTAAGTCAAGTGACTCTCAAAACAGTACAAATCAGTTGTTCTCAATCTGTAGGTCAAGACCCCTTGAGGCTTGATGACCTCTACAGGGGTCATCTAAGACCATCAAAAACACAGATTTTTTCATTATGATTCATAACTGTAGCAAAATTACAGTTATGAAGTGGCAATGAAAATATTTTTATTTTTAGGGGTCACCATAACATGAAAAAAAACTGTTATTAAAGGGATCACAGCATTAGGATGGTTGAGAATGACTGATATAAATTATATATGTAGAGCTTGGCTGCCTCTCAAGGGTTGAGGGTGGGCTCCTCCCATAATCTAGCATCTTTGGTTCAAGAAAATACTGTGTAGGCTGAAAAAGAAGGGAAGCAATTAAATAGTCCTACTTAGCTGCAGCACCTATGAACCATGATAATTACCAACATAGCAAAATACCCATAGGTGAAATAAGTGGTACTCACATGTTGGTGGCAACCAATAGACATCTAATTGCACTTAAGGTCCACTCAACAGACTGGAAATCATGCCTCACACTGGAAACCTAGCCAAGGATGATGAAGCTATAAACCTTCAAAAATATTCTACTACCACCACTTTACTAGGCCAGCATAATTCCTTACTATGTTCTAAATCTTATCCTGCTCATGAGAGTCATGCATACAGCTCAAGTGTCTGTTGGCGAGTGAATGAAATAGAAAATGTGCCATATATGCACAGTAGAAAACTACCTTTCCCTTAAAAAGAGGGAAATTCAAACACTTGCACTAACATAGACAAACCCTGACATATGATTCTAACATAAAATAAACCCAAGAGAAACAAGAGGTGTATGCCAAGTGATTCCACATATAAGGACACTGAATGTAAGCATGATTTGTGGCCAGGGGTTATCAGAGAGGGGGCAGGCTGAGAATATGGATAAAAATATATAAACTTTCAGTTGTAAAATTAATATGTCTAGAGGTGCGATAAATAAGATGGTACCTCTAATTAATAGTAATGTACAGTATTCCTGAAATTTGCTGAGAAAGCAGGTCTTGAGCATTCTTACCACACATGCAAATGCTAATGATATGATTTGATGGCTACATTAGAGAGCTTGGCTATAGTATCACTTCATAATATATACATATATCAAAACATCATGTTGAATGCATGTGGAATTACGCATATATAATTTTAATCTGCCAATTATATTTCAATAATGCTGAGGAAACAAAGTAGCTGAGGTAGATATATTTTCACATTTGTTCAGTGAAAAGTAAATGGCAGATTATATTATGTATATTGTAAGATGTGTGTGTGTGTTCTCTCATTTTGTTTTGTGTGTGGTATATGCACATGTACAAATGTGTGCACATATGTATGTGCACGCATTTGGAAGCCAGAGGTCCATGATCAATGTCTTCCTTTTTCGATTTTTATCTTACTTTGTAAGACAGGATCTTTCACTGAACCTGACACTCAATCGGCTAGACTGGCTGGCCAGCAAGCTTTACAGATTCTCCCATCTCAGCTGCCATCCTGTGCTAGGATTACAAGCACACAGCCAGCTTTTAGGTGGGATCTGGGAATTCACAATCTCTTCATCCTTCCGTACCAACTACTTCTTTAACTGAACTAGTGCCCCGGGACTCATTCACATTTCAATGCATATATAAAAATACTTGCATATTCACAAATAATTTAGGGCAATGAATAATTACTAACAGCAGCAGTATTAATGATTGGAGAGTAGAAATCAAAGATAAAAGTACATATAAACTAACTTGTTATGTATATGTACATGATAAGTTTATACAGGGATAGCACTTGACGTTGTATGCATGTGAAGTGGTTCTCTTCTTTTTTTATTACTTGGGTTCTGATAAACTCAGATGGTTGAACTTGTTCAAAAAACCCACTGAGTCATCTCACTGCCCCTCTAAATTTTGTACTGTTTGCATTTTTATCACGTACACTTTTCAATTAAAAGTAGGCTAAATGAGAAATGAACAAGCCTGTGTTTTCTGAGTCTACTGAGTACAGACACTGCCATGCACACAGCCACATGAGAATTCAGGGAGTAATGGTTTGTTTGACAGTACATCAGATAGGACATGACTTGTGCATAAAATTGGGAAAGGGGAGTCGATGAAGTCCCATGAGGGAGTAAAAAAAAAAAAAAATACAGCTTGCAGATGTTGTGGATGTAGAAGAAATAAGGTTTGGAAATGGCTCCCATATTGCAGGGTTAAGTGACCACATAGCAAGATTAAAATGACCACGCAGCATGCTTTGTCCTACTGGCCAGGTCTGGGAGTATGTTGCTTTGAATGAGAGTGGCCTGCATAAGTTCATGTGTTTGAATGCATGGCCCACATTTGGTAGAACCGTTTGGGAAAAATTAGGAGGTGATTCTTAAAAGCCCTTCAAGTTCCCAAGTTAATTCTTTGTCTGCCTACAACTTGCAGAGAAAATGTAAGCGCTCAGCTACTGCTACAATGCCATGACTACCCGCTAGCTTCCTACCATGTAAGCTCTCAGCTACTGCTACAATGCCATGTCTACCCGCTAGCTTCCTACCATGCTCTTCACACTCACCCTCCGAAACTGTGAGCAATCCCCAGTCCCAAATCCACAGCCCACTTCCAATGGTGGCCAAAGCTCTGCCCGACAGTTCCATGTGCTCTGCCATCAGCCCATCCCAAGCCTTTTGTTTTCTGCTTGGGGATTTTTGCCACAGTTGCAGCCTCTATAAATACTAGAAAGCTAATAATGTTTTGAGAGTGATGATCAGTCAATGCCCATGGGTCCCAGAGAACAAATACTTCACCTTTCATACTAAAGGGGGAGATTCTAGGAGCACTGAGCTCCTCACTGCTATAGCAGCAGAAACATTTTATAACATACCTTTTCCTTCTCCATATCTCTGTTTTTCTCCTTAAGCTTCCTGCAGTCAGTACCAAATAATCAAATACGTCCAGATTCCTATTTAAAGCTGTAGTTCTGTGGGTACCCAAACCAAGACAGGATATGTTAAAGAGAGAACTTTTAAAAAGAAAAAAAAGTGCCATTTTTAAATGTTGATCTCTGCAAAACAACAGAGAACTGCTTCTCACGCTATTATTTCTGGTGGCAGCCTCAGTTAATCCTCCATCTCCAGAAGCACTGGTCAGCATGCCTCTCCGGAAGAACAGATTCTACGGTGTAATAGATGGCATTCAATCATGGAGAAAGCCATTGTGCTAAATGAGGCCTGTTCTAAGAAGGCTAACCTGTAGTTCCTGGCAGGAGACATTTCAAATACTCACTAAATTCTCCTTAGTTTCATTTTGCCCTGTTATGCCTCATTATGCCCCGAGTAACACAGCCAATCATTCCCCTAGGCCCTTACTGTTTATTGCCTTCCTAATATGGTACAAAATGCTTCCAATTTCTTCCTTACTCTCTAGTCAAACTTACTGTCACTGCTCTTAATCTCATCTCATTCAGTCATACTAATTACCCTGCTGTGATTCCCTCTTCTCCGCCTATGTGTACCAAGAGTTCCACATAAAGACTCTCATTAGAGAAGTGGAGTACAGGAGACAAGCCTCTTCCAGAAGACTCGAATTTGAATAATTGGCAACAATGAAGAAAAAGCCCCTTTGTCTGCCTTCAAAATCCTTGATACATTGCAAGAGCCTGTAATTTGAATGCCATTTAATTTCACAGGGAAAACCTAGGGTTCTCAGATTCCTCTCCATGAAGGCAGCTATTTACAGTAGATTTTCCTTAGATATCCCTGTTAGCTTTGTGTTCCTCCTTTGATGTAGTTACAATTAAGGGACTGATTGCAGCTCCAGTTGGCCACTGTGTTCTGAGAGAAAATAGATAGACCAGCCTGCACCAAATCCAAATGATTGCCCTAACTACCCTCCCTCTCTCTGCCTTGCTCACCCTGAAGGTAGTTGTGTGGCCCCAAACATTTCATCGCTAATACTGGATAATAAGTTTTATTCTTTTGTAAATCTTTATCATCCCCTTTCTCTCTGTCCTCAAAGGCTTCTTCGGGGGCCCACTTGAACTCTCGTGATGAATATATTTATTTCCTGAAGATACAGGGGATCCTGAAAAGTTGGCTGAACATCAACCTCAATGTCATTATTGTCACAGCTATTATGTAACTCAGATAAAAGATGAACCGCTTCCTAAAGTGGCATCCTTAGGAATCTGGATGATTGAACAGGCAAATGTTTATTTAATAATTAAAGTTAATAATTAATTAAATATTTATGTTTTCAAGATCTCTTGATTATAGCCCATGACCCTACGTTACACGGAAATACTTTTCATAAATTCTATTGTGAAACCATGGTGAACATGTTCACTAGTTGGCAGTATACTTATGGTTTCTAGCACATTAATCCTAACCATCTTCTACAGGGAGGCAAAGAAAACTATTTTGGTCAAGATGAGTGCCAAAGCTGGTTAAGAGACATCTGGGAAAGCTACTGTCTTCGTTGTATTTTGTCTTCTTACTTGTGTTTTTGTTTTGTTTTTAACATGAATTTCAGGTGTCAAGAGTAAATTGACCAAACTATCATTTCATTAATTCTTTTGTATGAGTATGAATTGTATGTGTGTGTATGTATGTGTGCATGTACGTGTGTGTGCATGTGTGTATGTGTGTATGCTCATGTGGATGCACATGTATGGAAGCCCAAAGTTGATTCTGGGTGGCATCTTTCACTATTCCTCACTTCATTTATTGAGGCATGGTCTCTCCCTGGACTCAGAGTTTGCCAATCCCAGCTTGTCTAGGTAGCCAGCTGGCCTCTAATGCTGGTATTGTAGGATCACGGCCAGCTACCACACCTATACAGCTTTTATAAAACATTTACTTATTTTATATGTATCAGTGTTTTCTCTGTATGCATGTTTGTGCACCATGTGCATGACTGGGGAAGCCAGAAGAGGGAATCCTGAAACTGGACCCAAATCAACAATCAGAAATGGACGGGGAGGCATTTCAACAAACATCAAAGAAACCCAGGATATTTAAGGAAACATTTTAAGAATGTGTACTCCATTAGGCTGGAAAACATAAAAGAAATGGATGAATGTATTCCAGTAGGCTGCATGTTTCAGAGTCTTTTGAACAACACTGACCAACAAAAAGGCATCGAATTGTCGGGGACCACTCTGCCAGAAGTTGGAACCCACACTGCCCCAAGCTTTGGGGGCTAAATTGTCAGAGCCTGCACTGCTGCTCCGGTCCATGGGTCAGGGTTCAGCAAGAGAGAGTGAGGGTAGACTCAAAGACTGGAAACCAGATAGAGTGTGATTCAGTCCTGTTTATTCTCAAGTCTCTCTTCTTTTCTCTTTCCAAGTTTCTTGTTCCTAGTCCAAGTCCCAAGTCTCAAGTTCCTAGTCCCTAGTTCCTAGTCCCTAGTGCCTCCAAGTTCCAAGTTTTCCAGTCCCTTCTTCTGTCTGCCTCTCTCCTTTTATAAGTCTGACTTCTCAAGTCACACCCTTAAGTCACACCTTTTAGTCACACACACCCAAGGGAAAATCCTGGGTATATAAAACAAGATGTTATCAGAGTGTGCTCAGCTGTTGTAGGCTGTTGAAAACAAGTCTCTTGTCAGGGTCTATGACTCAAGATGGCTGCAAGGATGCTAGCCGCCTTCTGTCAGCTCCCCACACCTAATAAAGTACCTTTTTCTCTGTGTCCACACCAGCCTTTGTTGTTTGTTCTTTTGATGATGGAAATTCTGACTGGGGTTATCTAGAATCTCAATGTAATTTTGATTTGAATTTCCCTGGTGACCAATGTTCTTGCTTTTAAACCAAAAATCAGATTTAAAGAAGTTAGCTGTATCTGAGTTCTAATCTTCTGGGTTATAAACTTGGATAATTGCTTCAGTTGCTGGAAACTATCATTTCTTCATTTATAAAGTTCTAATAATTTTAGCACCTTTAATGGTTTGGAATTGTCTTGATAAGAAAACAGTTCATGGGGCTATGTTTTGACTACGACAGCACTCTGTCATTTTAAGGTAATGGTGTTTTGGTTTATTGTAGCTAAAGGTTAAAGTGAAACTTTTATTACCCACTATGGCTTTATTCTCAGACCAAGTCCAATATATCAAGATAGATATGAGAAATAACTTATTTTTAAACCCAAACTGAGCCCCAGAACCAGTCATCTCAAGGGAGAATATCGATGAGCTGTTGAAGGGGTTTCCATGGAATAGCTCCTCACATCTGTGTTTATGTTGCTAGTGCAGTGACTGCCTCTGGCAAAGAAAATAGAAAATCTGTAGCTCATTTCTCCCTTGATTGCAAAATGACAGATGAATGTTCATATATATCTGTCTTTGGTAGGTTCAAATAAACTTAAATTGTAGATCCAAACCAAACCCTGAGAAGCTATTTGAAAATAAAGTGTAAGAAACTATCTCCTGAAAGTCCCAACGCCTCAGCAAGTCAGATCCTTTTCACTGGAGAATTTTATAAGAAAAAAAAAAGAAAGAAAGAAAGAAAGAAAGAAAGAAAGAAAGAAAGAAAGAAGGAAAACCTTCCTGATTTCTCCCAGCTACCACAAAGAGATGATGAGCAGTAGGCTCTCTATTTCCAAGCCTGATATTTCTTCTTCACTGAAGAATTTGTGCAAGGATTTAAATAGTGTGTGTAATGGCCAATCACTAGAGACGTCATGCCGCTGGATGTGCTCCACAGGACAACCATCTGCCGTGCTCTTAATATTTTACTACCAAATTTACTCACGTGTAAAAATTTATGCCATTTGCTTATTAAAATCAATAAGAACGCTGAAACCCTTCTAGTGATCCAAACAGCTGAAGTCAGGAAAGCAGTTACAGAATTCTACGAGCCTCTGCTTCACATTTATTTTGTGTTCTACTTAGCTATGCGTGTTGAGCCTCCCTAACACGGAGACTTGAAATTTAAAATGTTCCAAGACATAAAACTTTTTGAACACTGACAGGAAGATGCAAGCGAAAAATTATAGCCATGGAGCTTTTTTTTTATGCACAAATTTTCAAAAAAAAAAAAAAAAGTCCAAAATTACTTTTTGGCTATGTGCACAGGGTATCTATGGGGCAGATTAGATTTAATGTTTATATTTGGGTCCTGTCCCCAGAATATCTCAGTATAAATACAAAAATATTCTAAAATCAAAAAAGAAAACCTGAAATCCCAAACACTTCTGTACCCTACAATGTTAGGTAAAGGATGCTTTAACCTTTTAATTTTTAAAAACAGAATTGATACAGATGACTAATAGAGACAGCTTGAGATGTAGTGTTAGGGTGCACATTAATTAAAATGTCCAAATCTCTGGACATTTTTGCTTTGTGGTACTAAGAACAGGAGACATTTTTGGTTTGGAAGTCCTAAGCTCAGTGTAATCTGATTTCACTGTGCCTCACTCCTCCACAAAAAAAAAAAAAAAAAAAAAAAAAAAAAAAAAAAAATGTAATTTAACTGCTTTTAATAATGATTTCATTGAGAGAAAAATAGAAAATCAACTTTTCAAAATTGATTTCCTATCAATATCTAAAAACGTTTTATGTTACTTCTTAGGTAAGAAATACATAGCTGGGCCACTGGTTACAGCATTGCCTGTCAGTTTCCAACTCACCCTTCCACACTGTGGTTTCTGACGACGGCCTTCTCAAGCCACATCTGTGCATTAGCATCCCTCAACACAGAGCACTGGGAAGAAAGAACATCTGCAGGGAGATTTATTTGTTTGCTGTTCCTGTGAGCATCATCCCAGACAGCTTTCTTTATCTTATGGTGAAAGCACTTTCCCATCCCTGAAGCTCAATCAGTTTGCAGTTTTGCCAACCTCTATAGAGCTGGCCTCATTATCTCCTCCTTCCCTGGAGATACCAATACCACTCAGAGAGTTCTCATACTTGGAAGTCTGGATCTCAAGCTTATGGAGAACTTCCTCTGACCTCAGAGACTCCAATACAGCATGCTCCAGTTCTTCTACAGAAGTCTGGATTTCAATTCTTACAGAGTAACACTAGCAACATATTCCCTTAGCTCAGTGGTTCTCAACCTTCCTAATGCTGTGACCCTTTAAGACAGTTCCTCAGGTTGTGGTAACCCCCCAGCCATAAAATTATTTCATTGCTACTTCATAACTATAATTTTGCTACTGTTATGAATCATAATGTAAATATTTTGGAAGATAAAGGTTTGCCAACAGGTCACAACCCACAGGTTAGGAATTTCTGCCTCAGCTCATTCAGCCTGAAGAGTAGACCCCACTCCTCAGAGTTTATCAATGCCTCAAGATAATCTATAAACCCATGAGCCATATTAGCAGACAGTCTTGTTCGGTATGCCTATAGTGGGTCTTGATATTTTCTCTCTAATAAGCTTCTAATCAACATAACACCTGCAGTTGTGAATTTGCCTTGGACCCTGTCTTGAGGCTTTAATACAGTAGGTGTATTAAGGTCTTAGGAAAACAGCATGTGGATAGTCCAGCGCTTGCAGTGGTAATGTTGTCAATCAAATGATCTCAAGATGGTTGTCATGGCGTCCTTTGTTGGCCCAGAAAGTAGATGAACATGAGCAGTAATGTGAATAAATTCTTCTGAGTGTGCTGACTGGTTTACAGAAAGTGAACTATCACCTTGAGGGCTTCTGTTCTCTTTCAAAGTCATAGCAGAGAATTGGTTTTCCATGGCAGCCTTCATAGTAGCTAATTTCTTTTGACAACAGACCTGATATAAAGAAACACTAGGTGTGTTGTTGTGATTAAAAGGATTTACAGTCACTCAAAACATCTGCAAGTCTTGATTGAGGACCCTGGGGGAAGAATAAAGACATCGGGCTGGACTGGGTGAAATTCAGATTTTCAACTCAAGTATTTCAAAACTCTGAAACATTTTACCAGTGGAGGTTTAGCAGCTTTATCTGGAGGGAATAATCTGCCTGTGAGAGGGTAATAGCTACAATGATTGTCTATGAAAAATGCCCACTATCCTTAAGGCCTATGTCCTCAAAAGGAATGTCCACTATACTAACAACTTTTTATTACCAACCAGTAAGCTGGTAATTAGAATCAGGTCTCTATATACTATTATTGTTATCAGTTGTTGTTGTTGTTGTTGTTGTTGTTGTTGTTGTTGTTGTTGTTATCTGTGGGGACACATTGTCCTATTAGTTGACTTTTTTCTTCCCCTGTACTACCTGGGAATCAAACACAGGTCATCTGGCTTGTGCAGCAACAATTTTATCCACTGAATCATCTCACTGCACACAAACACACACACACTCACACACACACACACTCACACACACACACACTCACACACACACACACAGACACCACTTGATAATCTGATTAAATTAATGACGTATCAGTGAGAAACATAAGCAGATAGTTTGAAGCTGTTCTTCTATTGACTTTAACAAGGAAAAATTCCCTTCCCCCTCCCGGGATCAGCAACTGACCACAACTTAGAGAAGATGAAATAAACCAAGGAATTGGATTTTCTCTGAGGCCGCAAGGAAAGCAGTCTTGCCCACATCTTGATTCTAAATCTAAGACAATAAATTTTCCATGGTTTCTTACAGCTACAAAAGAAGACTATGTCCTAGTTTGGTTCTTCAGTATTCACCAAAGGCACTGGTTTAAGGGTTTGGTCCCCAGCTAGGCACGTGGCGGAAGTGATGGAAACCTTAGAAGGTTCCCATCTCCATGAGAATATCTTCATTTCACCGAGGGACTCTCACCTGAAGGGCGTTACGCATAATGGAGCATCAGCCTCTTCATGGCCCTTTGGCTTCTCAGACATGAAGTGAGTGGTTGGCTCTACTACTTCTTCCTACCATGACATGCTGCTACAGTCCAGAGTAACAGGACCAACCAATCACAAACTGACACATCCGAAACTGAGCCAGAGTAACCTTTTTCTTTTCATAAATTGATTGTCTCAGATTTTTTTCCCTCCAGCTACAGAATGTACATAGTATATATTATAATGACTATGCTGATTACACGTGATGAGCAAAATGAGCAAAAACTGAGTATCTTACTTGCCTAAATGCAATATATGTAAATTAAAAAGTGAGTTCTACAAAACTTACGAACCTGCAGCCTCAGTAAAAATTCATAACATATTAAAATTCTGTGGTTACTAGTTACTAGTGTAGTGGTTGTGGTGTACACTATTTTATCTGTTGGTATAGAACAATATATTCTGCTATTTTGACTGGGTTTTTTTTTTTTTTGCATGTTTGTGAGCTTTAAATGTTATGTTGCTGTCACAGTCTCAATAAGTAACTCAGGCTGATATCTAACAGAAAGCCATCTGCCTGCCTCTGCCTCCCAAATGATGGGAATACTGGAAGAGGCCACCAAACATCTTGCAACTGACATAGAAATCCTTTGGAATGTATGAGACATTCTAGTTTTCACCAAAGAGCTAAGGACGCTGTCAAATAGCACCTGGGTCTGAGCAATGCTTTTCTGCTTTGGCTAACCCACCTAACTGATGTACCCATCAATGTATTTGAAAAGTGTTATCATTTGGGACATTTTTGTTGTAGGACTACAACTTGAGGAAACTGCTCTTTTGTGAGAACTTGAAGATTGGGGTAAACTGAATCTGCTTTTTCAGGACCATGTTTGCTCATATTTGGCTCTGGGATAAACTATTGCTTATCCTTTTTAAGATAAGAATTATGTTTTTTGCATGAACAGGTTTAAATTTTGTCCTTTAATTTCTTCCCATAGGTCTAGAACATGGTGCATTTTTCCTTACCTTTCCTTCTTTGACCATCAAAATCCAAAGCCTGATAACTTCAAGGTAGGCAAGGAATGGCTATTCAGGAGGCTAAAGGTAGACCGTGATAAATTCTATTAAAGCTCTGATCCTGCAATATTCCAACTTCTTCACATTGCTTATTAGTCGATCTGCTTTGCTGAAACAGTTTGGTTCTGAATTCTCCTTCATACCTCCATTTTACAAGAAATTTGAGGCTCAGAAAGAAGAACATTGTGTAATCTGAAATGTTAAGATGTATTCCTGACAGCTTCTGAGATTCAATGGTCCTTAAGTCTACAAGAGGTTCGGTCATCCAGCACACCCATCTCTGGATCATATGAAGTGATTGCACCAAAAAAAAAAAAAAAAAAATTAAATAAATAAATAAAATTGGAAAATTGGAATTTTATTTTTTTAATTTTTTATTGGATATTTTATTTATTTACAATACAGATGTCATCCCCTTTCCCCATTTCCCCTCCCTAGAACTCCTTAACCCATTCCCCCTCCTTATTTATGCTTTTATACCATTTTGATTACATGCATGTATTAAGGTCAGTTCTAGGTTGAGGGTCTAACAATATAATAGATGCAAATAGTCAAGGAGCAAGCAAGACAATAAACACAAATAGTCAAAGAAAAAGCAAGGCACTAAACCCAATTACATGAACACTCCCCTGATCACTGTTTCTAAGGACTTATCAGGATGACCAAAGTATCTGAGCCTACTTCCCTGTCATAGCCCAAGGTCATTTTCATGTCTAAAGCCTACTTCCTTGTTCTAGCCTAAAAGTTAGATTCCTGTCTGAAATTACTTCTTTGTTCTAGCCTAATATTTAGGTTCCTGCCTGAGATTACTTCTTAGTTCTAGTTTAAGATTTAGATTCCTGCCTGAAATTACTTCTTTGTTCTAGCCTAATGTCAGATTCCTGCCTGAAGCCTACTTCCTTGTTCTTTGCAAATGTCATATTCCTACCAAGCAGCCCATTTCCTTGTCCTTGGCCCATGTCAGATTCTTGCCAAGCAGCCACAAAGGCTCTCTGCCTCTCCCTCTTTTTTATTTCATTAACAAGACTGAGCCTGTGTTAGGTTGTTCTGACAAGAATGCCTTTCTTACCCATCATGGAATATGCATTATTGTTGGGAGCCGACTTTATCAGAAAGCGGCTAGATCAACTTTGCAGCCATCTGGAACCATATACCCTGACGAAAGATTTGGTTTTCAATAGCCTACAACAGCTGAAGCACACTCTGATATCCCACATATTTTGTGTTGCTGTTTACTGGCCCCAGCTGCAAGGTGCACGTGGTAGTCACGCCTGCAAGGCATGCAGTTCACGTGCTGTCCACGTGCTATCTACACCATACATGCTTATAAGGCGCATGTGCTATCCAAGCCTGCAAGGCATTGCGGTGCACGTGCTGTCCACGCTATAGACGCCTGTAAGGCTTACGTCATATCAACACCTGCAAGGCACGTGGTATCCACGCGCCTACAAGGCACGTGGCAAAAGCCTATAAATAGCTCAGAATTCCCTTCAATAAACGAGACTTGATCAGAATCTCTGTCTTGTCTCCATTCTTCGCGTCTCTTCCTCTTTATCCCCACTCTCTCTCTCGCTAGACCCTGACCCTCGGACTGGAACGGGCAGTACGGGCTGCAACACATTATCAAAAGCAATCCACTTCTGTCTTAGGTTGGTAAGGCTCTGTGCAGAATCTTACCTGCCCTTGGCATGCCAGCCTGTTAATTTAATAACTCTGTCTGGGGGTCCATTTTCAGGTTCAAGCCATGTACTTGGCTGCCAACATGTTGGTGTTGTTGAAGAAAAGTCTTCATTTGGAAGTCTAGTTCTGGACATTTTCAGACACATATATGGAAATTAGATGCAGTTCTCTATGATATGATGTTAGCAAGAGATAAAGTTGGAGCAGGATCTGGATTTCAAACAGGTGTTAGCACATGTGTTAAGGCTCTTTTAATTGTCAAGTTAAAAATACTTTTGTTTCTTCTACAGTATTTGATGTAAATTGTATTGATTGTACACTTTCAATTGTGTTAGTGTTTTGAAATCTGGCATGTCAGTTATGGAGGTCTATCAGCCAGCTTTTGTTTTAGTGCCCTGAGTATCACAGAACCTTGGTATTCTAAAAATAGCTTGCAAGTCCTGGAAGAAATGAGTCAGGCTTTAAGCAGAAGCAAGAGGGTAGTGGGCTTGATTATTGCTGGTATAACAGCTTTAATTACACTAATTGCTAGCACCACTGCTTCTGCAATTGCTTTGACACAAGAAGTTAAGACAGCTACTTTTGTTAATCATTTAGCAAAAAAAAAAAAAAAAAAGTTACTAATGTGTTGAATATACCAGAGGATTTAGATAGGCATTTGGAAGAATGGATTGATGCTCTTTATCCTATTCAAATTACTGGAAGAAGGTTCAGAATTTAAGATTAAGGAGCCATCTTGAATGTCATGCCAAATACCATTGGATTCATGCTAGTTCTACAATTTACAGTGGTAGTCATTATAATTAAGAAGAAGTTTAATGACACGTGCAGTGTATTTGGCATAATTCTAACACCTCTCTGGAAGTTTTAATGATACATAGGGAGCTTATGAATTTTAAGAATGCTGCTCTGCTGAGCATTGATGCAATAGATACTGCAGACTAAATTACCCATGGCCTGAGATCAGTATTTCTATTTTGGTCAAGCTTCAAAAATGGCATATATAGCTTGATTATGGTAGCCCTTTTTGTCTTGGAAATACTTTTATTCCTGGGATTTTATTTTATTTATTGTTTTATTGTCTTATAATTATTTACTTCCAAAGTTGTAGATTAAGTCATTTTCATTTTTGTAAGACAAGAAAGCAATACAGGGTGGGAAAGGCAGACTAAAAGTTAGGACTGGACATCTACCCAGCTCCATCTGGACAATATTATTTTTAATTTAACATTTTAATTTTAATTCTAAAATTGTATGGCAGTATAAAATCTCAGCCAGGCAAGTTTATAAAAAAAAGTTCAGCAGAACCCTAGTTTTCTGACTGTAATCCCAATGCTATATTGGATTTCCCCTCAAAACTAATTAAAATAACTGCCTCTTTTAGGGCAACTTGATCTGCATATCTGCCTCATTTTCTTGCAGTGGTAGAAATGGAAAAAAACACAAAGGAGTACAGTTATCAGCGCATATGGTCCCATCTGTATGCAAATCACCCAACAGAATGCAAAACACTTAACACCAATAATGGCAGAGTTATTAAAGAAGTAATCTTTTCCTGACACCATTTCATGAACCTTGTCAAAACAGTCTCTTGCAAGTTACTTAAGGCCTAAAAGCCTTTTCCAGAGAAACAGTCTCCCATCTTAAAGCACATACATTCAAGTTTCAAAGGAAAAAAAGTCAGGGAAGATTCTCCAGAAGAAAAAGAATGAGTGATCAGACAATCCATCTCTACTCAACTCTGAAAAGTCAACTTTCTCATGATCTCCATTATCACTGCCTTAGGAGTGCAAGCATATCCCACCACCCCTGGTTTTGATGCAAACAGAAGGCTTTACCTTTTTTTAGGGCACTATCTTGAGAAGAGCTTTAGATCATAACTAAGTCAATCAAAAGGCGGGGGGTTGGGGAGAGGAGAGGGTGGCCAAAATGAAGCCACTTTGCTGAGGGTACCTGGGGATTAAAACAGCTGCTTTCCTCAGGAAAAATTCACCATCAGCCACTCGAACCTTTGCTTGTCTGAGGAACAAAAATCCCTCTTTCCAGGCTCACCTGTGGCTCTCCATACCAGTATTTCCCTCCTTATCTTGGTGTGGCACCAAGACTTCTTGAGGGAATGAGTGGCTAGCAAACCCAATGTATGAATATTCAGTACAATGTTCACATTCTAGTAAGAAAGACCTCATTTCCAAATCCAAAGACAAACTGCCTAGATTTCTATACCCATCCCCCATAGCTCAAGATAGGCCTCCATTGCTAATTTTGTAAAATTATTTTATTTTCTGCGTCAGAAAATAAACAAATAAAATTCCAGGAAATAATTCTATGTAAAGTAACTTTTTAAAACGCCATGCTTTTAAAACTTGAGGATCACTAACCCTTTCCTCTCCCTCTGTACCAGAAGACATGCAGAGAGCCCCCAGCCAGTTATTTCTACTTTCTGAATCATCATACCACGATTCACAGATTTAGGCAAAAGTGGGAGTGTTTGTCTCAAGCCCAAGACTAAACCATTCATCATAGTTACAAATCTTCCCTCTGGTCTGACGCAGAAATGACACGCGACATTAATCTCCTCTCCACCGCAGGGCTAGCTGGAGATTAAAAAAATATAATAATAATAAAAATCTTTTGACTGTAAATGGCTTCTAGCCATTGATACATCCTGAAACCTTCTGGATGCCTCAGAAAAAAGAGGATGCTAACATGTATCTAGGGGGGAAAAAAAGAAAAAGCATATTTCTCATGCCCAGGGCCTTACTTCTGAGAATCAAGTTGCAAAACACCATTTTGAAAGACACATTCAAAGATAAAAACAATCTGAGAAGGGGAAACAGCTGCCAGAAACAAGTAAACAGTTTTAAACTTTGAATTTTTTAAAACAAGATAAAAGTACTTTTCAAAGAAACAGAATCTAAGGATTCTTGTAAAACTCATAAAAATTTGAAGTCAGTCATGTTCCTGATTTGTTGATTCTCTTCCCATGAGAAGAGAATGCAGTGTTTGTTTTTCTTAATACTCCCTTCGCTTTAGAAGATATGCAGATTTTTTTCTCGTATTGCACCCATAGAATCTACAGTTCAAATATTGCTTACAAAATGAAGACCATACTGTAGAATAACTTACAAAGCTTTCTGGGATCTGACTCTAGCTTTATCTCTGGCTATATCCCCACTGATCCCATATGTACCCTTGGGTCTCCATACTCATCATTTGCTGGCTTGGGAATGCTAACTTCTCCCAGATGCTGTCTAGCTAACTTCTCTTTCTCCTCAAAAACTCAGGACAAGTGTCATCTGTTGAAATTTTTCTACCTGTATTGTTGGTATCAATGTACACTTAGTGAATTAAGGCCAAAAATTCTCCTACAGACACCATCATCTTAATTCATTCTCATGGGTTGAGCTATCTCTGAATAGATGGAGTGCACTAAATTTAAAATATATATGCATATATATAGTGTGTATGTGATATATTATGTGTACATTATATATATATGTGTGTGTGGCTATGTAAACATGTATACATTATATATACACACAAAAGATATTTGAAAAATGCAAGCATTCACCAATATCTCCATAAAACATATAATGTAACTAAGTAATGTGATTTTTATTTTTTGCAATTTAAGTTAAGTGAAACTTTAATCTTCTTCCATATATATTTGATGTGACTCATTTTATTTATTTGCAAACATTGATTTATAAGTCCCTAGAAACTTCACACCCTTGGAAACAATATTTCAGAGTTTAAATTTTTTATAGCTTACAAAAAAATGTAAGTAAATGTTTTCATGGTTCCTGTGGCGAATCAAATTTATAAAGGTAATCTTAATCTCACATGCATTATAAATGCATGTGTACTGAGCTTTCTTAAATAACGGCTGCCTTATGTAACCAATCACGACTGCATCATTGGAATCACAAGGCTGCTAGTTTGTTAGAGCATTGAAATGAACAAACTTCCTAGACACACACTTTTTTTATAAAGAAAGAAATAAGCACTGAACTCTGAGTCTACAAGATGATTTGCAGGTAAACAGTGTTGACATGTGCAACAATCCTGCCTTGCTAAAGTAAAAATACATAAACAGCTTTGTTTATACTTAGTGTATAATTTGTACTTTACACTTGAAATACAAATATAAATAGTTCAAATAAATAAAAACATATTTCTACTAGAAAGCAGAGATTATGAAGCAATAACTTTGGGGGTAAAAATATGAATTTGATATTGGGAGGACTTGAGAGGAAGATGGACAGGAAACAGACTTCCTCAGATGTCCATGTCAGAGATGACAGCTTAAGGAATTCTTGAAATCTGGGTACAGCTCTATTTGTCTAAAGTAAGCAATTGGGACTCACCACAGCTTATAAGAAAAAAATGAATGTGGTCAGTGAGTAAAAATAACTGTGATGATAAGAACCACAAAAGAAGATGATGCAGATTGAGAATAATGCAATTATTTTGGAAATAAAGCCCTTATAGGAAAGAATGGAAGAAGAAAGAAAAGATCTGGAAAGTACTGACCTAAGAAAACCTTCAAGGAAGATTCCCTGGTTACATTCAGAAGTCCTGTTATCTACCAACCAGCAACAAACAAGCTCCAGGCAAGATTAGCACTGGGGATGGACTGTTCGCTGGGGATGGAGTGTTCCTTCAGGACTGAAAAATGTGAGTCCATCTCAGAATCGCATATGAACCTACTCTAGACACAACTAAAATAAAATCTCAGAGGAAGCTTGGAGAGAAGTTTGTAAGGGACCCCAGATACACAAAATAATCTTTAAGAAGGACAAAATAGGAAGACTAATACATTCTTATTCCAAAAACCTAATAGAAAATTACAACAATCAATAATGTGGTGCAACCATAACTACAATCACATAGGCAATAGGGTAGAATTCAGTGCCCAGAAATCAATCCCAAAATCTCTGTTCATATGACTTTCAACAAGTATGCCAGGATTATTTAATGAGAGGAAATTACCATTTAAACTAATTATGATAAGACAAATAGCCACATGCAAAATGAATTTGAACATCTCATACTTATTAACTCAAAATTATATATACATAAAAGCTCAACCTATGAATCCAGCATAAGTAACTAAGAGCAAGTCTTTATGGCTTTGTATCTGGCCATGGTTTCTTAGAGTGGACGGGCAACAAACTGAAAGACCTTCATGTATCTTCTCTACCTGTAAAGTGAAAAGGCATCCTACAGAAAAGTTTGTTCAAATTATTCATCTAATAAAGTTTAGTATCTCTAAAACATTTAAAGAACTAAAACTCAAGAAAAATAACCCGATTTTAAATGAGAGCCCCTAAAAAGATATTTTTCAAATATAAGTATTGTTGTGTATGTATGCAAAAGGCAGGAAAGCACATAAGAAGAAGTTGTCCATTGCTAGGCAACTACACTTAAGACCTAGTAGAATGTCTGTAACAAGAAAGAGGGGAAGAAAGTGGGGGTGGAGAAAGTAGCAAAATAGTTGTGAGGATGTGGAGAAATTGGAGCCCCATAGCTTCCTGGAATGGATGATACAACTACTGTAGAAAAATTAATGGTTCTTTCAAAATCTCAGCAGAGTTATCAGCATGCTTTGCGAACATGCCTAAGTTCCTCGATATTGCCGGAGTGGCCATCCCCTTTAACAGCATTTTCTAGTTCCCAGCTCTCCTCAGTATCTGGAAAGTTATCTGGGGGTTTGGACAATATGGAGAGAAACACTCTTCCATGCTCAAGAATGACAGGTTCAACAAACTATTCCAAGAGCACACTCAACATCTAGGAGTTGACAATGTCTGGTATTACTGATATTCCTCTTAATATTATTAAATAATGATTTCTATACAACTCAGTAATTCTCATAAATATATGCCCTAAGGAATTAGGGACACTAAGACTAGCATTTGTGCATGAAGCTTTATTGTATTTTATTATATTTATAATATCATTTTGCCAAGAAAAGGAGAAAACTGATAAAATGAACTCTGAAAACAGTATGCTAAGTGAAAAAAGTTAGTCTAGAGTAGATTAGCCACTGCTTAGGGCTGAGCCAAGCAGTTAGGGACAGACAAGGAAGATGATAGACAAAGACTGGTTCTCCCATCTGGAAACTAACCAATCTCTGCTTAATTACCCAAATCAGATGAGATTATGTGTGTTTAGGTTGGTATGGCCATAGATCAGTTTCTCTTAATGGCGATTAAAAAAATCTGAATTTGACTATGATAATAATTGTGTGTGTGTGTGTGTGTGTGTGTACCCATGACTATACTAAAAGCTATTGAACTACACTGTTTAAATGAGTCATGTAGTGTGTGAATTATATCTCATCAAAGATGAGAGTGGAAATAAGGGAGAGGTAGAGAGGGGAGAAAGAAAAAGAGAGACAAAATACATATAGTAAAATGTAGACAATACTGAGACTGTGAGTGGACAAATTCAGTTACCAAAGGCTGGTAGCATACATTAGTGTTTTATGTTTAATAAAGAAAAAACAATTAAAATAACTCTACTTTTGATATTTAAAAATGGATTAAAAGAATTAAATTTAGTCTCTTACCTAAACTAACAAAAATATAGAAAAACTATTTTCAAGACACTTGACATCAGAAAGTAGTAGGGAAAAACTGACTGAGCTCACTATCTTGAATTTCTAAGCTAAGACGTGCTCAGCATCCCCCCTGGGTTTAGGAGGCAGGCACTAGTGTTCTGAGAACATCATAGGAAGCAGAGAAAAACACACAGAAGGATCCCCAGAGACCCAGAAAGGAGCCTTCCTACTGATTTCTGCTTAACACAGTTCCTTGAAGAAACTGCCTGAATCTGTGACCAGACTCAGGTCACAAGTCAGGTCTTGCTGCCCATCCCCAATAAACCAATGGAAAAAAGCCAGCTTAACAGTGAGAAGTAGAAAAGGGAAATTTGTTCAGCATGGCCACACTGGGAGGAAGGACTAAGAGATCCAGAAAAACCCTTAAGTCCATCTTTGGGGACTTGACATGACATCAAAATTTAAATACAGGGCCAAGGATATGGCCACCCAAGCAGAGCTACACACCATTGATCTATTATCACATGGGTCTCAGTCTCATCCCATAAGGTGGTCTGACAAGTTGTTACAACTCTTTAATATCTCTTTCCAGGAGACAAGCTCCCCCGGTGGCTTGCACATTTTCTTCCTGCATGAGATTTCTGGAGGAAATTCCCATTTCTTTAGGCTCCATTGTTTCAATCGGCTAATAATCAGATTGAAAGACACGAGTGTCTCTTTAGAATATTTTCATTTCTGCCAAACCTGTTACTAATCCAAGGAAAGATCAACACCATAACATTAGAGGGTCTGGGTTTTCCATGGTTCTTGGATAAGGTCCAATTTCAGCATCTAGAATCAGAAGACTCATGATTCTCTAGGCTTTAGTGCAGAACACAAAAGCCTCTTGCCACTATACGGCTGTAGGATAAGACTATTGACCCTAGACATGTGACTGCTAACATCCCACTTAGCAAATTTTAAGTATGAGAATATCCTCAATATATGTTTTTAAGAAGCCTCAGATTGCAATTAAACTATACAAACTAATTTTTTAATTGGTAGGAAAAGTATATGAACATCTTCATTTTAGTGAAGTAGATTGATAGAGGTCAAATAAACATTTGAAGATTCTTAATATTCTGTCATTAGGAGAATACAAATGATTAAAATCACAAAGAAATAGCACTTCACACCCACAAGAATGTGCTAAAATATAAAAAGAATGCTCACACCTACACCTTTATTGGCAATAACACGTTAGAACTGGAGTTCTCACACGTTACTGCTGTGGGTGTAAAACAACCATTTAGGAAAAACAGTTACATGTTTTCTTAAAAAGTATTTACCTCAGAGAAACCACATGTCCATACAAAGACGCACAGCAGATTATTCTTGGAAACCTTACTCGTTATAGATTAAAAACCTGAAGCATGAAAATGTCTGTACTGGTGAGTGGATAAACTGGTCTGTGTACCAGTGCAAATGGTGTGAGAACTAGCAATAGTAAAGATCAAGCTGTAGATACTGCAGCAACACACATGAATCACAAAAGAGCTCTACAGATGCCAGCCATGTTATCTATCCCTCCACACCAAAAGGGACTCCTGCTTACGGTCACATTTCTATGAAATTAAATTAAACTATAGTAAGGAAGGGAGATCAATGCTTGCCAGACACAGGCCAGGAGAAAGGCAAGGAGACAGGGAGAAAGACGATTATGCAAAAGGCATGGGGATGTTTAAAAAAATACCAATATTCTTTACCCTAATTTTGGAGATCATTCCACAGATACATATAAACAAATGTCAAACTTTCTCATTGTTTACTTTATGTACTTATCTGTTGAAGTGTTGAGGATCGAGGCCCTCCACGTACTAGAAAAGCACTCTGCCACTGAGCTACAATACAGCCACTGTCCACTTCCAGAAAGCTCAAGCAAACAGGGTGTCACTTCAAGGCAAAGCTATGATTTTGTGTTATGTAATGAAATCCATAGTTTATAATTCACACTTTTCCAAAATAAAAAATAATTCTGATAAAGACATCATGGTAATTGCACACAATATTAGCCAATGCTGACTGACGATCTCCACCCTTTTTGCATCCAAAGAACATGCTGACCTGCAAGACCAGGTGATTTGCTCAGGGAAAAGGGTGGTAACATGTAAGAAATAGTCTGTGAGTCCCTGAGTAGCTCGAACTGTGTTAATAGATCCTGTAGCTCATTGTAAGGTCTTTAAATTTTAAACTTAAAGAATAAGTTTTACAAGATGTTTTATGTACTTATATCAACTATATGTTAATTGCTTTGTGTTAATAACTATATGTTATTAACTATGTAAATATGCATATTTACTTAGTTATCTTAAGTTTGGGAGTAAAATACTTTCTTTTTAGGTTCATAAGGTTGTTATACATGTCTGATAACAGGAAATATATAATAAATATAGGTACATTGTATTTGAATTTCCTTTCTACTACAATGTATATGAAGAACTATAGGCCATGTCTTTGTATTGGTTATATCACTAAGAATTTATATCATTGTATGTTCAAAAGAGAATTTAGCTTAATTCCCAACTATGGCCAGTTAAATTAAAACTAATTTTGTGACAGCGATAGTAACATTTGTCAAAATTACAAATAATCAAGTAGATAAAGATCTGTTTAAATGACTCTTAGGAAATCTAATCAATGGGATTAGGAATGTTAATTTGAGCATTATTAGGTATACGTCTTAGGATGTGTCTTAGGAAAAGACACATCCGAGAAATCTATTTTGAAATAATAACCAAGAAGTCTGTGTTTTTTGTCCTAACGAGTTAATGCTATGGCTCTCCGTGTTGTATTGCACTGTTGACTCATTTATATCTCCTTCTGTCTCTATGCTACACCCAGAAGCTAACAAAACCCAAAGAAACAAACATAAGCAAAACAGCATGCAATCCCATCTTTCTGTTTCCTCATTGATCTCTGGTAACATGTATTTCAGCAGAGCCCATTTGTGGACCACTTCAAAGCAATGATATTAAGGGGGAAAAAAAAAAAAAAAAAAAAAAAAAAAAAAAAAAAACCCAACTAAACATATGTACAACTCCATATGTACAACTCCTAGGCACACTGGGATTCATCCTTAGCTATTCTGAAACAGTCCCCAAATGTGCTCTTCTAAGAGAAACTTAAATAACAGCAGGCCTTTTGTTCTTTCCTTAGCCATAAATGTTTACACATCGGAAGAGAATTAAGGATAATAGCACTGGGTTGCTCAGTGTTTGCAGCAGTTAATTTTAACTACAGATGCTGGCGTGTTCTTCTTCTAGGTATCGTAACATAGTTCTTAAAATACTGCCTTGGATCAGTTTCTTAGGTGCTGGCTAGAGGCCTGTCAGTTGAATAGCTGATTAAGCCCATAATATCAAACCGCTTTCCGCCAACACTAATAGCCAGGGTCAGTTCCTAAACCCTGCCTGCCCCCACCCTCACCCCCACCCCTACCACTGAGATTATTGCTATCAATCAATCCTAAACCTTCTTGCTCTGCATCACTCCCTCAGTCCCACAGAAATCACAATAAAAAGGCCTTCCCACAATTGACCTCTCTCCTCTGCCTTAGGGCTGATGCTGAGACTTCCCCCAGTGAGACCCAGATGGCATGCCCTGTTCTCCCTCGGAACCAAAAATAATAGAACTGAAAAGCTCTAGTCTAGTTCTTTCTCTTTTTATCCACTCTGGCATCCTCATCTAGATGAAGGAAAGGATCCCCAAAATTTTGTGTTTGCATCCTATCACGTTATGCCATGTTTGAGAAGACCTTAAACAAGCCAGAGGGGTAGAACTACTGTTATATCCATATGTCCACAAGACTCAGAGGCACTGGGAAGCCCACAAGTTCTCTAAGATCACAGAGATGGCAGATAATAAACTGGAATAGTTTGAATGATTTGAACCCAGGTTTATCTCCAGCAGACATTTATTAAGCACCCATTATATGCCAGGCATTGCATCAAGCATTAGTAATCAAGGCTCCACACAAGTACCTGCCCCCCAGGAAATAGCTACCTTTATGTAAGTGCCAGGTACTTTGAGGGGTTTAGATGAAATTTTATCCAAAGAATTATAAGATGATTAGGTATAATCTGGGTACAAACAAGCAAAATATTTTCAACAAACATTTTCACTTTGTGTACATATGCGTACATGTGCACACACTTGTGCACACATGCACACACTCTCCCCCGCGCGCACGCACACATTCAGTTCACCATGTGACCAGTTCTGCTTCTGTTCAATGATAGAATCTGAAACAGACCCTGTAACACCTTTCTGACTACTCTCAAGTACTAAGCAAAGTTGCTCACTCGGTAACTGACAGCATAGTGCTGTTTGATGATTAAACTCTTCATGTGCTTCGAAGTTAAAATGTCCTCTAAGTCAAACATGATCCCTGCCTTTCTCTTCTGCTCTTTCCATCCTGCTCCATGTACTCTGACCCCGTGGAGGAAAAGGAGTTAGACTGCTTTCTGATTTTGTTCTGTTTACATTCACAAGACCCTGCTATAAGTTTCTCAGGATTCATTGTCACCCTCTGGACACCCAGAGCACATCTAATAACTAGAGCCCTGATGTCCTCTTCCAAATCGCAACTTGAGCTATGCACAGTAACAACCTCCCCACAAAGACAATTTCCTTCTAGTTCCACCACGTGATGTCCCTGTAAAGGATGCATAAGCTGTTATTGTCTTTTCTTTCACACTCAGAAAACATATTGTCACTTTTGCCATTGAAACAAATGCAGTACCAGGCTTCCTGTCTACAGAGCCTTAAAAGCCCAAGGGTCACTCATTTTTGTATGCCAAGTTCAGGCTCCCTTGGGCCTGAGATGAGCTGGAAACATGTAGCTGCCCTCCAACAAGGAGAGGAGTTATGGGAGGGATCAGAATCCCAGCATCTTCTCTAATGTTCTGCCTCAGTGTCTTTCCTGTTCCGGGTGATGAGAACATCTTCAGAATCCTCTTTGGATCACAGGAATGATTGGCAAACACTGTCTTATTCTTGCCTTTGAGGACATATCCAAATCCAACATGATTTCATTTAATGTTGTTTTAGAAACACGAACAAGGATGCTCAAGAGAATGAATAATTTACTAATATAACAAAAACTGGCTGCCTCTAGGCAAACTTTTTCTAATATTTTCCATTGAGAAAATAGATTTTTCTTCTTATTCTGAGTCTGTCCCTAGAAATGCTTTGTGACTCATTAGCCTTTAGTCTTACCCAAGTTGAACAAACTGCATAAATGTTTAATTTGGGGGGTGGGATAATGGGGGGGCAGTAGATGCTCCAAGAAAATACAACTCTGTTACTTGATACTCACACAATTTGATCATTTTAGCCCATAACATGAGCAGAAGACTGGAACTTGGTCAGATGACCTCCACACTGTGGGTCCTGTGATTTCTGGCATTTCTGATTTCCACAGCCAGAGGGGCAATTCACAAATCACAACAAACTTCCTGTGCACTGTTTTCTTGCACTGGGCCTAGACTCATTCTTATTGCCCCTCTAGGATAGCACCTACCCCCCCCCCCCAAGGCACACAAAGCATAGCCACTTTTCAACTCTCTTAGGCTAGACAAAATATCTTCTCTAGTATTTTATTGGAGAAATATGGAGTCTCTGCCTCATCTTAACTAAAAATTAAAACGACATCATTTTCTTCAAGGCTCATAGAACGTAATTTCCACCAACATAAATTACATAATTTATGTAATTTTTATGAATTTGCTATGAGACGATCAATAAAAATAATTGTTACAACTCTAAAATAGAAGTCCCCAGTCCAGTGTTTCTCAAAAAGTTTTGGAAAGATTTAAAGTTGTATAAAAAGTTTTGGAAGTGACATCTCAAATTCTACTATTTTCGAGAACTGACTAAGTACGAAAGTGTCTTGTAGAACATTACTTATGGAATTCTAGGATGCGAATCTTTAGCACCTGGTCCTTTTCCTTGTGCTGATACCTCACTGGAAGCACTGCTATTTGTGACTCCACAGCTGCGAATTCTGTAGGTGCTGAATTTGAGATAATCTTCCCCAGCACTGTGAACTGAATGATTATGTCCCCAGCCCTACTCCCTCTCACAGAGTTTTGTACACTGAAGTCTGTACTTAGAATGAGAAAGAAATTAAGATTAGATGAAGGTGGACTCTGGTTTAATAGAGCTAGTGTCCTTACAGGAAGAGAATCCATAAAGCCTGTTATTCCTCTGTACACACAGTAAAAAGGACCATGAGAGCACAGCAAGAGAGCACCATCCGCACAAGACACACACAACCCTCAACCACACACTCAATGGGATGTGTCTGAGACAAACACAACCCTCAACCACACACTGAACAAGATGTGTCTGAGACAGACACAGTTCTCAACCACACACTCAATGGGATGTGTCTGAAACCTGAAAACTTGATCTTGAACTCCTACTTTCTACAATTGTGATGAAATAAGTACCTGTTATTTCAATTCCCTAGTCTTGCAGTTCTCAACATGTGGGTTGCAACCCTTTTGGGGATTTGAACGATCCTTTCATAGGGGTCACATATCAAATATGCTGTCTATCAGACATTTATATTACAATTCACAACAGTAATTAAAATTATGAAGTAACAATGAAATATTTTTATGGTTGCGGGTCACCACAACATGAGAAACTATTTTAAAGGGTCTCAGAATTAGGAAGGTTGTTTTATTACGGAATCCTGAGTCAACCTAATAACTTATCACTGGAAAGAGATGAAGGGCATTTTTTTTTCTTTCTCCTATACAAGGGTGTGTGTATGTGAGTGTGTGTGTAAAATATTACTTTCTGTGTGTTGTTTAGAGTCATGGTCCTGTTCTTTCACAATTTTTCAGTCAGAACTAACATCATTAATCAGATTTTCCAGTGGAATACAGGAAGTCTCTATGTCAAAATGAGGTTAGAAGTTTTCTTTTGTCATGATGCTCTTTCAGTCCATCCCAGGCAAGCCGCCTCTGCAGCGCTCCATACAATCTTTACACAGTTTGAGCATATGGAGGCTCCTGGTACTGATTCACCAACAGGACACTAGATTGACAGTAACTTCTTAACATTTAACACAAAGAAGTATGTTTACCTCTTGTAACTCATAAGACCTCCTTCAAAGTTGAAGGAAAAATATCAAAACTAAAATTAACATTGAGCTCATATTCAATAATTTAATTATTAATTTAAACTTGAAGTAAGTTTTACCTTTTAACAAAAACCTTCTTCATATGACATATTTGAACTTTGCTGAATATCTGTCACACAGAGGAATACATGTTGGCTACTCCCTGAGTTGTGTAATTTTTTCTGATTTGATCTGAATGAATATCTACACATTAGAGATAGGGATTCTAGGATATGCCAAAAATATTACTCTAGCCAAGTCCAGCTTAGTGAACCAATGGGTTTATCAGGATAAGTTATAGAACAATGGTTCAAATCCAGCTATATCAGTGTAAAGCCACAGGGCAGGAGTAATGACTCGAAGAAAGCTGTATCCGCAGAGCTCCCTGACAAACTTGTACATATTTTTCTCCTTAGAAATTGCCTCATTTTACATAACTGTGGGAAGGCAGCCTTATGAATCTTGGAAGCTTCAAGGGCTTTCCTACCCTTGTAAATTTTGTGGTTTTCCCTGACGCTCATAAACCTTGTTGCTAGGAAGTATTATTTCAATTCCTAGGAAAGAAATGGACAATGTCTTGTCCTGGGATTTATTATGTAGAACCCTTGTTAGGAGAAGGAACTCAGCTGTAACCAAAAACTGAACACATCAACCCTTTGGATTAACTTGAACCAATAGTGCCTTGAAAGTATATGCTATCTACAGGGTTAAAATTCTGCTACTCCTTTAGGAAACCTTCATAATAATCTCATGTTGCTTTCTAAATATCTGGCTCTAAATGCCACACCACCAATAAAGATTTCATCAGATTACTAATTAGCACTGTGCAGGCTAGTTTTTAATGTCAACTTGATATAAGCCAGAGTCATTTTGGAAGAGAAAACCTTAATTAAGAAAATGTCCCCACCAAATTGGCCTATGGGCAAGCCTATGGGGCATTTTCTTAATTGCTGGTTGATATGGAATGGCTCAAGTCACTGTAGGTGATGCCTTCCCTGGACTGGTGGTTCTGGGTTCTAAAAATTGCAGGCTGAGATAGCCATTAGAAACAAACCAGTAAACAACACTCTTCCATGTCCTCTCTGCATCAGCTCCTGCCTACAGATCTACCCTGTTCAAATTCCTGTCCTAACTTTCTTCAATGATGGACTACAGTGGATACATATAAGCTAAATAAGACCTTTTCTTCCCAAGTGCTTTTGGTCATGCTATTTCACCACTCTAAGACAGAAGGCATGTCAATGAGATATGTCAGATAAAATAAGAATGAAAAAAAAATGCCTGCATGTTGCAGATACCTGGCTTGAAATCAATATAGATGAGTTTTGACCATAATAAATGACAAAGACTAAGACCCAGAGACAGCTCCATGAAACTTCATAGCACAGCAAAGTTAAAGAGGGTATCATAGGACCTGCCAGGAAGAGGCTGTGGAAGCAAGTTACATAAGATCCGTTATGACTGAAGTCTTTAGCCCTGTTTGCTCATAATGTTCGTTAATGGACTGAGCACTAATAAAATTAATGCTGACTCAAAGGCTCACCCTGTATTTTAACAAATTTATGATAAATATGGGGCAGGAATTTATTTTGAAGCAACATTTCAAATTTGGAAAAAATATTAGATCCACCGAGTTCATAAAAGGTGTTTTTGACTTTGTGAATCGCCAACAAAACAAGTAAAATAATGATGATATATGTTAAGATCATTAAGATGGATAAAAAGAAATCAATTAGAAAAGTTACTAAAACAACAAAAAGCCCAAAACAGAAAGGTCTTCAAAGAAAATTCTTTTTAAAATAAAAAAAAGAATTATGTACTGTAAAGAAAATTTTGAAATGTGCTTCCAAAAATTACGGTCTTCATAGGAGGGCTGCAACTTAGACTATGGCTTTGGAAGAGGACAGGCAGTGTTATCATTTGCTTTTGCAGCATAGCTCAGTAACTCAGGACAATCCATTTTAAATGGGCTTATATTACATGAGCTTTTTCTGGTGTTCAATTCCTTAGGAACCAAAAATGCAGAAACATTAGTCTTGTCATCAGCAACAGTGAATTATCAAACTAGGAAAGATTGAATAGATAAACTGCCTGCAACAGAAACATGAGAATCTTGTTGTTGTCCTTAACAGCAATCATAAAGCATGTTATACACACATATCATCCAGCCCTGGGTGGAGAATGCATAGGCAGACTCATCTCTGAAGCTCAGAAAGCATAGCTTATTTGATGAGCTTCAGGTTCAGAGAGAAACCCTATTCAGAACATAAAGTTGGAGAGTGACCGAGGAAATAAAAGTGATATCAGCTTCCGGTCTCTACACATATGCACATGTGCACACACTCATATTAACAGTGCATACAACACACTGCACATACAATGCTCCATGCCTGTATGAGCACATGTACACACACACCAGAAAATGGAGAAATATCCATAATGCCTTCAGAATCGTGTTATAAAATGACCTTAAATCAAGAACTCTATACATAATCAAAAGACTACTCAAAAAAGAATAGAATGAAATTGAAAAATCAGAAAGTTTGTCTTCCAAGTATTTTGCAAAACAGAAAGCATGATGGGGATGCTCATAGGAAAGGAGAAAGGAAGGTAAGAAATGGGAGTGGAAAGCATGAGGAGGTATCTTTTCTAGAGATTGAAAGACTGCAATTCAGGCCGGGCGGTTGTGGCACATGCCTTTAATCCCAGCACTTGGGAGGCAGAGGCAGGCGGATTTCTGAGTTCGAGGCCAGCCTGGTCTACAGAGTGAGTTCCAGGACAGCCAGAACTACACAGACAAACCCTGTCTCAAAAAAACCAAAAAAAAAAAAAAAAAAAAAAAAAAAAAAAAAAAAAAAAAAAAAAAAAAAAAAAAAAAAGAAAAGAAAAAGAAAGACTGCAATTCGAACCAAGTCAAACTGCTTTCTGGGAAGCAATGTACAAAATCTTGCTAAAATGCATTCTTAAAAGTCAATTTCATATACATACAAATAGCAATACATGATTGTAATTATACGTTTAGGTCTGTGTGTGTGTGTGTGAGTGTGCATGTGTGTGTATGTGTGCATGTGTGTATGTGCATGTGGGTATGCATGTGTGTGTGTGTGCATGTGTGTATGTGTGTGTGCACATGTGGGTGTGCATGTGTGTGTGTGCACGTGTGTGTGTGCATGTGTGTGTGTAGGTGTGTGTGTGTGATGAATTTGAGAGAGAAGGTTTATGTGATAGGTGTTTGAAGGGAAAGGGGAAATGAGATAAATGATGTAATTATATTTTCATTTCAAAAATAAAAATGTACTAATTTTAAAATAAAGAATACTAAGAAAGTTCTACTGAGAAGAATGAAGAAAAATACTGAGGAATTCATTGCAAGGCAGAGCCCAGAGCTAGGGAAGGGCACATCATGAGAACATTCAGTGATCTGGCAATGACCTCAAAGATGCTCTTGACAGGATCTGGGAGCAAAGTGGTGAAAGTCAGAAGTGGGTCCCTAGCCATTCTAGGAGTCGGCACTCCAAAAGGCTGTGTATCGGGAGTAATAAACCAAAAACAAGCCAACTTTATTTTGTCCAGAGTTCTACTTTTCCCTTTAATCTCAGCCTTGTACACAATTGAATATGAGCTTGGAGTAAGAAAACCCTGGATGCTTAGCCGCTCTCTTTAGAGGAGAAGAAATGTCACCCTAGGCCTCAAAGCCTCTGATAAATACTTTTCCAAACACGTCTAACACCCGCAGGCACATGAAGAGAAAAGATATCGTGTATGTGAACCAGGAGTGATAACAGCAAGCAAAATAGCCAAAGGCTTTGTCAGACCCAGTGAAAATATGTTCCACATCTTCAAGAAGAAAAATAAGCAGCATCATTTCAGTAGCATACAGACAATATAAACAGTGACAGCAGATATCAAAAAAGTCAAGCTAAAACCCCAGGTCTGGAATATCCAGAGCAAAATTAAGACTTCGCTGGCAACACTTCAAAACATAATGGACAGTTGAAGAGACAATAAGTAAACTGAAAACAGTCAGAAGAAACTAGAATGCCAGGTACCAGCAGCCGAACGGGAAACCATGGAATAAGACCAAAGACACAAACACATAAAACACAGAGTCCGCAGGAAGTTATATGTTCTGCCATCTAGAAGACAAAAAGAATGAACGGAGTGTGGGTAGAAAGTTTTGTCTTGGGATTTCCCAAAATGGATAAAACTATCGGCCTTCGGAAGTAGGGGTGCCACAAACATCAGCTATGTTGACGTTTCTGCCCCTGTAAAACAAATGGAAACGATTGTCTAATAAGGGCAGCAAATTGGGCTATCCCTGAAGAAATTAAAGAGTTGATGACAAGGAGTGACATCATAGGGCAGCAGTAACACAGACTGATGATAGGATTTTTCACCAAAGTGATTTGTTTCTCTCATAAGAATAAGATAGCCCAAAAGTGAAAACAGGATATTAGTTATTAAGGCTTTAAGAAGATCATACAATAGAATCCACACTTGACCAAGGATTTGATCTTTGCTGTCAGAACACTTTGACTCATGCTAATATTTCAGCCTCCCAACTTGACACAGTCCAACAGAGTTGTAATATTACAAAGCAGTGGACCTGGATATATTTTCACAGTCGGGATCAGAGCTCTCCATTAACCCACTGACTTGCCTTGACTACAGGGATCATTGTTTTTATCACGAATTCCAGCTCTATTTGCATTGTACTTGAGTTTAATTTTTTTCTCTGCTTCTTTTTATTTTGAAAGTAAAACAAATTTTTAAAAAAGACTGAAAAAATGAAAAATACTTATTCCTTTGGTCTTCTGGGTTGTGGAGAAAGAAATCACATAGAAAAGTCTTCAAAGAGAAACAAAATTTAAAATCACAATTTCAGTATTATTAATTTCTTAAAATAATTTGCAAATCAGCATCCTCATTGTTAATGTTTGGTTAGAGTTTTAGCAGTAACTAAATCCCTTTTATGAAGACACACGGGACTGTTGTCAATTATTAACTTTGATAATCCATGCAAATAAAACTAATTTACTATCTTGAAACTAACCAGATGCAAAAGCAGATATTTACTCTTTTAACAAACATACACGCAGAGAGACTTTATTTCTTGAGAAAAAGAGAGGAAGTCAGTCAGATAAAAAGACAAAAATGATTTATCACTAATGACTGAAAAATCTCACTTTAGCTGTTGAAGTGAGCAAAGCTGTCAGTTGACTTAAGTTTCTCTTTTAAAACAAACAAACAAAAAAGGTCTTTGGGTTTATTTTTTAAAGCTACAGCCAGAGTCCTGCTGGGAATTTCCCAGGAGTATCAATTCTCCTTTTCATAGTTAATACTGACACTGAGAAATATATATTTATTTACATTTTTATGGGGAAAAAACTGTGTTTGTACTAATGCCTCCTGTCCTGTTTTATATGTAAATTTAACAAAGAAAAATCCTTTATAATTTTAATATCAAAAGCAGTGTTTTCCTTCTCGTCCTTGAAGTTCTTAAGACACTTTGAAGTATGACCATTAAGAAGAACTGGATGTAGATAAAGCCCCTTGATAAAATTCAACATTCTTTTAAGACAAAAAAGGAAAAATCTCTCTCAACTAATTGTGGAAAAGATTCAGTAATTGTTATGTATAAAAAAAATTACCAGTAATGGCTGCAGAGTTGGCTCGGTGGGTAGTGCTCGCCTTACACTTATCGGGACTTGAGTTCAAATGCCCAGAACCTATATAAAAACCAAGTGTGTATGGCAACGTATTTGTAGCCCAGGTTCATGTTGTTCATCAACAGAGCAAGCTGTCTAGGCAGGATAACCAAGATGGGGAGCTTGGGGTTCAATGAGAGACTCTGCCTCAAGAAATATGAGATGGAGAATGACTGAGGAGTAAATCTGACATCAACCTCTGACCTCCTTACTTGTACCCATGTGCAGTCACAAAACACATTATAAAGCATACACACATGTCACATACATACACATGCAAAGAAATTGCAACTTACATCATACCTAATGAAGAGAGCTACAGTTTTCTTCTTAGATCAGAATCAAGACCATGCCTACTTTCCTAATATTATTCACCATAATATTGTAAGGCCTGAAGTTAGAAAAAAGCAAAAATCATACAATTCTCAAAACAAGGGTTTAAATTGACTGTGAATGCACAGCATACATGACATGATCATATATGAAAGATTTCACACATAATTCTGCAACCTGCACATAATCGCAGGTTATAAAGTCAATGTTCAAAAATATCAGCATTTCAATATGCTAATAAATAAATTTCAATATGCTAATAAAAATAAAGACAACAATTCTATTGACAACAGCATAAAATGAATTTAACCAAGGAAGTGAATAATCTGTACATTGAAAGCTGCACGACACTAATAAAAAAGAATGAAGAATGCTCAAATAAATGTAAACATACCTTATGCTTTTGGCTTAAAAACTGAATTGTTTCAAATGTCAATACTTACATAAAGAAATATATAGACCTAATGTCACTTCTATCAAAATTATCATAACATTTTTATAGAAAGAAAGATGAGATAACTTTATGGTCACAAAAGGCTTTAAATAACCAAAGCGACCTTGAGCAATGAGAGCAAAGCTGAGGCATCACATTCTGGTCGTAAAACACGCCACAGAGTTACAATCATCAAAGCAGTATTCACATTCTGGTCATAAAACATGCCACAGAGTTGCAATCATCAAAGCAGTATGATAATACATTAATCAACGGCACAGAATAGAAAAGCCCAAGGTAAACTCATACATTTGTGAGTTGGCTGATTAATTTTTAAAGCTGTCAAAAGCACAGACTGGGAAAAAAAGGCAATCTCTTAAAATATGTCAGGTGTACTAAATATATTTACATGTGTAAGAATAAAATTTAGCCATATGTCACCATATACAAATAGAAACTCTAAATATATGAAAGACTCAAATCTAGAGCATGAAATCTCTGGAAAAATAATAGTGAAAAGCTATAAATAGTGAAATATCATTCGTCTGGACAATAATTTTTTTAAGCATATAGCACCCTCCCAAAAAAAAAAAAAAACCCCACAGGAAACAAAAGGAAAATAAATAGTATTGCACCAGAGTTTTTAAAAATAAGAATGTCCAAAATAAAAGTTATGAGTCACACAGAGAATTAACTCCTACATTAGGAGAAAAAAAGAAAATAGCCAACCATATGACTGAGAAGGGGCTAGTGTCCAAAATATGTAAGGAATTCAAACAGCTCAATATCAAGAGAGAAAAAAATGGTTTAAAAATGGACAAGCAATCTAAACAGTCATTTTTTCAATAAAGACACACAAATGCCAATAGCTACCTTAAATGGTGTTTCATGTCACTGTTGATCACATAGGACTGGGTATTCTTTATGTTGACAGAGCACTAGACCAGCATTTACAATGTACTCTGTTTGGTTCCTGAACCAAAAAATAAGTAACTAAAAAGTAAGAATACTATAAAACAAATGAGATATTGCCCTAAGCACATTTAAATGCGATTTACCAAAAAGATGTAAGTGTTGGCATAATTTGAATACCAACCCTGTCAGTTATGGGTGAGACCATAAATTTGTATAATTATTATGTGAAATAGTATGAAGGTTGCTCATAAAAATAACAAACAATAATGCAATCTGTGAGCACCGTTTCTGGGTATGTGCCCAAAGAAAATGAGATCAGTAAGTCTGAAAGCTGTTTGTACTTGGTCCAATGTGTATAGCAGCATCAGTCACAGATGCCAAGATACAAAATCAACCCAGATGTCCGCAAAATGGATGAATGTATAAAGAAAAGATGGTGTGTGTACAAAATAAGAAATAACTCACTCCTCAGGGGTAAAGAAAGTTCTGTCATTTGCAACAAGATAAGTAAAGCTTCAGGGCAGTAAACCAAGTAAAAATAAGCCAACCGCAAAAAGGAAAATATTTCCTGGTCTCCTGTAAGCATGCAACCTGAAGGCACACACAAGTTTGAGAGTAATCCATAGAACCTAGAGACGAGCTGAAATGGAGAGCTGGTGATCAGACAGTGTCAGATTTCATCTGAACAGGATAAGTATTTGAGACTTAATATCTTGTATAATATTGAGTTAATAACCATATTTCAAAATTATTAATAGAGCAGAATTTAAACATGCACAACTAGAAACATTAAGTTCCAGAGGTAAGGGTTATGTTAGCTTATTTTAATTATCATACAATGTGCACAGTTACCAAACCATCACATTGTAAATATATATAAATTTATATATTTAAATATTTACATATAAATGTAGCTATTTGTTAAGAAGCTATTGTTGGTAAATATTTTCAGAGAAATTTTATATCCTATATTTTTATATTTATTAAACATGGAGAGATTTTAATGATCAATTGTGATTATTAACCCATTTTTTAAAATCTTCTAACATTTGTGATTTCTTAAAGTACTATTCAATATTTAGGAGCCTACTCCAGTTTATTGAAAGTTGATACTTTAAGTCTGAGACAATAGTGTCAATTCTAGAAAAATTTATCACAAAGATAACATGTGGGAAAGGCCCTTTCCTTCTTTTGCTTTTGAAAACAAGCCCATTTTATTTGGCATTATTTAAACTCATTTTAATTCATATATTATGCAAATGTTATTTTTTACTTTCTGTGTAACCCCTTAATAAAATCACCACCATTTAAAAGTCAAAAGAACAAATGAGAAGCAAAATAAAGTAATAGTCACAACAGAAAGTAATATAGGGCCAACAAAATGTCTCAGCAGGCGAAGGTGCCTGCCACACAGTCCTGATGACCTGAGTTCTGTCCTTAGAACCTATATAAAAGCAGATGACACAGATGACAGGTGAAAACTGAGCCTACAGAGGTGTCCTCTAACCTTCACGTGAGCACACCCCCCCGTAAACACACCATTTTAATAAACTACATTTTTAAGAAAGAAAGTGATATAGAACAAACAAAAGAAAAAGAACATCAAAGTCTTTATTTACAGACAGTACATAAGTAACGATTGAATATTTGACTCAGCGGAAGAATCAATTAATTGTTAACAATACTAGATCAGAGATGGACTTACAAAAGATGTAGAGAACAATCATTTAAAACAACCACAAGAAAGCTGACATTTAAAAAAAAAACTATAAAACCAGTTATATTGATCTTAGTGCACATTAAAGTAACAGAAATAATGACGGTCACTAGAGCACCAAAAGGGAAGACAGACTAAAAAACATGACACAAACTGTAACACAATTCCAATATATCCAGTGACAGAAACCAAAAGTGTAGAGGGCTCATTTCCATAGTGTTAGCTCATTTCCATACAATGTGTGAATCAATAGGACACAATATTGAAATTGATACTCATCTGAAATATGATGTAATTAACATTAGATGCTCATTTATATAAGCTACCCCCTTCTTTTGCCCTTTTTTAAGAAAATAATCTTGGATACAGTTTTTGGACATAGCTCTCTCATCTTTATTTTCCTACTTAGATTATAAATCTCTGAATTACTAGGATAGCAAGTTCTTCTCGACTGATCATTTTCATCCAACAATGCCCCAACAATTCATATTTGTGATTTCTTTTCTTCATGAAGTATTTTCAGCTGCATACAAACACAAAGTAACGGAAGGGCTTGGAAAGATTCAACAAAGGGGTTTTCTTCTTCTAGGATACCTATTTCTAAAAGTCTCACGCAAAATATTTTGTGTTTTATGTTTGAGATGTAGAGTTTGCTAGAAGAAATTCATACGCAGTTCCCCAGTCCTTAATATACCTGTGTGTCCTTTAGAACGTTCTGTAAGAACACCCATAGCCCTACCAGCCAATGGCCTACTAACAGTATTGGCTTAGGTTAATAGCAATGGCTGTTAGTCTGGTAAATGGTCCCCTTTTAAGTAGTCTCTGTCAGTTATCCTCCCCACCAATGACAATGAAGCTGAGTAACGATTATTCAGCAGCCAGCCATTCTAGCATGCAGCAGTTTCAGCTCACATGGCCTCATGTCCTGGCAGTCAGTCATCAAAGGTGCCTAGCCATTGTGTACCTCTTCTGTCTGGCTAGCACACTGGTTTATTCCAGGTAAGCCCGAATAATTCAAGATGCCAGGGTAGAGGCCTGGCTGCTTACGAATGATGAAGACAGAGTGCCCATGTGAATCCTTCCATTGTAAAGCCTGACTCTGCTTATTGATCTCAAGTGGAAATCACAAGAAGAACGAGAGAGAACAGAGACAAAGGCAGCCTCAGACAGAGCAGGGCAAATTGGAGAAGAAATCTGAAAATGGATCCCCTAAAGACAATTAGCTTACTTGTTTCCATGGGCATCTACTGAATTCTGTGCATATTGAGCGGCTTTACTGATAATTAGACTAAAAGGCATTGACCGTCTCTCTACAATCAGTTGCATTCTGCAGAGCACATATTTCCCCTTGTCTTTTGATATGGATTCAGCTTTTATGACACAGGCTGGAAAGAGTTCTTTTGATATTTAAAATAGGAAAGGCAAATGCATTACTTAACATCTGTGAGAGAAGGAATAAATGAAGAAAATCAAATATAAGTCGTTTAATAATTTTCTTCTATTCTGAAATTCTATAATTTTATACACTGTCTCTATGAATTTATTTATAGCTCTACACAGACTTCAAGTTTAGCTTTGAAGAACACATTTGAAGAAGGCAAGACTTGTGCTTTCCCAGAAAAACAAAGCAATTTTTAATTGCTGAAGTTGCAGGGAAACTCCTGATTAACTGATAATGAAACAAACTCAACACATGGAGCATATTTCAAAGAATTAGAGCTGGCCTTCTAACACGGGCAAAAACTAAATGAGTTTCCAAAAAATAGCAAAGTCGAATGGGCATTCCAGCAGTGTAAAAAGACTGGGCTGAGTGACACCAAAGGCTCCTTCCCGAGGTGACCTCATGAAGACCAAGAGCAGAATGGTAAGAGATGCATGCGTCTGTAAAGCAAGAGAGGGCCCTGGGTCTGATTCCTGTTGTGCTGAGAAACATGGCAGCAAAATCTACTTTTGCAACTGGATAAAGCCCTGTAAAATAGCTGTCATATTCAAAAGCTATTACACAAAGACCTTTTAAATATAATTTTACTGATCTACACCCCCTGATTGGAGAAACCGCCACAGACAGTTTCAAAACCTGATTCCATAGAAGTAGAGAGCAGGACCTGAGAAAGGTATGGCAGAAGGGGATAGTGAGAACGGTTAGGAGTAGCCTCTAACATTCTATAACACAGTAAGATAGCAGCGGTTGGCAACAATTAATGGCATATTTCAAAACAGCTAGTAGAGAGGACTTTTTCATCTTTTGTGCTCTTTCCTTTTTTAATTGACTTATTTATTTACATCCAAAACACTGACCCTTCTCTGAGTTCCTCACTCACAGAATCCCTCCCCCATCCCACCTTCCCTTTTCCTCTGAGAGGGTGCAGCTCCCCAATCCCTGGTTATCTCCCACCCTGGCTATTAAGTCTCTGTGGGCGCATGCTCTACCACTGGGGCCAGAAAAAGCAACCCTGTTGGGGAACAAATTCCACAGTCAGGCAACAGCTTTAGGGAGAGCATCTGCTCCAGTTGTTGGGGGTCTCCAGTTGATGGAGACTGAGTTTGTATTTCTGTTGCATATGTGAGGGGGTGGGGGGCGGGGAAGGAGGCTTGGTGAAAATGTGAATGATCGATGTTTGTGGCAATGGATACACCATTTACACTGATCTCATCAGTACATGAGACAGAAATCCATTGAGATACCTGGTGGTGTGGATGAGACTCTCCTGCATGGGCTCCTGCATTTGAGCCCTTCGTTCCCAGTAGGGACTGTTTTGAGGAGGTTCCACATGTGTGGTGGTTTTGAAAGAAGTGCAGCGCTGAAGGCAAGTCTTGAGAATGTGAAGACTTACAGCATTTCTTCTCACTCTTGTTTTGTGATGTGCTTCCAAATGTAGGCACTCAGCATCCTGCTCCAGCTGCTCTCTCTGCCTGCCTTCTGCCTTCTGCCTTCTGCCTTCTGCCCTCAATCTGCTATTATGGACACTCCCTGAAGCTCTAAGCCGAAATAAACTTTCTTTATAATTTGGCTTGGCCGTGGCATTTTATCACAGCGACAGAAAAAGAACTAATACAAAATATCACTCCGTATCTCATAAATAAGTATCATAAATAGATAAAATTATAATTATATAAGCAATCCTTCCTGAGATCGCTCCAAGGTGTGTGTGTGTGTGTGTGTGTGTGTGTGTGTGTGTGAGAGAGAGAGAGAGAGAGAGAGAGAGAGAGAGAGAGAGAGAGAGTATTTTAAAATAAATAGCATCGACATAGAACCTGAAAGACAGGTACTGCTGCTGCTTGTAATAACAGCTTCCAAATGCCATTGTTTACTTCCTCCGGCATCCAGGGTTCATTTGGCGCATAAAGAGATGAAGGGTGAAGAAAGTAGGGTCGCTCAAAATACAATTAGAGCATAATTATGCCTATTTGTACCAGTGAGGTACAAGATAGTCCTAATACCCAGTCCATCCTTTTGTTGACTAACCAGCACCTCTGTCATCTATCCTAACTAAAACACTTAGTTCTGAACCTGGCTTTTTCCTTGGCTTTAGGATGAATGTCAGCTGATGACCATACACTCAGATCTTTTCTCTCAAAGTAAATAGGTATAAGTTTTCAACCCCATCAGAAATCCAGAATGACTGAGTTGACTATAATTGTGGGAAGCACAAAGCATAGCTTCTAAAACTTAGCCAATTTATAGAGACCTCTGAACACCTGGACACTCGCTCTACTTCAAAACGTTGGAGCATCTGTTCTTCTGCCTTCTGGCCCAGGATCATCTGACAGACCTTAGTGCTGCAGAATTATTAAGGGCTGATTACTCTGTCTAGACAGATATAATCAGTCGACTATTCTGCAAGTGTGTCCTTTTCTGAACAGTAATTTGTCTGTAGAAGGAAAGTGGCAATTCTTGCCTAGTGGCTGTCTCACCACAACTGGAGTAACTCCAAGGATGCTCAATTTCTTCTTAGAGTTTAACATAGGAAGCTGTCTGGAGCAGACAGGTCTCTAATGAAAATGAACATTAATACTGAAATGTTTGTCATGTCAATTCTAAGGATTTCTGATGTTTTGAAAACCAGCTATCCATGTAAGGTAATCTGGACTGTTGCCTGTTAACTCCACTCAGCTATTTCTAAATAAAACATAGAGAACACCCTTATAATAAACTCCAAGTCATGAATTTGCTATAGTCCCTTAACTCACAGGCTGACCATCTCAAATCAGTTAAAAAAGTTAAAGAAGGACTGGGTCTAAGCTTTGTATTCCTAAGTGTGTTATACTGGTACAATGCCTATGAGAGTAACAATATTCATCTCACTCTTATATCACTAAGAAGCTCATGCCAATGAAAACCTTAAAATTTGTAAACAAAGTAAATTGGTGCCATTTAAGAATTTATATCTTCATCTTGATATTAATTATACAGATTTCTACTAATAGGTTATGGCTATGCAATAAACCCTAGCTAATCCTCTCTATTCCGACAAAACCACTACTTTTCCCTAGGGAGACAGCCCAACATTTACCACCTTAGTCCCCATGCCCAGGGAATAGGGGCGCTGACTCATCATTAGGAAGGGTGATGTGTAGGAGGAGCTAAGGTGGGAGGAGTACTGAGAGGAAGAAAAGGAGTAAGAAGAGGAGAAGAAGAAGGAGAGGAGAAGCTAGGTGATGAAAGAGAGATAGGGGGGGAGACAGGGAAGCAGAAGTTCATGTATCTCCACCAGTCAAAGATAGTTGATATATCTAGGTTGGGTAGTGGGTTACACCTCTGATTGAACAATACCAAACTTATAAAGCCTATGATTAACATTTCTTAAAAAAATGTATAAATGCAAAAAGGAAAAGGGGGCATGGGATAGGGGTTTTCTAAGGGGGGGGGAATGGGGAAACGGGATGGTATCTAAAGTGTAAATGAAAGATCTAATAAAAAAACAAAAACAAACAAAAAAAAACAAACAAAAAAAAAAAAAAAAAAAAGAAAGTAGGGTCGCAGTTTAGGTACAGAACAGCATGAGCAAACAGCCCTGGGGTGAGTGCAGCAAGGGCAGCCAGCCACTGAGGACAGCACTTAGGGTTACTTGTATGTGTACACTGGGACTGCTTTTCATGGGCTTGGACTCTTATCACAACTTTATTGACTCAAAAATAAAAGATTTTGTCTATTATGACAACTTTTAAGCAGAAAATAACTTTCTACCTTATACAACCAAGTCGATGTATTTTTATTATCTCTTGGCAAAGAATGAACAGTTTAATAATAAAAATCTTGTCAGTTGCACATCTAAAATAATCTGTGCTTTTATACAAAGAATTACATTTCTGACCAGTTAGAGGATACTAGTACCTTAGGGTGCCAACAAAATTAGCACACTGATTAAACCTGGTGTTCTTGTGGGAAGTTCATACTGTCTCCTATTTGTTGACCATGTCAGAATGGTATCACTGAGCCTTTAATTCAGATCTACAAATATTTTTATAATGACATAAATCACTATGAAAATACAAATATTTATTTCCCATTAATAATGTACAAAGTAAATACTACTTAGACATAAATTAGAAATTAATATGCAATTTTCCACTTAATATAACAATTGATTGGTTTTCTACGGAAATTCTGGCAGTACAAATATTAACAACCATTAAAATATTGCAGTCTCCTGACACACAGGCATTATTTAATGCTATATCTGAAATGTTCAGGAAGCAAAACTCAATCAATAGTTCCCTTGAAAGAATCAAATGGAATAAGACATACTTTATATAACATTGGGACATGCTGTTCATTAAAATTATATTACTGAGGCTGGAGAGCTCAGTAGTAAACTATGCTTGATGATCTTCATGGGTTGGGTGGCTCAAAACCACGGGAAACTCGAGCTCCAAGGATCTAACACTTTCCTCTGGGGCACACACACATACCATACACATAAAGGAAATGACATGACTGATGTTGGGCCAGCTGTAGCTCATTGTCCCTAACATAAAGTTCTCCAACACTGAAAGGGTCTAATTATCTGATGTCTCATTATTAATCCTGCTATATAATATTCAAAAACAACATCTAAAACTCATGTTCTCAGGTTAGAAGAGATGGCTCAGAGTGGGGGAAATACGTGCTGTGGACATAAATTCAAATCAGCCCTCACATAAAAACTAGAGCGTACCTGCTCATGTCTCCAATCCTAGCACTGAGCCAGAGACATGCAGATCTCAGGACCTTACTGGTCAGAGAGCCTACCCAACTTTTGGTTCATCAAAAGATCATATGTCAAGGCAGTAAAGCAGAAAGCAGTAGAAAAGACTTCTAATATCTTCCTCTGAACTCTGTATGTGTACATGTAGGCTACATATGCACTACACATATAATCACACACACACACACACACACACACACACACCATTTTTCCACTGTGAAGTATACATCAACTTTCCTGCATCAGAAGCTGGACACCAAGTGCATACCCTAGGTTGCTTAAGGAAATTTCAGTATTATAAAATCAATAAAATATACATATATGTGAAGTTACATATTCAACATCATGTACAGAGAGAAGGTAATGAAATAGAAATGGACTTGTATTATTTTATAATTCTTTGTGCCCATTTACTTTTTAAAACTTCAGAATATATTGCTCTTGAATTGACAAGTCAAGTTTTGACATTATTAGAAAGCTATACCTAACAATGTTTTTACTTACTCCTATGCAAAGAGTGAAAAATCGGTTTTTTAATATTGGATAAAAAAGACATTTTAAGGTCTTTCCACTGTTCTAGAGATTCACTACTCAAGGTTTAGTCCATGGCAGTCAACAGACATCTAAAGGTACAAATGAACCTGTTTTAAACTAAAAACATAGGAAAGAAATGGGAAGGACATCAACCAACAAAATGAAAAGGCAAGCTGTAGACAGAATGAACATCTTCACTAACCATGTATCTGATTGGAGGTTAATATCCAAAATAAGGAATTTAAACAACACATTAACCAGGAAAAAATAGCCCAGTTCAAGAGCAAAAGTAAACCCTATGTCTAAAGTAAAAGGAAATCCCTATACAGCACTGGTGGGAATGTAAAGTCATCCGGTTACTGTGAAAATCAGTATGGAGAGTACTCAGAGAAACTAAAGCTAGGTCTGCATTGTGACCCTCCTGTACTACTTCTCATTATTGTCCCCAAAGACTCCACATCAACATATCATAGAAATATTTGCAGGTCAATGTTTGCTGCAGCCTTACTTTCAGTAACTAAGTTGAACCCACCTATGTTCCTAGCAACTGAGGAATGGGGGGAAATGTCATATACACACTAGATAAGGTTAACATTTAGATTGGTGGATTGAATAAAACAAATCATATTCCTTAGCATGGCTGGACATTTTCCAATCAGAAAAAGGAAGCAATGGCATAAAGATTTTGACTCTTATCCAAGTAGGATAGAATTCTTCATACCTGCCTTCAAAATAGAATATTGATATTTTCCTGATTTTATGCTTTCGCTTAACCATCTTTTCTTCTCAGGTCTGGAGCTCGAGGTTCTTTAGATTAAATATTTTCCACCTGAGTGTCCGGCTTCCCCACTGCCTCTGCAAATACCAGAACTAGCAGACCACAATAATTAAATTAGTAGTTTCTCTTCTTAAACATACACACACAAACACAGAGAGAGAGAGAGAGAGAGAGAGAGAGAGAGAGAGACTATTTGAGTAGGTAAATAGATATGTAGATGTTGATATATAGATGATAGATTAACAGAGATAATAAGTTCTATTTCCACAAAGAATTTGAACTAACCCCCACGCCTGTTGTCTTATCTTTGACTATTTGATGTGGATAATCCCTATAGAATCTTTGCTCTTCTAGTTAAGGAAGATGCCAGATTGACTATGGAAGACTTGAAGGTGCAACCCAGAGAACAGCACTGTGAAGAAATAAAAAGCCAGCTCTCAAGCCTAACTTTAGAATTTGATTTGACACCCCTGGACTCAGTAATCTTGGACTTTCCCCCTCTGGGTTAGTTTCCTCATCTTCTTTGTAAATCGGACATTATTTGAGCAATTATAAAGGCATAAGGTATTTAAAACAGAATCTGGTTTGTAGCCAACCCTCAGTAACTATGAGCAGTTGTTACTATTCTTGGTGCAAAGTTCATATTACAGTTCTAAAACTCTTCTAGCATGAAACACACAATATCCATTAGTTTTTAGAACTACCTCAATTCAGGCAACTGAAGACACATGATGAAAAAAAAAACACAATCTTTTCTGTGAACCTTTGATGTAAACATGGTATGTCACTGATCCCAACTTTTAAAGTTTAGGGTTTTTTTTCTTGTGTCCTAAAGTCAAGATAACACTGTGTAACCTGACTTCCTAACATTAATCTTGTCTGATTTTTCAAAAAAAAAATTTAGTTCACTTATAATTATCCATCCATTAAAGTGTTCAGTGTTTAAGATACACCATGAATATATGTGGTTCCTGACCTTAACCATCCCTCATTAACAGAGGCAATTATTAGCATGGAAAATAACACAGCGGCCAAATCATTAGTAGCCTTTTCTAGCCACTGCAGGCTTTAAATTCCAGAATCAGCATGATCAAATAGAAGAGACTTTTAGAAATAGAAGGCAGTGCAAGGAAAAGTGTCAAGGGCAGAACTGGCCAGTGTAATTACTTGATTCTTATCTAACAGTTGGCGTTCTCTGATGCACAGCTGCATGGATGGTATTTGGGAGAAGAAAATTCAAAACTTGATCGACAGACTGCATTAGAAAACACTATACTGATTTCATATTATGTGTATCGAGACTATTACGGCTGACAAGGATATTAAGAGGCTTTATCACATGGGAAAGCTCCTGCACCAACTCTGATATCATTTTAAAGGGAAATGGTATCATTTGTCTGTTGAATGAGATTGCATATTCCTGCAGCTCTACTTCAGAGTCACAGTGTCCATGTTATCACTGCAGGTCCAGGATTAAAAATCCGAGCTAATGAGTTGTTGCCTCACCCCAGGCATGAGAGAGAGGAATCCTTTTAGATTTCATCTGCCTGGACTTAAATGAAGCAGCTGCTGGGCTTTCTTTGCTTCCATAACTAATTAATAGCACACAGAGAGACAGACCTGGTCACCTTCAGGGTCAAATATCTGAGAAGAGGAACATGTACCTTCTAGTACCCACTCAGCTCTAATCTGATCCCAGAAAAGCGGCCTGTGTGTCTATGACCAACCATGTCAGAGCTGGTCTTTACCCCAGTGGCATCAGTCAGTGTGCTCCAGAAATCCCTTGGCAAGCTCTTTGGAGTAGGTTACTACTCCAGTCCACTGATGGTTGTATTTTGCCTCATTTGGGGTAGTAACACAATAGTCTCGCTGCTTTGCAGATTGACCTCCCAACAGTAATTTGTTCCACCATTAACACTTCTATTTCACCTCCTCACCTACAATTAATGGTTTTTTCACCCTCAGCCCACATGGAACAGCAAGGATGTCAGAGGCAACAGAAACCGATGTGACAATTTTGAAAGTGAGGCAAAGCTGAGCAAGTTATGAGCTCTTTGTGTGTTACGAACTATGCTACTGACCCACCCTCGAAACCCACATATTGAAGCCTTACTGACCAGAGTGAAGAGGTTCGGAGATCAGCCTTTGGGAGGTAAGTCAGGTGAAAATGGTAGGAGGGAACAGGAGCCTGGTCTAGCTGTCTCCTGAAAGGCTCTGCCAGAGCTGACCAGTACAGATGCGGATGCTCACAGCCAACCATCCAGCTGAGCACAGGGACCCCAGTGGAGGAGTTAGGGGGATAAAATGTAAGTAAATAAAATAACCAGTAAAAAAAAATTTAAGAAAAAAATGCTCAGCGGGTGTGGGCTGGGAGATTATATGAGAGAGATCATAGAGCTAGCCTGAGCCTCACTTGCCCCTTTGCCCCTCCTACAAAACAAAAGGCCTTTGACTCCATGGGAGGGAGGAGCGAGGAGTGAGCCCTCTCTGCAAGGAAGGAAACAACTCCTCATGAGGAAACAAATATAGTAATTGCATTTTTTTTTTAAGAAAACGTCTGTCATTCAATTGAGAACATAAGTTGTTTTATTTACTTTTTGGTTACTTTTTTAGGGTATGCATACAAAGCATCTTATGTATGTATGTATGTATGTATGTATGTATGTATATATATGTATATATATATATGTATGTATGTATGATCTTATTTATAAGTAAATGTATATAAATATATTAGTAGTCATCTCCTAATTATTTTTATTCTCTTTCCATCCATTGCCCACTGCCCTGTAAGGACATCCCCTTCCCTCCAACTGGTTCTCTTTCTTCCCCCTGTTAATCCCTCTTCTGCCTTCTTATCACATGCATCCCATTACTTCCTCAGTTTTCATTCTTTTAGATGTCTTCTTTCATCTCATTAAATCCCTCCTAGTTTGGTGACCAATAAACACACATATAAATACATATAAATCATATATGCACACATATATGTGTGTGTGTATGTATGTATGTATGTATGTATGTATGTAATTTTAAGTCCAGGTTCCACACATGAGAGAACATGTGTCATTCATCTTTCTGAGTCTGTGTATTTCAGCTAATATAATCATTCTCATATCCATCTGTTGCCCTACAATATTTTTATTTTTATATTTAATTTTTATTTTTTATGACATAAAATTCCATTCTGTCTACAAGCCACATTGTCCTTGTCAGTTCAACTATTGTCTGTGTTTGTCTGCTCATATGTATACAGCAGTGATAAACAGGAAAAGAGGGACTTCTGTGTTACACTGACTCACAGTCCTTTGGGTATATGCTCAACAGCAGTATGTTTGGGTTATATGGTATTCTATTCAGTTTTTGATGAACTTCCATCCATTTCCAGAGTCCCAGCACAAGTTCACGTCCTAACCTATTTTAGAACTTTGACCTTGGGCTTCCCAGTCTCTAAGATTGTGAGCAGTAAATTCCTATTTTGTAAGTCAAACATTCTGTGGTACTTAGTGTGGCAGCCTGAAGTGACCATTAGGACATAAAATAGACATAATGCCATCAGTCTGATTTATAAATCTTTAATATATAAACATTTTTTATTTATAAATCTTTTTGTGTTATCTACTATCCCTGGAATATGAAAATAATTGCTTTATGTGTTTACATATTTATACAAAGACCTACAAAAGTATGAACTTTAAACTAGATGTAGAAATGCCTTAATTAACATTTTATAAAAGACTACATTGCATCAAAACAAAAAATTTTTAAAACAATATGTGCAGTCATTATAAATTTAAGAAATATGTTTTAAGAAGTAGTAGGGCTACCCAATACAAAAAGTCCAATGTAGAATCAGTTTAATTTAAATAAATCATTTCCAGCCATTTGGTCAAATAAGTTAATCTCTTATAGATCATACAATACTAGGTAGATCGTGTTCAAGGTCTTGGGGCACAAAGACATCAGCCGCATCTTTAATGGGCTTAATCTCTCGCATCTAAAAACCTCTAATGATCACTCAATATAATCCTTCAATAATTAATTTATCTGGACCCATAATAGTACAACTCATTATTGACGCTATCTTTCAAATTCTCACACATGCTATTTATTGTGACTTCAAATACATGCTGTAAGATGTGTATCCTTATTTTTTAATTCAGCATTTCTCCATAAATAGAGATAGGAATCAGTTTAATTTCAGTTAAAACAGCCTAGCAATGCATCAAAGGGTTGGAAAAAAGAGGAAAAAGAAAAGGCTGAATGCAAAAGTTATTCCATTTTTTGACTAAATTACACAAAAGCAGACTATTAAAAGGCTCCCAGGCTGTGTCCAAGGCTCTCTGCTGGAGATAATCAAACACAATCTGCTTGTCACACATTCAAACTCAATGCAACCAGTGAAGTGATCCAATATCTATCCAGAGCCAGAAGTACCACTTTTATATGGTACGTCATATATCATATATCATGCATTTATTGTTTTGTAAACTCAAATTTTTATTAAAAGAAATTCTTTCCAATGCATTATTTAATCTCTTAATAGCATCTTCCAGCTGAGAAAAATGTATTTTCTTCTCCAAAGACTATTTGAGTCAAGAGCTTATCTTCGCTGTCTTCCCATTTGTCTAAAGAAAACTGTGATGTCTTCTCAAAGATGCCTAGGGGAAGGTAAAATGAAAATTTAACAGTAATGGCATCATAGGCTGGAAGGCAGAGAAATGTTTCACCAACCTGGGAAAGAGGAAAGAGCTACTGGGGAGAAGGCATCTGTGTGCAGGGTGATCATGTATGTGGACAAACATGTAACATATGAGTACATGTGTAAATGCGGATGGAAAATGAGGTCAGTGTTAAGCACCTGTGCTTAGTGGCACTGAGTAGGTGCTTGGTTGTTGGAGTTACAGTATCTCTATTCAAATAAAAGACATCTTGTAGATCCTGTTGAATGAGATTTTGCAAGAAGAATCCTAATATCTTGAAGTTATAATAATTCAGTTATATTGTTGACATAAACCAGTTTTATACTTGGGAGCTTTTATTTTTAATTCTATATAACCCTAACCCTTGATTTCGTTTATTCTCACCTCTATCATTCCATTGGTCTTAGCATCTCAAAGCCCTAGGAGCAATGGCAAGTGTCTTTATGTCAGAAGTACTAGTAGTTAGCCAACGTAGCCACTCAGTAACAGTGCACAAAGATTCCATGAGAGCCCACTGGAGTTCACTGGTCTTCTTCCTTTCTTTGTCCCCCAAAATGCTTTGATGTCCTTACTGCCAGTCCTCTGATCCAGCTTAGACACTGAGGTTCAGCTCTACAGTCACTCTGGATCTTGTTCTTTTGATTTTACATTGGTGAGTTCAACTGACAAGTTCCAGGCTTACTTAAAAGTAACGTTCCATCCACACCTCGCCTGCACCTAACTGGCTGCAAGCATGTGAGAGTGCACAAAATGTCTGTCTCATTTTAGAAATGAGTTTCTTCAAATGAGCTCACAATTCCTCTCAGAATTTCCATGGGAAACTCATTCAATCCTTCTGGATAAAAACATACCTGCTTCCTTCCAAACCTCTAGCATCTCCTGTGACTTCATCGCTCTCTGCATGTAATGTTAGTTCCTATTGTGAGACTCGGAAGACACCTAATGCATTCAGTCTGCACAGCCAAGACTGCCACCCTGCTTCCTTTCTGGTACTTTTATGGATGGACTGCCCCTACACCTAAGTCAACTCTTCCTTTATGAGTTGAACTCATCTCTCCTGCCTATTCTAGGACACGTGTCTAGAAGTTCTTGTTTCTCTTGCATCATGCATCTCTTGACTATTTCATTCTCATCTGCATGAAACTATGCAATCGCTTTATCTAAAGAGTGTCTCTTTCTCCCCCCACCTCTTCTTCTTCCTCTGCCTCTATATCATGTACACGTATTTACACACACACACACACACACACACACAACACACACACACACACACAGTACACATATATATGCTATAACTAGTATCCAAGTTTCCACTTTTTTCTTTACCTATTCATGAAACTATAGCTAAGTGATACTTTAAAAAATAATTTCAAATCATGTCTCTACATTTGTCAAGACTCTCTGCATTTCCTCCTTGACTTAAAAGCAAGTTTTTAATAATGGCCTACAAGGCTTTCTATAATCTGACTCTTTTTACTTCTCCAACGATTCCGTGTTATTATTTAAACCTTGCTTATTCTGCTCTGATCACGTTATCCTCCGCACGTACCAGGATTTTCCCATCTCAGAATCCTTTGCATCCCATCTAAAATTTTCTTACCCCAGACAGCCCAAGAATCACTCCCCGACCCTCAACCATCCGGTCATACATTGCCTTCCTGAGGCCTGCTGCTATGGTTCAAACGCTGGTGTCCCGCTAAATTTCTTCTGTTGAAATGAAGCTTCTAATGTTAATAAGTGAGGGCTTTAGGCCATAATTAACTAATATGATTAATAAATCATATAAGTAAAAAGATAGAAGGCATCGGCTTGGCCTTTTGGGCTGTATGACATGTGGCAAGAGGCCCCTCTATAGGGAAGAATGGAAGCCTTTATGAGGTGCTAAATCCTCTGGGATCTTGATATTGGGCATCCAACGCTCTATATACAACTGTAAGAGGTAAATTCATTCTATTTAAAAACATCTAGGATTATTTTATTTTAGCAATAAAAACAGGCTAATAAGCCATTGTTGCCTCCTCTGTTTTAACTGACAAAGCAGTTTCCCACCTCTCCAGTGTTCTTTACTCTTGTTCCTGTTTCACATTTCTCTGCTGAGGCCCTGGGACTAGGGCTGTCAGCTAAAGCACAGGACACTCAGTCAAAACTGAATTTCAACTCATTGACAGGTTTCAGAAGCTCACCTGTGGTGTGGGATGGTCCTTGGCATTTGATATAAAAATGAACAATTTTATTCCCACTGGATTATTTAGAATTTGAGTTCTCTGTATAGCTTCCAACATAAGCATTAAATGAGAAAAATCCTAATTTCATGATTTATTTTAAAATTTTAATGATTTTTTTCTATACCAGTATTTGTAAAATGCTTGGATTTTCAAGCACACAAAGAATACTGCATCTCTGAAAAGTATTCTACAACATAGAGTCTATTTGATCATTACAACTGGAAAGAGTTCATATGTTCCTTCTTATATTGTTGGTTTGATATTCCATAAATTCAAAAATTTATACATTTTGAACATATGTCCACTGAATTTTGTAACAAAAAGAGGCATAAAGCATGATTTAAATCTAAAATCACATTCTCAGCATGCTGGGAATCGTTGCAAACAAAGCTTCCCTAAAAGATCCCTTAATAAACAAAAACCTGTGTATATTGGTCAACAATCTGACACTGGAAATTCTAATAGTTTGGCACCTGAAAAAATATTTTGATTGAGAAAAATTACATAGACAAGACAAATACAATTACAATGCATGTATTGTAAATAGATTAAAATATTGTCTTGCTGGCTTTGTTTTAAAATAAAAAAATAAAATTTTACTTAAGTTATTACTTTACAATTTCATCCATGTACATAATGGAATCTGACTGTTCTCCTTTCTTATCTCTCTCTCCCACCCCTGCTACCCTACTCTTCTCCCCATAAGTAACATTCCCACATTAGCGTCTTCTTGCTTTGGGTTCTAAAACACCAAGTTTAATCAGAGTTATACAGTTTCACGTTAGGGACTTTGGAGCTCTTTATTGGCGTCTGCTGGCTCACCAGTAAGAACACAAGTGAAGACAACGGCTGTCCCTTCCTCAGAATCAGTCAGTGCCCAATAGCACAAGGCCCCTTCAGCATCTCCTCAGTTCACGATTGACTGTTAACAGGCCCGGATGCATGCAGCCCAGTTCAGGCAACTTTAGGTGACGCCATGGTTTCTGTGGCTGTATCAGGACAAGAAGTCAGCATCTCACAGGTCTGCATTCTGTCTTCTACATGCTCTCACATGCTCTCTACACCTCTTCTGCAATGTTCCCTGGTTCTTGGGTGGTCCCCTATCTTCATCATCTTAAGCAGTCATGAGTCTGCAGTCATTTCTGTTCCCAAAGAAGAGCTTCTCTAATTAACGCTGAGAGTAGCATTGGTCTATGGGTATAAATAAATTAAAATGAACATTTTAGTGGACGTATTTGAACTTTTGTTAATATCTTAGTCAACAGAGTGGCCAATATGATATTTCTTCTTTTCAAATTAGCAAGTCTTGGTAAATAAATTTCTTTTAAATCATATTTGTATTATGAAATTTTTCTCCCTAAACACTAGATTATGTACTTAGCCACAAACCTTTCTTTCTTTAATGTTTCTTAGAAGATTAAAGTCTTCCTCTCTGTGATTTGTAATCAGGATAAGGAGATAGATACATCATTAAAAAGAAGAATGGATTCAGGTGTGTAGAAGAGGGTGTCCCTGAGTTAGTGCCTATAAGAAAGGATTAGAAGTGTAACAGGAGAAACACTCACTTTTTGATGCCTGAAAAAAAAAACTCATGGAAGAAATAGAACTGTAACCATTATAGATTTTTACACCAGGAACATCATATGCTTTCTGGGATATGAATGTTCTCCCTAGAGTTTAGTTTTCAGATTGCTCATCGGCATGTCCTGCAAGGCTTCTGGAAACCTCGCTGGGGTGATATGCAAATGAAGAGATGACAGATATACATGCAGAAAATCTGGGGTCAGTTGGGGGTGCTCAGTGTGGTGGAGGGTAGGTACATGGTCTGCTACCTGGACACTTGTCAGGTTTATTTTGTGCAACCCAAGGAGGAGGGGTTAGCTAGTCTCCATAGGAGGTCTCTGTAGGTGAATTCATACTATAAAGTTCAAGAGAGTGAAGCTGTGGTTCATAGTTTCTACATACATTGGTTAGTCATTCATAAACAGTTGCAACTGGATCAGAGGAAGGCTCTACCATCACTCTGAGCCCCACCTAAGCAAGCCTTTGAGGCACTGATGTCCTTGACATGATTCTCCTTGTGCCAATCATCTGCTCCTTACACATTCCTTCAGAGTTGTCTCCACTCTCCACTGCCCATGGCTGTATATAACTTTCAAATATTCAGGCTTTGGTTAATCATATTTTAATTCAATTTCTCGTATCAAGACTTTCAATTCTTATTTCACTGTGATAGTTAACTTCAACTAGCAACTTGGTTAGACTGTGAGATGCCTATGAGATTAGTAAATTCTCTACAGAGATCTCCCATGAAGACCAGCTAACCCCTCCTCCTCGGGCTGCACATAATAAAGCTGACCTGGTTCCAGGTAGCAGAATAAGTACCCTCCATCACACTGGGCACACCCCACCCTACCTCTATCATTTCTTCATTTACATATCACCCCAACAAGGTTTCCAGAGCCACGCCTTGAAGGACATGACAATGAGCAATTTGAAAAGTAAACTTAAAGGAGGACGGCTGTGTGTCACCTTCATATTCCAGAAAGCATATGGTGTTCCTGGTGTAAACTTGTATTTCTGGGTGTGTCTGTGAAAGCATTTCCAGGGGAGATTAACTTAATTCACTGAATGCAGGTAGCACCATCCAGTAGGCTGAGGCTTAGGTGAAATGATAGGAAAAAGAGGGAGCTGATGGCGTAGGCATGCTTCTCTCTCGGTTTCCTGGCTGCCACTGTGTGAGCTGCTCCACACACCACATCCCAGCACGGATGGACAGAAGCTTCTGAAGCTGTGATCAGATAAAAATTCACTTCCTTACTTTTCTTTCTTAGGCACTTCATTAGAGTAATGAAGCATCTAACACATTCAGTTTAGAGGTTTTACACACACCCGTTCTTCGTCAACATGCACATTTCTGCAATTCCCATCATGAGATTTATTATTCTGAGGAGTTCTCCACATGCACATATTTCTAATTTAAACAGGGTTCCACAGCTCCCTGGTCGTGTTTTAGTTCCTGTATTGGTTATCTTTCATAGTTATTTCAGTATCAAACCTAAACTGAGTTTTGTTATGTCTTTATTGAAAACACACAACTGGCAAAAATAGAAATATCACCAAATTGTTTGGGGAAAGATGGTTTTCAGGGCTGCTGAGAAGTCTCAGCAGATGACAGTGCTACCAAGACTAATGACCTGACTCATGTTCCTGGGACACACATGATAGAAGAGAGAGCTGAGTCCTTAGAAGTTGCCCTCGAATCTCATACATGGGCTATGGCACGTTTGTACCTGCGCTCTTACACTCAAGCAAGCACAATAAATAAATGTTTTTAAAAATTAAAGAAATATGGTTTACATTGTTTTTGATTCAAATACTAGCATGCTGCAGATGAAGATTCTTGCTATTCTAGATTTAAAACTCCTAAGCACTCAGGCAATTACTGTGTATTTCAGAAATCACCTGATAGCCATTTTTCTACAATTGAAAGAGCCATTTATTCTGAAACCCTGAGTAGAGCTCTGAAACGCAGGGCATGGGTCACTCATGATTTCTGTTTTCCCCTCAGCCTCTCTAATTACCTACACTGTTGCTTTGTCCCTGAAGGACCCCCATTATGTTATAGAGTTTAGAGGTTATTCATAAAATGATTGTAGAAATTTAATATATTACCCCAGTGGACTTTTTCACTTTAAAATAAATACAACACAAAAGGCCAATGCTTTATCCAAAACATGAATGACTATAGGTAGAATAAAGTCGGGTGTTTTAAGGGTGTGGGGAGTGAGGATTTTTTATAACTATAAAGAGGATACATCCTGTTATATCACTCATTTTGCATGAAGCAGTTTGCCATCTATTTCTTTTAATGAATGAGCCGTACTAGTTGTAATGAGGATAGTTACAGCTAATGTCAGGGTGTTGATAAGTGTTAATAGTTGCTATTTACTGCATCCTGGCCTAAACATTTAAAATGTATTGTCATGTAATCCATATCATTTATATTTTAAAGATGGAGATGATAAAGCCTCAAGGTGTTAGGAATGTACCCAAAGAATTCAAAACAGAGAATGTAATTAGCTGTATCAGGACTGTTAAATGTTCCCCAGGGAAGAACAGGCAGTGCTTGTGAGCAGAGTGCCTGAGAGGGATTTTTTCTTAACCAGAATGCTTTCAGAGTCCTCAGAGGTATCATGATCTTTTATTCATCTGTCCTCCACTACCAGACCCAGGATCTGGCTGCACTTTTCTATCGGCTATAGACACTAAAACACCATCACACTTCATCCCTTTTCTCATATACATCTTTTTCCCTCCCCTGTACCAATCCATTCCTTCAAAATTGGGAAACAAGCTGAGGTGCTACATACCTCTCCTGTGAAGTTCCAAAAGGATATGGTTAACTCTATATGCTTTTAGTACAATCAACTACTAAATGACGCATTAAATGTCTACAAATATTACACACCGCTTTCTCAAAGCAATTTGCTTTGAAACACATGTTCTCGAAAACTTAAGGCAGTGTCAGCCTTAGATAATACAATCCCAGAGGTGACAAGACCAAAGCCCAGCATGTTGTAGAGACTGAGATATGGTCAGTTTGTTCCAGCATAGAACCTGAGTTTTCTGACTTCTCATCCAACCTACACAGCAAAACTTCTTTTGAACTTTTTTTTTTAATTTTTCAGATAATGAGGATAAAGAAGGAACACAAAATCTGGCACTCTTGCTTCCTTATTTTTTCCTTTACTAGAGTCAAGTTTCAAGCATCCTTGTGTTAACAGCCGTGTCTTCATCTCTTGCTGCTATCACACCTATAGCAAGATAACCCACTGAGGGGAGAGCTGCACCTCTTTCCCTGAAGGAAAAGTCTGGGTATTAGTTCATGTTCATGATCTAAGCAACATCTTTATTTCACCAGGAAAATGAGTGGAGATTAGTGAGGATACTTGGTTTCCTGCCCTTCGCACCACATCAAAAATTTCTACCTTCTTCTAGTTGGAAGTGAAACTCTTAAGGGTATTTTTAAGATGTCCAATATTGTATGACTTCTGTTGTTTTTACATTTTTGTAATAAGAAGAAAGATGAAGCAGAAGAAGGATGGGCAGAGGGTCATGCAATCTCTCCTTTGGAAGCAACATGTTGTTCTGGCTACGAGAGGAAAGAAACAGAAGCACAGAGCCACGGGCTGAGCAAAGGGCAGGCCTAGCATTCTAGATAGGTTTTGCTGACAGTTTTAAGAAATCTCATGGTCGGGCTGGAGAGATGGCTCAGCGGTTAAGAGCACTGGCTGCTCTTCCAGAAGTGCTGAGTTCAATTTCCAGCAACCACATGGTGGCTCACAACCATCTGCAATGGGGTCTGATGCCCTCTTCTGGTGTGTCTGAGGAGAGTAATGGCGTACTTATATACATTAAGAAAAAGCAAATAATAATAATAAAAAGAAATTTCATGGTCTTTTAACTCAAAACAAGATATTGTGTCAGAGCCATGGGAAATCTAAGACACCTTTGACTCTAAGACAAATTGTTCAAGATGGAAATAAGCTTAGTCAATGCTGACACCCAAGTGTCACAATGACTTTTCTTAGAGAATGATCTATAGAATATCTATAGCTTTTACCTTCTTTTTTAAGCATGAAACTAGACACATCATTTGACATTGCTTTCATTTATATAACATTATTGCTTCTTCTAGATTATTCCTCTTTATGATCTGCTGTTTGGGGAAATCTTAGTTGAAGTGGAGTGTACGTCACTCAAGTGGGATTGACAGTACCCTGCCTACCAGGGATGTTCCTCAGTGGAAACACCACAGTTTTTACAGAGTCAAAGCAATTCCATAGGCATTTCCCAGGACCTATAACATGCAGAAGAGCTTAAACTAAAGCATGAATAATAATGAACACACAAAGGCTGTATGCCTTAAGCTGTTTTCTTAAGTTGAACCAAAGCACAAGAGGAGTGAATGTTACATGCAATTCAAAATTCATTTCAAGATAAGCACCAATGATACATTATAAATACATTAAATAATACAAATATGCGTAAAGATAAAACATTATTATGCTCACAAAATTAGTCAATATAAAGTCAAAGCAGAAAAAAATCTAAAACTCTCCTAAACTATGAATATACTGGAAAATAATTTTGTAACCAGGATAAAGAAAGTTGCCTGACAAGAAAGTAATTGGTAGGGTGAGAATGTGTAGGACTGACCTTCTATTCATACATAGAAATTGGTTTCCTTCAGTGATTATTTTATTCAAAAATCATCTGTTGAGTGCTATATGAAAGGCATTTTCATATAAGAAGGTGAATCTAATGTTTATGGAGCACCCCATGTAGCAGGAACTCCACATATTGACTTCACCAAACCTTCATAATAATTCTCTAAGGTAAATTTTACTCTGAGTCACATGAGATTTCCATTTTGTGGGTCAAAAGGCTGAATATTGGCAATTCATAGAGTATGACCTGAAGGTTAATGTTTTCATTTCATGGGTGGCTCAGAGAAATTAAATTTGTTTAAACTTATACAGCAAATAACTGGCAGTGTTGGGATTTCGCTGCTTGCTCTTTCTTAGCCTCCCATTGTATTTTACTTCATCTAAGGTGATGATGATTAAATCAGAGGTCTCCACCCCAAACTATAATCCGCTGCCCTCACCCCCAGTCAATCAATAAACTTGAGTACTTGGAATGTCTTACCTTTGAAGTATGTGAGTTTACCAAATACACCTTTTTCTACAAACCACCACCCTTCTTTCATTGGATATACACTAATATTCACCATTTGTCAGAACCAATATCTTGTAATGTGATCAGAGAAAAATCACAGGCATTTATGAAGATAAAATTATAAACTCATTATAACCAATGCCAGTTCTTAGTTACTGTCTTTTTGCTGTAAAGAAACACTATAACCAAGGCAACTCTTATTAAAGAAGGCATTTAGTTGGGACCCTACTTACGGTTTTGGATGGCTAGTCCAGAAACAGCATGGTAGGAAGCAAACAGGCATGGCACTGGAGCAGTAGCTGAGAGTCTCACACCTCTGGCAGCAGACAGAGACAGACACAGAGACAGAAACAGAGAGAGATATAGAGAGAGACCGAGAGAAACAGAGAGACAGAGAGACATAGATACAAAAACAGAGAGCAGAGAGCAACAGAGAAAGACAGAGATAGAGCCTAAGCCTGCCTACCCACCCCAGTGACACATCTCCTCTAACCAGGCTATATCTCCTCCAAAAGGATACACCTCCTAACCTTTTCCAAACAGTTTCACCAACTGCAGACCAAGCATTCAAGGAGCCTATGAGGTCTATTCTCACACCAACTACCACAGGACATGTTAGAAAAAAACTACAGGTCAGCCTTCTGCCAACTCTACTATACCTGTTTGTATTTGACTTCATTCTCTGATAGTAGCTCCCTGAGGTCAAATTCTGTTTTTTTGTTTGTTTGTTTGGTTGGTTGGTTTTTTGTTTTGGTTTTTTTGGGTTTTTTTTTTTTTTTTGCGATGTAGAGAACACCTATAATTTTTATAAAATAAAACAGTAGAGTATTCCCATCATAAGTGGTGGTGATCAGAAACACCAGGACTGGACAGTATGAAAAGATACTCTGCTTCTTCTCCAAAACTGCATTCATTCACAGAGCTGTTTTCCACATCCTTCCCATGCACAGGGTATGCTAGATGTTGAATGACATGGCCCATGAGTCCTCTAGGAAGAAAATAAAGACAGGCTATGGCCTGGAAAATAAAATATGTTAAAAGAACAGTAGAGTTTCATGGCTCTCACATATGCAGGTAGATCAAATTCTCCTGGAGGCCTCGCTCATTAAATCGGGAATCGTCGGGTCTATATCAGAGTTTCTAATGCAATGTATAGAACTGGAGCCCCAGAATGTTATACTCACACTGCTCAACCTGCAAGCATACTTTGAAAGTCTGTAGAGTGAATCATTAAAGACTGGAAAGGCACCGGGATCATTAACTCTGGCTGACTCAACCCACAGAATCTAGCCTATCTGAAATATAGAGAGCTAGTATGCTACAGTCCTTGATGCTTTGAAGGCACGCTAGCTCCATGCAACCCGAAGCTTCTCTTGGCTCTGATCAAATGCTACCTAACACACCCTAAGAATCCGGCAGAAGCGGAAAGAGAGACCAACCATCTATACATTAGATTTAGGCACATTTCCAATGGAGTCATTCCCTAATCTCTAGTTTTCTTCAGTTTGTCTCTGATGAATTGCTTATTAAGAAAAAAGGAGTCTATAGGACCCTTTGCAGTAATTAACTTCCTGAAGGCACTCAAGTGTCTTGTTGCTTCATAAGCCCTTTCCAGAACTCTCAGATTCGTAATATGACTATGAAAGTCAGCACAACTTTCTTTCATAATTACTTAACTTCTTGTTCCCAATGATCTATAGAAATCAAATTTTGTAAGTCTCTACCAGCTAAAGCTAGTTTTTAATCTACTATGATATCCTTGTTTCCAAGGATCCAAGTTAAAATGGTACAACACATTTGTATCACACACTCTCACCAATGGGTCCCATCAGCATATCTGAACCTCAGCGTGGGTTGTTGATTTAAAAAGTGAGAGGTCTGAGGTTTAATCAATATTTTCTACATTGATTAATGGACCTTGATCCATATACTGCAGCTAAGTGCAATGTTCAGAAAGCACATTCAATGAGGTAGGATCACATTTATCTTTTTTATCTTACCAAGTAAGAAAATGGAATCAATAAAGGGAGCAAAGGGCCTAATGAACAGCCCTCATGATGCAGACTGTGATGCCTGACAGAATTTGAAAAGTACAGACCTTCATCTGAAAAGAGAACTAAGGCTAAAAAGATATCTCAGACATTAAGAACACTTGTTGTCCTGCAGAGGAACAAGGTTTCATTTCCAGTATCCACGTGGTTGCCCACAACCATCCGTAATTCCAGTTCCAGGGAATTCCTCTCCTTCCCTGGATCTACACACACACACACACACACACACACACACACACACACAAAACACTCATACACATAAAAATAGATAGCATTTTTTAAAAGTCTTATAGTCCACATGCCTATCTGTCTATCTGTTGTTACCTCTTTCCTGTTCTATGAACAGCAGCAACCCAAAGAGTTTACTGTTCAGCTCAGCAATGGTGCTAGTCATGTGATAAGCAAAGGGACTAATAGCCAGAGGACTAAAACCAAAGAAAAAAGCAAGACGAAGCAAGATGACAGAGATTTTCTTATTATAAGAGACAAAAGTCTTATAACACCATATTTAAAAATTATAATAATGTCATTATATTCTCTCTTGGATTCTTCCCCTTATAAAGAATTTCCAGTATTCTGTACAAACATGGGCAAGAGCCTCACGGTTCTTTCTGCTGCCTCAGATGAAATCAAAGTACTGCTGAATTTTAAGCATAACCTTCAAATGCTTATAGCTGTTCACAAAGTACCATGGTGAATTACAGAAAAGGATGAAATTTGTATCAAAGAGACACTTGGATTACTTTTATGTTTTTATGATCGTATCAGTTTTGAAAAGAATGTAATCACTGTCAATGTAGGACACATCTAAAATAAAATACTTCAATGTTTAAAATAAGAGTTGCTCCAACTATTAAAAGACAAACCACTTTCCCACAAAAGATAGAGAAGCCTAAATTTTCAGATCAACAGAAATGACTCTAAGATATCAACATGCCAGGATATCTGAACACAGAATCATCTCTCCCAAAATAGTTTCTCTTAATTTATTCTGTTTTTATGATATGCAGTAAAGCTAAAAGTAAACATAAAAGCAAACACGATTTGCATTTGTGTAAAGTGTCAATAATTTAGAATCAATTAAATTATACTTTCATCAATAGAGCATAATGGGACCAATGTTCATCCTATCTCCAAAAAATAATTAAGTAACACAAATATGGTTATAAGACACATTTAATGACTTTATTATGTAATTCTTTGTATGTAAATGATACTTATGGTCAAAATGGTCTTAATTGGTTTCACAGTTAAACAAGGACCAACCCTCACACAACTAGTTGTATGTTGGCCTAAACTCCTCCACATTTCACTAATTTCTGACGTTCAGAAGGCTTATCCACAATCTGTCTTTTACCCTTTGCTGTTCCCCATCATGGTAGTTATAAAGAGCTGCACATCCCTTCTTCCCATGGGAATCAGGCAGAAAATGCAGAATTCTAAAGTAGGGCTAAGACAATGAGTCCTTTGGGTTTGAACAGCCTACATGGATTGCAGTTCTTGTCAAAGCTTCTGACAACAAACCCTATGCTCATCATCCAGGACTATCATAAGAAAATGCCACTTGGGGTACTTCACAACAGGAATGTGTCCTCTAAGATTTCTGGAAGGGAGAAGGCTAAAACAGAGATATCTCCAACCCATACTCTTCCAAGGAACTCAAAGACTGCCAGGGCCTCTCAGTTCAGAATGGCTACTGGTGATGCTGACAATTTTTTCAAGCTCTTCTATGTGCACTTAGTAATATGCTCTGCAATTAACCCGGGAGTTCTATGTATGTCATCCTACTGAATGTTCATATTTAGCTGTTCAAGTAGTGACATTTTCCTGGTCCACAAGTCACAAAGATTTGGGTATTCCAGGGTCGAATTCTGTGGTATACTATTTCTCTCTTCCCTCAAAGTAGTTCCCACTGAACCTAAAATGCTTTCATAGCACTTTTCCATTGTAAGAAAACTATTACCAATTTCAATACCAGTTTTGAAAACTGTGGCACATGCCACTTTGGAGTTGAAGGGATGAGAAGCAGCCACTTACATTAAGTGGAATTTTCAAATGTCTTCAGAAGAATAAAATCTAATTTTAATTTTGAAGAGTTGGACAAAGACAACCAGATGTATTGAACATTCAGTCAGAAAAGTCATGGAAAAGTCAGAAGTAACGTTGGGGCAAAGGGGGAGTCAGAGAAAGTAGAGAGAAAAGAAACACTAGTCAGAGACTTGACACATTATAACCAGTGACTCTTGCCCTCTCAAGCAGACTATGGGAGTAGTGCCCTCTTAACGGCCCTCTATGGCTAGAATTTCAAGTGATGCTCAAATACTGTCCTCAAACATACATGTCATGATACCATTAACCAGATGGTGTTGGTCTAAGAACATGACAGGGAGAAATCAGTTGTGACCTTCTGGGATTTGGAGCTGGTCTGACTCTCTGGCCTGACCTCCTACCACGCCTCACATGCCTCTCCTAGGATAGTTTTCCACTCACATGATGCTCTTCCCTCCTTCTGTGTCTCATTGCTTCCTTCTGGGAATGCCTCTCCTCCAGTGCTCCACCAAGGGAGCTGCTATTCACTCTAGAGACAGCTCCCTTCTGTGATGGCCTTGAATTAACCGCTCACTCCTCCTGGTTATGTTTCTGAAGACTCAACTATTACTCTATCTGTTTTATATTCTGGTTGTTAGATCATACATTTGATTGCTTTCCTAGAAAGATGGGAACTTAAGCATTCTCTTTAGGTTACAAGAATAAGGCATGCTTTCAGTCACGATTAAGTATCAGGGAATTGTGGTGAAACTCTCCTCTCTTTATAGTTAGAGTTTGCAATTTATATCCTAACAAAAATATGTGGGAGTGTGTCTATGTCTCTAAGATGGTATCCTGTTCTTTGTACTGTCTCATCGCTGTTTAGCTTAACATTATATCATGGGCACTATCTAAAGTTAGTGCACTTTTATTTAAATTATTTCTCTAATACCATGAGTTATGACGATAAGGAAAAATAATCCAAAAAGAATAATTATTGGATATAGTCATAAATTTATCTCTATGCTCTCCAGCAAACACACTCAAACAAAAGACGGTTTTACCACAATTAAAAATCAATCCGATTGCTCAAAAGAAAAATTATATATGTGTGTTCAAGGGCTGCAGTTGGCAATATTGATATACATTTTCCTTTTAAATGGACTGATCAGTCATTTGGCTGTCATTTCGCATCTGCCACCAAAAGAGAAAAGACAAATTGAGTTCATTTTTCAAACTCAGCAGACTTATTTATTTTGTTAAGCACAACATATTCATCTCTGCTACTTTTCACATGGCAATGAGAGCCGAGCCATTTGAATGTAAAACTAATTAATGGAAATAACCTTTGAATTGCTAAACTGGCTGTCTGACATTGCTGATTAGATTATCATGGGAATAGCAAGTTGTGAAATGTGTTATTAAAATAAATCCAGACTTTCATTTTTATCCTTGGAGTAGGATTTAAGCAGCTTTCTAATTGAGAATTCTTTGTTGGGTAGTGGCACTGTTTTTCTCTTCATTTATTTATGGTGTGTGTAAATGTAGCCGAATACCATGTGTTCTGTTCAGAAAGGCAACTCAGAACGAGTTATCTTGAAAATTCTTTACTAGAGAGTTAGGAGGAAACTTCAATAGATTGGTTTTAATAAAAAAAAAAATGGGGAAGTGGAGATCTACTTTTTTAAAAAGGAAAGAAAGAAAAAGGAAAAGGGGAAACAGGGAAAGAAGGAAGGAAGGAAGGAAGGAAGGAAGGAAGGAAGGAAGGAAGGAAGGAAGGAAGGAAGCAAAAAACTCAAATACCTGCCAGTAACTCATACTTGTTCAGGAATCTGAACACCCTGTACTGGTATGACAAGTAAAAACAGTTCCAGAGCAGGACCTAAAAATGCATCTAGGGAGGACATTCAACAAGTGACTCTCACCTTTCGGTCTGCTTTATTTCTTCTACTCTCTTTCTTTGACATGAAAATGTGAGAATTTTAATTTCTTTGCATTAGAAAATGGCATCTAGATGAAACCCACATTAATCTCTCTCTACAATTTAGAACTCACTGTTGCTCAAAAGCTGGGGAAAAAACAGTTTATCAGAGAACTCTAGGGACTGGGGTCTGTGTCATCCTCTACAACCAAAAGAACCAAAGACTGCAGCACCGAGCTCTGGACCCCACTCCCAGCCACTGCCTATACACAGGGACCCCTTTTAAAACACCTCCCAATTGTACAGAATTTGTTTTATTCTTTCGTTTTTTACAAGAAACTATTCTGCAATTAGCTAATCATTGCAAAATGATCTAAGAATTATTTTACCCATTCTAAGCAATGACTAGCCAAGGTTGACGTTCCATGGACAGTTCTGAAAAACTTTCAGTCATCCAAAGATTAACTGATACAGAACTTGGTGAATCTATTTTTTTGGTGCATTAGAAGATGTCCTGGAGCCATGCACAGCCAGAGAATTAATCCTAGAGAATTAATTGTGCATGAAATTTTCGTAGCCCAGAGAAATAAAATTTACAGAAATGGCTATTGTCAATCTGAGTCATAAGTACAGTATTGAACTCTATGACTGCATAGTCCCTCACTCACCTGACTCAAATTTTATCACTGTCTGGGTCCAAGGCCAACCTTTGTTTAAAATTATGGTATTTTGTCCATCATGCATTTCTACACGAAGTTTAACTTCCTTTTTTTAATTTTAATAGTGCTTTTATTAATTATTTGAGAAATTCATACAATGTATTTTGATAAAATTCATCCTTCTCACCCAACTCTCTCTCTCTCTCTCTCTCTCTCTCTCTCTCTCTCTCTCTCTCTCTCTCTCTCTCTCTCTTTCTCTCCTCCCCTCTTTCCCATTGAATCCAGTCTGTGTTGGCCAAATACTTCTGGGCTACCGTGGAGGGTAGCTGACATAACAGGTGTCACACCACTGAAGAATACAGACTTTCCTTCCGCCAGTAGCACTCAAATGCCAACAGGACAACTAGGGGATGGGACAGATTCATTTTCCTTCCTCCATGCTGGGATTTTGCCAGGCTTGAGCTTGCACAAGTTTTATTCATGCTTTCACAAGCACTGTGACTTCATATGTGCATCTGCCCTGTGTCTCGAAAACGCTGTTTCTTTGAAGTTGTGTTCCTCTTACCTCTTCCAAGCTCTCTGTCACCTCATTCGCAATGATCCCCGAGCCTTGAAGGGAGGGGAGGAAATAGAGACATTCCATTTATGTCCGAGCACTCCAAAGTCCCTCACTTTCTATAAGCTGTCCAGTTGTGAGTCTTTGTATTAATTAACAGCTATTATAAGAAGCTTTTCTGATGAGGAGTGATAGCAATGTACTGATGTGTGGGTATAGTGATAAGACATTACAGATTGTTTTATTGTTATGTCCTTTTAACAGAATAATAGTAGTAAGTTTTCCACTAGGGCTCATGTCCCATTAACTACAGATGCTCTGTCTAGTTGACAGTTTGGGTATGGGTTCTGTTCTATGGAGCAGGACTTAAATCCAATCATAAGTTGGTTGGCTACTCCTGTAACATTCCCACTACTATTTTACCAGTGATATCTTGCCAGGCAGGTGATTACTGCAGCTCATAAGAGTCACAACTGGGGACACTGATGATTAATTTTCTCCTCCAGTAGCTTGCACAGCACCTTCCAGCCTTATGAAAGTTAACCAGGAGGGGTGTAGCTTCCAGACGAGTAGCAGTTAAAGTTCCCCGTATTCTAGGGCAAAAGTCGGTGCTATCTTCAGCAATGAGGTCTTTAACATCAAGTTTTGGAGACTAACCAATAGCATCAGCAGTATCCTGTAATGTTTTCAGGACTCTGGAATCCCACCAGCCAGCAACTCAAAAAGAGGTAACTCATTCCTTGCATTGGTGTTTATATTTGGTAGTATATATTGTTTAAGTGGAGTACTGTCCTCCCTATTATAGGGCAAACTCCATGTAGACTCTTTACATATGTACATATGTACATGAATAATAGATATACATAGTATATAATAATAATAGATACATAGTATCTTTCCATATACCTTCTTTCAGGGGGTCATCAGTGTTATCTCCCTCCATATTTCCTCCTCTATCTTACCATTCTATCCCCTAACCCATTTAACCCTTCCTGTTATTCCACTTTCCCTCTTTCTTATAAGATTGCTCTCCACACTGGCTGTACACTTGTTTCCTAACCTTTATGAGATTTCCAAATGGCACACAGGTATCTAAAGATTCAAACCTAACATCCACATATGAGAGAAAACATGCAATGTTTGTCCTTCTGGTTCTGGGTCCCCCCCCTTATGATGATTGTTTCCAATTCCATATATTTATTATCAAATTTCATAATTTAATTTTTCTTAATGCTGAATAATATTCCATGTAGGCTAAAATTTTCAAAACCTGCTTTAATAAGGGTCCTTAAACACTTTAACCTCCCTTAACCAGGACCTAAGGTAGATGAGGAAGATAGTTAATAGGACAAGGGGGATATGGACCTACTTAGAAGTAGTTCTTTAGACTACTTCAACCTTTGTTATCAGGATATCAACAGTCCAGTTCAAAAGATCAAACACAAATCAGTAGCAGTGGCTCCATCCAGAAGAAACCACAAGGCTCAACCAAATCTGCACAAGTTCATGGAAGTGGCAAGAAGCAGCTGGAAAACCACATGAAGTTCTTTGGTGAACTTCTCTTTACAAAGTCACGACAAGCGAAGATAAGACAAGACCAGCAAAGCATTGCAAGGCAAACCAATGCAAGAGCATTCTCTCACTATCTGTGGGGTTATATTTATATTTTTTTTTCTAAACATCACTTGTCCTTTCAAGTGTTTGTTCACACGTCCTTTCACAAGACAGTTGCCAGTAAAACACCACATGCCTGTACTCAGCAAAACATCCTCTCATGTGTCTGCTTCAACAAAACATCCTCCCACATATCTGCTTCAGTAAAACATCCTGTCATAAGACGGCTTCCAGAAAAATATCACATGACACAACTGAGTCTCCAAAGGAACCAGAAATTTTGACTTCAATTCCATCATATAAATGTACCATATTTGCACTATCTATTCATCAGTTGATGGATATCTATGCTGTTCCCATTTTGTAAATATTGTGAATAGAGTAGCAATGAACATAGATCAGAGACTATTTCTGTAATAAGATAAAGAGTCCCCTGGGCCTATGCCCAAGAGTGATAGAACTGGATCTTTTTTTTTTTAACAAACAAACAATTTTATTCATTCAGTGACTATGCTTACCTTCTATGTTCCAGAAGCTAGAAGAATACCAGAAGGCATAAAGAAAGGATTTAGTTTGACCTATGGGACATTGACAATTCAAAAGCTTCCTATATCTCAAAAGAAGTCAAGGAGAGGGAGCACACTTTCCTGAAGGTCTGCACACCTGTTGGAGTACGATGCTCATCACAGCCATTGCTTCAGTGATAGAACTGAATCTTGTAATAAACCTAATTCCAGCTCTTTGAGAGCCTCCACACTAGTTTCTACAATAGATGTACCAATATGAACTGGTACATCTATTGTACCTTAATTTGATTTTCATGGCATCATGATTCATTTAAGGAAGTTTCCATGGAGAAGGTAGGCTCTCACTTCTTGTAAATGTTCAAGAGCTCCAAAAGCTGCATACCCACAATGGTCAGCAGGCATAGCTCAGTAACTGAGTTAGTGCATCATCCAGAGAAATCCTGTGATATATACTGAGGTCTGTGTTAAAGTCCCTGCTCAAGTAGACTATAATGACACAACTGTTTGCCTGGACAATTAAATCTCTCCTTCAGTGAAAACATGGCTTGAGACAATCGCCTCTCATTGAGCACGTCTGAATTTACACAGCCCATAGTGGTTTGAATATGCTTGGCCCAGGGAGTGTCACTATTAGGAGGTGTGGCCTTGTTGGAATAGGTGTGGCTTTGTTGGAGGAAGTATGTTACTGTGGGAGTGTCTGGAAGCCAGTCTTCTCCTAGTGACTTTCATATGAAGATATAGAACTCTCAGCTCTTCCTGCATCATGCCTGCCATGTTCCCTGCCTTGATGATAATGGACTGAACCTCTGAACCAGTAAGGCAGCCCCAATTAAATGCTGTTCTTATAAGAGGTGTCTGCTCGCAGCAGTAAAGCCGAACTAAGACACTGCTCAAGTAAAAGCTTACTTAGAGAAACAATGACTGTATTACGTGCTGCATTAGTTGTGCCCCACCCCCTTTCTCCCTGAAGGCTGTTGGCCACCAGCCTGAGGGGAGAAAGAGCACAAAGATAGAGAGCTGGGTAAGGAGAGATGCAAATTGTTTCAGGGATAGGTTATATAAGGGCTTTTTTAGGAATATGTGTGCAAAGGTCTAACTCGTCATGACGTCAAGCATGTAGGAAGGGCTGACTGGATACAATACAGCACTTAATTATTATGTGAGTGGAAACCCAGAGTGGGATGTGTGTGTTGAGTTATTCAGCTTTGAAGAGAGGTCTATACAAGATCACTTTTCCAATAAAGCCATCCAAGACCAGCCACTGTGTTCAGGGACACTCTTCAGACAAAGACTGACCAAGACAGGGAAGCCCCACTGAGAAACGGAAGCCCCTATTTTGCACCAAGCTCAGAAAGCCATCCAGTCATGGGAAACTGCTACCTTAACAGCAAGGTTTCCCCAAAATTAATTACTTTTTTGTTGCTGTGATAAAATACCATGTACAAGGTAATTTATATTTTAAAAAATTTAATTTGGGTTATGGATCCAAGAGAATTGGGATTCATAATGGTGGGGACAGTTTGGCAGCCCAAGCAGGAAGCTGAGAGTTCACATGTTGAACCACGAACATAAAACAGAGAGATTGAACTGGAACTGATACAAGGCTTTTAATCTCAAAGCCAGTGACAGATTTCCTTCAGCGAGCCTGCACTTCCCAAACATTGCCATTAATTGGGGACAAGTTCAAATACCAGAATCTATGGGAAACATTCCTCATTCGAACCATCAAAGTTAATAGAGAACAAAGGAAGTTGTTAGATGCCATAGGATGGTGCTGAAAGAAGCAGATTAATAGGGTCGGTTAAAGGCTAATAACTAACTTTAGATTTGTCATCAATATTTTAATCTAAACCTCATTACAATAGATATTTGAGAGTTGCTTCTATAAAAATAAAATAAAATATGAGCAGAAATTTCTCCAGCTAATTTGAAATACAGTATTTTTAAATTATACTTACTTTTTCTGTGTAATTAATATTCTAAAGCAAGTATCTCTAACAGTGAGCCCTAATCTTCTGAAATGGCGGGTTTACTCAAGATCTCAGGATAAACCACTGCTTTGGCTTCAGTCTAGAAAACAATGGAGGATGCCTGGGAGTGCGCTATATCCTCCGCGAGCCATGGACTCATCGTCTCCTTCCATAGACCACAATTCAGGAGTTACGCTGGCCTTCTAATCTTTCTGTATGGAATAACGGGAAGTTTATTCTTTGAGCAAAATGCTGAGGACATCCAATGTGACTTGTTTTCCCTCTCTCTGTCTTCTATACCTCCTGCCATTTACAAAGAACGTAAAACTGAAGCATCTAAGTGGCAATAGAGTAATTTTATGGTTGAAGGTCGCCACAACATGAGGCACTGAATTGAAGGGTTGCAGCATTAGGGAGGCTGAGAACCACTGGTCTAGACGACTCTTCTAGACTAGAACCACTGGTCTAGACTCTTCTCCATTCTGCTTCTCATGTTCCCTGATGTGCAGCGTGCTCTCTCCTGTTTCGAAACCAGATGCTGACTTCTTTTTCTGGCGCTTTCCCTGCCGTATAGGCGACATATACATGCATGAGATTGTGTCTGACCTTGAGGCCTAGCATAGAAACACCCATCTATAAACAGCACTGACCAGTTTGCTTTATTTCCTTTCATGTGAAACCAGCTGTGATGGGAAAGAGTCCTGTTGAGTGCCGCGTCCAGGAACAAACAGCGCACAGCTCTCCGGTCTGACGAAAGGATTTTAAATGGGTAATAAGGCATGAGAAGAGAAAAAAATTATATTACAGGTCACTGAGCCGACTGATCAAGTACAGAATTCTCTCCAAGGTAACAGTCAATACCCAGCATGCACTTAAGGGGTTGTCAGGCAACGGGAATTTCAGCAGGAGACTTTCTGCTCAAACAAGTTGAGGCTCAGTGAAACGGATACACAGCAGAAAGCCACGTCAGTATCACCATGACACAAACCACATTCTATAGGACTGGGCTCTTGTTCAGCTCAGTTATAGTCACAGCCTCAAAAAATAAAATCAAATCAAATATAAAATAAAACCAACGAGAAATAGAAGTTATGCTTGAAATTTCTTTTCAAGTGTGCTTTAAACATACATGGTCTGAGATCAGCATTGCCTTTCAGCCTTAAAGTGTGTCTAGTTTTGTAGATGAGTCACCCTCCGATTCTTGAGTCTACAACTATGCTATCCACCACAGAATATTTCAACATGCCACTTTTATTCTCATTCTTTGTATTCAAGAGGAGTTACCAGTGAAATGACTGACTTACTGCTTCTAACAGAGGAATCTTCTACCAGGTTAGCAAAGAACAGTGGAAGCGCAGAGTAGTGGACTCTGAATAGGAGTGAGCAGCACATGACAGCCACTTCTAGTTGCTTCAAAGGAACAAAGTAAAAATTTTACTAAAGTGAGCTTCTCCGTTGTATTCAGATGCATCGCTGTGGGTTTCTAACAATATCGCGCACTGCCCAATCTGAAGTTCCTCATCCTACGAGCTCCCTTGATGTGACCACGTTACTACAGCCCCATCAGGACCACTTTTTCCAGTATCATATAAATCAACATCACTTCTTGGCATCCCTATCAGTGTTAACATCAAACTCCCAGGTACCTAACGCTTTGAACACATTCTCTGTATTAAGTTATCTCTTCCAGGACATCTCCACAGCTACAATACAACAGACCACCTGACACTTAACTCTGTATTGCCATCACAAAAATACCATAAACTAGGTACCTTATAAAAAAAAATAAATTTTTCTCTCAGTATTCTGACAACTGAGAAATTCGTGATCAAGGAGCTGTCAGCGTTATTGTCAGGCCATGCTTGTTCTCTGGTTTGAAGATTCGATATTTGATACAAAATACCTTCTAGTCAGGAATAATGCTGTAAATTTCACTGCTGTTACACTGAAAGACCAAAGGGACAGGCTGAGTAGTCTTCTCCTCTAATGATTATTTTATTTTAAAAAAGTACAAAACTAAATGAATAAATTAATAAATACTTTAAGTTTATAACCACTAACTACTTAAACCTTAAATCTATAATAAAGCTTAACTACTCTGAGTGACAAAAGGAAAAAAAAAAAAAAAACAGATGTGCTTCAGAATGCTGCCATGTCACGATATCCAAACGTTTGCTATATCACTTTCTTTTTGAAAACACAACGAAAATAAATGTCCTCCTCTGGGCTGTACCACTTCTGCGCCCCCGGGGAATTGTGGGAAGGACACTGAAATATCATATGAGATGGTGAAAAACTGACTCACACCAGCTGAGCTGTGGGATCAACGGCGCTGCGGTGCTGTCGATTCTCCCTTATGGAGTCCCTCCTGGGGAGATCTTGTAAAATGACAGCATGCCGTTGCATTTTCGAGAGTCTGCTTACCCGGACTGTAGTTGTCTTACAATATAATGATTATTTTATTTTATCTTATATTACTGGTTCTAGTTTAATCTCATTGGTCAGTTAGCCTACTGTTCTCTCACAGGGAATGAAACTCTAAGTCTGTGTGTTACAACGTTGAAAAAGGAGTAAAGAAATTCAAGCGGCCGATGATCCTTGTGTTCTGCTAGGCCTGCTGCTGTCGCCTGCGGAGGGGCCATGCAGGCGATTAATGAGAAATGTGAAGCCAGACTTCCCGATGAAAGCTGCTTCCCATGAAACACTGGGCAATCTCTGACCCTCTAGGCCTCTGACCAATAAAATGAAGATGTTTATGGTATTTATCTCACAAGGTGGTAGTAAAGATTTAATGACTGATTTGCTGTGTGTGCTCTAATACCTGAGCGCCTAACAGCGTCTTCGTTGGGCTGGTGCCCTGCACACTTGATTTCTTTAACTCCTCAAATGTGACAGGCATATTACTTGTTTGGGGTATCTGCATACATGGTGTTTCCTTCACAGAACTTACCATGTGGATAATTCTGTATGCATGTGGGCGATGTTTTGCTTCGTTGCCAACTTCCATCCAGGTATAACTTGTCAACAACTTGTGTCTGTTTCCACTGCAATATACATTTGTTAAGTAAATAAATAATAAACCTCAGAGTGGTAGTTGGATAACTTTTAAATTTTTATTATTTTATGTGTACGGGTACTTTTCCTGTATGTATATGTATCATATGCATGCACTGTTCATAGAAGACATAGTAGGGCCAGGTGCCCTGGAATAGAGTGAGAAACACTTGAGAGCTGCCATGCGTGTGCTAAGACTTGAAGCAGCCAATACTTTTAACAGATGAACCTGTCTCCATCCCCCAAATAAATTTTTTATCCATTCATAGGAACTTGGATTTGTTCAAGTCTCCTTATCTAAAGTTAGTTTCTTATCTTTGTATCATATTACTGTATCAAATCTCAATTTAGTTTCAAATGTCAGAGGTACGCTTTTCCACACTTCCTTTTAAAGTGCTCCTTCAGAAACCATACTGCAGAAAATAGTCATATCTTTTCAAGGGCTACATGAATGTATGCCAGGATCTACAAGATTATCCCATTTGCTTCTTCTTTAGAATTATAGGCATCTTGAACAAAGCCTAATCAAACGGAACCATTCAGTAGCAGACAGAGTGCCCATAGCAAAGTTTCTTGGTAGACAATGCAAGCATTTGAGACTTAATGTTCTCTTTAGGAAATAGAGACAAAACTCCGACACACTCAGGATACCCTAATGATGTTATTATTTTGATTTAGGAAATGCTATTTGAAATTAGGAAGTATTTGTGGAGCAAGGAAATAATGTGCTGTAGAGAGTAGATATTTGAATTTTCACTTTACTAAAATATCATTGCTATTTTCCTATAAGGAAATTAGCACCCTCGGAGGACTATGACCAGATGGCTAATGTTATACTAAGCAGTCTGCACCGCTGTGAGAGAGGTTTTATGTAACAACATTATTCAAACCATCGTTCACCATCCACTTGGAGGTCGTAGAAATCTTGGGCCATGAAGAAAGAAAAGGCTTGATAAGAAGCTCCATTGAGTTAGCAACTTCACACTGCATGGTTTGCACCTGGCTCTATTCAGCTCAGTCAGTTGTACAAGCTTCTCATGCTCTCTACTTGTTTTATCTTCCTACCTGTGCAGCCTGAGAGACAGCAGCAGGACTGTCACCTCAGCCTGTTCAAAATGCAGACTGTGAGTTCACAGTTCCATGTGCTGCAGTCGAATCGATGATTTAACAAGCTCTCTGGGTGATTGGTATGCACATTAACTTTGAGACGCACTGCTCTAAACGGTTATACCCCAAGCCATGAGAATTAAACAGAGTTTCAGTGTAAAATGAAATAATACAATGGCTCATGTAAAAGGAGTATTAGTTAAAGCTCAGGCAACGATTTGTGGGCTTCTGTAGCAAACAGTCACACATACCTTCTTTCATTTCTGCTGTGCTTCTCACTAGCTTTATGTACTGAAACACCTGTCCCTGAGTTAGACCCTCGTGGTCCACATTTTCCTCCAGCCATCTCTGTGTTGCCTAATATCACACATCAGTAACCTCACAATATCTCACCTCAATGGCTCCAGGCACATACCATTTTCCATGCAGTCTTCTCTGTTCTCCCAGTGAGAGATGCTTCTGCAAACCTGCCTAGTCATTCTGACATCCATACTGTTCTAATGAGAGTTCTCCCTTCATCTTGTGACTCTTGACTAACCACAAATAATAGCTGCAGCCAATTCTGAGGTACAGTTTGTAAAACCCCTTCAAGGAGTGTCACCTGCAGGACAAGCCAAAATGACACTCCAATGGGATATGTGTGTAGGGATGGCTGTATGTAGGAACTGTGGCATCATTTTAACAGGTAAGCCATGGGAAGGTGGCAGGATTACCACTGTATGATGGTATATGATGCTACAGTGTCTGCACTTCTGTCTTGCTGTCAGACTCACTCTGCAAGTTCTCTTTCCTAAGCTGATTCTGAGGACACTAAGAGGTCATGGGAGATACTCAAGGCATTGGAGATGCCTGGGCAGGACCTACAGCCAACAGTCAGCATAAAGCCCATGACCATCAACATACAAGAACAAAGAAATTAACTTTGCCCAATAAACAAGCTTAAAGACAGATGCTTGCCTAGTTGAGTCTCTAGATAAGAGTCCAACCTGATGACACCTTGTCTGAAGTCTTTTGACCCTAAGCAAAGACCTAACCAGGCAAAGCTCTGTATTCTAACAGCAACATGAGCCGTCTTAAGCTGTTCTGTATATTATAATTTCATATGCAGAAGTAGAAAACTAGTACACATACCCACTACACTGCAAGCCCCTTGAGGTTCAGCTCTCTATTTGATAAGTCCAGAGACTAACAGAATACATGAAACAGTAGTTATTAAAAAATAGATCTCTTCGGCCTCTCCCTATGTGCTCCCAGGCTGGTGGTTTAGACCTTGGGGAGCTCTGGTTTGTTGATATTATTGCTCTCCTCATGGGGCCACAAACCCTTTCTGCTCCTTCAGTCTTCTCTCTAATTTCTCCATTGGGAACCCCTTGATCAGATCAGTGGTTAGCTGTGAGCATCTGAATATGTCAACCTTTGGCAGACCTCTAAGGAGACAGCTATATCAGGTTCTTGTCAGCATGCACTTCCAGCCATCCACATCAGTGTCTACCTTTGGTGACTGCACATGGGATAGATACCCAGATGGAATGGCCTCCAGATGGCTCCTCCTTCAGTTTCTGTCCCACACTTTGTTTCCATATTTGCTCCCTTGAGTATTTTGTTACTCCTTCTAAGTAGGACTGAGGCACCCACACTTGGTCTTTCTTCTTCATGAGCTTCATATGGTCTGTGTGTTGAGTCTTGGCTATTCCAAGCTTTTGGGCTAACATCCACTTATCAGTGAGTAAATACCATGTGTGTTCTTTTGTGATTGGGTTAGCTCACTCAGGATGATAATTTCTAGTTCCATTCATTTACCTAAGAATTTCTCCAATTCATTATTTTTAATAGCTGAGTAATACTCCATTGTGTAAATGTACCACATTTTTTTGTATTCATTCTTCTGTTGAAGGACATCTGGGTTCTTTCCAGATTCTGGTTATTATAAATAAGGCTGCTATGAACATAGTGGAGCATATGTCCTTGTTATATGTTGGAGCATCTTCTGGGTATATGCCCAGGAGTAGTATAGCTGGGTCCTCAGGTAATGCTATGTCCAATAGGGAGGGACCCATGACTCCATCTGTACATGAAGGGGAGGATGGCCTTATCTGGCATAGGTGGGAGAGGAGATTCTTGGTCCCGTGAAGGAGAAAACACCGAGTGGGGGGTGGGGGGGGAATTCAAGGGTGGGGAAGTGGGAGTGGGAGGGTAGGTGGGGGCACATCCTCCTAGAAGCATGAAGAAAGGGGATGGAATAGGAGGTTCCTGGGTGATGGGGGGAAGGGGGGCTAGGGGATGAAATCTGAAATGTAAATATAATATCCAATAAAAAAAGAAAAAAAGAGCCAGGTAGTGGTGGCGCACACGTTTAATCCAGCACTTGGGAGGCAGAGGCAGGCGGATTTCTGAGTTCGAGGCCAGCCTGGTCTACCAAGTGAGTTCCAGGACAGCCAAGGCTATACAGAGAAACCCTGTCTCGAAAAACCAAAAAAAAAAGGTTTCTTGTGTTAAATATATCTCTGATTTTCTTGACACGTAATTCACAAATACTGATGTCTATAAGCATATTCTTCTAAGATTAATGTACTCTAAGAGGCAATAGCCAAGGCTGTGGTTAAAAACCCATAGTACTCTTCTAGAGAACCTAAGGTTTGTTCCTAGCATCCACACTAGAAAGCTGCCTTAAACTGCAGCTCCAGAGGATCCAGCTTCTTATGCCCTCTGTGGCCACCTGCATTCATGTGCATATACACCTATACAGACATGGACATACAGATAATTAAAAACAAAATAAAAATGAGGTACTAGGCAGGTATTGAAAGTCTGTCTTTAGGCTACACATTATGAATTATAATGCAAATTTGGCAATCAAAGGAATAAGCGCATACATAATTCTTGTTTTCAATACATGTGCTAATATACTTTTTGTTGCTGTGAAGAAACAATGACTGAAACACACTGTGGAGGACAGGGCTTATTTCTGCTTACAGGTGACACCGGCCACCATCAAATGAAGCCTGGGCAGAAGCTGAAGGCAAGACCTTGGAAGCAGGAAGTGAAGCAAAGTCCATAGATGAATGCCAATGGCTGGCTGATTTCTCTGGCTTGCTCAGCTACCTTTCTAATATTGTGCAGGCCCACGTGCCTAGGAATGGCACCGCCCACTATGGCCTGGGCCCTCCTATATGAATTAGCAACGAGGAAAAGGCCTCACAGACATGGTTAAAAGCCAGTCCAGTGGAGGTAATTTGTGAATTGAGGTTTTCTCTTCCCAGGTGTGTGCAGTTGACAACTGAAGCTCACAATGACAATGGCCCTGGATCTGATTAAGAATTGCCTCAGTAACGGGAGGTTCAGCACTATGAGCACCAATGGTTATCATGCAGTTCCCTCTATCCTGTTTTCCTTTCACAATAATATGCCTTGCAAAAATAATGGCTGTTAGCACACTTTACACAAAATTTCTTTCTGGGTTATTTCACTCAATATCCTACCATAGGCGTATTCTTTGCCATTATAAAACCAGCCATTTCCAAACACACATTTGAAGCATATGGCTTTGCTTATAATCAGTACTGTTCTATGTCTAGCCTCACCATGTGGAAATAGTCAATCCTGACAAACAAGTGTAGTACAACTGGCTTTCCTGGAACAGCCTATGTTTCCTAATTTTAATCACATCTCTCCCCTCACCAAAGTATCCAGCTGAGTGCCCAGAGGAAAGCCCAAGACACTGACCGACGCACTAGCTTACAACAAACTCAAATCCTGAACATCCTTGGCAAGATCTACTGTAAGCACTGCAGCAAAGCCACACACACATAGCTCTATGAATGAGTGCATTCACTTGTGAATACATGGATATTCTAGCAATTTGGACATCTGCTTACAGGATGTGTTTTTCATTTTCTCACTTGAGAAAATGAGAAAAATGTATTTTCCTCATTTGGTACAGTTTCCCACCCAGATGCCGAAGTATGTGTGAACTAATAACTAGCTTGAGTTGGTCTCAGAGACTGCCCGTTGTGCTATTGAATTTATTTGTGCCCTCGTAAAAAGCTACTAACAAAACATCATTAAATACGATGGAAGGAACAGAGAAGAATACGGCAAAATAAGATCTGTTGGTTACTCTTAAAATAACCAGGATCAGCAAGTGTTTGCACTGGCAAATATACTTACTTTTCTTTACCTAAGAGACCTTCCTAATATGAAAAACAGCCCTCCTGTTGAATATCAGTGGAAGGAAACTTATAATCCTCAGGAATAAAATTCTATGCCTGTTTTGTTGGGTTGTTTATTTTGGTTCTAAATTACCAAGAATTCCCTCAAATATTGCACAGTAGTTCAGAGGCTTATGAATATTAATATTTATCGTTGAGGGTGGGCCAGATGGTTCAGAAGGTAAGGACTCTTGCTGCACTGTAGGAAGCTGAGAAATTGCTGACTGAGTGAAGTCCTGAGAGGATGTGTTCTGTTGACATAAGCCAACTATGTCAAAGATCCCAGAGTCTCAGACCCATGGATGAATGGAGAAGCCATTGCCCTGGAGTGAGACTTGAAGCATGGAGAAGCCTTCCTCTGGTCCAGGTGTGGATTATGACAGTGTGTGCAGAACATGTTCACCAAACCTTTAAACTCCTGCATATTTATGGTCTGACTACTGCTTCCCTACAGAGACTGCTCCTGATCCAGCTGTACACCATAAACCCCATCTCCTTGTTTAACAATATGTAGTAGCCATGCCTCCTTGCCAGCTATATGCAATAACCCTGCCTCTCTGATCAACACTATCTAATAAATGCACCAAGCTTCTGAGGTACTGAGGCTTCTCTAGCAGAAAGCCCAGAGCACCTGATCCCATCTTTTTTCCATGTGTCCATGTGTCTATATCTGTCTTTGCTTCATTTCCTCCAAGCCCCAGTCAAGTCCATCCCTGGAAGCTTTGCATAGGCATAGCACTTCAAAAACATGGCACTCTGAGTTGAATCACCAGAACTCTTGTGGATAAAAGAAGAGTGTTAACTCTATAACTGTATTGTCCTCTGACCTCCACACACATGCTGTGGCATGTCCACCTCCCACACATAGTGCGCTCTCTCTCCCTCCCTCTCTCTTTCTCTGTCTCCCTCATAAAAAAACACCTAGTTCCTCTTATTTCATTTCTGAAAAACATTAAAAGCAACAAAATATATACTTAAAATTAATAATCAAGACATTACTTCCAAGCCTGATTAAATCTAATGCTTCATCCACTCCACATTTGCATCCATGTAGCCAATTATGGAAAAAAAAAACATGTAATTGTGTTGCTTGATCCCGTTTTAAATTCGTAAATACCAATTGCCTAGCAAGGCTGACCCATCCACTTGATCACCAGATCGTGGTCCATCTCTTAGTTAGTTAAGAATCTAACTTCTTCAACCCACAGTTGATGTGCAGAATTTCCATCATCTAACAAAATTCTCATGACCCCACCTCCCTGTTCCAATTGTGACCCTGATTCAATATCTCAAAAAAAAAAGCTGAGTATATTTATTGTACCCATTTTATCTCTTCCTGTTTTCACTTTCACTCCACTCCACCCAAATAACACTTCTCCTGCCTACTTCCCCATCTAAAGTTCTCTAGATGAATCTCTACACTTCTCCATAACCTACATAAACATTTCCTTGGCTTATTAAGGCATCTTTACATGATTGAACATTGTTTCTTCCTGGAAACCCATTCCTCATTTGACTTTGAAAATGCCACCCACCCTCAAATGTTGACTCATTATCCATGCTAACTGGTTCCTGTACAGGGCAACCTTTTCAGATGAGTGCCCACAGCCTGTATTCATCCTGTAAACTTCTCTCTCCCATCATCTATCTACAAATCTACCTACATCCAACTGTCTGTCATGATTCCTGTTCAAGTCAGAATAGACTACTGCTTAGACAGCAACTCCATATCTCAGGAGTTCAGTGGAAGACTCACTCCTCAGTTCAGGCTACCTGCCAATTGTTTCCTTGAGGTTAATAGCTCACCTTGCCCTCTCTCTGGAGAATAAGTGGATAAAAAGGTTACCATCTGCAGCATTGCCACTGAGGTAAAGAAAATTGTGAACTCATTATGAAAGTATCCCTCCAAAGGTTACAAAGAGCCTTCTCATTTGATTTTAATTAGTTGCCAATTAAAATAGCTACCATGGACAGTAAAGTACAAATCCAGGACAAATTACAAGGGGAAATGAAAACATTTGGTGAGTAGCACTAATGATTGCCAAGACTCTCAAATTTATATCTTCTGTGTAAGCTTCCTTGAAACTCTAGCTTTGTAAGTGCATTCCTCTACCCAACATCCCCACTCACATAGCTTATGAAGCCTCACACTAAATGTCTCTACTCCGTTTTGCAGAATTCTGCCTTTACTCCAAACCCAGCCCTCTGCTTTCATGGTTTCTGAATCTCATTGTAAGGTAACTCCATGAGGTCCACGTGCAGGTTTCATGAAACTGATTACTGTATCCCCAGGACCAAATTGTATGTAAGAAAATGTAGGTTGAACTATTGAATTGATAAATAAATCTTGGGCCTTGGCCTTAGCTCATCCAAATTTTATTAGATACTTTTGATTGGGGTAAAATAAATGGAAAAACTTACTCAAAGATGGGGTTCTGTCTAGGTTAATATATGACCAGCACCGTATCACTTAGATATGTGTGGCCAATTATGAGGTCTAAATATTGTGTTTTGTTCTCTTTGCCTCCTCTATCTACAATGAGCCCCCTGTCACAACAAGGGCTGTGCTCTTTTTCTCAGTTATTGTGAGGCTGAAAACAGAGTTCTTGCCTTCACTGCTAGGTCCACCTGTCTTCCTCATGTGTCCCTCCCTCTCTACTTGTGACTACAAACCGTCTAGGCAGCTGTACAGCTGTACAACACTGCACACCTTTTACACAGGTTGACCAGTGATCCTCATTCAGTATTTTCAAGCTACCCAGTACAAGTTACAGCGTTTCAATGTCAGAGTCCATTGTCTCTGCTTCTGGATTTGACTCATTTTTGTCTCATTAAGGCTCTCAAGTCATTATCCCCTTACTTGTTACACAAATGACATTCCAGGTGTGGAAGTTTGCTTCCTAAAGGCCTGAACTTTTAATAAACTACCTGAAAATTATGTTATTTTCTGAATCTGGCATACGAGATGAGACAGTTGTCAGCTGTAAGCTGACAGTTGCAAACCCAGGGGGCCCTAAATCAAGACGCTAAATACAGAAACACAACAGCCTAAACTACAGGTGCTATCTCATATATTCACCAACATATCTGCTTCTCTTCTTTAAAATGACAAAGTTATGTCTAAATTCTATTTTTTCCACAGCAACTGCTCCTGTTGTGGTGATTAAATCAATAGGCATGTGTTCAAAACAGTACAACTTGGTTGATTTTTTTTCCTTGGGACTAATAGTTATTTAATAGTCTAAATAAATATGCTGTTAGGTTATAATCTGAAGTCCATCCTTCACATGGTGTTGTTACTAACATTTTAAATCTTTACTCACTAGAAAATTAAGATTTATGGTCAGCATGGTGGTCCACAACTTTAATCACAGTACTTAGGGGGCAGAGACAGATGGATCACTGTGAGTTCTAGGCCAGCCTGGTCTCCTTAGAGAGTTCTAGGCCATCCAGGGCTACATAGTAAGACCTTGCCTCAATAATAATAACAATTAATGGTAAAAATATTCAAATAAATTAAGCTCACAGTGAAATTGTGTTTATGTATATGTTAGGACACATAAGCATAAATGAGACAGAAATAATTTGGTTTCAGGATTCACAGAAAGCCAACAATTCTGCCCTGTGATGGAGCACATAAACAAAGTGAAGTTCAGAGGACGTCACCTAATACATCACCCCCAAAGGAAGATATCCACCTGACAGAAAGGAGTCAGATGTAGCATTTGGTCCACATAATTGCATTGAATCACATTTCAATAGTTCAAAGGTTACCCATAATAAGCCTTCCATTTTGAGAAAGCTAGAGAAAAATGAGAAAACTCTGAGGGTGAAAAGAGACTCACTCACTTGGATAGAGGTGTGGTCCTGAAATAAAAAATAAAGAAAACCTCTTGGCCCTCTCACATCTGTAAAGCTATGGGTGCTACAGTCTTGGGATTGACGAACTTCAAACCCCAGGGTTTCCAGGCACCTTTTCCTCTCTGAAGTTTCTCTCACGTTTGTTTTTCACTGACTCATTTCAGCTACTTCTTGAGGCCTTTGATGCCTTGTGAGTTATTGCCACCTTCAAAATTCTCCAACAGTCAATGCTGCTTTCTCCTTTTATGCTGTGGATTTCTTTGAGATTCTTGAGAAAACAACAAATATACATGTACATTTATTGAGCCTCTGTTGTTCTGACAGTTTCAAAGTCCCACAGGTGTTGTTTCCCAAAGTCTTCTAGTGGCCCCTCATAGCCTTGCACTGCATGTCCTAGGTCAGATAGCTGGGTCTATTTTGTGAACCAGAGACTACCAAATGTCACAATATAAGAACACTGTGTTTGTCTTCTTTATAAATATAGCATAAAGACACAATTTTTAATTGCTAAACAAAACTGCTGTTTTCATTTGTAGCTGGATCACCAGGCAATTCCCTCCCTCTGTCATGAGTTCATTGATTGTTTTTACTATCATTGTATCACTTTGCATAATAATAATTAGTCATTTCTATCATCAGGATGCTCTCCACACTTTAACCTCATCTCCTTCCTAACACTCCTGAGAGTCATTATCACTTTATGGGTAATCAAGCCAGAGTAGAACCTTAAAAAGCTTTCTCTGTGTGGTGGTGAAAGCTGATGTAGACATTAAATTAATGGCTCCCTCTTCTAAGATTATCGAACCACACCTAACTCCTTTAGAAAAGTTAGCAGAATTTTACTGATTTGATGAATTATTTTCTCATGTCCAGTGATATAATGAATTTGCATAGTATCTAGAAAAAGTCATCTTCAAACAGAAATTCTGACAACTTGATGTTTCAAGCATTAGTATATTAATAGTAGAATATGATTATAATTCATATATCAAATTCCCACAAACTTGCTCCATTTTATTCATAATGTTCTATTGTTGAATTTGTGAATTGGTTTAAGTTTCAAGAAGAGTGGCCCCTAGTAGTGAACCACTTCAAATTTTCAACAGGTACGTGTCAAATGTGTCAGTGGTTATTTGTTTTGATAACCACTTCATGAATGAGATCTCTACTGTTGCCACCTGTCGAACCATGTAATTCTTTCTGAGTTAGGAATCTCACATTTTAAAAGTATACAATCTAAAAGTGTTGACAGGATGCAAGCAAACTATATGTGTGCATACACATACAAACATATGTCTTATCTAACATGCTTTAAAACATGATGGAAAGGGTGATTTGTTTTTTTCCTAAATAATTACACATGCATAACAATATGACAATACCCATCCTAAGATAACAACTCAAGAATTATCTGCCACCAATCATCTGTGTACGCAGTACCTTGATGTTAAAGCTCTTTAAAATGCAAGCCTGGAGACCAGGGAGCTAGTCATACTAATGAACTCACTGTGCCCATAACAAATTAATTTTGAGTAAGAAACAAGCAACTAGAGAAGAAGGACCAAGTCTCAATTAGTTTAATCCAAATGCAACATAATTATTCTCAGAAGTCCTTTGCCCTTTTGAATAAAATAGTCAAGTCAGAGTGTCAGGAGTAAGGATCAACCAATGTTGACAGCTTGGAATTGTTTCTTTCCCATCCCATTTTGGAATTCTGCACCACAATAGGAACATGTGCTGACTGTAGACAGCAGCACTGACAGGCTGTCATAGACTATCCATAACAAGCTCCACCCTCAGAGAACTAATCTAAGAGGAGATGCTGGCAATTCCTCCCACTAGCCAAATTCTTGTTTGAAACTTACTTCTCAGAGAACTAAGTTTGGGCAGGCACTTGGCAACGGTCTTCAATCACAAAGTTGTGGATATGAGTCTGCTGCACACTTGACATTATTTTATAAAACATGTTTTATCATCCCAATAAATTAATGTGGATACTGTTTTGAATGTTTTGTAGTGAAAGTATAAAGGGAAGTTTTCCTAACAACTGGCCAACCTAGTTCTTTATCAATTCTTCCCTTATCGAAATCTCCAATGGCAAAAAAAAAGGCAGCAGAGGCAGAGGCAGAGGCAGGGGCAGGGCAGGGACAGCAGCTGGGGAAGCAGCAGCTGCCACAAAGCCTCTTGGGGCTCTCACATTTATACCTTCTCCAGAGTTTCCAGAATTAAACCATCTATCCTCTCCATAGTTTCCAGAATTAAACTATCTCCAGCTGACAAAAATCATGCCCTTGCCTTTGCTGGAGGCAAATCATAATCACCTGCTGTGAAACAGCCTTTTAACCCACACCTGGAATTAAAACAAAAACATATTCATATAACATAACTGGGTTTTTAAAAACCAAAATTCTCACTACACGTTCTCACTACACATTATGAAAATATCATATATAAGACATATACGGATCATATGTATATCATATATATGTATAGAGAGGAAGGTGAGGAAAACACAGATCAAAGGCACAGATAATATTTTGAACAAAATCACAGAAAAAATCTCCAATCTAAAAAAGGAGATGCCTATGTATCAAGAAGAGTACAGAACATCAAATCATAATCAAAAAAGGAAAAAGAAATTCCACAGATCATGTAGTAATCAAAACACAACTGTACAGAGCAAAGAAATGGTATTAAAGTCTCAAGGGGAAAAAATAAATAAACTCCATATTAAAATAGACTCATTAGAATATCACCTGATTTCTCAAATGAGGCTCTGAAAGACAGAAGGGCATGGGTGGATGATCTTCAAACTCTGGAAGACCACTGATCTAAGCTACCATACCCAACAAAATTATCAATCACAATAGACAGAGAAAGAAAAATATTCCATGATAAAAAAAACAAATTTAAGAAATTTCTATCTATTAATGCAATTCTAATGAAGGAACTATAAGGGAAAAAAATCAGTCTGAAGAGGTTATACATACCCAAGAAAACACCAGAATTAATAACCCCTGAACAATAAAATCAAAAGAGGGAACTTACACCACAACAATAAAATAACAAGAATTGGTAAACACTGCTCATTGATAACTTGCAAAACCAATGGTCTCAATTCCCCAACAAAAGATAAGATAAGCAGCTTGGATTAGAAGACAGAATCCACTTTGCAGCTGCATCCAAGAAACACTGCAATACCATGTCTTTTCCATCAATGGACCACTTGAGGAAAAAGGTATTCCAGGCAAGTGGAATAAGTAAGCAGGTGTAGCCATTTTAATATCTGACAAAAATAGACTGAAAACCAAAACAAAGAGATGGGGAAAGAAACTATTTCCTCATCCATGGAAAAAAAATCTACCAAGACGATATTGAAATTCTAAACATTTATGTATCAAACACAAGAACATCCAAATTCATAAAAGAAAAACTACTACAGCTAAAATCATATATTGAGTCCCACATAGTGGGTACCCTCAACACTCCACTCTCACCAATAAACAGGAAAAAATTAGAGGAATGCTGGAGCTAAATGATGTCAAAACCCAAATAGACCTGACAGATATTTACAGAACATTCACCCAAACACAAAAGAATATACTTTCTTCTCAGATGCTCATAGAACTTTCTCCAAAATTGACTACACACTCAGACATGACAGAAGTCTAAACAGAAACAAGTAAATTAAAATGACCCTCTGCAACATATCTGATCGCCATAGATTAAAGCTGGATATCAACAAGAGAAATATACAAAATTATAGATATTGAAAAACTCAGTACATAATGAAAATGTATCAAGACAGAATTCAGGAAAAAAATTTAAAACTTCAGAATTGGACAGAAAGCAATCAAGCAAAAAAGCAAGAAAGCAAGGAAGAGAGAGAGAGAGAGAGAGAGAGAGAGAGAGAGAGAGAGATCTCATATTAGTAACTGAGTGACACACCTGAAAAGCCTATAACAACAAGAATAAATAAGATCCAAAAAAAGTAGATGACAAGAAATTTAGGGCTGAAGTCAGTGAAGTAGCAACAACATAACAAAATACAAAGAATCAAGGAAAGAAAGAGTTGGTTCTTTGAGATTGGCAAATCCTTAGCTAAATTAATTAAAAATTGGAAAGATAATATCCACTGCAATAAATTTAGAGATAAGGAGGAACACTAAAACCAACACCAAGAATTGAGAGACTCATACAAACATACTTTTAAAAACCTGTACTCTACCAAACTGGAAAACATAAAAGGCATGGGTTAATTCTTTTTATGAGACCACTATCCTGATATCATTGCTATACAAAAAAAAAAAAAAAAAAAAAAAAACTATAGACCAATTTCTCTTATGAACATAGAAGCAAAAATTCTCAATAAAACACTTACAAATGAAATGAAACTATATTTTTAAATAAATCCACCATGACCAAACTGGCTTCATTTCAAAGATGCAGGAATAGTTCAGCATATTTAATTTTGACACCTCTTCCTGGTAAAAGTCCTGTAGAGATTAGGGATGCAAATGGACATACCTCAGCATAGTGGTAATGTACAGCAAGCCTACAACCAACATCAACCTAAATAGGAAGAAACTCAAAGAATATACACTAAAGTCAGTAATAAAACAAAGATGTCCACCCTGTCTGATCCTGTTCAATATAGCACTTAAAATCTTAGCTGGAGCAATAAGATAATTAACTGAAATATATCAAAGGAATGTAAATAGAAAATGAAGAAATCAAAGTACTACATTTGAAGATGATATACATACTATACATAAGTGACCCTAAAAATTCCACCAGGGAACTCTTACAACTGAAAACTGAAAAATAAATTGCCTTCCTATACACACAGGACAGACTGAAAAAGAAATCAGGGAAACAGTACCATTCACAAGAGTTCAAAAACACATATTAGGATAACTCTTACCAAGCAAGTGAAATATTTTTAAAATAAAAATTTTGAGACATTACAGGAAAAAATTGAAGAAAATACTAGGATATGAAAAGATCTCCCACACTTATGAATTGGTAGGATTCATATTATGAAAGTGGCCATCCCACCAAAAGCAATCTAGAGATGTAATACAATCCCCCATCAAAATTCCAACCAACAGTTATTTACAGAAATTAAAAAAAAAAACAAACAAAAAAGCAATTCTCAATTTCATGCAGAAACACAAAAATCACAGGGTAGCTAAAACAATGCTGAAAAATAGAAATTAAAATTAAAAACCTACTGGAGGTAACACAATCCCTCTTTCAAGTTATGCTACAGAGCCATAGTAACAAAAACAGACACATTGATCAATTAATTGAATTGAAAACCCTACATAAGTCCACATGCCTGTGGTCACCTGATTTTTATATAAAGAATTGGAAAATAAATACTGGAGAAAAGCTAGCATCTTCAACCAATGGTTCTGATCAAACTGAATGACTACAAGAAGAGTGCAAATAGATCCATGCATATCCTCCTTCACAAAACTCAATTCCAAATAAATCAAAGACCTCAACATAAAAATAGATTCACTGGGCTCAGTAGAAGAAAACGTGAGGAATAGTTGAACACATTGGCACAGGAAAGGTGTTTCTGAACAGAACAGGAAAAGGTCTTTACAAATAATGTATCTAAATAGAAAGTTAATATGGATAGATAGATTGATAGATACATAGATAGATAGATAGATAGATAGATAGATAGATAGATAGATAGATAGATGATAGATAGAAACACATTCACATATATACGCATTCTTTATATATACACATACATATACACATATACACAAATACACATTAACATATACATTTATACATATAAATATTATTTATGGAGAGAAATAAAAACACCGAACTTCAAGAAAACAAATAACTCAATGAAGTACAGAAATAAACAGAGCTATCTAAAAAACAGAAGTGGCTGAGAAACACGTTTTAAAATGCTCAACATCCTTAGCCCTCAGGGAAATGCAAATCAAAAGTACTCTGAGATTTCATCTTGTACCAGACTGAATAACCAAGGTTAATAAAACAAATAACAGCACATGCTGGTGGTGAGGGTGCAGGGAAATGGGGGACACTCATCCATTGCTGGTGGGAGTGCAAACTTGTACAGACACTATGGAAATGAGTTTGCCTTCAGGAAGCTGGGAATCAATCTACCTCAAAATATACACTACTCTTGGGAATATATACGAAAATTCTCCGAACTACTACAACGACATTTGCTCATCCATATTTGTTGCTGCTCTGTTCATAATAATCAGAAATTGGAAACATGCTAATTGTCTATCAATTGATGAATAGGTAGTGAAAATATGTTACATTTATGCAATGAGGTGTTAGTTCAGCTTTAAGAAAAAAATAAAATTATGAAATTCATGGGTAAATAGATAGAGCTAGAAAAAGTCATTCTGATGTGTCCAGCCCTCATTAAAGAAGCTTCCTCTTGCAGTACATGGGGACGAACACAGAGACCTTCAGCTGGATGATGTGTAGAGAGTGGAAGGCTTTGGCATACTCAGCCCTAAATGTGGTGAGTTCGTGAGCCCCCTCCCTCAAGGCTCAGGAGTCTATGAAGAAGAGGAGACTGTAAGAGTCAGAAGTGATGACTCCAAGAAAACAGTACTTTCCAGGACAGTGAGACTCAATGTATATATGAACTTCCAGAGACTGTGGCAGTATGCATAGCATGTGCACAGATTCAAGCCAGATGGGGTCTCAGCACTGCAAAGGGAAATGGTTACATTCTCCCACCCATAAGCAAGAAGCTATATGCAAGTGATCTCTGCTGACAGATGGAAAATCATTTTCTCCTGGGCATCCATGCTGGGTATGTTAAGAATACTTCAGCACAGGCCCCATGATCAATTATGTTTTTTCAACATTTTGTCTCATTTTGCTTTGTTTTGACATATTTGTCTTGTTGGCCTTTTGCTTGTTTATTTTGATTTCTTTGAGGGGGTGTTTCTTAGGAATTTGGGGTTTGGTTTGGTTTTCTTCATTTTGAGAGAGAAAAAGAATATAACATTGGATAAATAGCTCATTGAGAGAATCTGTAAAAAAAAAAAAATTGGTGGTAAGGGAAAGTGAAATCAAAATATATTGTATGGAAAATGTTTTCGAGAAGAAATAAGCATAGGAAAATCATTTCATGTCTTATTAAATCCAAAGATGCTTCTAAGTGAACCCCTTCAAGTAAATCTCAAATCTATCATGTGTGTTAAAAACATAATGAGGTTTTCCTTTCTGAACCGTGTGCATCTCAGTTACTATAAACTCCACCAGAAGCCTTTCCAGGATATCATTCAGTAGATTATATGATTATTAAAGTGTGGTCTTTTGTGGTGTTTAATGAACTGGAAACTTCATTTTTAATCTTGGCTAGTGTTCTGTCAGGTGTCAGTCTTCATTTTATTAATTAATCTGGACCATACTGTATATTAAATTGCTCTGAAAATTTATTAGATTAAGAGAGGAGCAAAAATAGCCAATTTTATAGCCAATGGAGAAAGAACTCATGGGAGATATATTCTAAGCTTAGAGTTGAGAAATGATTATGATAGTAAGAATGGCTGTAGATTTGCAGATAAGGCCATGAGAGTCACAACAGGAGAAGACTCCTGATAGGGGGACTTTGTAGTCACTGTGACTTGTGAATAAGGTGACAAGGGTACAAAGCACAATGATGAATTCCACATACTAGACACAAGGCTAGCAGTGTGGAATGTAATTTCCCTAACCAAGTGACACTTAAAAGTTAATTTGTGAGTGATCTTAAGGAAAGGGAGATAATAGAACACAGGTGGTATAAGGAGGGAAAAATAAACACTTTGGAGCTGGTTTCAGTGAGGGAAGGTGGGGTAGAAAAGGGAAAGGAAGAGGAAGGGATAACTAAGACTAAGAATATTTGAAAACAGCATATGAAAACCTACTATTTTATAAATGCATACACACAAGTTTAAGTGGAATTACCCTACATGAAGAGGAAGGTAACACTTTTTCCAGAAGTCATATATTGTCAATAAAAATCCCAGTGTCCGGTGAGGGGTACCACCTGTCAGGGGTTTTCCCAGAGATCCCAAAACAAATAGACTCTTGCTATTGCTCTTGGTTGCCCAACATAACTTGATGGTAAGATTCTACTGCCGAAGACATCGCACACTTTAATCATAATACATGGGTAAATCAAGCTAATACTGACCTGGAAGCCTCCTCCCTGATACCTAGCTTTCATACTACTAAAAAATGCTACACAGGCTACAGGGAAGAAAAACCATCACAGCCTTGGGCAACTGTGAACACTGAAAAGTACAGTAATGACTGACTTGGACATAAATGCCCATGGGTGAGTGAATATAGCATGAATAGTATCATGAATGTTATAGTGGTAAGCAACCACTTTCTGGTTGGATTTAACAACTGTTTTTCAGGAGGAAATTTATAGCTGTATTTAAAACCATGGCCAACAACATGGCTAGGGCACTCATAGGCCATGGGGTGAACCTTTTACTGTTATTTTTGCTAAATGCAATTAGAATCAAACTGCCTTTTAAATATGTATCTCTAGACCCATAAATTAGTGCTGCTATCTCTCAGTCTTCATCAGAAAGGTGTGTTTGTGCAGTGGGTGGTGACTGATGCAAAAGTTGACAACTGGTCTAAGTAAAGAGCACACGAGTCTACGGGGAGCTGTTGACAGCTAGTGCTGCTAATGGAGACTGACTCAGTTTTCTTCAGGGGAGTGATCCCTGGTAGGTTGGCCATGCTCCCGAGGAGAACCGCACATCCATTAGTATATGAGCAGCACTAATTGAAGTCAGTAGGTTGTTCTAAAAGGATATGAAGCTAGAAGAGAGATAAGGGGATTCAAGAGGACTTGTAGAGTGTGGACCAAGGGTGAAAATGAACACAGTATATTGTGCACATGTACAAAATTCTCAAATAGTAGATACATCGTAGATGTCCTACTCAAAGTAGCAATGCCTAGAAACATTTTAACATTCCACTTTGTAATTTTTGTTGGCAAATTTTGTGCATCTCTCTAGCCAATCAATTGTCTATTTTCATTTCCAACATACGTCTATTTGCTGTACAGTGTCTTATGTGCCAGAAAAAGCTAACATCCCAAACAATTTGTAAAATAAGCACCTCTATAAAACCTCCTTTTTATTCATGCCATGTATTTTTTTTCCTCAATTTTACTCATATGGGATATTACTTAGGTTTAAATGGTCTTCTTACATGTATTACTTAACTTGTAATAAATATCTGGATGTGTTACTTTGGTATCTGTTTATGTATACCAACTTCTGGTCTGCTTTTTTTGTCCCATCAGCAACTAAACAAATTTCAGGTGAGAGACTAATGGGAGTGAAGGTACTTGTGTGCAATGACAAAATAGAATGAGTTCAGTCACTGCTTCAAAAGAGCTGGTCAGGTGTGTGAGGAAGAAAACATCCAGTGTAACAACCGGATATACATTTTACTCCAGACACTGGGGCAAGGTGTTCCATTGGCTCAAGAACAAAAAGTAGCCAGCCCTTTACCCCAGTGAGCTCAAAGTCCTGGCGTAGAGGGGGAAAAACGTAAAACGATGGGTGAAGCCCTGTAGAGATGTGTTCAATCAAGTAAAGTGGTCACTTTTACTGGCTGATGTGAATCATATTAAGAGGATATTAAGAGGATGCATATTCCCCAATATGTAGATGCCAGAGATAAAGAAACATAAGGGAAATGAGCCAAAAAGAACTTTATAGTTTTCAAGATTTGATATTTTTGATTATTCATACATCCACAAAGAGTTGATAATATACTCTCATCCCCATGCCTACAGGGAAAGAACTCAGAGATAACAGACAGGGTCCACACAGAAAGCTCAGAGCTCAGTAAGTTCAGGGCATTGACTGCTGACTGATGAACTGAGTAAATCTATAAATGTGTTGGAAACTTGGGAATTTGAGGCTTATAAACATGAAAAGAAGGGAGCAGAACTGGTCCTACTGTGTTTGATTAGAGTTGAAAGTACTGGAATAAACCCATGGTTTTCAGTGGGTATCAAGAAAAGTAGATATAAGAATGAAGATATATGGTAATACATGTTTATGCGTGTGTGTACCCATGTTCTATAGATGTGGAACAATGTATGCACTTGCAGAGATTGCGTTGGTGTGTTCATAGAGAACCTAGGGGCAGCACCCTTCCAATCACAACAACATACACATAGCATCTAGATATTGACTGTCAAATGCTAACCTGGTCATAAAAACAAAGGAAAGCTAGGATAAATAGTTAATTTGGGGAGCAGATGAATTTACAGTCTTTTAAAACATCAGATCAAGGGAGCTGCTACTGGCCAAATATGGAACAATCAAATCCTCAAATAATAATCGTGATGATGAATTTTTAGCTCATTAAATAACATGTAAGTCTCAAAGGACATATCAGTAGCAGTGCATAGACATACACACATGTATACTTGTCTACCCCAGTAAAGAATGAGATGAGAAAATCAATATTTAAAAGCTTGTATAGTAATAGTTAACTCAGATATGAAACACCAACAGGTATTGAAACTAATAAAAGTAAAAACTAGTACATTGTAGTAGTCTCAAACTGTTTCTCTATAAAATATCCATAATAGTAAAGAGAAGAAACGTCTGCTTAGAGTAGAAAAACCTGACAGACATCATCTAAACTAAGTGTAAAAGTTAACACCTTTAGCAACTAGATAGGCCAGCAACTGCCATCAAATAGGGTGAAATGAAAAGGCAGAACCATAGATCAAAATGTCTGGGTCTGATCAGAAAGAAATATCCCAGCACTATAAATTTGTGACTGCCTAGGGTCCTGGATTACCAAAGAAGTCTGAAGAGATTTTTGTTTTTGTTTTTGTTTTTGTTTTTGTTTTTTTCAGATTGGAGGTTTGACTGACATGACCAATCAGTGTGAATCACAGATTGTATAACATTACCATAAAGTAAGTTGAAAGGAGTCTCTGTTAAAGACCCATACGTATTATTTGTATTAGTTAATTTTCCTGAAATTTAAAGTTATTTCATAATTAAAATTACCAGAAGTTGCAATGATAAAAGCACTTGGCTAGAAGGGCAGTGTAAGAAAAGTGAGTTGGGGGTTCAACACAGTCACATCTCCATAGTAACAGAGTTTCTAGATCTGTCTTCAGCATCACTGTATCCTGAAAGCCCAGCCTGATCCTTCACATAATTGGGATGTGTGAATGAATTCATTGGCTAATTAAGCAGGGAGAAAGGGAGGTGTCATCCAGGAAAGACTTCATAAACAAAACAAATGAGAAGAGAGGGCATCAGAAGCACAAGGGACGAGTCAAAGAACTGCACAGGTGTGAAAACAGAAGCCCATAAAACTACGGGTGGCTGCAGTCTAGACAATATTCAGAAACACAGGGATGGATCTGACTGGAAAAGTAGTTTGTACAAACAGATAGATGACCTTTAATGTCGCTTTGAAGTGAGAAATGAAGCGTGAATTTAAAAGGCTTTGAGAAAGCTCGCCAGCTCTTCTTAAACAAAATCCGGTTAACCTCTCCCTGCCCTGTGCTTTCCCTAACAGAGGTACCAGTGCTCAACAGTGGCTCAACTGGGCTCATCTAGCATATTTCCCAGTGAGTTTGTGTTCCATTAAACCCTGTGTTAATAAATGTGGCATGATGGAATAACTTTAGAGAAGGGGGTAGCATTTGAAATGTAAATAAATAAAATAACCAATAAAAATTTTAAAAGTTAAAAAATAATAATAACTTTGGCTTACACTAAACTCATCACCTCCTAACTAGTCCTTCACTAGGCTAATTCATAAGGAAAAGAATTTATGCCATTTAACCTTGCTCTAGACCACCCACACCCGGCAGGACTGTGTAAAGCTGTGGTTCTCAACCTTCCTAATGCTTCAGCCTTTAGTACAGTTCCTTATGTTCTGGTGACCCCAATCATAAAATTACTTTTGTTGCTACTTAATAACTGTAATTGTGCTACTGTTATGAATTGTAATGTATCTGATATTCAGGATATCTGATATTTGATCCCTAAGAAAGGGTCATTTGACCCCCCCCCCAAAGGGGTTGCCACCAACAGGTTGAGAACAGCTTTGTCTACCAGAACTGTAAGTATAATTTTCAGGCTTCAGTCTTTAGTTTAGGACTTAGAAAGAGACCGATACCAGGGATTTGTGAACAGGTGGACCAATTGTTCAAGATAGAAGGATTTTAAGTTATACCAGAGATGAAGTGGTAGAGCCCAATTAATAGTAGAGGTTCAGGGTCTGGCATGCCCAGGGCCTCCTCCTCCTCCTCTTTGAGCTTGGTTAGTCTCCATTTTAACAGCTACAACCCCGAGACACTGTAAAGGACATTAAGTCCTTTCCAAGACTGTCATGAGTTGGCCTCTTCATGGTGCTTGTATTAACTGAGGCTGGGCTATCATGCATGTCAGGAGACTTAGAGAAATCGTGCAAGAAGAGTAATTCATCGATGACTAAGGTTAGTCTATGAGATAGGAAAGAAAGAAAATGAAAATAGTAGGCAGAATGATCCAGAGGCCAGTTTGCCGGAGGCAGAAAGTGCCACAGACCTGTACTCCATTTAACTAAAGGGATGGGAACACCTTCGTTGTTGAATGTACACATTCAAGGTCTGGTGCCTCTGCTGACAGAATTGCAAACACCCAGCCTAGAGGGCAATGACTGATGACTTCTATGGAATTGAAATCCAGCAGGGTGTGAAGTATGCATAGCACCTCTTCAGCAACTGCACTGTACAATCACCAGATTGAAAGATACGTAAGTGCCATGCAAGCTTTGCAGAAATTCACGGGCCAACCAGCTCTCTCCTGCACAGTCTGGCTATGCCTAATATAAGGTCAAAAACAGCATGAATTTGAATAGCTGAAAACAAGAAAAAAGTGGAAGAAAGGGAGGGGGCTTAGGATTTTCTCTTCACAGAACTATAGAAAAGGGGAGGGATGTGACAAAGGAGAAGGGAGGAAACATGTGCCATATGCATGCAATCCAATTTTTTAAAAGAAACCTGGTCGCCGCCGCAAATATCTGTATGAGCAGAGCTCCCTGAGAATCTCGCGAGACCTTGGGAAGCTCACTGGCCACTTTAGCACGTGCATCCCGGCTGTAGGGTTGGTAAGATAGAAAGAAAGCGAAGAGGTTACTAAGCACTGTTACGTACTATGTGCTCTCAAGAAGTTTCTCTTGAGGAACTGTAGTGGGTGAGTTTGGAACAAGCAGGCTCTGTCCTGTCGAGTCCCACCATGCTGAGAAGCAGTCCCTCACATGCCTGTGTGATCTATGTGGCATATAGAGGTCGGAGGGATGTATTAAACAGAATATTTAGGAATGTATTAAACAGAATTCTAGAGAGGTGGTCACAACGGATGATATTAATCTCAAACATTTGACCTGACCATTTTAAGGAACAAGTTGCTTAAAGAAATAGAAACCACCAAGAGTGATTAAGCCCAAATTGATGCTGAGGCAGCCAAAAAAAAATTGCTAAAAGTAAACTATACCATTATAGGCTGCAGTCCTGATGCCCTAGTTAACAATATGCTATTATTAGCTGTCTTCCCAATGCTGTGCGCCTCAGGTTGCCAGGCACATTCATCCTACATAACTCCAACTTTAAACACTTGGACCTACATCTCCTCATAGTCTCCTACCTCCAGCCATCCTTTTTTCTCTACTTTTGTATATTTGACTTTGCATTTTAAATTCCACGGTGTGTATGAGAACATACAATGGTTTGTTTTTTCTATGCAGTATTTGACTTGGCATAGCAATCTCCAAATTCATATACACTGATACAAATGTAAGACTTCTTTTTCAACCCTGCCCATTATACACACTAGAAGATGGAGAGAGAGAGAGAGAGAGAGTGAGAGAGAGAGAGAGAGAGAGAGACCTTTACCCAATCATCTGTCGATGGGCACATATTGTTAGCATATCTCAGTTATGATGGACAATGCCCTAATCAAGAGGGGAGTGCAGATCATTCCACGGGAGTCAGTTCTGTTCCTTGGGTATGTATCTACAGGAGGAACTTCTCATTAGAGTGCAGCTCTGTTTTTCAGCTTTTGGGGAAGCACCATTCTGTTTTGCACACTGCACTTGTACCAATGGCCTTCAGGGGCGGGGCACAGATCAAGTCCCACCCTCTGCTCAGAACCGTTGAAGCTACTGATTCCAGTAACTTAGGCGGAGGGCTTAACACAGCTAGCATGGCAGTTAAGTACTTCATTAATGCCAGAGGAGCAGGAAATTGGAACTGATATTCTCTCCGTCAGACTTTTGCTGAACAAAATAAATTTAGCTCTTTAAGAGAAAGAAAATCAATCCTAAAACGGTAAATTGCCTGCCTCTGGAACCATCGGTGTGCCGCTGCACCTGAAGTTTTCACAAAGATGGCAGACCTGTGGCTTAAACTGTTTTAAGATTAATGGCTGTTTCGACCTTATTCCTTTAACTTAACAAAGAGGGAATCTGCTTTCGCAAAGTTTAGGATTGCTTGTCCCAAATCCTGGTCGTGGTCCAGGTTTCCCAATTCAGGCCTCTTGATCCGACATGTTTCTGCCCTTTCTCCTGAGATGAGCCACTCCCTAAATGCTCATTAACCATCAAACTGGACTTGAAAGCCCGAGTTCAACTTCTCCTTCCATCTAAGGACACTGAACAAGTCCCCAGCTCTTTAAGCAACAGCCCCTACTTGTGTAAAATGAAGATGTTCTTTTCAAAACAGTCGTAAGATCCGGTGAGAGCTTGCATGTCTAGAGAAGAAATAACGTAGAAATTTAAGGTTTTAACTTGATGCTGTTAGTGCTGTAATTCCTGGGAGTAGATTGGGCCTATGGAGATAGGTTTTTAAGGCTGAGTGAAAATGACTCACCTAAAACCAGACTGGATCTCAGGGTAGACACAATTCTTTTGCTCAATTAACTTATGAAGTTCACTTTCTATCTCACAAATCAAAAAGCTCATCCCTGTGGCTGGAATACTTATTCCCACCCCAGTTCGTAAGCTAAAATCCTAAGCAAGAGGGGGATGATGTGAAGAAGTGTGAGGATGCAGATCAAATAAGGGGCTGAAGAGACTCTTCAGTGTGTATAAGAGGACCTGACATCAAGTCTCAGCAGTCTGGTGGAGGATGGAGACAGGAGGGTTTCTAGGGTTAACTGGCTGCCAGCCCTGTCCCAGGTTCAATCAGACATGCTCTCTCAAAGGAATGAAGTGGAAAGCGGTAGCACCTGCCATGCCATCCTCTCCTGCCTTCTGTTCTCGTACATACACACATACATACATACACACACACTCACATATATACAATACACACTCTAGACCATACATACAACATAGACACAGCACACACACATATACCACATGCACACACATACACACACATAGATCACACGCACACTCACACACATACACCATACACATGACACACAACACACACATACACCACACAGAAGTGCAACATATACATATGGCATGCACACACAATACACATTCACACAAAGACCATACACACACACACGGCATACACACGTAGACCACACACACACACACACACACACACACACACACACACACGAGTCAAATGATGCTAATTTGCCCTGTCCTGTGTGAAGTGACAGCAGAATTGTGACACACAAAAGGGCTCTCAGGCCCACTGCCATCGCCATGACCCTGAACTTCCTTGCCTCTGGAACTGTGAGAAAAGAGTTCCTGTTGTTTCTGAGCTACCTAATTTGTGGCATTTTATCATAACAGTGCAAACTGATTAGTACCCAGTTCACTTGTCCAGCTAGACAATTTTCTAATCCTATGAACAAAAGGAGACAGAATTGAAGAGAGTCCAGCTTTAGGCGGTCAGTCATTTTGCTTCTTCTACAACACAAAACAAGTATCTGCCGGGTGCAGAAGCTAGAGGCTGTCCAAGCTCTGTCTGCACTCCCATCCACTCCTGTTCTGTGGACTGTTTGGCAGAGCAGAGGCACAGGGCAGCATTTCAGGCTAGCCATCCAGGAACAATGGTCCTCTAGCCCTCGGCTGGCCCTCAAAGCAGAGGCAGAACAAACAGCCCCAGGTTACTCGGAGTTGCAGGATCTGAAAGAGCCAGCAGCTGTGGCAACAGCAGCTTTCAAAGCTAAGGCTACCAACTAACTAGCTGCTACTCTCTAGGATCAGCTTGGGAGAAGGGGGTTGTTGTTCTCTCTGAAGATAAGGGCAAGACCTTTGCAAGTTACTTTCTTTACTGCACTCTTGTGATTCAGAAGCCCATAGAACTTTTGAGTAGTGGTGTAGGAAAGGGATACAGAGACGCTGCCACCCTAAAAAACATTACTTGTTGTCTTGGCCACGAACAAACTTTATACTCCTTTTCTCTGATATTTTTAATAATCTCTTTACCCACGAGCAACTTGGAGCCGATATTAGGTTTTCTGTTTCCAGGGGTTGCTAGGCAACGTATCTAGGCAGCTGGCTTTATTTCCATAGTAAGCGAGTCATGTTCTACCACAAAGACCATGCTTTGAAAACTAGATTTTTCATCTATCATCTATAAACCCACTGTTTTAATACTAGGGGGCTTTATCACAGCTAAAATGAGATTCAGCATTTGATAATAGTCACGACAGAGTGCTTTAGCATGGGGTCCTGGGAGAATTCTGTTCTGGTAACTCACAGACTAAAGAACATACCAGTTTTTACTGGTATTTCATCAAGTCAACCATGGTCAACAAGATGGATCAAAGACTATGCACCTGCAGAGATTTGTTTTAGATGCATGGAAAGGATTTGTAAAAAACAAACAACAACAAAAAAAAAGAACTTTAGAGGTTTTGAACTTTACTTTCTCTTTCTAGAGATATTTTAAGATTTTGCTTTTAGTTTTTTATTTTAAACTGGGAAAAGCTTGAGCCTTTCCCTGCTTTTCTTTGCTTTTGCTTTTTAACTCGTGATGCCATGGAATCTACTTGTGTTGCTTTTTAATTTAAAATGTAAAATATAGCATCATTATACATATTTTTGCTATGTTCTAATTTTGATTCTCTTTAATTGAATGTTAATGGATGTGTGGGGGGCTGCTTTTAAATTTTTAAATATGGATTATGTCTGGAGGTTTAAATTGTTTTGTTTTTAAGTAGAGCACTGTATGGAATGTCTCTGCTGTTACAGAGAATTAGCTCTTCACAATAAACATGTTAATACCAAATGAAATTATTTCTCATTCTGGCTCCATGCCATTTTTTGGAGGCAGGCAGCTATTTCCAGGGCTGAGTCCTCTTCCCCACTGAAAAGTCAGTGGTGCCAAGAATTTTTTGAAAGAATCACATCTCCTGGGTTCCAAGCTTCTTCAGAAATGTCTTGTGCACAGAAACATTTGCAGGATTTTCTGAAACATAAATTTACCCACTCTCTCTCCACCAACATAGCATATGCCAAGAGCAAGCAATGCTTGCCATTTGCTCCTAAAGACACTAAAAATAACACTTAGGTGTGTTCACTTTAAAACAATTCAAAAACAAACACTTCTGGAACCCTATTGCCCCTCTCCCCAATTTATGGAGCTTCAGAGATGGTAAACTTATCACTTCCAAAATAAAATATTTATATCTAATTCTTTCTGAACTGAATTGTATATGGGAAAAAAATAGGTGGGTCTGGAAAGAGGACCCGGGTTCAATTCCCAGCACCCACAGGGCAACTCATAACTGTCTGTAATTCCAGTTCCAGATGATTCGACACCCTCACACAAATATACATTCAGGTAAAACACCAATGCACAGGGAAAAAAATTAAATAAAAATAAATTTTAAAATAGAATCAAGAGGTACAAAGTAAGTACATAAAATATAAGAAGAAAATCTCTTTTAAATTTATGTACGATCTGTTTTTGCGTCTTTCTCAAACTGGAGAACATTTTACAGAAGCAAATGGGTGTGTCTGTACTCTTCACAATAAGACTTTTTCTACCATGGACAATTTTTAAAATTAGAAAGATATTCAAATGCAAGTTGCTTAATTCTGTGTGTGGTTAAGCAGCCATCACAATTAGGAAGTATTTCATTTTCCTACTAAACCAGTTTGCCTTCAATTCATTCAGTAACCTTGAGGCCCCTCTATTCACAAGTTAGTTTGCCAGGCTCCTAGGAAGCAAAACCTAGGAGTGATGCGGCTACCTTCAAGGGAAGAAATGCAGAAGGCCAGACAGTACCGAGATGTGACCAGAGCTGGTCATCAGTAAATGCAGAGGGCTGGAAAGGCAGGGCTCAGGGGACTCCTCCCTGAGGACATCTAATGTGAGACCTAAAAGACAATGGAGTTACCCATTACAAGGTGAGAGATGGGGGTGAGTGGAAAGACCTTAGACATCAGCAACTATACAGAAGGCAGGCAGCAGCTCCGTGAATCTGTGAATGCAATATCCTTTAAATTGCCTGGTCTGTGCCCGGTGCCTTTTGATGTCAGCATCTCTTCCTTCTCAGACAGTCATGAGGGATGAGGCTCATCTTAATGGCTTTATTGTAGCTTTCTTACCTCTTTAAAGACCTATCTTCAACAGTTAACACTCAAAGGAAATGAGAGCTAGGACTTCATCACATGCGCTTGAGAAACACTACCTCAGCTCACAGGATACACTGTAGCTTTAAAGGTAGAGAGTGTAGAACTGGAGAAAGGACAGATGACCAAAGAACACAGATGTGCTTCTGGAAGTAGGGAGTTCATAGGACTCCGAGTGCTGCTAAGTACTAAGTCAGCACTGAAGTACATAAAATATATTGGAATTAGGGGTAAGGAAAAGCACTATTTAGAGTGACAGTAGGTGCTAAGGCCACCCTTCCTAGTTCATGGAGTATCCAGGAGTTCAAATGTACAACATCCACAGGAGTTCATCTGGGAATAGACTGGAGAGCCAAGAACAGGTTCCAATGAATATTAACCATCATAGCTATTATTATATAAAATAATTTATGTAGTCTTTAAAGCATAAGCTAAAATGTCTATTCTTACAATGTCCCTTCTCAAGCACAGGTTCTCCCCCTCTCCCTCCCCTCCCCCCGTGTGTGGGCCTGTGTGTCTGTGTCTGTGTGTGTGTGTGTGTGTGTGTGTGTGTGTGTGTGTGTGTGTGTGTGTATGTGTGTGCATATGTGTGTCTTAGACTGTCTGGCCAAATCCAGCTTCACTAGCATGCCTCCTGTGCCCTCACCCTAGGACAGCCTCCTTCCTTAAGCTGCTTTTGTCCAGTGTTTTGCCACTGCATGGAGAAAAGTAACTAATAAATACCAGAAAAAAAAATTCTGTGTTCTCTTAGCATTCGTCATCTACATTACAGAGTTGAGAAGTTGGTTGAGTTCTGTTTTGAGTCAAACAACTTCACAGATGTGCAGACATCTCACCTACCAATCTAATAGACACAAATTTCTACCATGTTTTGTTATTTCCAGAAGACCAAGCTCAGTGGGATCACTGTTTGAATCTAACTAATACATAATAACTGTTCACTTGTCTGTTGAATTACTGAACACTAAACAGAACATTAAGACAGACCATAAAATAGGATCAGACAGTACAAGGACTATTTCATAAACTATTCCTGAGACATTATTTTTTTGTTCTTGCTTAAATACTGTGGGTTTGTAGTAATACTCTATAGCTTTCTTAGTACTGACCCGCTGGGTTTTGGAGCGAGGAATGACTTTCCTCCTAACCCTTCCTGAGCACTGATATGTGGAGGACTTCTAACACTCTTAGAAACTAAACAGAGACTCTTTCCTTGCAGCTTCCCTTAGATTCCATTGCCAATCATCAATTGTCTACCTTTGTTTTGCTAAGATTTCTCATGCATTTGATTTTCAGCCATCAAGGATAATGTGTAAAGGTAACAGTTACTGGCAATGGCTTAAATTCCAGAGCTGTTTATTGTGCAGATGTATGTGTGTGTGTGTGGTATGTGTTTGCATGTTTGAGTTTGAATCTGTGCACATGTGTAAGTGAAGTATACAAAGGCCATAGACTGATATCTGGTGTCTTCCTCAATCATTCACCACCTTATTATTTGTTAAGATACTGTAATCTTGTCTTGAATATTAACATATATGATTTCTCATTAATGAAATAAATGGCTTCCTCAGTCAGAATCTGCTTTTAAGAAAATGGTGTGAACACCATTGAACTGACAACAAATAATTTAGAATAACATCCACACTTAGCCAGAAATCTATGTTAGAATTTGAATAGATTTAGTTAAATTTTGCAACATCATTTGGAGTATTAAACAGCAGTTCATGCTTCTGATAAACTTTCATGAAAGACTGTCAATTGATACAACCTTTATTTTGTATTTATTATTATATTTATTATTATTATTATTATTATTATTATTATTTGATTTAATTGTTGTTTTTCTTTTTTTATTGGATATTTTCTTTATTTACAATACAGATGTCATCCCCTTTCCCTATTCCCCTCCCTAGAACCACCTATCCCATCTCCCCTCCTCCTTTATGTTTATTTACCATTTTGATTACATGCATGTATTAATGTTCTAGGTTGAGGGTCTAGAAATGCAATAGATGCAAATAGTCAAGGAATAAGCAATATAATAAACACAAATAGTCAAAGAAAAAAGCAAGGCATTAAACCCAATTACATGAACACTCCCAAGATCACTGTTTCTAAGGGCTTATCAGGATGACCAAAGTATCCTGAGCCTACTTCCCTGTCCTAGCCCAAAGTCATTTTCCTGTCTGAAACCTACTTCCTTGTTCTTGAAGAGTAAGGAAGGCATTCTTGTTAGAATGACCTAAGACAGGCTCGCCTTGTTAATAAATAAAAAGGGGGGAGAGGCAGAGAGCCTTTGGAGCTGCTTGGCAAGAATCTGACATGGGCCAAAAACAAGGAAACGGGGGGCTGCTTGGCAGGAATATGACATTGGCCAAGGACAAGGAAGTAGGCTTCAGGCAGAAATCTGACATTAGGCTAGAACAAAGAAGTAATTTCAGACAGGAATCTAAATTTTAGGCTAGAACAAGGAAGTAGGCTTCAGATGCCACCTTATTACTGAGACAGTTTCTAAATGAACCATGAGTTTGCCATCTTTCCCTGAAGATCTCTTAAGAACCTGGATTATAAACCCAGCATATATGTGGGTTCTGAAGATCAAACTCTAATCTTCAGATTGCATAGCAAGTGTTTTACTCAATGAGTGTCCTCCCAGTCCTCCAAAGTTACCACCCTAAGCAGACATTGGGAGTAGATTGCTAGAATCCCTTCATATCCCAAGTTAGATTGCTTTGTTCATAAATCGCCAATTCCATTTAATGCTATTCTTTCCTCCTTTGGTAGATTCCAATTTTCCTATATGGTACAGCATCTACTATCTAATGAATGATACAAAAAGAAGTAACTTTTTTTTAAGTAAAATCCATATGTACAAGATAAATTTTTTACCTGCAATTGAAAGATGAATCAAAAGCTGTATTTTTTTTTTCTACATGCATGCATCACACACAGGAGCCATCATCTCAGACAGAAGTCAGATAATCATTGTGTGTGCAACCTGTAGAAACCTGAGGTCAATCCTGGGTTTAGTACTGTGATCTTGAGAAAGTTAACCTGCTTCGATTACTCAGTTAAAAACCAGAGATGACAAAGCAAACTAAAAATAGTAAGACAAGAAACACTAAGCTCGCAGTGCCCAAGATACAACTCACAGACCACATGAAGCTCATGAAGAAGAAAGACCAAAATGTGGATGTTTTGGTTCTTCTTAGAAGGAGTAACGAAATACTCATGGGAGCAAATATGGAGACAAAGTGTGGGACAGAAACTGAAGGAGGGGCTGTCCGCAGACTGCTCCACCTGGGTATCCATCCCATGTGCAGTCACCGAAGGCAGATGCTGATGTGGTTGCCAGGAAGTGCATGCTGACAGGAGCCTGATACAGCTGTCTCCTTAGAGATCTGCCAGAGCCTGACATATGCAGAGGCAGATGCTCACAACTAACCATTGAACATATCAAGGGGTTCCTAATGGAGAAGTTAGAGAGAAGACTGAAGGAGCAGAAAGGGTTTGTGGCCCCATGGGGAGAGCAACAATACCAATCAACCATAGCTCCCAGTGTTTAAACCACCAGCCTGGGAGAACATAGGGAAGAACCCATGGCTCTAGCTGTATATGTAGGGGAAGATGGCCTTGTCAGGCAAAGGTGGGAGAAAAGGTCCTTGGACCTGTGAAGGCTGGATGCCCCAGTGTGGGGGAATTCATGGGCAGGGAGGTAGGAGTGGGTGGGTGGATGAGGGTACATTGTCATAGAAGCAGGAGGAGGGTGGATGAGATAGGGTTTTTCTGGGTGGGGGGGGAATGGGGAAGGGGATAACATTGATAATGTAAATAAAATATCCAATAAAGAAAAAAAAAGAAACACTTATAAAGGTGATATGGGTGGCTTCCTAATGAGACAGTAATCTAGTATCATTCTTGAGGAAATTTTATGTAACACAAAATTCAGCATTCCAAGCCTTTATGCTGTACAGTACAGTGCTTTTATCACACTCAGAATGCTGTCCTCTGTCACCATGATCTTATTTTAGAGCATGTCTATTACCTCCCTTCTCCAAACAAACCACATCCTCATTAAGCAGAAAGTAGTCACTGTAAATCTCCCCTCTGTCTCCATTGGGTTTCTATTCCCCATGGAGAATAAATTACAAATGTATAAATATAATGTATATTTGTTTATATTCATATATTGATATATAAATGAAATAGAGATTCAGCTTCACTTAGTAAACAAAAATGTTAGCAAGTATCTGAAGTGGTTATTTCTGGTTTCTTCGGAAACTCAGTTATGTCATATGATGTTTTGTCATTATTATGGTTAATGTTGTCAGTTTTATGACAGGATCTAGTCCTCTAAGTATGCTTAGAGGGAATTATCATCAGTATATTAATTGAGGCAAGAAGACATGCCCACTGTGGGAGGCACCTTTCCCTGGCTGGGATTTGGAGAACAAAAGCTAAGCCCTACCATGTATCCTGTCATTGCTGTCTTCTGACTGTAGACCAGCTGGTTCAAGCTTTGGCTTCCTTGACTTCTCACCACAGTGGACCATATCTTGAACTGTAAACTAAAATAAATGCTGTTTCATTTAAGTTATTTTTTGTGGGTATTTTATCTCAATGCAGGGGGGAGGGAGAATCTCATGCAAGGAATTTAAAGATAGATACCAAAAAAATTAGAAGCAAAGTTGCTTCTGTGTTGAACATGGGTTAGAAGAAGCATGTTGTATGGCTTGTCATTTTCAGTACTTTAATAGTCAATATATATTTTTAATGTATTTCACATGTTTTTAAATTATTTCATTTATTTTTGAAATTATGAGTCTGCATCATTTACACTTTTGATTTCTCAGTGCAAATTCTCCCATATACATATACGTATACATGTACCTATATCTATGCTTATGGCTATACATACATATATCCTGCTGTGTTTTGGCTTCATAATTTTATTTGTATGTATGTTTTCAGGGCTAACTATTTAGTATTGATAACCTGAAGTGGTTATTTCTGGTTTCTTTGGAAACTCAGTTATGTCATATGATGTTTTGCTGAGGCAGACAAGTGAAAGGGTGTTTTTGCTGAAGCAGACACAGGTGAAAGGATGTTTTCCTAAAGCAGACACAGATGAGAAAGTGTGTGATGTTTAGAAAGAACATAAATGTGACCAAACAGACAGTGGAAGTAGGCTCTAACGTTGGTTCGCCTTGCTCTGCCTCACGAGTCTTCACTAACTACACTCTTGTCTTGGTTCGCCTTGCATCCCAGTGCTGATCATCATTTGTGATGACTTGTGACTTCATAGAGAATAAGTCACCAAAGAACTTCTCATGATATTCTGGCAGCTTCTTGACACTTCTGCAGTCTTGGGCTGGTTGGTGGAGCCTCCCAGTTTCTTCTGGATCAGACTGCCATTCCTGTCTTGAATGGTGATTGCCTAGGGAACTAAACTGCCATTGCTAATTTGTTTATGTTTTGCTACAGGACTGGACTGCTGACAATGAAGATTGGAATTGCCAGAAAGAACTATTTCTAAACAGGTCCACACCACCCATTGCCCTATTAACCTTTTTTTCCCACTACCTCTGGTGGGTGTTGGGCTAGAAGGAGGTTGAAGTATTTAAGAGCCCTTATTAAAATAGGTTTTGAAAGCTCTAAGCCAACAATAACCAGTTGGTATGCTCCTCCCTTAAAAAGAATATTTCTGCTGCTCTCATCATTCCTTAGTTGCCTATAGCTCTTTGTGTAGGGTGGAGGTCTGGTGGCATTTTCCCTATCCACGTTGGCATGTCTATTGATGTTTTTCTTGCTCATCTCATGGTTAGGCAGTCATGTTAGTGAGATTTTATGGGTGTAGCTTTGGCATTACTAGAAGGCACAATCTCAAAACAGAATCCCTGGTCCTCTGGCTCTTACAATGTTTCTGCCTCTTCTTTTTAAAAGTTCGGTGGGCCTCTGGTGCCAGAGTGGTTTGACAGACTTATCCACCACAAGTGGGATCCACAACTCCATATTTTGATTGGTTGTGGTTTTCTGTACTTATCTCCCTCTGTTGCAAAGATAAGCTTCCTTGATGAGTGGTGAGGGCAAAACTTATCTGTGGGTATAAAGACAAATACTTAGAACATAGTTAGGGATTACGTTGCACACCTGCAATCTTAATACTTGGGAAGATGAGGCAGGTGGTTCAAGCTTTTGAGACCATCCTGGGCTATATAGTAAAGGATCGTGTCAAACAAACAAATGATAGATGGATAGATCAATTGATAGATAGATTGATAGATAGATAGATAGATAGATAGATAGATAGATAGACAGATAGAGATGAAATTTAATTTTTTAATTATTAAAATAAGGATACTAGAGTAGGATAGCTCTATCATAGAGCATTTGTTTTGTATGTGTGAAATTCTAAATTTGGTCTCTATCAGCAACAAAAATAAAAATGACAATGGTACTTAAGTCATCAGGTTATTCAAAAACTAAGCACCAAATCTATAAAATATATGGTCCAGTCCTGTAATACAGAAGGTACTTAATAATGATAATTATCATGAATATTTCTAATAATTATTAATCAAATTATCAGAGTTACACAGCGATGGAATCAGAGCTATTCAGAATACAGACATAAAATTACTGTGGCTAATAATTAACAGGGCAGTAGTGTGTAGTAGTTAGTAATTAAAATAATTTTAATACAATAATTCCTAAGTTCTTTTTTACTTTCTATATAGATAAGTAAATTTTGCTTGAGAAGAAAGTAAAACTAAAGCTGAAAGTTTGGTCCTATGTGCTCCTATATGATGTCTGGTGAGATATTCTTAGACAAGGAAGAGAAAGGTGCTTTGTGAAGTCAACAGAAGTGTGTCAGAATGTGTACTATGGAATCACACTTCTGACTAATTGACAGCCATAAGCAGTAGCGTATCTTATATTATTTTGACTTTCTGTACACATTAACAAAGTAACATACTAGATTTGGGGATATGCTTTGTCCATACTATTTATTAATGTTACACATGAAAATTACCCGTGTTCATCACTGTGAAATGAGGCTAAGTACTCTTTAAGTTGCAGATAAACTGAAGACAAAACTAAAGTGCACCTTGATAACATCCCAATACTCCAGTTCCATTTATGGCAAGTACCATGCCTAAAAAGCCTAGACGCCACAGAAGAATATGACTCAGGCCATAAAAGTAATCATAAGCAAATAAAACAAATAAAAGCTTAAGAGTTCCCTGAGTGGTACTCTTCTAGAAGACATGGAGGTGTTATATATGATGCTGAGCAAACAACTCCAATTCTTCTGTGACCTGAGACCCTGAATCAGCAACATTAAACAGCACTAACTATGCTCTAGTCTGTAGCTATTAAATGAGTCTCTCAAGACCCCAACATCATGGTACTTTGTAAATATTACAATGATGATGACAGTGATATTAATATTCACTGGGCATTCTTCTTATTCCCATAATGAGCAAGTAGTCATTAAATTTCTATTATTATTAATAATAATAGTCAAAAATATCACTAATCAAAACCACATACTCACTGAAAGAGATATTCTTCTGACAAATTAATATCATGAAGTCACAATTATAAAACAATTTCATCTGTCAGTTTGAACTTTTGAGCAATTGAACCTTTGAGATATAGGTATGCTGTTACTTTTTCCTGCCAAGCTCAGATGAGTCTTCAGCACTTCCGGATGATCAGAGATATTAATCTCAATCCCAGGATTCTCTCGGAATCTGCCCAGAAAGGACAATTGCAGAAAAGAACAAACAAGACAACAGTTTACTAACTTCACACGGGCATCCACCTAGTTACTAAGGCAGCCTACAGGATGTTGAAAAGATAAAACCATCCGTGTTATATCTCTTTGTAGAAATTATCTCTTTAGATAGTGGTTTCCAATACTCTAGTAAAACCGTACACTTCTGCCTCTCCTCTGACTACAGATCTCTTTCTGAGCTCAATGCACACACTCTCATAAAACTCGAAAGCTGGAAAGGATTCCAGAGAATTCATAACAGTCGCATTATGTCACAGATGAAGAAACTGAGGCGTGAAGCAATTAAATAAGTTGCCCAATGCCAGCATTTAAAGACAAGTGACTAGAATTCAAATGCAGGCTCTGACTGTCATACACCTTTCATTTTGTTAAAAATGAAAGAAAGCAAAGTGCATGAGGATAATTTTAGCCTAGGTAAGAACAGGGCTCATGTTGTTCTAGTTGTTAGCATCCAGGATTCATGTTGTTCTAGTTGTTGGCCCTCGGAGCTCTCAGCCCCTATTCTACAGCTACCATGAGCAAATGACATAACGACAAGCCATACTGAAATGGCTACTTTGTTTACTCTCAGCCACCATAGGATGCCAGGTAATGCTAGCTAGCACGCTAATTAATCCTGCCCATCTGGCTAATGCAGTCTAGATAATTTATAATCCAAAGCCTTTGGGCACAAAGACCTATTAACATGCTAATATACCTTCTCACTATTCTAGTAGCTTTTCAATTAGTAATTATCTATAGACTGAGCCAATGAGAGGGAATTTTTTTCAAGTGATTAGCACCTTGGAAATCATGACCAGTCTGGTTTCTGATTAACATTCTTTGGTTTCGGCAGTTAGCATTTCTCATTCCAGAAAATTACTCTGGTGAGTTCAGTTGATGGCTTGGGGCCATGAAAACTCAAACCTATTTAATGGCCAATTACTATTTTGAGAAAATAGAATTATAACATATTGGTGTAAGTACTTGATTTGCTTAACAAAATATTATAACAGAATACTTACTCCAGTTCTAAAAGGCATTCCAGAAGTAACTGTAAAAATATAATATGGAGATATATATATGTGTATATATATATATACATATACATATACATATACATATACATATACATATACATATATGGTAATATTATTAAATCTCTAATGGTTGCCTTAGATGTAACAATGACGTTATGGTTTACAAGAATGATGGTTGCATAGTTAGGGATAAAATATAATATCTGAAGCTAACAATCAAATGTCTCAACAACTAATTAAGATAGGACAAGCACATGCAATTATGGTAAAACATATTTAAAGTATTTCCTATTTGTAAAAGATATATGTGGGTTTACCTTGATGAGGAAAAAACTTTTACTACAAATATTCATCTCCAGAAAACTATCTATATAACAATACATATATACTATCTATATAACAAAATACATATATACTTTAAAAATCTGTATGTATCTCATCTTTCTATCTTCCTTTTCTATTAATTTTAAGGCTATCATACAGTGTAATGGATTTCATTATACTTTTCCCACTCCGCACACTGTGCCCGTCTTCCTGACAGATTCTGTTTCTTCCCTCAATGCTCCCATCTTCAGCTTTTATGACATATATGCTCATCCCAAGCTTCCCTCTTTACCTCCTGTCTATTATTGCCTTCCAAATCTCATGACCTACACACAAATACACATATCAATGCATATATAATTTTAAATCTAGATGGAACTTCTAAGAAACCTATGTGGATCTGCACCCGGGAGCAGACCCTGTGCTGCAGCCCTCCCCACCTCAATCACACCCAGAGACAGCTTGACCCCCAGGAGTTCAGACACACCCAGGCTCACAGGTGAGTCCACCAGGTATCTCTGTGATGTGCTGATTTAGTGTCCTTTGGACAAGTACCCAAGAGTCGTATGGCTGGATCATGTGTTTTATTTTCAATTGATTAAAAACTAATTTCTCTCGTGGCTATACAAATTCTCATTCCTACCAGCAGTGAATAAAGACTGCTCTTCTCCCACGTCCTCACCAGCATCTGTTGTCATTTGTTTCATTTATGTTTCTCTGCTAAGTGGAAAGAGATGGAAGCTCAAAGCCGTCTTAATTTGTGTGTCCCTGGTGTCTTAGGATGTGGAACACCTTCTCAAATTTTTATTGGCTATCTTTGTTTCTTATTTTGAGAAGTATCTAGTCAGTTCATTAACCATCTTACTGATTCGATGGTCTGGGTTAAAAAAGTTTAGTTTTCAGGTTTTTTTATATAACCTAGAAATTATTCCCTTGCCTGAGAGCTATTTAGCGAAGATACAGAACTGTCTCTTTACTCCACTGACTGTTACCTTCACTATGAAAAACCTTTCTGCTTTCGTACAATCCCATATTTTAATTCTTGGGGTTATTTTCTGTGACACTAGCATAAAAATTTTTCAGAAAATCTTTGGCTATGCCCATGTCTTTGAGTGTCTTCCCTGTTTCCCTGAAACACTTTCAAAGTTTCAGAACCTAGATTCAGGCCTTTGCTCCGTTTTGCATTGATTTTTGTGCAGGATGAAAGAGATAAATCTAGTTTTATTCTTTTATGTGTAGAAATTTGATTTTTTCCAGCACCATTTGTTAAAGAGGCTCCCTTTTCCTCGTGCATGGTTTTGATACATTTGCCAAAGCTTAGGTGACTTCATCCCAGTTTATAGCAACTTCAAAACCAAACTACCAGAAAATCTGCTGTGGAACAACCTCATCTAGAAATGACTGCATAAAGAAGACCAGAACCACAGCGATATCAATAGACATGTTAAGATGGAAGAGAGAAAATGTGGCAGGGTCCCACCCTCTAGACAGAGAACAGGCAACTATTGAATCGGTCTCCCCCAAGGATCACCCCCTTTATTAGTTGTGAAGTATGGAGAGGTCCTCGAAACCATATACACACAAACCACAAAAATGGAGCTCGCATTTATACTCATCTTGGTGTGTGTGTCATTGTGTCTGTGTCTGTGTGTAACAAATAAAATGAAAGAAAAAGAAACTTTAAGCTTGTGAGTTGGGGGCACATTGGGCTTCCAGGGAGAGAAGCTTGGAAGGGCAGGTAGTAGGAAAGCAGAACACTTCGAGCCCACTGTCATGGATCTATCCTCTTCAGCCACACAGAAGGCCTATTCTTGAATGTATTTCAGAATCACCTTCATTTTCTTCTATGTTGTCATTCACTCAAGAAACAACGAGCCTCAACATAATGTCTTCCCATAGCCATAAACCTAGGTCTCTTTACACTCTCTTTTAAGAGAATTCATTGACTTGAGCAGAATGATCAAATCAATGGTAGGAGTGAATCTCTCTGCCATAGAAATTGAAGACATGGGCCAAGTAAACAAGGATAATTCAGTCAATGCTCACAATCCTGAACGGATTACCATGAATTACGATATTCTTCACGTTTCTATCTACATCCTTTCTGGTAATGTTAAAGATGTAATCCTGAACTAAAAGCAACCGCTGAATAATGATTGAGGAATAAACATTCATTGAAACATCAGAACACCACAGTTGACATTTCCTTGTACATTAGAAATCCTCTTAATATCTTGCTCTTGATAAGACAAGCATGAAGCTATATCGGTACAATATAATGCTGTAGCTCCTTTTAAAAACCACCCGGTTTTCATTTAATAGCAAATTAAGCCAGCTTAGACACTTTCAGAGGACTAAATGTCAATAAATAAAATGTAAAATGTCACATTGTATATTCATTCACATACTTGATGAAACTTTTCCCCTTTTTTTTCCTGAAAGAAAATGAACTACAAGAATGTATGGAAAGATTGAAGAGTACTTTGCTTGACATTAAAGGATTAGATTTAACAATACTGCAAATGCATTCTGTAATTGCTTCTATGAAGTCAGAAATTTTGTTTCATCAAGAATGCAATCCAAAACCTTTATCATAGCAAAAACTTGTACAATAAAACCAACAAACGCACACATACCCACAGAGATCCACACACATCTTCTAGACATCAAAATCTGATTCATCCTAAAAGAAATAGACTCAGGTTGATAATGCCAAAATATAAAATTATCATAATAGTTCACTAACATGTTAACTTAGTGGATTATCTAAAAATAAAATAAAATACCAGAACATGAGTTTCTTGACATAATAGTATGGTATTAAACCAAAAAAGTGAGAAAGGCAGTAAGTGTTCTTTATCTTTAGTTTTCATGTAAATCTGCATTTCTGAAAGATTAATAACTCAATACAAAACTTCATATCTTTTTTCTTTTTAGAAGGGTAATGAGTTTTAGAAGGGGGTGAAGGAATAGCCAAAAGAAGGGAAGACTATATGAAAATAAAACTCCAAACAGGACTTTAAAACTGAAGAATTGTGGGGCTGGATAGCTCAGTGGTTAAGAGTACTTGCCACTCCTCCTAAAGACTGGAGTTCAATTTCAGCACCCACATCTGGTGGCTAACAATCATCTACAACTCCAGCTCCAAAGAATCTAATGTCTTCTTCTTGCCTTAGCAGATACCTCCATACAAGTAACATGTGTATAGATACACACACACACACACACACACACACACACACACTTTTTTAAATTAAAAATTCAAGAGAATTTTATCTCAGTGATTTGGGTGATTCTAATTTTAGGTATAGAATATAGTGTAATCAATCAAATAGCTGCAAAAAAAATTCAAGATCTATTTGCATGAATAAAATTTCTAACTCCTAAATTTCCTAAATGGTCTCCTTGCTTCTCCTGCAGAAATTTTTAAAATAAAGTAAACCTCTGAGATTAAGATGAAATCTCTCAGTACTAAATGGTAATTTATTACAGGATAATAAAACTTCAGTACCCTCAGCCACAGTAATAATGACTCTTCATGCTCTCTGATTTCATGAGAAATGTGACATATAATCTGGAAAATAAAAAAGAAACATAATCAAATGTCATTGTTAATGATATTCTATTATTCCACCTGTGACCTGAGCTAATACAACTATTGCCTTATAATTGCAACTCGTCCATTGAGAAAGCCATCTTCAGACATTATCATATCTGAAAGGTCACTCAGAAAATATGCAATTATAACAACATTTTATGGGACTTATGGAAATAAATTCATTTTCTTATACTTTGCCCCAGATAGTATTTTTTCTTTAAAGAATAAGCCATAAAATTGTAAAATATGAATGAATGTATTGTATTTGCATGTAGCTCTCATATCTTTTTAAAAAAGCCATCAAGAACAAAGAACACACGTACTTGTTCTTTTATATATATATATTTTATTTATTTACATTTCAGGTGTCATAACCCTTCCCCATTTCCCTTCGCTAGAAACCCCCTATACCATCCCACCTCCTTCTTTTTGTTTTTTTTTATCATTTTAATTGCATGCAAGTATTAAGGTCAGTTCTAGGTTGAGGGACTAGCAATGCAATAGATGCAAAGAGTCAAGGAACAAGCAAGACAATAAACACAAATAGTCAAAGAACAGGAAAGACAATAAACAAAGTTCTGTGAACACTCCCATGATCACTGCTTCTAAGGGCTTATCAGGATGACCAAGATATCTGAGCGTGCTTCCCTATCCTAGCCCAAAGTCCTTTTCGTGTCAGACATACTTTTCCTAACTACTTCTGTATTTTCATAGCAACAGCTGCATCCATGGCTCTCAGAGTGTGGGGGTCTACTGAGCATTTACAGGAAGAAGTAAAGGACACCACTTCTTGGTGTTGAAGTAGTTATTTAAAATGGCCACCAGTCAAGCCTACTATCTAAGGACTAACTAAGCTGCAGCAGTTCTGCCTAGCTCAGCCGCCATGTTGCGTGACCAGAAGCCATGTGCATGCAACAGCTAGAAAAAGCCAGCCAGAAACACCAGCCCTGCCACCCACGAGATGCCAGCATAGGAGATGGCTCTGCCAATCTTCCACACTGTCTGGGTAAGGCTGGGCATTGCACAGACCATCCCGCCAACCACGAGGGCTCAGTACAAATGAGACTCTAATGCTTAGATTATCCAAAGGCTTTATATATTTTAGTAATGAATAAATAACAAGATGCCTATACAATCAGAGGTGTAACCCAACACCCAGCCTAGATATACCAACTACCTTTGACTGCCAAAGACAAGTGAACATCTGTCTCCATGTCCCCCTCTCTCTTGTGCCTGCTCATCTCCTAGCTCCTCCTCTTCCTTCTCTTTCTCTCCTTATGCCTCTTCTTCCTCTCCTTACACCTCCTCTTCCTCTCCTTACTCCTCCCACTTTAGCCCCTCCTACATCTCAGCCTGCCTCTCACTAGGTAGCAGATTCTGTGTCCTGATGACCTGTGATAGTAAGGGAAGAACTAACTGTGTTAACCTAAACAAAGGATTTTTTTATCTTTATTAACCTAAAACCAAGCTGGAAAAAATAAAGTAAAAGAAATAAAACATGAAAAATCAAGTCTACCCTTTAGTCCCATTTATATTTTCCTAAGAATTAATTACCACTTCTTCAGACCACTCTGTGCTCGGGCACCCTTCTGGGTACTTTAAATCCATCTGCCTCAAGATATCTGCTTTTTTTTCTCATTTGATTTTCACATGCAAAAATGTTCACTAAGAATTCTAGTCCACTAAGAAATGCGTAAAAAGGAAGGAATTATTGAATCCATTCCAAGCAGCCTCAGCAGTAATTATTGTATAACTAAATGGTGAGAACTTAAGACAGAGGAAGAAATCCAAAGGGAGAGAAAGACCAGAATAGCAGAGACAGGGGAACCCCTAGGGTCCCTGAGCCTCTTATGAGTTCATAGCACAGAATAGGAAGAAGGGCTGGTACCATAGTACCATAGTGAGGTTGTTAGAACAAACTACCCGGCAAAGAAGAAAATGAACCAAACTGGATGCTAATAGAAATTCAAAGTGCAAAGGAATGTAAAGTCCTGAGGAGATAGAATGTCAAACCTAGCCATTGCCTTGGATGGCAGCTGCTAGCCGGCCAGATGGTTCCTACCAAAAAACTGAGCAGTTGCTTTATACAAGGGAAGAAATGGTGTGAGACTGAGAAAGGAAACTGATACCATATTTCCAGAAACACAACATGAACTTCCATTTTATTACTCTTTAAGAAAAGAGTAAAAAATGAATATGTGTATATACATGATATCGACAAAAATGATAAATACTAACCTAAGATTGATGGGTAAAAGTGTGTTTGCATACTCTTTTTATGTCCATTAAGCATAGGCAAAATGCTACATACTTTTTATAAATGTACTTATGTGTATATTAATTATTAAAAGGACTGAGGCGACTTCTTTGTCCTCCAACATTAACTTTCTTGCTCATGTTTATGTGGTAAAACAGTTGTTCAAATTTAGCAAATTAAATTGCTGGGGACAAAAGGGAAGTTGGTAATTAATCAGTCAAATTGGCTGTCAACCACTCTTTCCTCAAGCATCATTAGATAGATACTTTTCTCCTGGATGTTTTCTTTTTATTATTGTTATTATCATTTACTAATTTTTTGGGAACCTCAGACATGAACATAGCATCTACATCACCCCTGCTCCCTTCCCCCCTCCAGCTTCTACATGTTCCCCTCTTAAATCCCTGATAACTTCTTTAATTGTTATTGCTCTGTGTGTACTGCATGTGTGTGTATGAATGGGAGGATGTTTATGGACATGTGTATACATACTCTACTGAGTCCATGTAGCTTTGTTTGTATGTGCATGTATCAAGAGGTGACCCCATCCTATATAGTTTTTCCCCTGAGCCTTAAGTACAGGACTTTCATTGGAGATGCATCAGTTAGGGGTCAGCACTATACAGTCATTCATTCTCTGTATTTTAAAAGCTGTGGATCTCTGTAATTGTCTTTGTCTCTTGCAAAAAAAAAAGAGGCTTCTTTGATGAGGAGTGAGAGCAATATTTATCTGTGTACAAGGATGAGTTAGATGTTATTAGTTAAAGAACATCACAGTAGTAAGTTCTCAGTCTGTGACCTTTCAAGCCCTGGGTAGTTAGCTAGATATATGGAGCCAGTCATGAGTTCCTAATGTTGTGGTAGTTTTAAATCCAATAATGCAGCTGTTGATTATCCACAAGATAAAAATGCTGTTATTTCACCACTGTTATCTTACCAGTCCAATAATTATATGGTTCACAGGCTTTGCAACTGTGTGGGACTAGCAATTACTCCTCTCCCTTGGCAATACATACATCCTTCTGATATTATGAAACTCATCATTGTGATCTAGTGGTTTTTAGGATACAACATTAAACTATTGCTAATGAGAGTCATCACAGAATAAGAGAAAATTAGTTCAGATTGTAGAGGAAAAAACAAATTTTGTTTTGATTTGAGAGAAGGCAACCCTAAACTAAAAGTCTTCCTGCCTTTCCTCCCAAATACTGAGATCATGCAATTGCAGTGTATACCACACTGTTTCTTGCCTTTTTTAATGCTTTCCACATGGTTTAGCAAAATTATATGAACAACATCTTATTTCAAATTATTCTATTATTGTAATTGTTATAACAAGTAGCATTAGCACATAACCATTCTCATCTACTTCCATCATGCATTAACAAGGTTCTTTGTCAAGATTGGGTTTTGTTTGGTGTGGGGAGTAAGCCCTCAGAGACCAGAGGTGCCAGACATCAATGAAGTTGGAGTTACAGGCAATTGCAAGCTGAGACATGAGTACTAGGAACCAAAATTGGGCCCTCTGCAAAATCAGTGCATATTCTTAACCAATAAGTCGTCTCACTAGCCTCTATATGTAAAATTCTTAATTTATACTTAAAGTAGCTTTTATGGTACCAGGAATGGAACATGGGGCCTTGCATAGCTAGGCAAGCACATTCCCAAATGAACTACATCCCAGTCCAACACAGCCTTAATAAATAGCTGTCGAATCAAATCTCATCTGACCATTGCCTATAAAATGTTCTTTCAGATACATAGATCCCAGCAGGAACTCAGAACACTGTTTGAAATCCCTGTCCAAGCAAAGCTCTGTCTAAACACACACACACACACACACACACACTCTTCCAAGAGCTAATCCTATTTTAAAGGTAAAGATTTATTTTATTTATTTACAAATGTGTGCCAATGCCTGAATGTAAGTACATTATGGTAGCCTGGTAACCACAGAGACCAGAAGAGGGTGTCAGATGAAACTGGAGTTACGACTGGTTGTGATCCACCATGTGTGTTCTGGGAGCCAAGTCCTCTGCAAAATCAGCCAGTGCTTTTAAATACCGAGCTCCAGTCCCTAAAATTAACTCTTTAACAAAGGGAGGATTTTTTTTCACCAAAGGATGAATTTCCAGTTTTATTAGTCAAGTCAGTCAAAACATGCAAAGTAGCTAGGCACGGTAGCTTACATCTGTAGCCATAGCTCTTGGGAAGAAGAATCAGAAGGATTTTAAGTTCAAAGCTAGCTTGGGCTAAATAATTAAACCTCCTCTCAAAAATAGAAAACCGTAGGTTGGTGTGAACATGTAGACCTAGGATGAATTCTGCACTAGTTCTGTGATGGAGAAGTCTCTGCATATATTAAACTACCCTGCCACCATGTCCTCATCTTTCTCAGGGAACCTTTCAGTGTCATCATGATCCATCAAAGAAAGTACAGTGACTACATAAATGAGGGAGGCTGTTAAGGTGAACTATTCGAGAGAGCAGTGCCCTGAGGAAAGAAATGCTTGCATTACACATGGCTTTACACTTAGTTCTCTCCCCAACCACAAAGGGAAGATGGATATTCTTCGGTCAGATGAACACTTTATGAGATTTTGTACTATATAAAGAGACATCTTCAGGGCCTTGTGTATGCACATTGTAAAACCTCGAGATATTTTATGTTACAGCATACATATTTAATGTGATAATAAAAAAGCTTATTTATTTCAAATACCCCCTTTATCCTTGCTTATATAACCAAACAGCTTGATGCTATTGGCTACAGTCTTAAAGCTTTCATTATTCACACTGGCAATGGGAATGTGCCCAACTTCCAGAGATACATAAATCAGACTGAGGCAGAAATGACATACTCAGGATGAATGATTTGACATCCATTTGGAAGCACAGTGTTGGAAGACTGAAAGCACATGTTGTTTTAGGGCCCAGTGGGTTTCTTTGATTCCACCATCCCTACAGCAGCACATTTTTCTTAACGTGTTTATTTCCAACCCATGGCTACATTACAAGCCCCAAACTATTTAGTAAATGTAACACCGCACCATAAAAGAACAAGGGATCGCTTTAATAAAAGGCAGACATAGCCCTGAACTAGTAAGATGAATTTTTAAAATGTTTAAAAAATCAGATCGACAAATGAAAATTCATCTAAATGACACCAAATGGTGTCTTACTATTCAACAAATGCAGGCTATTTAAAGACTTCCAAGCTCATCAAGGCCATATCTGTCACTGACAGCAGAGCTGGTAGCAGGCAGAAATTGCTGCAATCAATGATTTTCTACAGCTAATGTAAGGAAGTCCTAGAGAACCGGTGACCATTGTTGGAGTTTGCTAGGCTCACATAAAGGTCAGAATGTAAATGGTGGCTGTTACCAAGCACCACTTCCTCCCACAGCCAACATAGGAGAGAAGACATGAATTTACACATCAATCTGCTTTATTCTGCAGGCAGAGTAGTGGAGGGGAAGAGACGTGTCCCTGACTTATATAGCTTAGCAGAGAGCATTACTAGAAAGAGTCGAAGTTCCAATTGTTGTTTTATATTTGAACAAGACTGCTCCTTCAAATCACTAGAATAACTTTATAACCACAATATAAATCTTCTAGCTCTTTAGCTGTGTCCATAAACTATGCAGGCATTTGAATAAAGTTGAGTAAGCACTACTCAAATCTATGATAATCAAAATTTTATAACTAAAAACCTCAGACACTGACAAAGCCATGAGCTTCATCCCCTTAAGTACCACAAGATAATCATAATTATGATAAAGCAAAAATTCTAAAAATGATCTCGGAAAACTTTTCCATGTGTATAGATAGATATATAGATCGTCTATAACTATAAGTCTGATTAATTTTACTTTGAAAAAAGCATATTTTTATATATGTTCTTTACATAATTTATTTTTATCACTTTTAATACTGTTGTTTATCTGATGGGTGTGTGACTGTGTGCATGCATGCATGAGTGTGTGTGTCCGTGTATGCGTAGCTCACTCCTAGCACTGACATATAAGCATTAGAGTCATCAGAACCCCACCAACATATATGTTAAGTCAAATTCTGCCACAAAAAAGAGCAAAATGATATTGCTCACAGGAAATGAATGCAACTGCTGAGTATTATATTGAATGAATTAAATCAGACTTGGAAAACAAATATCACATCTCTCGTTGGTGGATTTTATGCAAATAGACAAAATCATGGTTGTAGATATGTCATGAAATAGGAAGCCATACAGTCTAAGACAACAAAGGGAAACAGGAAAGAAAGGACAGGTGGTGTGGAGAGCAACAAGGTTAGGGTGCATTAGATACCTATGAAAGTCTCTTAACTAGAGCCAGCTACAATGAAAGGCTGGGCACATAGCACAGTTGGTGGTGGTTACCGCTGCTGAGAATCATTGATATTTACCCTAAAAATGCTGGCATAAGGTGCTTTTATTTCAAGTGTTCTAAAAATACATATTAATGAGATCACAATTGTACTAAAAAGATAAGGAGATATATTTCCAGTTAACCTCTTCACTCTGTTTTAGCAACATGAAGATATGTATCAATCTATATTAGACGTCACTGTGATGCAGATTCAGTAACTAAGGTACTTTTGGTTTCATGGATTTGGGGGTTTTTGTTCATTTATGTTTTGGGGGTGGGTTTTTGATATCTATTGAAATAGTTAAGACCTCAGGACAGGTCTTGAGATACGTCTCAATGGTATAGTACTTGTATGTGCAGAGTCTTGAGTTCAATCCCTAACACTACACATGTGTGTGCACCCACATGCACACACACACATTTACATACATGTGGACACACACAAAAAATTTGGAAAATATTCTATTTTGCTACATATTTATGTAGGTACTCCTTTTATCTAACTCATAAAGAATCAACTGTATTTTTAGCAGGGACAGACAGACAGACAGACAGACAGACAGACAGAGAAATCAGAGTTTAATATGGACAAGAATATGCGAGTGACTCAGCAATATGATGCCAAAGTCCATACATCAACTTTATGGAAACCCAGTGGAGGTACTTAGGTTTCAATAAAATGCTTACATATTTTAGCTTCTTTAAAATTAACTAAAATTTTCTTAAACAGAAAAGGGAGTGACAAAGAAAAAGAGCAGAGAGGAGAGAAAGAACCATCTGGCAGAAAAAAAATAATCTTTAGAAGCACAGAGAAAAGAAACAGCATCCAGTGTTTAGAGCTCGAGGTGACTGGAGCAAAGGGGCAGGGGAATGAATGTCGTTGTCTCTCTCTGTAAAGTCACATCTGGAGAGAAAGGACTGCCACATCTCTAGTAGCTCACTTGGCAGAGAATGAAAGCCATTGCTGAGAAGAGATGAAGCTAATATTTTTCTGAAAGTGAGGGATAACACAAGGCCTCCAGGATGGGACTTCTCTTTTAAATAAGGAAGGCAAGTTCTGGGTTGAACATTCTTTTAAAAGACAAAGCAAATCTCATGTGTCCCAAGCATGTTGAACATTTTTTTCCTTGCTCTTCTCTTATATGACAAAAAATGTAGAGGAAATGAAGCCCTGCTTGGAGAGAAAAAGAGAAATACTTCCTTTTATGATATAGGGAAATCTTCACATTCCCAAACAAATGTGAATCAAAATAGTTGAAGAGAACTACCTGTGTACTTAACACGCACAGTCTTGTTACTGTTACTCACTAAGCAGCAAAGAACAAATCCTGTTTACAACTGTATTCAGTACTAAACACTAATCAAGAGATGTTTAAAATATACAAAAGGAGTGGTAAAAGTCATCAAAAATAGGGCACCATTTTACATAAGAGACTTTAACAGGCATCCATTTTGGTGTCCTTGGGAAGTCAAAGAACCAATCACCTGTGGGTACAAATGGATAATCTTACTCTGAGAAAGAGATTGGGTCATCATCCATACAAGTTAGAGTTAATACCCAGCTGACAGAGCCACTGAACCTTGAGCAAGGTAAAAAGATGTGCAAGTGTTACGGGGGAAAAAATATACAAGTGGAAGTCCAAAGAAAGAAACAAAACTATAAGAGAAATGTAACTCAGTGAATAGTAATAATCACATTAATTGTTCCACACCACATGAGTTTGAAACTAGCCATTGAAGGCAATGACAAAAATGACAAAGGATATGACAGCAGAAAACCTGCACAGACTCAAGTCAGACAAAATCACAGCACTGAGACGGGAAATGAGCACAAAGTCACATTCCTAACCAAGAAGCTATTTGCAGTTGGCACCAGCTGGGAAAGGGAAAATCAGTTGTTTCCAATGGAGCATCACTGGAGCATCACTGGCAATATCAGCCACACTCCAGGACAGACTGAATTATCAGAAGTAGTTGAGCAATACAAAATCTATTCATGTTTATCTGTGCACATTTTGTTTTAATTTGTGCTTTTTAGTTTTTTGTTTTAATTTGTTTTGTTTTAATTTTGTTTTGGTTTTGTTTCTGTTTTGCAGTTCATTTGGTTTTTTTTTTTGAGAGAGAGAGACAGACAGAGAGACAGACGGGAGAGGGAGAGGGAGAGGGAGGGGAGGGGGAGGGGGAGGGGGAGAGGGAGAAGATCTTAAATTTGTGTGGGTAGGGTAGGGTGGATGGGAAGGAGTTGGGGAAGGATAATATGATAAATACATGTGTCTGAAATTTTCTTTTTAAAAAGTTACTTTAAGAACAGAAACTACATGCTCAATCACATGATATATTTTGTGTGCTCCAGTGTATTTAATTTAGAATGTCCTGTGTTTGGGCAGTCATGTTGATGAGAGTTTATGGGTGTAGCTTCTGACATTCCTAGGAGCCACAGTCTCACAGAAATCTCTCTGATCCTCTGGTTCTTAGAATCTTTCTGCTCCCTCTCCCACAATTGATATCTGAGTCTTTGGTTCGGGAATTTTATTGCAGATGTATCCATTGAGACAGGGCTCCCGTAAAGTCTCGCTAACATGACCACCTAAACATGAGCTGAACAAGGAAAAGATCAATAGACATTCTAACATGGATGGGGCAAGGGCCATGGGGCACCAGCCCGACACAAAATTACAGGCAGCTAAGGAGATGCTAAGAGTGGAAGATACAGTCTTCAGCAGAGAAGAACACACCAATTAGTTATCCAATGACAATGGTCAGCCCTCAAAATATAGTTATATGTAACATTGTACAGCACTTGCACTTACGCACTTAGGAGTGTGTGTGTGTGTGTGTGTGTGTCTGTCTGTCTGTCTGTCTGTCCGTCTGTGTGTGTCTGTCTGTCTGTCTGTCTGTGTCTGTATGTGTGTGTCTGTGTGTGTGTCTGTGTGTGTGTCTGTGTGTGTGTCTGTGTGTGTGTGTCTGTGTCTGTGTCTGTGTAAGAACAATTAACAATAATAATAAAAAAAGAGACCATAAACTAAAAAGAAAGCAAGGGTGTGTACACGGAAGAGTGTGCAGGGAAGACTATGCTGTGCATTTTATTGTTGTTTTAATTTTAAATAAATGCAAACTTGGTTTTTAAAAACTTGATTAAATTTAAAACAAGGAACTAAACAGACATGAGCTGAGAATTATGTTTGAGACTTCAAGTGCCGGCAAAGGATCTACCCAGATGGTAACAGGATGCATATAAGCAGGAAGAGTTTAGTAAAGCCATGAGGACTGAGACAGAGTGTTCAAAAATTGTTAACATGCACACTGTCACTGAAGTCATGTGGGAATATTGAAGAGTTGGGATATGAAGCAAAGGAAATGCCCAGGGGAAGGAAGGTAGACAAGAGCAACAAACATGGGAGAAGAAGCAGAAGAGAATGCTGTCCTCAAAGATGAAGACAAGAACCAGAGAGGGGCAAACTGATGTATACCACCATTCTATCAATGTCTCCTACAGTGTAATGACTTCAACAAAATCTTTAAGGCCCTATAAAACATATAGCCCCTAATGTTCTGTCATTGTAAATGTAGTGTAAAAATAAAGTTCTACTGTACCTGTAATGTCATTTTGGTATTTGTTTTATGATTTGTTTACTTTTTCTCCAGTCTTATCTAAGAGTATCCAAAAATGCCTTTTGGATATTACAGCCTGTATAATCCATATCACATTGCATGCTTTGTAATATAAGATCTCCCTTTCTGTCCTATTAACATTTCTCTGGTCTTCCTTAATAATATCCCTTCCTTAAACAGCAGTAATATGACTCTGAGTAAGAAAGTCTAGACCAATACTGTCCAACTCCAAATAGACAAACAAAGGAACAAAGGCCTATAAAAGTTTGCTTTGATAATTATCAACTCCACTGCAATGCAAAGACAAGTTCATACACTGATGATTTTATTCTTTTTGTATAAAGCTGTTTATCAGATATAAGTATTTTCTGCTGAAATTTTCCTTTATTTTTCTTCAAAGGATATAGAAAAACAAGTTTCTAAACCTTTTTTTTTTTTTTTACTTTTTCTGAACCAATCTGTGATCGACACAGCATGAGAAGAAGAAGCAAATGATCTGGCAAAGAACCTTCTATCTTTCTTTCATCATAAAACATATTTATGAAATATATTTATGATGCAAAAGCTGCGATTAGCAAGAACAATTTGAGTTCTCCCTAGTCTGGGTGCTATCCTTGCACACACACACACAGAGTTCTCTGCCACCCACCCTTGAGAAGAAATAGACAAGGCAGATTCCTTATTTTCCTAACTTGAAGGTCACAGAAACCCTGAAGTCTGCCATAAGGGATACTCATGGACATTTAGGATTTACGTCTTCTAGGAAGACAGAAATCATACATTTTAACACCCAAATCAACCTTGAGTGTCCTTCCAAGCCTCTACAAGTAATAAAGCTGGGATGATCAATTTTTCACATTTTCACAATGGCATCTGACATGGGCTGTGGGAGCTTAATAGGATTCTATTTCTGAAAATTATGCTGTGTTGCTCTAGCTATTCTGACACCAAGGATTTGGAAAGGTGAATCATTCATTCTGTTGCTCACAGAGACATCTGCAGAGAAAAAAGGAATCTGAGTTCCCTTTCACATCTAAAAGTTTCTTTCAAAAATCTGTTTTGTTGAACACACAGCTACTTACCAGGTGTCTATCAAATAATGTCTTCTATTTTGAGAGGACAATTTCAAGCTAATACACTTGCAAGCAAGCATCCTTTGTATAACACATGCTATTCCTGTTAACGGTTCTATTTAATCAAATGATATTGTGTTCATTTGGCCACACACTGTGTCCAAAAACAACAAGTATTGATTTTCCCAGTTGTAAAGTCTTCCAATTAGCTAAGAAAAGAACAGACTATTGAGTCTACCTTCTTTTAACCAGACAAACTTAAAATATGATGTGGATTACATCCCAGCATAGGACATAACCATTACTCTAGAATTAGTCTGGGTGCTGGTTCTGACATGTGATATGCAGCCACCAGAATCACAGGTGAAGCTGAATGAACAGTTAGTTCTTATCCCTCTGACCTGATGAATCACAGGATCTGGGAGGAGGGACTCCAGAGTGCTTCTGATGAAGTCAACTCTGAGAAGCCCCAAGACTCCTTTAGTAAGTCATGCCAGGCACATTAATAAAATCAGAATCTCTGGACAGGTGTATTTTAAAGTGCTAGAGCAGTGGTTCTCAACCTTCTTGATGCTGAGAACCCACCCCCCACCCCCACCCCCACCCCCACCCCCACCCCCACCCCCACCCCCACCCCCACCCCCACCCCCACCCCCACCCCTTAATACAGTTCTTCATGCTGTGGCGATCCTCAACCATAAAATTATTCTCATTGCTACTTCATAACTGTAAATTTTCTACTGTTATTAGTCATAATGTAAATATCTGATTTGTAAATGGTTTGGGGTGACTTCTGTGACCGCTGCTCTAGTGTGATCCCAAAGACAACCAGATAAGAGAGCCAGTGATCTCAAAATTCTGTTAAAGGCTTAGCATCAGTCCCCAGCCTTTATAAAAACAATTCTTATGTTCTCGTGCCCTCAAGGCCAGCTCTCACCCATGCCCAAACCAACTGGCCCTGCTGTTCTGTGGCCAGTTTTACTGTGCTGCCCTGGAGAGGTACAGGGCATGCCCTCTGGAGGGCTTGAGAGCAGAGCTGGTTCTGTGCCTTACTGGTTGAGGCGCTGGGTGAGCTAGCCCAGGCAGTGCTAGAAAGACTGACCCTGGTGGTGCAGGCGCAGGTGAGCTGGCCGGCTGATCGCCTTAGCTCCCTTCCAGGCCCAGATCCAAGACTTTGAGTTCTACTACCACAAAATCTACCCCACCTGTGATCTGCTGGAGTGTGTGAAAACGCCAGTTCTGCAGATCCAAAACTGCAGGATCTCCATGGCACAGGGCAATGACAGGATATCTGAGAGGAGTGCTCCCGAGGATCCTGTATAAATGTAACAGAAGTAAAGGCCTTGAAACAGACCAATGACTCACTGAAATGAACATCTGCAAGTAAAGAAGTGTGGACAAAGGGGTATACTGTGGAACACACTGTGACACAGTACAACTTCCACAACAAGATGATGATGGTGGTGGTGGTGGTGGTGGTGGTGGTGGTGGTGGTGATGATGATGGTGGTGGTGATGGTGGTGGTGATGGTGGTGATGATGGTGATGATGGTGATGATGATGTCAATGGTGATGATTATATCTTATTTTATTTTATTTGGGAGGGAAGCGGCAAAGTTAGAGGGCAGATACAAAGGTACTGGAAGATGAATGGGATTAGGGTACATGGTGTGAAATTCACAAATAATCAATAAAAATTTAAAAGAAAACAATTCTTGGTCTTGATTAATCAAATTCTTTTCGTTTGGAGGTTGTTTGCTTTGTCTGGCTGGCTAGAAGTGAGAGTTCAGGTAGGGATCATATGGTTTATCTCTGAAAGGCTTAGCACAGTTCTGTGCACACTGGTAGGGTGAGAACAGATCGCAGCTAAGCAGAGATCATGAAAACTCTGCATGGTTAGACCCTTAATAGGATCTGAAGAGAACATTTTAAATGGGTTCACAGATAGGGAGTGACTTCCTCATCCTGCCTCAGAGCCCCATCAAGAGACCTCTCTCACTAGGGGCTGCCTTTTCCTTTAGCTTCTATGTGAGGTGCAGTTTCTGTTTAGACAAATTTTCCACTTTTGCTCAAACAGCCATCTCCCAGCTCATCTCCCCACCACCATTTCTGGGTCAGAAATCATATGTACAAAAGCCATCCAGGGCTATAGCATCCTCAACAGCTTAGGTCCTCAATCTCTCTATCTGGATGTCACCAGGAGTCTTGTATTTGCAGATACTGAAACTGAGGGTACCAGATACAGCATGCAGTAAACAGAACTGAAAGGAAGAGAAGTCGTTTGTAAAACAGCACATCTCTTGGTCCGTTGATCTTTACCTCCAGTAATTCTCAAACTAAAATGAATCACCAAGTAGATATGATAGTACCCCTTTCTTCTAATGAATTTGTTAATAGATTAATCATAGCCTTTAGATATCTCAGTACTGACTGTCATGGAAATGTAGATCCATTAAAGTTATTGCCAAATAACATGCAAATATAAGCATAGGCCAACAATGTACTATCCGCAAGAAAGTCCTGAAAGTAATTCTTCCAGTCTGTCCAAATCCAAATAACTGTCCCATGTTCAAGCTATATTTATAGATGAATCACTGTACACTTCCACTAGAAGTTTTGAGTGTTATTTCCTTCATCATACCATCTTCATGTTGAAGAGTCTGTCTACATTCCTCAGGGTCTGGGTGGCTATGTGCAATATTTTGATTTGATCAAGAACCATACTCAGGGTAGCTGGTCACTGGCAAGAATCAGCACTGGTTAGATGGCCCTGGCATGCTAAGAAAGTTGTTCTTACAGCGTAATTTACTTTTGCTCCCATAGCTGTGCAATTCTAAAGACTTTGCAAGTTTGACTCTAAATTTTTATTTGGCTGATCTGCCATAACTAAGTCTAAACCTTGTTAAGCAAAGTAGGGCATCAAGATAACGAAGGATGATTGTGCAGAATCACGTGTACACTACAACTCAGATGAAAACGCACTGCTCTCCAGGAGCAAAGAGCTCATGAACTCCACAGGATGATGTTGTTCCACATGCTGTGACATGAAGTTAACATGTTCTTCTTGATGATCAGCCAATGAGCAAAAACAAATAATTCAGTAAAGAACTCGAGAAGAACATAATGGTAGAAATGAAAACCAAGGTTCAAAACAGAAGTCTCTGCTCCGTCAGCAGCTGCACCTGCATAGTAGAAGCTGTATCTGGATGGGGTACTGTGGAAATTGCTCTACACTTTACAGATTTAGTAGCCCAAATTCCATGTACATAGCCAGTGGGCTGTAGATCTTTCTGTGCTTCTGTATCTTCTTCTCTGAAGTGGAAATTTCTGGTTGTGTCATGTAATGCTTTGTTAAAGCAGATTCATGTGGTGTTGTGCTGAAGCACACCAGTGAGAAGACACATAACGTTTGGAGAGTATACGTGTTGCTAGCTGTGTAACATCTCACGCTGATCTTCACTTCGGAGAAAGACAGAGCAGAGAACTTCTCCTTGCATTGCCGCTGAGTCCAGTTGCTCCCGTTGATTGACTCGTGTGGATTATGCAGAGGGCTGGCTGTTTCTAGATCATGCTGCCGCTGCTGACTGGTGCTCAGTGACACTTCTGAACTGGACTGCTAGTATCCTGACAATGGAGACTGGAATTGCCCCCAAAGAACTATTTCTAAACAGGTCCACATCCCCATTGTCCTATTACCCATCTTTCTCTCCTACCTTAGGATGGTGGTCAAGAAGTGGGGTCAAAGAGCATTTGACAACCCTTATTTTTTTATTGGATATTTTATTGATTTACAATACAGATGTCATCCCCTTTCCCCATTTCCCCTCCCTAGAACACCCCTATCCTATACCCCATCTTCCTTTATGCTTTTGCACCATTTTGATTACATGCATGTATTAAGGTCAGTTCTAGGTTGATGGTCTAGCAATACAATAGATGCAAATAGTCAAGGAACAAGCAAGACAATAAACACAAATAGTCAAAGAAAAAGCAAGGCATTAAACCCAGTTATGTGAACACTCTCAAGGCTTATCAGGATGACCAAAGTATCTGAGCCTACTTCCCTGTCATAGCCCAAGGTCATTTTCATGTCTGAAGCCTACTTCCTTGTTCTAGCATAAAATTTAGATTCATATCTGAAATTACTTCTTTGTTCTAGCCTAAGATTTAGATTCATATCTTAAATTACTTTGTTCTAGCCTAATGTCAGATTCCTGCCTGAAGCCTACTTCCTTGTCCTTGGCCAATGTCATATTCCTGCCAAGCAGACCATTTCCTTGTCCTTGGCCCATGTTAGATTCTTGAGAACCTTTATTAAAGTAGCATTTGAAAAGAATCTAAGCCTACAGTGAAGTGGATAATGATAGATTTTATCTTTTAGGTTCTGCTGGTAGAAGGCCTGGAAGTATTCTTGGTATCAACCATATGTTATCATCATCATCATCATCATCATCATCATCATCAGTATCGTTGCTGAGGGCCATCCCTGGCATTTCTTCTTTCTTGGTTCTCTTTTGAAGGTAGTTAAGGAGGAAAAGTGTCGCCAGAAGCAAGAGTTGGTGTTTAATAATAAAATATTTCCCTATCTTAAGTCTAAGTCCCTTTGCAATGGTAGCTGACTTGCCTGTCTGAGTTGCTCTGAGGCCAGAAGCTACAATCTCTGGTATTTAGCACCTCATAATAAAACAGAGGGGGATTAAGGTTACCTGTTCTATCTCTGCAGTCTAACTCTCAGTCTGCTAGTCAAAGTTGCAGGAAGAAAAATGGACACTTTGAAAAGTGATTTTAGCCTTTATTTCTAAGTTCTCTCTAAAAAGTTCTCACTAAAAAGTTTTCTATGAAAATTCTCTAAGAAAGATCTTCTCTAAAAGGTTCTTCTCTCTAGAAAGTTCTTCTTCAGTTCTTTTTTATTTTATTTTATTTTATTTTATTTATATTATATTTACATTTCAGATTTTATCCCCTTACCCCATTCCCTCCTCCACCCAGGAACCCCTTATCCCATCCTCCCTCCTCCTGCTTCTATAAGGGTGTGCCCCCACCTGCCCCCCACTCCCATCTCCCCACCCTCAAATTCTTCCCCGATTGGTGTTCAGCCTTCATGGGACCAAGAATCTCCTCTCCCACCTATGACCAACAAGGCCATCCTCCCCTACATATACAGCTGGAGTCATGGGTCCCTCCCTATGGTGCTCCCAGGCTGGTGGTTTAGATCCTGGGGAGCTCTGGTTGATTGGTATTTATTTTTGCTTTCCTCTTGGTGCCACCAACCCTTTCAGCTCCTTCAGTCTTCTCTCTAACTCCTCCATTGGGAACCCCTTGATCAGTTCAATGGTTAGCTATGAGCATCTGCCTCTGGATATGTCAGACTCTGGTAGACCTCTGAGGAGACAGCTATATCAGGCTCCTGTCAGCATGCACTTCCTGACATCCATATCAGTGTCTATCTTTGGTGACTGCACCTGGGATGGATACTTCTTCTTCAGTTCTATCTAAAAAGTTCTCCAAAAAGTTTCTTAAAAAGTTGTCCTCCAAAAAGTTACCTATAAAACTTCTCTAAGGGGAATCCTCTTCTCTCTTTGTCCTCAGCACTTATAAATCTTTCAGAGTACATGATCACATGGTAAAAAAAATTCATCACAAGTTTACACATAAATTCAAACCATAAATTGAATACAAAGTTTTCAACAGAGAATGTTTTCATGCATATCCATTAAGAGTAATTATCTGGCTAAACATTCATCATCTGTCACTAGCTCAACAGGTTCATGGAGAGTTAGAGACCATAACTAGGTTATCATTGAAGTTTTGTATAGATAAACCCAGTCTATATTTTATCTGTCCTTGCACCTGTAATAAATCATTAGTTCCCTTTCTCTGACTTTGGCTAATTGTTTTACAACCTCTTGGAATGCGCTCTAATTGTAGACGCCTATGTGCTATCTCAAAAGCAATTAACTTGTGACACTTGAAAATTGACAGAGTTCTCATCGTGGTTTTGACATTAGAAAGGACTTATTAGCAGTCCTGTTATAAAGGATCTTGATAATTACTAATATAATTTTAGGAATTTTTGTAGAATCCTCACTAATTATTAAGAAGTCATCTATTTGTCTATATAGCATCACTACGAGACAGTACATCTCTGTTGTTCTGTAGAAATCTGCTCAAAAGGGTGGACTAATACCTAGTGGTTGCTATATACATTTAATAATAACAGAAAAGGTGTATTAATAGCAGGAATCTTTCCTAAAATGTAACCTCCTCGGCCTTGCCCAAAGAAGCAAATCTTTCATTAACTTTACAGTCAATGACACACCCATCTCAGGAAGATCGCCTGCTAGTTTTTAGCTTCTCCTTGATGGCTCCTGGCACATCATTATCAAGTGTTGCTTGTTTTAAAAGTGTTCTTTTATGAAATACATTTTAAAAAAGATTTAAACGGCTTCTTCTTGTCTCTCTGATTTCAAACTTGTGGTCTTGGCTATGATAACTTCTTCAATAACCCACTGCTCTAGTTAGCCTCTCTATTTATATGATAAAACATAAACCCAAAGCAACTTGTGGATGAAACGGTTTATTCAGCTTATGGGTTGCAGCCTGTCACTGGGGAAAACCAAGGCAGGAACCAAAACCATGGAGGAACCAATGCTTACAGCTCATTACCCTGACTTGCTCAGCTATGCTTCTTCTAGTCCTGGTCCATCTGCTGAGAGATAGAACTGGGGTAGCCCTCCTACATCTATTAGGAATGAAGACCATGTACCACAGACATGCCCATGGGGCAATCTGGTGGAGGCAGCTCCTCAACTGAGGCTCCCTCTTCTCAACTGTGCCAGATAGACAACCCATATTAGCTGTCACACCCATATGCCTACTGTGTTTACTATCTAGCACCAGTGGCATTTTGCTTCACTTATATCTATTATGTAAGGTTCTTGGCTGCCAGGTCTGAGTCCTTCTGGTTTATGAGAGCTCTGTGTGATAAGTAGAAAAAAGAGTGAGTTTTATTTAAGAGGGGCATAAAAATAATATTCAGCTTTCAAATTCATGCAAAATTAAACTACTACATCTGGAGAGGTGAGCAGCAAGAATGGGCTGCTTAGTTCCACAGTTTATTTTGTAGAGAAGATACTCAATTCAAAGTAGTGTTTGAGGTGGGCATAGGAACAATCTAGGCTTAGGGCAACAGTTAGCAGTGAGCACTCATGCACACTAACACGAGCACTTTCCAAACTCTCCCGTTCACTTGAGTGTTTCTTCCTCTGTGATGTTAATTTACTCAATAAATATTGAATAGTTAGGATTAGGCCAGGCCTGATGGATGAGTCCAACAAGAGGTCACGGTCTAATCAGCTCTCTTTAATGTAACACAAATGAATTGTTTTTAAAGCCAAGATTCTGGACACATATTTCAGGACCTGGCGTGTCACACTTTTATGCACCATTTAAGCCTTTTCCAAAATGTGCTCACAAGTAAACAAGGCCGGAATATTTATTTAGGCAACTGCTGATGTCCTCTTTAGCTTCCAATTGATAATGTGTCTCTGAGACACGAGGCAGGAAAGAACTTACTATGTGAATAGGGTTTTAACTAAAATCAATTTTTAAAAATTATTTCCAGGGTCTCAATGGCAAGCTGGTTATTAATGGGACATGCTCTGTGGAAACAGGTACCTCACTCCTCATGACAATTCAACACTATGCTGTTTTATTAATAGTAAAGAAAAAATAGTTAGAGAGAAATAACAAAACCTGCATACCTAGCTACCCTGGAAGATAGATACCTCAAGTGCTACTTCACAAACTAAATAAGTTCCACATAGGGTACTGGAGAGGGTGAATAGGACCAGCTTCCCACATTTGCTTCTGTAAGACTGCAGCATTAGAGACTCTCTGCTGGAGACCTGTTGGGATAAAGTGACCAACAGTACAGAAAAACCTCCACCAGAAGTGACAGAGGAGATCTTTCCCACAATCCACATGCTCTTCCCAGCCTCATTTCCTCTCCTGTTCAAAATGCTGTTGCAGCTAGAGCCTGGTAGAGACCAAAGCATCAAAACAAAGGAGGGCATGAATCCAACCCTGGTCTGAGCATCTCAGCTGTCTCAGTGGAAGGTGGCAGAAGCGCAATCTTTCCTACAGAGACACTGTGAAGAATGTTTTGCACTAGCCGTGAAAAAGTTCAACGTATGATAATCCTCAACACAAAGCAAGCGTATATTTTCATACATTGTGCTGATGCTTCTCAAGTTGAACTCAGACTTTACTTTTTTGCCTAAGTTAGGTATGCACTACTTAATTTAGTTTTTGTCTATATTGAATCATTAAAGTGAGATTTAGTTTAGAGAACAATCCAATAAATATTCTTAAGTGAGTGTAAGATTGGTTGGCAAAATCTCAGCATCCTTATCTTATGTGGGATTTACACCCAAGTGAACGTACACATGGTCATAAAGCAGTGAGTGGGTGCAGGTGAGAGGAGACTAAAGCAAGCTGTGGGTGGGGGTTAAGCTGTATCTGTGCTCAACCAGTAGCAGAAACTCAGCAGGAATCAGTCAGATAACTAGTCCAGTCAGCAGAGAAGACCCCTGCCAAATACCTGTTTCAGAAACAATGTCTAGTGTCTTCCATTACACTCAGCCCTCCATATCTTCCAGTTCAACTACCACAAATTGAAAACACTTGGAAATTTTCAGATTTTGTATGTCCTGAATATATATAAACTTGTTCCTCATCATCTTCCTTAAACAGTACACTATAACAACTCATTATATAGCATGTGCATTGTTTGTGTTGTGTACGATAAATAATCTAGAGATTGCTTAAGATCTATTGGGAGATAAGCATGCCTTAAATGCAAGTACCATGCCACATATGAGATATATATAGAGAGAGGAGGAAGATATATATATATATATATATATATATGAATAGGAATCTATATATTCATATATATACATACATGTATATGAATATATATAGGTACCTATACATATATGTGTGTGAATATATATGTATATATATATGGATATTGGTATAGGGTGGGTTCTGGAGCAATCCCATGGCTATCAAGGCATAATTGTGTTTCATAATTGCCTGGGCTCCCCAGAGTCTATGCTCCATAAGTACATAAGGTCTATTTTCTTGAGAACCTACAAGGAACAAGATCCTGCTACTTAGCCGTGCCATAGTCATGAAAAGGCAGTTTTAAAAGCAATCAAGTCATTTGGGTAAAGCAGCCAAGGAGCGCATAAATCTAATAATGCCTCACAGTTTATGAATCTTTCAGGGCTTGAAGATTGTTGCAACTTTAGGACCAACCTGAGGAACACATCCTGACTTTATGGCCTCTAAGTAGTTAAGAAGACCCTTTCCTTCCTATCTTCAAGGCCGGCACTATAAAGGCTCTTTATCAGGTTGGAAGAACTAGAGAAACACTTATGGCTTTCCCTTTAACGTCTGTTATATTCAAAGGCAGCACAGCTGTCTTCCAAAGCTTTTCCTTAGGCTGAACACCAGCCGTACTCAAAATAAGCTGGAAAGTTAAAGCTACTGACCATGCAGTTCAGACCACAAACTCTCAAGTTCTCCCAAAATGTCCAAGTGTTGTCTCCCTGACTAGTACTGACACTGTCTCAGCTCTGTGCCACCTTCCACCCTGCAAGTACACACAGGTTTATGGTAACTAAGAATTGATTTGGGGTTAATATGTATTCTATTTCCCATGTTTCACAGTGTAGAACAAGGTATTAATGATCCCCTTAAAGTCACACACATAGCAAGATAAACAGCATTCTGGACACTAAAAACAAACTCATAGGAATTAATCCATGTTTGTAAAATGCTTGAAGTTTTGTCTAAATCTTTTTTTTCTGTTTTAGCAATTTATGAGATTCATCTATGCTGCTTTATAAATGAATAGTTCAGTTACATTGTTGTGTGGTAGTCCATTGTATTGATACATTTGCATCCACCTATTCTACTATTTGTTAAAAATACTTATGTATGTGTATGTGTGTTTGTGTGTATCTAAAGAAGCCATAGTGTGTGTAGAGTACTCGTACATCTTTCTTTTATTACTAAGCATTCAATTCTTACACTAATTTTTAATTTGTTTTACTGATTGGTTGATTCGAGACACAGTCTCCATGTGCCTCAGACTTGATTCAAACTCACTGTGTAGACAAGGCTGGTGTTGAACTCTTGATCCTCCTGCTTCAGCTCTCCAGTACTGAGATAATTAGCATGTACTGCCATTCTTGGCTTAAAGTAAAATAAAACTAGATACAGGTCAAAGAGGTAAGGGAAAGTTTTTGAAATAGTACATATTGACTAATTTTATTAATTTTTAAGTTAGTATAAAAAGCAATGGGCTTCATTATATATATAAAATATGAATGTTATATTATTATAATTACTCTTAATATTGTCGTATTTATTTCTGTTTGCCCTCTCACTCTCTGCTCACCCTTCCCATCCCCTGCCCACCTCTTGCTGGTTTTGTTCCTCTAATCAAATAACCCTGTTCTGCTTTCATGTCACAGGTGTTTCATTATTCTTTCTCTATCTTAACACACCTTCCTTCCTTCTCATTCTCATGCCAACACACGGGCACATACATACATACATACATACATACATACATACACAGGCACACACACACAAACACACACAAGCACACACACACCAAACAGAGGCTCTACACATGAAAAGAAACATGCAATATTTTTGTCTTTTTAAGCCTGGCTTATTTTGTTTAACATGATGATTTCCAGTTCCATCCATTTTCTTGTAGCTATTATTATTTTATTTTTCCTTATGACCCCATAAAATTTATTGTACATATATACCTGTACTGGCTGGTTTTGTGTCAACTTGACACAAACTGGAGTTATCACAGAGAAAGGAGCTTCAGTTGAGAAAATACCTCCATGAGATCCAGCTGTAAGGCATTTTCTCAATTAGTGATCAACGGGGGAAGGCCCCTTGTGGTGATGCCATCGCTGGGCTGGTGGTCCTAGGTTCCATAGGAAAGCAAGCTAAGCAAGCCAGTAAAAATCATCCCTCCATGGCCTCTTCATCAGCTCCTGTATCCTGACCAGCTTGAGTTCCAGTCCTGGCCTCCTTTGGTGATGAACAGCAATTTGGAATTGTAAGCTGAATAAACCCTTTCCTCCTCAACTTGCATCTTGGTCATGATGTTTTGTGCAGGAATAGGAAACCCTGACTAAGACAATACCATATTTGAAATAGGTTATTTTTTCTCCGTTTGTACTTTGTGTATACATGTGTATTTACACATGTACTTGACCATGTGTGCATGTGTGCATGTGTGGCATACAGAGGCTAACTTTGGTAATCTTTATCATTCTCAATTTTACTTTTTGAGACAGGGTGTCCCACTAACCAGACTTCACTATTTTACTTAGATGGGCTTCCAGATCCAGTATCTTCAGCCCCAACACTGCTATAATGTATGTGCCTCGCCACAACTAGCTTTTGACATGATTCTGGGAATATTAACTCAGGTCCTGTGCTTGAGTACTAAGCACTTTACCAACTGAGCCATCTCCCTAGCTTCTGAAATATTATGTTTCTATGTTATCCTTTAACATGTATTTTTATTTCTATTGTCACTACCTTAATTCAGACTTTGTTCCTCCCACGACTATTTGAGATTGTCTTTTACATGGCTCTAATGTCTTTGAGCTCCAGATCTCCCAACCTAATTTCTATGGGATTCATTCCAATCTTCAAACACAATTTTGATTACTACTTTCTCTATAAATAAGATAACCTTATATATTAAAAATTAGGATACTTCTGATAGTACAAGTGACTGACTGATAGCTATCCCAAGACACAGTAAGAAGTGTAAATTGCAACAATCCAGGCAAGACAGAGCATGTGCTTACTGGATGTGAAAAAGTGGGGAGGGAATCTTTTTTTCTAATAGTATGATGCTTAATAGCAGAAATCAATCTGGCAAAACCACACTTTAGAAAACAGAGTCCAAAATGTCTGAATTTAATGAGCAAAAAAGTTATAAGCCCTAGGAAGACATAAACCAGAAAACCTGCTCACAGCAAATGTCTTTGATCATGTGACTCAATCACCTTTGTCACCTAAAGTTTACCACGGTCTCTGGGATCTAGAATGCACTCTTATTGCTTTAATTAATCTAATCACCTTATCACATACATTTTGTAATTACCATGGCTGCTGAGTGCCAAGAGGACTGCAGAGAGAAGCAAATCACAAAAATCTTAAGCCAACTCAGGTCTTCATCTGATAGAATATTTCTATTCAAGCACTTTGTTTCTCAGAGATTCCTGGACAGGTTCCATGTGTGCTGAGCAATAAGAGCAAAACAGGTCCTCTTTAGTGATCAAAAGAGGTGACTCCATCAGCCTGACACGTCTCCATATATATTGTAGGGATGCCATCACATCCCTATAGTATACTTGTGTTTATCTTTTCTTGACACTTTGCTTCACATACCAAAAACATTTAGCAATTATTTGTTCACTTAAAACAGGTAAAATAATGTTACACGTGGCAATATGAAGGAAAAAACCAAACTTTTTTTATTGTTAAACAATTATTTTAATTTCAAAATATTTTCTTTAAGAAGTCAATAATAAATGTTTTTATATAGACATCTGGAATAATGCAGTGAAATTTGGAAAAATATTTACCATTTTCTTTTTTATTAATTATTTCACTTATTTACATTTTAAATGTTGTCCCCTTTCTTGATCTCCCCTCCACAAACCCCCACCCCATGTCCCTCCTCTTTGCCGCTATGAGGGTGCTCACCCACCCACTTCCACCTCAATCCCCTAGCATCCCCCCTTCACTGGGCAACAAGTCTCCACAGGACCAAGCACCTCTCATCCCATTAATGCCAGATGATTCAATCCTCTGCTACATATGTAGCTGGAACCATGGACTGACTCATGTATACGTTTTGGTTGGTGGTTTAGTTCCTGGAAACTCTGAAGGTTCTGGTTAGTTGATAATGTTGTTCTTCCTATGTGGTTGCAATCCTCTTCAGCCCCTTTAACCCTTCTGTTAATTGTTCATTTGGGGTCCCAGGGCTCAGTCCAATGGTTGGATGTATATGCATCTGTCTTAGTCAGGTGCTGGCAAAGCCTCTCAGAGGACAACTATATCAGGCTCCTGTCTGCAGGAACTTTTGGCATCAGCAATAGTGTCAGGGTTTGGTGTCTGAGGATGGGATGGATCCCAAGGTGGGGTGGTCTCTGGATGGCCTTTCCTTCAGTTTCTGCTCCATTTTTTGTGTCTGCATTTCATTTAGACAAGAACAATTTTGCGTTAAAGATTTTGAGATGGATGGTAGCCCCATTCCTCAGCTGGGGCCCATGTCTATCTAGTGAAGGTGGTCTCTTCAGGTTCTATCTCCCTGCTGTTGAGTATTTTGGCTAATGTCCTCTAACAGAAGAATGGATACAGAAAATGTGGTGTATTTACACAGTGGAATACTACTCAGCTATTAAAAACGATGACTTCATAAATTTTGCAGGCAAATAGATGGAACTAGAAAATATCATCCTGAGTGAGTTAATCCAGACCCAAAATTATATACATGGTATGTACGCACTGATAAGTGAATATTAGCCCAAAAGCTCAGAGTACACACGATAAAACTCCCAGACCATATGAAGCTTAACAAGAAGGAAGGCCAGTGTGGATGCTTCAATCACACTTAGAAGGGAGAACAAAATAGTCATGGGAGACAGAGGAAACTAGAGACCTGGGTGAGAAATGGGAGGGGGAAAGAAAAGGGTGCAGGATCAGGAATGGGAAGAGACAGGAGAGAAGCCAGAGGGCCAGGAGAATGAATAGAAATATGTAGCAGTGGGGGCTGGGGAATGAAGGGGGAAAACTACTAGAAAGCCCCAGATGCAGGGATGTGAGAGGCTTCCAGGACCTAAGCATCTTTTAAATGATGAGTTGTGTTTAAAATAAAGTTTTACTTCCATTTCTTTTAAGAAGTATTATTCTATTTAGTTAGTCTACTAGCTTGGGTCCTATTACTTCTCTAAACTTTATACCATATAACTCTGAATCTAGACTATCTTTAGGGGAAACCATGAAGGAAAACCCATAGTTTCCTAGTCAGATGATGTTCCAATGTGGACAGTTATGCACTAGAAACAGTTAGCCTAGTGTTAACGCACAATCACAACTCAAGGAAGAATTATCTCTGGTAATGTAGATCAGTCTTATGAGTAATCATGGCTGCCCAGGCATTTCTCTTCTGGCCACTGTCTTTTCAACCTCCACCAGATTGCCAAGTTCTCTGGAAAATGGAGTTTAATCTTTCTGCCTGATTACAAACCATAAAGTCCAGGTACTGGTGGACATGACCAGGACAGGGTAAAACCAGAAGCTGATGAGGATCTGAGAAAGAATGTCACACTTTCACAAAAGTGCAGAATCTAGTAGAAGCCACGTGGCACACTTCTTTGAAACTTATTCTGGCAAAGATGTGCACTTCTCTTCTGATGGAGCTGCAGAACAGGCAGAGAAGCCTCATGCAGTAACATCCCACACCCAAGCACCCCACCCCACATCTCTATTAAGCAGTGCAGTATTCTGTCAAATAATATGCCAATGTTTTCACTTACTACTATCTTCTGTCTGGCTGAAGTGATTTTTTTTGAAGGCTTATAGAAATAATGCAATAAAATGAGTTTTATGCTTTATTTGATAAATCAAGACTAAGGAAAAACTAAGAATTATAAGATAAAACAAGAATTCGAGTTAGATATGGAAATATATAATGTTGGTTCTTCTGTAATTACTGAAGATGGCTTGTAAATCTGAAGTCTAACCCTGCCAAAAGTCAAAGCAAAGAAGAGTCTTAATGCAATAGAGAAGCAGTAATTTCAAAGAAACTCCAATTCCTCGGGTCTGAGTGTAAAAGTATTTCCACTGGGCCCTCATTAAGAAGAGTCTGGAAGTTGTGCTGAACTTTCTTCTTAGTTCTCCGTTTCTAGTTAGTGAGTAAATGAGAGTTGGCTTTAATAATATAATAAGCATCTGTGAATCTACCACTAATTACCAGAGGTGGGAGTTTGGCATTAATCTCTACCAAGTCTATGATCCCAATGCGACCCAGTTTAGTTTCCTCCCACCAAAAAGCCATAATTGTCCTGAAATCACACATCCCCCTTGCCTTGGTGCCCTTCATATGTATGTGTACAGCATTTAGATCCATTTCTAAATCATTATTCTTTTAATTCAGATGTTTTCAACCTTAAAGACTTTGGCAGTAGATGTACCACATATTCTTAATCTATTCTTCAGTTGAGAGACATCTAGGTTGTTTCTGGATATTATGAATAAAGCTGCTATGAACACAGTTGACAAGTGTCTTTGTGAGATATTGGAGCATCTTTTGGGTATATGCCCAGGAGTCATATAGCTGGGTCCTGAGGTAGAACTATTTCTATTGTCCTAAGGAAATGCCAAATTGATTTCCAAAGTAGGTGTACAAGTTTGCACTCCCACCAGCAATGGAGGAGTCTTCACCAGGTTCCACATCCTCGCCAGCGTGTGCTATCTTCTGAGTGTTTGATCTTAGCCATTCTGGTCTCTGTAAGATGGAACTTGAACGGGTTATTCCAAAAGTTGTTGTCTGTGTGGGGGACATTTTCTAGTAGCTGGGATGTCTTGTTCAACTTCCATGGGAGAGGAAGCACCTGGTTTGCTAGAGACTTTAAGTGCCAGGGTTGGAGGGATACCCCAGGGCCCACACACGCTCAATCAGGGAAGGAAAGGAGGGATGGGGGAAGGAGTCACCCGGAGGAGGAAGTGAGTGAGATGTGAAGTGAATAAGTAAAAATTAATAAATTAAATTTAAAAATCTATGTTATTTATTACATAATTTTAGGGGTTATATCTTCAATGTTACATTGCTAAGAACTGTTTGTACTATTGTTGCTATAAGTCATTTACTTATGCTTGTCTTATTATTTCTATATGTGACTACAACACAGCCTACTCATCTACTCTCTCACTATAGATATCTGGGCTGGTTAGTGTGTAGCCAGCATGGATAATGACAATATGATATTGGGTATGTATCACCTGTTCAAATGTTCAAGTATTTTACGTGTTTATATATCCCAGAGTGAAACTGCTGGACAATCAAATATAGATGGTGTTTAATATAACCTTTAAAAATATGGCCACTTGCTTTTAAGTGCTTTATAAAGGATGAGTTTCATATGGTGCCTAAGAGACAAACCACTGGATATAAATCACATGTCTATTCAAAACTTCTGATGCTGTTACTCGATCCATGGTAATATTTATCAAGAGGAATGGTCACCTGTGCCACCATAAACACAATTTGTCTAAGCAAACTTTAGGAAGGAATTAATCAGCAAGAAAATTCAAACCAAAACAGCAAATAAATTGTGTGGTTGTTTAAGAATAGTAAAAACTACATTCCTACAAAATAGTATCTCTGATAGCTATCCTTTGTTTCTTAAAGGGTCTCTCCTTTTCAATGTCCTCTGAATTCCCTTATAGTAAAAAATGACCATGTTCTATACGGGACACTAAAGCATCTTGAGCATCTCTCTTCAGCCAGATTGGACTCTGCCTGGAAACAAAGAACCTCATCTCCACTAAAGCAGGCAGCAGACAGCAAATGAGAAGAAGCAGAGATGGTTTGGGTAAAGGGTTAGTAGTGAAAGACAATAAGCCTCTATGAGGAAATAAAGAAAGTTCACTGGCAGACAGCACAATTGGAATTAGGAACCAATGATAAGGCAGAATCCAGATAAAAGTGGCTTTGGGGATCACTATTAATCATCAGCAACTGTATCCAAAGGGAACAGGATGGCTCAGCCTATACTTTCTTTTCTGTCCACTGTATCTTCCTAATTAAAATGATGCTACTACCTGGTTTCTGACATTGCCTTTCCTAGAAAGAGAGAGAGGAAGAGAAAGAGAGAGAGAGAGAGAGAGAGAGAGAGAGAGAGAGAGAGAGAGAGAGAGAGGATACATACATACATACATACACACATACATAGCAGATAGATAGATAGATAGATAGATAGATAGATAGATAGATAAAAATATGTTATTTTCCAAAGACAGGTGAATACTTCTGAATAGGTCTTGCCTGCTATGAGTTAGTCTGTCTCAACAAGAGTTAATAAGCAAAGCTAGGACCAAGTATCAGGAAACCTCTGGATCTCCCTGAAAATGATGCTTTACTTGCAAAGCCATGACCCAAGCATACTGTAAGTTTTGGTTTATTTATCTTCTCAAGTTTTTAATTTAAGTTTTCTGTGGGCTTGACCCAGTTTTTAGTTAGGCTCAAATTTCTAACTATGAGAAGAGGATTCAGTTTTCAGGGAAAACCAGAAGTCTTTCCTGAAGTTTCCTTTGTCGGATATATTCATGCTACTTGGAGCTGAAAGAATTGAAAAAGAAAATCTTCCTTCTCTTGGCATGTTCAAGTTCAACCATTAAGTAAAACCATTAAAATAAAAAAATAACCTGTATCTCCTCCTTTCTAAATTACACATACAATACTCAGTGAGTTATGGGCAAAGGGCAAGTTCAGTGGATAAAGCCCATGCTCTCCACAAAAGGGAACAGAAGTTGGAATGATCCCGGACCGTGTTCTGAATTCCATAATGCAACTTTTCTATTTGATTAGGAATGCTATAAACCCTCCAGCTGATGGTAGCACATGCACACACTATGGGGCCCATAAGTATGGTTCTGTTATGTTATCCCTTCTCTTAACTTCCTCGATAAAAGAGACTACTCTAGACTTCAAGATGTTGTGTCTCCACCTGGAGTACATTGCTGCAAAACAAGAGTTAAAGGTGGGAAAATGTCAAAGAACACAAATATTATCCCTCTGTAAATGATCAGTAATCTTCCTAAATATGAAAGGGATTTCCCAGAGAATGTAGCAAATATTAGGCACAGTGCCAATGACAATAAGCAAATTGTTCCATATTCATAGTGTATACAAAATCTTCTTATTCCCAGAGGAAACTGGGTGCAATGTGAATAACAACACAAATCCAAGGGAGATTTGAGTTGCTGAAACATATATCTGGTTCTTTTTGCCTTTTACCAGTGTTGTATTTGTGAAAAGGTTAGGGAAAGTATGGAACGACAAACTGAAAATATTACTGCATAATTCATTATCTAAAGCACATATTTGCCTGCATTGACCGAATAGCTCGAATTAATGAGGAAGTTTTTCTTTGGGACCTAAAATATCTTCACAAGGGCCTCAACACTCTCCTTCAGTGTGAATAGGTAGGCTTAGCTTTCCTGTGTATAATACAGAAAGTAAACTATTACCTATGGCCTATTATGTTCTCATTCTGGACCATTTTGAATTCTAGGTTACTCTAATTCTGCCCAAAGTACTTCTGAGAACTTAACTACTGTCTCCACTTGGTACATCTGAATTTGTATAAAATGAGACAGAAGCCCTGTTCTGAGCACTAAGATAGCTGTAGTCTAGTGTGCTATGCCTCTTATATCCCCTGGGTTAGTCTGTAGAGTAAAACTGTGTTGACTTTGCATGCATATGAGTGTTACAAGGCAAGCTAAACAGCATAAACCATTAAGAAACTTATTGGAGCAAAGCAGCCTGGAAGGGAATGCATCCCAGAGGACTGTCCCTTCATAGAAACCAGCTAGCTGTTGTTGATGGCCCTTGACAATCATCATTTATACTGAGTTAGATTTTGCTTTGATTAAACTACCTTGGATAAAACTCAACCAAATGATGGTTTTAACATATATCACATCATTGAATTGAAAATAAAGCAAACTCCTAAAATAGCATGGCAGCATAGTGGGGAGGGGGGAGAGCCTAGACAGCAAGAGGTTAATTATGTATAACCTTAAAGCCCTGGCCTTGGGCCTCTAGATTCTAGTGTAGGGGTATAACTTAATGTCAGGCATGATCAAAAATGCTACCTTGCAGCCTGCCTGAGAGTTAGCAAAGGAAACTGTTACATTTGCCAGTAGAGAATCTAGGGGGAATTTCAGTTTAGATACTTTAACATAAATTCTTCTGAAAGTCTGTCCTTGAGTATGCATGCTTCCGTATGCACAGAGTACTCATGTGGGAATGGAGACAGTATTTGTCATTGACAACTGAATGGTTAGCTTTAGGAAACTATTAATATACGGCACATAGTTTATTATAAATTAAAAACATGTGCTTGGTAAATGTAAGAAGTAATGGTGCAGACTAACCTCATGTGCACGGGTAGTACATGTGACTCCAGTAGGAGTGAATACTTTAATGTGTGAAGCCCAGGTTAGTCAGCTCAGATATAAACACTGAAAGAAATGACAACAAGGAACAAGGTGCTCTGGTGCCATTGATGCTTGAAGTTTCTAAAGGCCTTGAGATAGCTTAGTGTCCACTAATTGTTCCTAGTACTTTGAAATTTTTAGTTAGTTTAGCAGGGAAGCTAAAAAGAGGGGTATACCAAAAACACTATTTTATACCATTAGTAACTACTGGCTTGTAGTCTTACATTTCAGTTTCTTTCTGAATCATGATAGAAAATAATTTTAACATTTATTTTCATGTAAAACTCCATGTCTCTAGCATTTATTAACTCATGACCATTGGCAGTATCACCAGTGTCACTGATGGCAACAAAATCTAATGATTCTGAAGTTCCTATTATTGACACTGATACAGTAACATTAAAAGAATAAAAAATTGTTACCTCTCCATAGCTGCATGAATCCTGTTTCCCTTTCCTCTAGAAATGGTTGTAGCTTTTTAGTTGGAAACTGAAATATAAGCAAGGATGTTAAGCTTCCAAAGTCATAGCAAAGGGTAGCATATGGTTTTGCAGCCTCAACAGTGAGTACGTGTCAGCGACTGATGAGATGCCAAGTTTATGCTATTTCATTTTCACTGTCATAGACTTGAACTTGGATGCTCCGTGTACACACAGGCCTTCAGAGACCCTCCTGGGAAGGAGCTCCCCTGAGGATACAGAACATTTAAACACACAGGCACTGGCTGGGGATCCACAGATGTGGCCAAGGGGACAAAGCCCAGACGTCACCTAGATTATCTCTCCTAGGCAGTTCTTAGGCACCATACATCAGTTCCATCTAAGTAAATGGTTTGCTGAATAATTTAAAACGTCAAGATAGAGCATGTAAAATCCAAACTTTACGCTGGAATGATAAGTCTTTTACCTTCTATGATGAAAAGTTGTAAAAATACATTTAAATATGGTTCTTAGTCTAATACTTGAGCACTTTTACTTAAAACTTTATAAATCTGTATATTGTGCTCTCATATGTTAAATATACAAAGATTCTTAGACACCAGGGACCCCAATTTTTATTTGTCTATCAGTGTTACGTGAGCAATAATAACTCTGTGTATATAGACATAACCAGTATACAGTCATGTAACCATCACATGCTTATTTATACATTATAGTAAATTCTTTCACCATCCCAAGTTCACATTAAAACATACCCACCTTCATAAACCCCAGTGTCCAGAACACAAGTGTGAATCAAATACTAAGTTCTATGACAGAAGTTTATAACTTCTCCTCACATTTACCAGTTCGTAATGGAGAATAATATTCCAGTCATGTTAGGGGTCACCTTGTCCGTTTATATTAAAATTCTAATTTGCTCTGGGCCTAAGAGCCTATAGACCTAAGCAGTGATAAAATAATTTTCCGTGCAGTTAAATAATTTCATTGAAAATACATTATTCTTTCTGACCTGTACTCATGAGGACTTCGAGAAGGAGCTCTGTCCCCATGGTGATCATTAGAACTGTCTGAAGTCCCTGTGTTCCACCATTTTGTATATATGGTAGCATAGTTCATTCCTGCTACTTCACAGATGGGCATGGCCAGGCGTATGTCTGTCCTTTAGCCACCAACACATGACTAAAATTAGATGCATCCTCTTATTAGAAGCGGTAGGAGACGATAAGCAGTCCACAGAGCACTTTTCCCTTTCATTGTTAAGTGTGGAAGTTGTTGGCGAGACAAGGGTTCTCAGGACTGCAATGAGTCACCAAGGTGACTCACAATAGACATTTAGCATAAATAAATATTTTCCAGAAATAACTGTCATGGTGGGAAAGCATTAAGAGTTGGTAGTTGCTTTGTTATTTCAACAAACTTATGTTATCATTATGTAATAATCCCATGAATTTCCAAAAGTCCACTCATAAAGCAAGTAGAGTACATTGATTTATAATCTTTCAAGATAATAAATAACAGAAAATCAAAAAAAAGGCTTTCTTAAATTTGATAAGTACAGAGTGTAATAGAATAGCATTGGTAGTTATTAGAAGAGGCAACAAGGAATAGTTCAGAAAATTTAGTCTTAATTGTCACACTTGGAAATATCTAAGACTAGTTAACATGCATCCCCTAAATAAATAAAGTATCTCTATATACCACTGTCATGTGTAAATCTTTTTACCATTGTGTAATCTCCATAGTTCAGAAACTATAGTAGACTCTCAATGTTTTTAATCAAAATCAAACTCTTTGACCTGGCTCTAGAAACATATTTTCCAATACAGTCCAGTGTGTGCCTCTGCCATTCTCCCCCGACCCTGACTGACTCCCTCCTCACCCCACACACCTACATCCTTTCAAATGTGCTCTACTAAATGTAGCCCTTAGATTCTTGCACTATTTGTAGTACACTCGTGTAGTGTGTGAGTTAGTAACTGTGTGTGAATTGGTTGTAGGCAATTGGTTGTCCTGTCCCATTCAGGTTAGACCACCAGCTTCCCAAAGTAAACAAACTGTCTTCTACTGCCCAACTGACTATTCTGCATACACTGTACAATGTTACACATGTTCACTTGCTTTCACTCATGACAATAGCAGCAAGGAACGAAAAGATAAACCAAGGCAGAAGCTAGCAAACACACAAAAAATCTTCTAAACTATCTAAAAGCAGAATCTTGTTTATGGCTCTTTAAGAACAGAGTACCTCCTTTTTCCAAGTAAGTTTCATCTTCCAAATAAATCCCAGGCCTGAATCCCTAGAGGATCCATATGTATACAGAACAAAATTAAAGTACATGTGTGGATTTGCTCAGATGTGAAATCCTAGCATTTCTAAGAGAAAATGGAGCTCACTGAGCAAGAATGGGATGTACTGCTTAAGAACTAGTAAAGCATCAGCTGAATGCACCATTATTAACTCCTAAGCAGTCCTGATGTATGAGCGGGTAGCTCCGCACAATCCCAGCACACAGCTCCTAGGAGACTCCTAGCCCAGTGAGCTGGATCAACAGGTTGACTCACATCTCTTCTGCAAGGACAAATCAGACCACAGCTCTGCTCACAGTAAACTCTGGGCAACTGTTATGTATCTAACTTCTTGGCCCCAGGGTAATAAGTGATACTCCATGAGGTCATGAGCTAAAATCCCCAAGCTGCCTGATTCATTCAGGAAGCTCTCTGTGACTTGGCTTTTAAGGAAATATTGATTTGAATACTATTAAGACATTGCCAAAGATATTCTGGAGATTTACTTTCTTATATGCCAGTAGCTGTTTAAATGTTAAGAAACCATTATAAAATGTATTGTTACAATTAAATGTGTACAGATAATAGACCTTCCTCTTTATCTAATTGAAACAAATTTACATAGAGATCTAAAAGAAAAATTATAGCTTGAAGGAATTGTATAATAGAAAGTAATTGTACTCCAAATTCTCTAAGTAGCAACATGTTTATTTCATGGTGATAAATTTATAATGGGTCCAGACTCTTTTATCATATTTTCTACATTGAAGGTCTAAGTCTTTTTCTATAATTTCACTCCCCTCCCTTCCCTTGCCAAAATAAACCCCTTACTACCCCCATTTTTAAAGCCCTTTATGATCACCAATATCAAAAGTGAAATTTACTGTTTAGCACCCAACTTCTGACGTGACTAGTTTGAGTATCGTATTAACCAATGTCCACTGCACTGAGATGCTTCCCTGAGAAAGACTGATAGGTAAAGTTATCTATGCGTATAGAGATACATATATATTTGAGAAGGCAGTTTGATATTATGTACTTTTAGCATTATAACTAAAGAAGGTTCACCCAGGACCTGTTCAATCCCCAGATGTAAGTTCTTGGCAAGATTTATAATGTCACACATGAATTTCCTCTTCTGGAGGAGGCCTTAAATTCAATGAAAAAAGTACTTGGCTATACCCAGAACATCATTCATGACAATATTGCATACCCATGGACATATCTTGCAAGGATGATCCCTAGAGTAGCTGTATTAGTTAGGGTTTTGCTGCTGTGAACAGACACCATGACCAAGGCAACTCTTATAAGGATAACATTTAACTGGGGCTGGTTTACAGGTTCAGTGGTTCAGTGTGCCCTGCCCAGCCTTGAGCAGGCTGAATAGACCTTGCTTGTCACAATGGACTTTAATGACCCAAGTGGAGTTATCTGCCCTGGCTGCACCTGCAACTTTCTACAGGAACTTAGAAGACAGACTGCCCTCTGAGCCTGCTTTGCAACATAATCCAGCTGAAACAAAAGATGGGTTCAGTGGGCTTCCCGTATATAAACGTGGTGCTGGATATTAAACTTTGAGCCTTGATCAGAATCTTGTCTTGGCTTCATGCTTCTCTCTCTCTCTCCCATCTCTTTTTCATTTCCAGCCTCCCTTTCAGGTAAACCCAGTTTGTCCATGGCCACTGAACATCTACAGTTCAGTCCATTATCATCAAGGAGAGAACATGGCAGTATCCAGGCAGGCATGGTGCAGGAGGAGCTAAGAGTTCTACATCTTCATCTGAAGGCTGCTAGCAGAGGTTTTCAGGCAGCTAGGATAAGGAAGGGTCTTACCACACCCCCAGTGACACACTTAGTCCAATAAGGCCACATCTACTCCAACAGGGCCTCACCTTCTAATAGTGCCATTCCCTGAGCCAAGCATATACAAGCTATCACAGCAGCCTTTGGGGTTCACATCTGGATAAGAGTGCTAAAGACTTTTCTTCCTGCATTATGAAAACTAGCTAGCAAGGTGGAAGTATCCAGGTCAGTGTCAGGTTGATTTCTCCATATCCCTTGACCAAAGTATGTGGTGACTTCAACAGTAGTGTCACCATCAAGTTCTTGTAGGCAACCAAGGACATAGCAATGGCCTGGTACTATTTGAGGGTCTCTGGGGGCCCTCTGACTACGAACTTTGTGGGAGGTATCCCACACTTGAACAAGTGTCTGTAAAGTATGCAGACATAGATGGGACATCTAAGCTTAGGGACCATCACATAAGAAGCAGCAGAGAAACTGCACAAGCCACAGCACAGGAGGACCGTTTGAAACGGTGTCTTCCAGACATGACATCACTATTGTACCCTGGAACTTACAGCAACTGAGGTTGTCTGCACAAGACTTGCACAAGATTTGTGCAAGATTAAGTCAGTCAAAATTCCAGCATGAATGAAGGAGGGACACAGAAGCCTCCACTCATACCTAAAGAGTTATTAATAATCACGATTATTAATAGCTGCTAGAGGAGAGAGAGTCCATTTTCTTTAGGGTGCGGCCCCTAGTAGGTTGATCACACTCTGGAGGTGGTACCACACCCATGAGCATGAAGGAAGTTCCCATTAAACTCAGTGGGTTATTAAAAAAAAAGAAAGGGGACATAAAATTTGGGGAACATGGAAGGATCTGGAATGAGTTGGAGGGGATAGTGAGGTGTGTATGATTCAAATACATTAATGCATGTATGAAATTCTCAACTAATAAAAATGTTACATTTTTAAGAGAAAATGTCTGGTTTCATTGAGTGTTTACTTTACTAGAAGCTGTGAAGTCTGGGAGAATGGAGCCAATAAATTAGGCAGACAAAAGTTTCATGCAATATCGAATTTTATTCAAAGCATCAGACAGTTTATACTCTGAGGGTTAACAAGAGTCACATGAGTAAACTGTACAATCATAAGGGCAAGTCACATGTGGCAGACAAGCCAAATATAGCAGACTATGGCAAAAAAATCATGTTTTTTCCATAGAGGCATATAAACAAATAACAATATATAGATGTAATAAATAATCTGAAGTAAACTCACTCCTATCTCCTATACCAGGGAGAGACATGAAAACATAATCCAATAACAGTTCTGTGTTTTTTGAAGAAACTGAGGTCACAAGTCTCTTGTCTTGGTTTCTTAGAGTTTTCCTACAAGCACTCAGAAATCTTCTCATATCACTCCATTCGTGGACCATTTTCCAACACTTGAGCAAACACATTTGATGGCTGTAATAATAAATTCTTAAACTGTCAATATAGAGAAATAATATGAATGAAGCTTTCTGTAAATTAAAGTACCAATATTGACAGTAGTTATTAGTTCACAAAGTAAGGACACAACTAGATAGCCCATCTTAAGGAAGCAATCAGAAGTTTCGAGAACTCCGAAGTTTCGAGAACGCTGAATAAGATGTTTTACTGCATTTCACTTTTAATCAAAGAAAAATCTAAATGACTTTAGCAGTTCATCATATCCATGCAAAATAATCATCTCAGAAAGGCTAAGAGCTAGTGTATTCTCAAGCCAAATATGAGTGACCACAGCCCAGGATACAAACTCAGCTTGCCCCAAATACTATGCTCCAAACTAGTAATGCTTTTGTAAAATTCTTTTGAGTGTGGAAAAGGTTATAAATCAAGACATTTTAAAAATACACTGGTGATAGCATCGAGTAGGTGAGTTACAGTCAAGCTGGGAAATGCTGGCTATAGGCTTCTGATAGTATCTCACAACATGCTTAGCTCTGGAGTGGTGAAAGCTAGTGGTTTTGCAGGATAATCACTGACACAAAGGTATATAATAAATAGCTACTAAATAGCCAATAGCTCCACACAATTGACTCTGGGTCTACAGCATTTCAACTATGCAGAGCCACTAAGTTCTGATCGCTCCGCCTTGTAGAATCTTTAATGCCTGGACGTCTTCTTTTTAGTAAACTTCACCTCATAACAACATATTTAAATTTTCAAAAATTGCTAATGACTTGGGGGAATGATACAATGTCACAAATATAAGTCAGTCACATGATACAAATCAGTTACATAATGATTTAAATTCACAGTTAGTTTCTGTACTATTGCACTATAACTTTGCATTTTCTATGATAGAACCAATGTTGCTTGATTGCTGCATTTATTTACTTTTTATTTGTAGAGACAAAATATTTCTACTTTTATATATTTGAAAACCTCTAAATGATTACTTGAAAGGGGATGATCACTTTCCTTCCAGATGGCTGGTGACTTATCAGAGGGTCATCCTGTGAATGCCACATCATAAAATTATTTTTCTGTTTTCTGTTTTCTGCCTTATAAAATTAGTAGGTAGAATTTTTGACGTATTCTAATAACTAAAGTCCTAATTTACCACATCTACCGTGTTTTAAATATTCAGACATCTGTTGCAGTTACATCGCAACAGCAAAGATACATTTCTCTCTTATTTGGCAAGCACTACAGATATATGTTATTTACAAGCTTGTTGCCTTATCTGTCAAGGTTCCCCAAAGCAGATAGCATTTAGTGACTAAGTAAGATATGGCAAAGAATGATAAAAAAGAAAAATGATTCTATCCATACTTATGTTAATACAGGAATGCCAACTGTAAAATGTGGGAACTGTGTCAAGAAAGCATTTTCTTAAAGGAAGCCTGCCCTCCATCTCAACAAATATAATCAGTGCAATTTCAGCCATCCTTGTGCTATGCTCTGTGCCACAACCATCACCATCAACACTACCACTATAGCCACTATCACTTTCATCATCATCATCATCATCATCATCATCATCATCATCATCATCACTATCACCCCATTGGCACCCTACCAAGTCTCAAACTAAACTGAGACCTCTAGAAATCCCAACAGACCAGACTACAGAAAAAGCACAATAGAAAATAACAATAGAGAAAGGAAAATATTTTGAGTATTAAATACCATTAATGTAGGTCCTCTCACATATTTCCCCAGGCATGTTTTGTATGTTTGTGTTGGGGTTTTATTTTCTATGTGTCATACCTCACACTACAGCACCTCCCTAAGAATATCTGGGGCAACAACAGTGGTAACAGACATCACTTTTCAGATCACCTTCCTCTTTAAGGAAGCCTCCTGAATATTTGTATAAATCTGCTTTCTCCTGAGTATCCCTTACATGATTAAATAAACTATAGATAAGAATAATTTTCTATAGAGAAAAACCATGGGTAAGGAAATAGCAATGAGACAGAAAAATATAAATGCAGTAACTCCATTTTAGTGTTACCAGAGGCGTTTAGATTCATAAGGCTACCACTTCATAAAAGAAATAAGGAAAATGTTTGATAAATGAAAATATGTTTATTTGAAGTTTGGCCAAACAAACAAAAGACTCCTAGCTTTCCCCACATTTTCTATAGCAATGTTCTGCTTTTACCAAAAGGCAGAGCAAGGGTCAGGAAATGTGGAGAGGTTAATGTAAGTTGTCAGCTGTGTGAAATCTCTTCCCGGGAGATAAGTTTCTTCTCTTGCTACCACCAGAGTTTCAACCATTTCCTTAGTGTACCCAGAAATATTCTTTATTGTTTGGGCCCTTTATTTTAGTGTTCTAAGAACACGAGTGTCTCCACGGAACCTTCTCTCCTGTCAGGGTGATTAAAACAGCATGTGGAAAGTATCACCTTGATCTCCAGGAATAGTAAGCTGGGAAAATCATATCCCAAAGTGTGCAAGAGTACACTGGAATTACTAAGCCATCTTTCCAGCCCAGAGGCATGTTAATATAGATTTTAAATATAAGGTTAAGAGAAAGAGAGACGCTAAGGATGAAAATAAGACAAACTTGAGAGCCTAGAAGCTGGGTGTGAGCTTCACAACAGCCACAGAAGTCTTGGGTGATGTCTGAAGTTGTTATCTTCAAAGGGTTGCTACGGAATTTAAGTGAGTCCACAGGGTAGTTCTTTGTGGGCATCTGACAGGATTCCAATTGATAAGGTAGTAAAACTGTAGAGCACTGGGGTACAGGGAGTTGGGATATCTTTATTGTAAACAGAGTTAATAATCTTGTTTGTGAATGTTCTAGAAAATATCTGAGGAAAGAGTAAAGGCTTTACTCTTTACTTTTTTTTTAGAGGTTGTGGCTTTAATGAGAACTTCCCCCTATAGGCTCAGATGTCTGAATACTTGGTCCCTAGTTGGTGGCACTGTTTGGTGGGCTTAGAAGGTGTGGCTTTACGTTGAGAAGATGGGGGCAAGCTTTGATGTTTCAAAGAGCTTCAACATTACCACTTCATTCTTTCTGCTTCACTACTGGTGTTTATGATGTAATCTCTCAACTTGATGCTCCTGGTGGATGCTTGCCTACTACCGTATGTCCCTGCTGTGGTGGTGACAGACTCTTACCCATCTGGAAGCCTAAACCTAAATAAATGAAGATTTGAGAAAAGCATAAGCCTTATCTCTGAGATCCATTTGGTTTAAAATGACTGTTAGCTCCGGCATTCCTCTGTTTAGCTTTTGTCTGAGTGACCTGTTTTAGGAAGAGTACTGAAGTCTCCTCATATCAGTATATGAGGATTGATATGTAATTTAAGCTGTAAGAACATTTCTTTTACAAACTTGGTCACCCTTATGTTCAGGGCATAGATGTTGAGAATTGCAATGTCCTCTTGGTGGGTTTTTCCTTTGGTGAGTATGCACTGTCCTTCTCTATCTCTTCTAGTTAGATTTGGTAGGAAGTCATTTTGTCAGATATTAAAAGGGCTGTAACAGCTTAGGTCCATCTGCCTAGCATATCTTTTTCCATGTTTTCACTCTAAGATGATGTTTATTTTTGATGTTAAGATGTATTTCTTGGATATATCAGAAAAATGATACCTGGGTTTTTTTTGGGGGGGGGGGGTTGTTGCTGTTGTTGTTGTTGTTTGTTTGTTTGTTTTTATGCACTCTGTTAGTTTGTATCTTTTTATTGGGGAATTGAGACCATTGATATTGAGAGACATCTATGAAGAGCAGCATTTGATGATTCCTTATATTTTGTTGTTGCTGCAATGGTGGTGGTGGTAGCATGTGTGTGTGTGTGTGTGTGTGTGTGTGTGTGTGTGTGTGTGTGTGTGTGTGTTTCCTCTTAATATTTGATTATCTGGGATCATTTATTCCTTGTGCTTTCATGGCTATAATTATGTTAATCCCACAGATTTGAGGAAGAAGTCTACCAATCTAAATCTTGGCCAAATTAACTAAAGCAAGCAATTAATTGAAACAAGATTTTTTTTTATTTGTGTACATGGGCTGTCTCTCCCTAAAGTATTGGGTTTAAGAGATCAGCACTGGATATAAGTAAGATAAGGGCTTTTATAGTCCAGGAGTAGGGGGATTACAAACGGGGACTTTGGCAGGGAAATAAGCAGGGTTAAGAAGCAGAACATAAGCATAACAAGTTGGTTGTAACAACCTCCTGAAACAAAGCTATGGTTACAAGGTGGTCATAACAAGGTAGGCACAATAAAGAAGGCATAACAAGGTGGTCATAACAATAGGTGGTCATAATATGTTTTTGAATCAAAGGCTTAGTTGAAGTTTATGTGAACAGGCAGTACAGAAAAATTTCTAGTTAAGGTTACAAGTGGAGGATAGCTCAAAACTTCATAAACAGACTTAATCATAAACGGGAATAAACCTGGCTTGTCTTTACTATAAGATATCTTTCAAGCCTAATTGATCAAACAGGCTGATTCATGTTAGCCTCTCTATGTTGTGGTTTTTCTTCTGTAGGGCTTGATTTGTAGATAGATGTTGCTTTAATTTAGTTTTATTGTGGTTTCATTTATATTTTAAATTTTTCCCATTCCTTGTGATTGAGTGTTTTGCTGGATATAGTAGTCTAGACTGGTATTTTTCATCTTTTAGTGTCTATAGACCATCTGTCCAGGACCCTCTGGCTTCTAGGGTCTCCACTGAGAAATCAAGTGTTTTTCTAATAAGTCTGCATTTATGTATTACTTGGTCTTTTTCCCTTGCAGCTTTTAATATTTCTTCTTCATTCTTTAATGTTTAGTGTTTTGATGCTAAGAGCATATTCCTATCGAGTCAAATATATTCTGTGTTCTGTATGCGTCTTGTACTTTGATAGGCATCCCCTTCTTTAGGTTAAGGAAATGTTCTTCTATAATTTTGTTGAAAATAAGTTCTGTAGCTTTTATTGTTTTCTTTTTCTTCTTCCTCTATTTCTATTAGATTTGGTTTTTCCATAGCATCCCAGATTTTCTGGATGTTTTGTGCCAGAATATTTTTTTAACACTTTCTTTGACAGGGTACCCATGTCGTCTATGGTGTCTTCAATGCCTGAGATTCTGTCTTCCATCTTTAGTGTTCTATTGGTAAGACTTGTCTCTAAAGTTCCCTTTTTAAGTTCCTAAATTTCTCCTTTCCAGATTTAACTCAGGTTTTGTTGAAGTAGAAACTTAACTGTTCTTTGGAGAACCAGTTGTGTTGGATGGTGTTCTGCTGGGGCAAACAGGTGAAGGAACATTTAGCAGATGTAGACACAAGTGAAAGGCTAAGACAGACTCCTGAAAGAATGTTTGACTGAAGCAGACACAGGAGAAAGGATGTTCTGCTAAACCAAGCACATGAAAGAACAGGTGATGAGGGATTCTTCACTAACAACATGCATGTATTGGTTCGCCTCACATTGCATAGTTGAGCTCCATTTCTTGGGATTCCATTGAGAGAAACATACCAAAAACCTTCTGGTGGTGTGCTGCAGTTTCTTGCCACTTCTTCAGAGTCAGGCTGATTGGTACAGTGATGTCAGCTGAGACAGATGCACATGCTGAGGAAAGACCCATGGAAGACATGTGATGTTTAGAGAGAGTATAAATAGAACTTGATGGACAGTGACTGAGGCTGAGTTAGGCTTACTTATAGCACTAACTTTACAATGCTTGTTGGTCTTGTGTCTTCACTGATCTTTGCTTCACTGAGAGAGGCACAGCTGAGAACTGTTCGTGGCATCCAACCCGGTCCCTCCTGTGGACTCATGCTGAGGCTGAGGCTGAGGCCTGGCTGTCTCTGCTAGGCAGTACCACCACTGCTAATTTAATTTATGTTTCCTATCCTGACTGTACCAAACTGGACTGCTGGTGTATCTGTAAAGTATTTGCAAGAGGATCAAGCTGCCACTGCTAACGTGTGAACTGAACTGCTGATATCCAGACAACACAGACAGGAGTTTCTCCTAATAACCTTTCTAAACAGATCTACTTCCCCCATATTCTTTCTTTTCTGCTACCTCTGGTGGGTGGTGGGTTACAAGGGAGGTTAAAGAATTTAAGAACAATCATTAAAAATAAGATTTGAAAAAATTAAAGTTACATTGGGTTTTCCTTATTAATTCTATATCCATGTTCAAGTCATGATTATTTTATTCATTTCCTTCCACTGTTTGTTGTTTCATGGATTTCTTCAAGGGGTTTCTTCATTTCCTCGTTAAGAACCTCTATCATATTTATAAAGGCTATTTTGTGGCCGTGTCTTATAATTCAGCTATGTTACAATCACAGCCTATTATGGTAGGATTGCTGACCTCTAGTGGAAATGTGTTGTCCTGGTTATTGTTGGTTGTGTTTTCACAATAGTGTCTAGGCATCAGGGTTTAGGAAGATTGTAATTGTAAGTGCTGGTTCCTGGTCTTGTCTTTGTTGGGTAGATAATTCATTCCTTAGTTTGTATTACTCTCTCTGGTCTTAGGAGACCAGGTTGTAGTGGCTGTGTGTCTCTAGATGGAAATTTTTTCCTGGATCCTGATAGGTGTGTCATTGAGAATCTCAGGTAAAATATGTTTCTATGTATTGGGAGAGGATACTTAGAAATGGGAAGGGACTAGGAAGAGGCAACTGATGGGGTCTGCAAGAGGAAGGGAAGCAAAATGTTCCACCAGAATCTGCTTAGTCCATGAAATAGAAGTCTATTGTGCAGAGAGTAAGAAGAGGCTAAGACGAACAAGTGGTCTGCTACAGAGATGGGAGTGAGACTGGGGCATTATATATGGAGGAGAGGAGAGAGAGTGAAAAGCTGACTGATCTTACCTTCTTTGTTGGCCTACTTGCTTTACTTGCAGTCTTGACTAGGAGGTCCCCAGAGACTGTATGATGGAGTTGGGGGCTGGGATAAAGCATTGGGTGGGGAAAAGGAAATTGGAGGGGAGATCTGTATAATCCCCTGGAGCTCTAGGCAGGAAGAGGAGGAGGCTGTAGCAGGTAGTCTCAGAGAGCTGGGAATGAAACTGGAGGGTTCGATTTGGCTGAGAGGAAGGAACAGTGAGTCTCTGTAGTTAGCCTACCTGCTAAATAGACACAACTTTTGATAAGACTGTATTAATAAAGTTCAGGGAAATCATCTCTACATTGTCTTGACTGCTGAATGACTATTTACATTCTTAATGGTCTGCTTTTCTCATTTAGGTATTAGTCTTTCCCAGAACCCAGCAGCAGAACACAGGCTCAGGAAAGCCTCCGAATAACAATGCACACAATGAGACAGGACATTTAAAATTTAGTTGTCCTCAAAGTCAAAAAAAACTGTAGTGTTTGTGTCTAGGCTGTATTAGTGTTGTAAAAAGTCTGGCTAGGGGCAACAACACAGCTGGACTAATGGTACAACAAATACTAGTTCCTGGATGAGATTTGTAATGTAAAGAGATTAGAATTATAGCCAGGGACTCTGCCATGTGAGAGAGCCATGGAGAATGTTTACAATCAACACAGTCCTACCCTGGCACTCAGTCCAGAAACCTCCACAGGATGTGAAGCCATTCTCTCTGCTTACTCTTTCTTGAAAAAAAAAAAAAAAGTTTTGTTGTTATTTGGTTGTTTGATTGGTTTTTGGTGTCTTAAGACAGGTTTCCTCTGTGTAGTCCTGGAACTTACTCTGTAGACCAGGCTGTCCACAAACTCACAAATTCTATCTGTCTTGCCTCCTAAATGCTAGGATTAAAGATGTGTGTCACCACCCATCAAAAGAAGTTTTAATTAAACCAATTATGGGATCTCCCTCTGCTCCTGGGGAAATACAAGTTTGATTTTATAACTCGGTCACAGAAATAGTAAGATTCAATTTGAAATTTTTAAACACAGTTTCCAGCAACATCTCTATTTCATAAATTGAAGTACACCTCAACATACACAGACTGCCAGGAGCTCCACGGAGAACATCGAAAGTAATTTGGAAGAAGGAATTGATGTTCGTGTGAAAAGTAACATCATTTAACACATTTGGCTTGCCTTAGGAAAGAACAACTTACAAGTACACTTCCTGTGAACTGTAAACAACACAGAGACTTCAAATAGAATACCTGAGAAGAAGTCAAGAAACCTTAAATGCAGATTGGCAACAGGGAAAAAAAAGAAAACCAATATCCCTGTCATCATGCCCTCATCCAGGATGAATCAAGATAGTAGTTGGAGTTACTCAAAGAACTAATGAAACAGACTAGATAGATATTCCTTATTGGATCTTCAAAGAAGCTCAGTGTTCATATTTCAAAGAGGAAAGCAGAAAACAGATTGAAGAACTTTAGAAACAGCTCAGTGGCTTGCAACTTTTTTCTGACCACTGTGAAAACCTGGACAGCTTCTCTCAATTGCTAGTATTTTTTAGTTTTTTATTTCTTTTATTTTTTGAGATTATAATTGTATCATTTTCCCCCCTTCAAGTTCCTCGTCCAAACCCTCTCACATGCCCCTCTTTCAAATTGTTCTTTTTCAAAGTCATGCCCTTTCTTTTCCCTAATTGTTACAAGCATTCGCATATAGGAATAGATATTTCTAAATAAACTCTACCCAGTCCATATAGTGTTTATTGTACGTATGTTTTCAGTGATAACCGTTTGGTACTGGATCACACATTGGTGTGCCCTTTCCTGTGGAAGATTATTTCCACCACTCTCAGCATTTTTTAGTTGCCTCTGCTTCTTTCATAAGTAGGATTCCATTTGTTCAAGAATTCAAAAGCTGGACTTCATTAATCTACAAAGCTTCTGTACAGCTAAAGAAGTAATCAGATGGGTGAAGAGGAAGCCCACAGATTGAGAGTGAATCTTTCTCAGCTACACATCTGACAGAGGATTAATATTCAGAGCATATAGCATTTTTTTTAGATATCTGTAAGCCATTATTTTCTTATTTGAGGATTTTCTGTTCAGGTCCCAGGCCCATTTTTCAAATAGGTTATTTGGGGAAGAGGAGGGAAGGGGAAGGTTGTTTTGTTTTATTTATTTTCTGCTCTGATTTTTTAGTTCTTTGTATATCCTTCCCTGCCCCTCTTTCATGCAGACCTGCCTATGTTTTCTTTAGCAGTTTCAGTGCTTCAAGCTTTACATTTGTGCTTTGGATGCATTTGGAATTACTTTTTGTGCGAGGTGAACAGGTACAAGTTTAATACCCTATCCCACCCCACGACTCTCTGCGTTCCTCATAAGGACTGGGCCACAAAGTCAGGACACAATTCTTCCAGCCTCTGGTGAATCTCGGTTAGATACAAGGTTTTTATCCCCTTTAGCATACAATTCTCTCCATATCCATAGAGAATCTATGAGAATATGCTGTTAAGCTTGCAAATAATTGGTTTCCTGCCCCTTCGTAACCTGAAAGACACACCCGGTAAGATCAGACTTTCCTGGGATCCAGTTTGACAACGCCTGGCCTTCTGTGAGGAAACAGCAGCAGATCTATAGAACCATGTATAAGACACCATAACCAGAAAATAAAAATGGAAATACAAAAAAAAAAAAAAAGAAAGAAATGGGAGTCCTTTGGATGTGTATCTATCCTTAATTTTTCTACTTTTTACTAAGTAGCCAAATTTACTGTCCCTTCTTCTGAGACCAGGGGCATAGATTGCTCACCTCCTACTCAGATAGCTAACTCACTTCCTGAGGCACAGAACTGATGAAGCTGTAATGTTCTTGCCTTACTTTCCCATTCCTGAAAATCTCCTTCAAAGTCCAAAGATTGAATTGCTTAGCTCTAGATTCTGCTTGCCCTGGGTTTTACACCCTAGGTGCAGAAACCCGTTTCCTCATCTTATCCAGTTCAAGTTCTCTGTAGCCAGGTCCCATCTCGAGTGCCACTTGCATGACCTACTTAGCTTTAGAACTGATCTGACTGGGGAAACAGGGAATGAAGAAATGACAGACACAATGAAGAAATGACAGACACAGATAGGGAAAAAAAAACTGGGATTTGGTAGTCCATGAGTTCTGATGGAGATCCACGAGCAGCAGCCCGGAAACTCAGCACATTTATTATATACAACAGCAATGTGAGGAAGAAGAGGGGAAGGGGCAGGGGAGGGGGACGAGTTGCTATCTCAGTAGGGAGTGAGCAGTCTCAGGTTGCAGTCCTCTGGGATGAAAAAAGATACACTTAATGCTTTCTGCACAGGCTGGCTTTAGCTAAAGGTAAAATGTTTGTTAATACCCATACTTGGGCCAGGATAAGATAATGCCATTCCATTGAACTTGACCTAGGGAAGGCCTTCTCATTTCCAGGGGCCTGAGATCCGGATCCTTGACATGTCGCTAGAGCACATTCACCCAACATTTCATCCACTCCTTACAGACAGCCTCCAAGAGGCATGAGCTCTTACTCTTTACCCTACTCCAGGAAGCAGCCTTCGCCCTGCTTTGAGAGCACTACGACTCCCAATGAGAACTAGATAAATGTGTCACTATTTCCAAACTTCACAGTGTTTAGTTTCAGGGAATCCTAGAAAATGACACTCCTGGAATGGATATTGTTTCCCTTAGGAAGGCCATTGTTGCCCTTGCTGTTGAGAAGTAAATATTCATGAGCAACCAGACATGACAAAAAAAATAAAAAGATATAAAAGTATGATGTCCCAAGGTCATCACATAATATATATGCTGCTATGTTGAAGATAACTAGCCCAGAATACTAGCCTAGAAACCTAGCCTAGTCTGCATTTCTGGCAGACTTGGGGATTTCTCAGAAGTGATAAACATCTCATTCCACCCTTTTCTGCCCACTTACTCCAACATATTTGTCTTATGTGATTTGGAATTTAGGAGCCAGTAGGGTGACAATGATTCTACTCAATCTCATGGACTTCTGGCTCCTTAGGAAAAGGATAGAGACTTTGTGAGTCTCTAGAACACATACAGCTGTATACTGGGATCCAGCTGACAAAGTATGGTCCAGGGATGGCAAGGAGGGGCATTCCATGGACTGGAGCTCACTACACCCAAGCCAGGAAGTACACAGAGCTATCACTGTTGGCATGAACATTGGCATCTCATGATTGGCAAGGAGGGGAAAAAGCAGCTTTGTTGCTGGGAAATGTGGACCAGGGAGTGCCAAGGTACCATAAGTAGATGTCATGTGGCTTCAAACAGGCTTTTGTGAGACAGGTCTTTAAGGACAGTTCATCAAGCTCACGGCACCTGATCCCACCCTAGATAAAAAAAAATGGAAAGGTGGTCTTGTCTATTTGAATACACTCACTAGTGTGCACTGTGGCAGCCTCCACTTGGACTGAAGACAGCTTCTGCTTCTAGATGCTTCTTCAATAGACCACATGATAGTCCCAGGCAGCATTTCTTCACACTACTCTCCTGTTCCAGGTTACTCTCTTTCCCTAGATGTGATGTATGTAACTATGGGCATCTGAAACTATTATATTTACTGAAGAAGGCTGGGAGAGTCATCAGCCAACCATATTTTTCCCAGGACTAGCCTGATATTGCTATCAAAAGCCCTATGATCTGGGATACCTCTCAGCTTTTAGAAAACTGAAATTTTGATCTGTTATCCTTGTTGACCTCTGATTTGGGTGTGGAATTGACATAAAAATGCATGAGTGTGTTTTCTTTTTTAGATTATTTTCTCCAACACAGAGAAGAGCCATTATCAGTTGCTATTTTTACACCAAAGAGCAATGAAATTTAGTTGCTTACTTCATATAGGCAGAACAGTTGCTATGGAAACAATGAGTGCCAAACTTGATTGTAAAAACTTAAAAAAAAAAAAAACAGCAAATGTTTCAGTGCTTGCTTCCTACTGCTGGGTATTTATACTTGGTGCTAGGGGGTTTATCCCCCTTGCATAGTAAAATCCCATTACAGCACTTTGGCATAATTATTTATCTTTCAGAATAACATTACCAACATATTTGGAAATAGACTAGTTATCTTATTTACAACTACTGTTTCAAGCATACTTTTTCTCTGAAAGAATTTTTAAGATGTCAATTTAATTCTGGGAGCCTAAATTGTACACTCCCTGTGGACAGCACAGTTGAACAATTGATAAATTTCTCATGCATAGGCCATACTTGTCATTTAAAGTCACAGTTACAGGGATGGTCTACACCATTTCATAGGCTGAATTAAGACTGTAGTGTTATTTACTTATATAACCCTACCCTGCCTAACAAAGGGCATTAGAATGCTTTTAAAATACTATATAAAGCAAGCAAGACAGAAATGAGATAAAAGAAAAGTATTGGGGGGAGTAAATAAATTTTCACGAGGAATAAAGTTACTTTTTAAAAATGTTTACAGAGACATTGATTTTCCTTGTGAACTTCTGAATTTGGGAAATGTGTGTGCATCTGACCCATCATTTAGGAAATTCAAAGGGGAAGGTTGTCATAAGTGATAATTCTCAGAGTCCATATGGTAAAACTTAGCTAGTTACCTAGAAGCCACAAGTACATGCTGTCTTAGTTTGCTCCTCTGTTGCTGTGATTAAAACTGACCATAACCAACTTGTGGAAGAAAGAGTTTATTTCAACTTAGTCTGCCACTGAGGGAAGCCAAGGCAAGAACTAGAGTAGAAACTATGGAGGAATGGTGCTATGGGCTTTCTTCCTGAGGCTTGTGCAGTAACTTTCTCATACAGTCTGGGCCCACCTACCCAAGGATGGCACCACCCGCAGTGGGATGGGCATTCTCACATCTATCAATAATCAAGGAAATGCTCCAGCGACATGCTTATAGGCCAATCTGATAGAAGCAATTCTTCAGTTGAGACTCACTCTTGTCAAGTGTGCCTAAATGTGTGTCAAATAGACATCTGCCATATCTAAGGTGACAAATATTTAAGTCAATGAGCAACGATCTCCCCTACGGCTATCATGGGGGCGAGGACTAGCTGATTATTAAAAAGGCAGAATGTCTTATTCATCTAAGAAAAAGAAGTTGGTAGCTCAGAAAACTGCAAGGCAATTATAATAACAATTAGTAATTAAGATCAAAGCAATCTTCTGTTATCTGTTCCAAACATTTTTTCATATATTTATAAAAGCAAAAATTTTTATAAAGCAAAATTGCATGCAGAATTAACCTACATTTAAAGAAATCATGGGAATATTTTTCTGTAAAATCGAAGAATAAAATACTGATATCCATGTCCATCCCAAAACATGCTGTTATACTTAGTACATGATAAAGCATGGCAATAAAAGCAATTATTTGCATGGGTCACTGTGGTTTTTATTAAAGGCTTTTATGTTCAATACTTCATTCTGCCATTTTATGACCTAATCATGCAAAGCAGAAAACTGAAGTGGAATGACTTCCCACTTGAAAGCTGATTTTAGACTCTAACATTTCTAACTTCAAAATGAATATTCACTGCATTTCCTAAAAATAATAAGTCAACCATATACTACATAATGTAGACACTCTTTTATAAGAGTATGTTCAGTTTATAAGATGTGATCTTACTCATGACACTGGACTACAAGTTCAAGATCTTGTTATTGAGAACACAGGCACTAAGCCCAAGAATCAACAGCGAGACTATATAAAACTAAAGGGAACTAGCAGTGCAAAGTGACAGCCCATAAAACTGAAGAAAATCTTTACCAGCTATACTTTGGCCAGGGAGGATGGAAAGTATCTAAAATTTACAAAGAACAATAAAAATTAAATACATGAAAAATGCCCATCAAGAAATAGGCTAATGAAATATACAGAGAATTCACAAAAGAAAAAACACAAATGACCAATAACTATATTTTGAAAGTGTTCAGCATCTATAGTCATCTTCTAGTTAAAACTACATTGAGACACCACCTTAACTTTAATCAGAATGGCTGTCATTAAGAAGTCTGACAAGAAATGTTGGAGACGATGCGAACAGAGGAAGCCTTACTCATTGCTGGTAGGACCACATACTAATACTGCAGAAATTTCATGAAGGTTCCTCAAAACTTTGAAAATAGAATCACTCTATGGCCCAGATATGCTATGCATGTGCATATATGCAAAAGACTCCACATCATACCACAGAGATAAGTTCACATTCATCTGTTTTGCTGCTCTATTTACAAGAGCAAGGTGGAAACAGCCTAAATGTCCATCAACACATGGATGCAGAATAAAAACGTGACACGTAAACACAGTAGAATAGTATTCAACCATAAAGAAAAATAAAAGCATGGAAATTCTCAGTAAAAAAGTATAAATCTAGAAAGTATAATATTAAACAAGGTGCCCCCCAACTCAAAAAAGACAAAAGCCACATGGCATATCATAGCCTGTAGTGTACACACATATACACACAAGGAGAGATAAGTGCATGTACATATCTTAGCCTGTAGTGTACACATATATAAACATACGCAGGGGCAAGTATGGATAGAACCAAAGCCTAGGAAGAGACCAAGAGGCAACAATAGGTGATATGGAAGGAAAGGACTAGGCAAAGGAAGTCATGGGGCATGAAAAGGAAAAGAACTGGAGACAATAGCACCAAAAGCAAGAGCAGGTCAACTAAGAGATGCAATGAGACTGCAAGACTGAAATCAACTTTTCCTAAAAAGAAAATAAGTCTATCTCTTACCCATAGTCTACCAAAATACTTCATATTCCACGACTGACATTCAGCTTCCTGCGGCTGAGAAGAACTAGTTTATGCTCCCACCAGCAGTGTATTAGGGCGTCTGTTTCCTACTCTCTAGGAGAGTTTATTGACACTTGTTTTCTTTATGAACATTTGAGTGGGCTAAAATGGACTCTCAGTGGACTCTTAACTTGCATTTGCCTGATAGATAGGGACGCTAAACACTTTTCATGTGGCTAGTGGCCATTTCTAGTCCACCTTCTCAGAATTGTCTGTTCATTTTTGCTAGCCCACTAGTTGAGGAGATTGTTTAAATTTCAAACACTTGGGGAGGGTTTTTTGTTTTGTTTGGGGAGAGGGTTAGTTCTTGATAGTTTTATGTTTTACTCTCAGATGTAGGAAAAGATATCTCTGTTGTATATATTTGTCCTCCTACTTCAGTAATTACAGTCATAAGTTTTTTTGCAACCTACTTTTAATAACCTCGCCTCTAGCCCTCCACCCAGCAGAGGTAGTGGAAGAGAAGAGTTATTAGAATATGGGAGAAGTGGACCTGTTCAGCAACAGTTCTTTAAAGGCTAGCTTGATCTTCTTTCTCAACAGTTTAGTCTTGTAGCAAACACCAGATACGATTCAGCAGCTGCAGACCAGTCCTCTAGGCAAGCAGACACCATGCACGAACTGGCAGCTACAGTCCAGTCCTTTGTGCAAACAGATACCAGGCAGCTGTAGTTCAATCATGAAGAAACCACCAGGCTCACCAAACAGTCTGAGGTGAAGTCACAAAGGTGGCAAGCTCCCAAAGGAACCTCACAAGCAGTTCTTGGGTGACTTTCTCTCAATGGCAGCACTACAGCAAACTGAGGTCAACAACACTATGTAAGGCAAACCAATACACGTGTGTCTTAGTGAAGAACAGTGAGGCAGAGCAAGCCAAACCAAGGTTCAATGCTCGTCTCCCTCTGCCTGTGGGGTCATATTTATACTCCTTCATCAAGAATCCTTTCATGTGTTTGCTATATCCAAACATCCTTTCACCTGTGTCTGCTTCAGGAAAACATTCATTCACGTGCTTGCTTTAGCAAGGCATCCTTTCACCTGTGTGCCCCAACAAACTATCATTTGACATTACTAACTTTCCAAAGAAACTAGAAGTTTCCATTTCAAGTAGTTGTTTTCTTTGCTGTACAGAAAATTTTTAGTTTCATAAAATCTCATTTTTCAATTTTTGGTATTATTTCCTGAGCTTTTAGAGTCCTTTTCAGCAAGCCTTTTCCAACTCCTATATCTTGAAGAATCTCCCATATGATTTGACGTAAAACTATTCAATACAACCCACCTCCAAGTACAGCTGTTCTTCAACTCACAGTTTATTCCTGGAAAGTCTAGCAGCCTGAGGTCCAGTGCCCTCTTGCATCTTCCTGACCGTTCGCTTTATTAGTGTTCTCAGTAGGGACACAATCACTGACTCTGGAACATCTGAAATTTTAGCGACTAGAAATTAAATGTTCTGCCAACCTTGAGAAAAAAATCAAGTAAGAAAGTGCATTTTAACTTAACAGCCCTAGTTGAAAACTTTTAGCAAAAATCCAGTTGGGATTCTAACAGGGTTCAATGTTCCTTGTGATTAAAAAAAAAATGTAGGCTTTTTTTATAGCACAGTACATTCAAAAACTCTCTCTTATGTTTAATCTACTGGAAGACACAAACACTTTTAGTTCACTTAACCAACAATTTCTCTCAGCTCTGCGCAAATAAAAAAACGGGAGAGGAAATATATTTTACATACATCATCAGAAAATGAAAGATATTTAACTTTATAAAATATTAATGTTAATTTAACTGGATGAGGCTTCTGAAACTTGGCCCAATATTTAATACAGAAATATGATCAAATAGGATAATAAGGTTGAAAATCTCAAATAATTAGCAAAGATGCACGCTCATCACTAATTAGCGATGTGACAAATTTATGTGACAAGTGAGAGACATTAAACTTTGTCTAGCAGTGCAAAGACCGTCACATAAAATCCTGCAGGCTCAACTCTAGAGATGATTGATGTCAGCAAATTATAGGTATTTCCTGAATATTCTTCCAAGAGTGACATATTTTCAAAACAAGTAGGAACCAGTCAGCTTTGAAGATGACAAAAACATATATGTGCTGCTAATTGCTGACATTTATATAAAGTTGACACCAGATATCACTTATCATAGCAATTACTAACTGCAATTTGCATATCCAGAGCCCGTAATGAAATTTCACTAAGTATAATTTTTTTTAATTTATTATCAACCCTAATGTTAATGTCTCTTTTATTAACAGAAAGTACAGGGCTCCTCAACATTTTCTTATTATGTACCTAGAAAATTATAATATTTTTACCAGGTCCCTACTGGCCATCCCAAGGAATAAAAAAAAAAAATCTGCATCTTAGCAACTAAAACCAAAGTAGGGCTCCACAGAAATAGCCAAGTTTTCAGAAATAACATACCCTGTTGTTCACTTAGGATTTACTCTCTCATACCAAAAACTGCTATATATTTACAATTAAGGTTTCATGTTTTTAAGTTACTTACAATAAATTATATACAACAAATAGTTTGTGGCCAGGCTGTCCTCATTTTCTGTAATTCAATACTGTCACAGTAGCTTTGCTGAAAAACACAGTGATACTCCTGACAGAGAAATTGACAGAGCAGGAGCGTGGAGCCAATCAGCTACATTACTGCAAAATAAGGATTTAGTGCTTTATCTAGAAAGAAACAGCCCTTCCCTGACACACTGAATCCACGGATGTGGGAGAATTTCCTGAGAGCCATTCTGGGAAAATAGTCTGAAGATGTTTTAAGTCCTTCCTAAGAAAATTCTACCCTGCAGGGAGGAGCAATGAGACAGGAGGGGAGGACGTGCTCGTCAATGGTGTAGCCTCTGGTAACTTGCCATAATCCAGTACACAACCCAACCCATGCTCATGTAAGCCACCAGAGTCAAATGCAGCCGTACAAAGCAACGACGAATGACCAGAAAGTATTGGGGGTGTGGGGGTGGGGGGTGGGGGGGTGTTAGAAGACGTTTGGTGAGGAGTATAGAGGACACAAGAAAGCAGGGGAGAAAGAAAAGCACAAAGAACAATAAACATAGGAATTCTGAAAGAATGAGCAAGTGTGTGTGAAACAAAGACACTCCTGGGTACATATCCAATGCTCTCTGAGTCCAATATAATAGTAATAAAAATAGATAATAGTAAATCTGTGTGTGCTACGTACTGATATATCTATGTGTTCCATTGTACTAGTGTGTACACGTTCAGTGCTGTTCTAGTAGATCTGTGTGTGCCGTTGCACCACCGCCATGTGCACTGCTGTACTAGACGATGCATGTGTACTGATGAATTACCACGTCTGTAAGCCATACCGCACTACTACACCAGGATGCTCTGCTACACGAGTACATCCACCATCCACGTGTGAGGATGAACTAGTACATCCCTGTGCGGTGCGGTGCTAATATGAAAAGATCCACAGCACACTAGAACATCCATGTACACGGCTGAAGCAGGATATTGTATGTTCTGCAGGTCTAGTACAGCCACATGTGTGATGTCTTCATCTGTGTCTGCTGGTGTACTTGAATATCCGCGGGTACTATTGTACTAATACATGCATCTGTGGGTTACTAATTCATGTACAGTGCTATATTAGTGCACTATATGTAATATAACTATGTATATATACATATAGATCACACTATAATACATCCATGCTGTACTACTACTTCAGGGTGTAATGCTGCACAAGCACAACCATGTGTATGAGATATTAACGATCACTATACTGGTACAGCCATGAACACCACTGTAGTAGAATAAATCATGTGTGCTGCAGTAGTACATCCATGTGCACTGCTGTCATAGTGCATCCATGTGCACTGCTGTCATAGTACATCCATGTGCACTGCTGTAATAGTGCATCCATGTGCACTGCTGTAATAGTGCATCCATGTTCTCTACTTTAATAGTACATCCATGTGCACTGCTGTCATAGTGCATCCATGTGCACTGCTGTAATAGTGCATCCATGTGCACTGCTGTCATAGTACATCCATGTGCACTGCTGTCATAGTGCATCCATGTGCACTGCTGTCATAGTGCATCCATGTTTACCCTATATGGGCTTCTGTCCTAGTAACCCTGTGTGCACTTTTTCAAAGACTATTCCTTTGCTCTGCAGTGTACACACACACACAAACACACACACACACAGTGCTTGCTAGTACACTCTTGTGGATTTGCTATAGTTGTCACTGCACAGGATTCATGAATAAGAATAGTAGTCATTTCAAAAATGCTTTTCTAATAAAACTCTTGCAAAAGGAAATGAGAAATATTAAAATAAATTAAAACAGTATCTCAGAGTAAAAATGGTGCATTTGTGTGTCGTCAGAATATAACACCAAATCTCTCCTTATCCTGATTTGTCCTTTGCTTTTCCTCTTTACCTTCCACCATCAAAATGCAACAGACATTCAGCCTCAACATCGACTCAGAACGGAGCCTCGCTTGACCTAACTGCATATTCTGATTGATGATACAATGCTCCCCAGCCAAAACATCTCTGTGTGATGGAAACCTCTCTGCTCTTCACTTCTGTGTCTTACGAGCTTAGCAACTGGTTTGTTATAGGGACGAGATTTGGCTATCCCTCTGCCTCTCAGCAAGAAGCGTCAGCAAGACTATTTTTAGCAGAAAAGAGACTGTATTTGGTGTGAACAAATGGGAATCGACACTGTGGGCTCAGAACTGGCCAAGCCAGTGCTTACCTTTCAGGAGTGATGCTACTCCTACTTTTGTTTCTGCTGTCTCTCTGTAAATTTGGGAGTTTCTCCTATGGTTTTATTTAAAATATTTTATATGACATTTACATGGAATTCTTGTCCTTTTATGTGAGTATTAAGTTCAGGTTTTGGCTTTTCGTGCAATCTCAGAGTCTTTGCATCTTCTGCTCATGCATATTTGAATGATCCATTAACTTCTTACCTGGACCTCTCTTCCACATTGTTCAGCCCATCAGAGACGTTTTCCACTCAACTTTTTACTGACACTGTAGCCTTACACTTCCATAACCGTTCAGGTTTCTTTTTTCTTCAGTTTTTTATCTCTTTGTTAAATTCTACTTTTGTTTTGTGGGTTTGCCTCTTTATTTCAACCCTCTGTCCACTTTCTCTTGGTAAATACTAGACACTCCTTTGACTTGTTTTACCATGTTTATGATCATTCTTTAGAATTCTGTATCTGAAATTCCATGTAAGTCATTTTTATCTGAGGTCATTAGTTTGTGGTTGGGAATTTTTGTAAGAGACAAATTATCTTGATTTTTTTTTCTTTTATTGAAAATAGATGCTTTTCTCATACAATATATCCTGATTGCAGTTTCCCCTTCTTATCCTCCTCCCAGTTTTCCCCTCCTCCCCTCCCTTCTGGATCCACTCCTTTTCATCCTCTCATTAGAAAAGAACAGGCTTCTAAGAGAGAACAGCCAAATATGACAAAATAAAATAGAAGAAGAAGAAGCAAAAACTATCATATTGAAGTTGAACATAGCCACTCAACAGTAGAAGAGTCCCAAGAGCAGGCACAAGAGTCAGAGACCCACTTGTCCTCACAGTCAGAAGTCTCATAAAAATAGTAAGCTAGTAGCCATTTAATATAGACAGAGGACCTGGTGCAGAAGCATATGGGCCTTTTTATGCTGCTTCAGTCTCTGAGAGCTCATATATGTATGTCGTGCTTAGCTGATTCAGAAGGTCTTGTTCTTGTCCTCCATCTTCTCTGGCTCATACTCCATTCATTGTATTTTCTTTGCTGGGATCTGATAATCAGGTTGCTGGTTAATATTTGTTGTTGTCGTTGTTGTTGTTGTTGCTGCTGCTGCTGCTGCTGCTGCTGCTGCCACCGCCACCACCGCCACCACCACTGCCACTGCCATTATTATTCTTTCATTGGATATACAATCAGTGTTCAGGAGAGACTAGGTTGTAGTTCAGTGTGGTAATGTTTCCTCTGTTAGACTGGTATTCCAGTACACACTCTATCCTCAGTCTAACCCTGCTGATTGAGAGGTGTCTACAGTCACAGTTACTAGCCAGTAGTTAAGGCACTCTGATACCAAAGTAGCAGGTGAATCCAAATTAGTTACTTGTTAAGTACCTGTTAGTTTGGGCAGTAAAGGGCCCCCAAAGTTCCATATATTCTAATATGTTACTATTGAGTATAGAGAACAAGAAGCGGTCAGCTAACACAGTAAGGCTAGGGATAACTATTCAGTTGTTAAAGAAAGTCACAGAGAGGAACAAACATAGTACTGGGGATGACTGAGGCAATGGGGAAATGGGTGAGATGGTGGGAGTTTGGGTTGATTGTAGACTAAAGGGAGGTAGAGCTATGTACCCGGCTACCATGTCAGCTCAGCCTCTTGACTTTGGGAACTGTAGCAGTAAGAGCAATGGATACAGGGGGTTGGAAAGAAAGGAAGAAGGGGGAGAATGAGTGAGAAAAAGTTCAAGACAATAAAGAATGGTGCTGGTTGGCTAAGGTGGCCCCCATTGCTATGGGGAAAGATCTGTGAAGGAGGAAGGACGACGGGATGGAGATATGAGATGATAGAAGGATAAAGAGTAGCTGCATCGAGAAGGAAAGCTCGGTGGAGACAGAAAGAACATGAGATTGTTGGCTGGATATTGATTTCATCTTTGTGGTGTTTCTACTGAGAATGTCCTCCATAGGCTCAGACACTTGAATGCTGGATCTTCAGTTAGTGGTACTGTTCAGGGAAGGAAGTGTTGCAGCCTTGGTGGAGGGCGGGCACCACTGAAGCGAGCTTGTGAGTGACAGCCCCACCTGCTTTGTTCACCTAGTGTTTGCTCTTGAGGATGTGATCTCCCAGCTTCCTGCTGCTGCCACAATGCCTGTCACTTGCTGCTTTTATTCGCTCTGTTATAGACGATTCCTCCCTGACACAGTAGTGGATGCCTTTAATCCCAGCACTCAGAAGGCACAGGAAAACAGATCTCTGAGTTCAAAGCCAACCTGGTCACAGAGCGAGTTCCAAGACATCCAGGGCTGCACAGAAAAACCCTGTCTCGAAAAACCAAAATAATAGTAATAATAATAAAATAGTAATAACAATGGTAGCAATAGTAGTAAATAGAACAAACCATTAGCCAAAACAAACTCTTCTATAAGTGGTTTTCAGCCATAGTATTTTATCACAGCAACATAAAAAACTACTTGACAGATCCACTAATTTCTCCCTTTGATCTTGCTTCAGACTATATTCCATGCTGATTTTCACAATCTGATTGTTACTTGCAGACTCCCAGCTCCCCTATGTGGAGTCTTTTTGTCTGTTCTCTGCACTGTACGTAACAGAGGCAAACGCCACCCAACCACAGTTGCTGTGTTCGTACCAGGTCAGGAGCAGCTGGTAGCTGTGTGGTATGAGAACACTATTTAGTGCTTATGCTTAGCTCCTACAGATTTGCCTTTCCCCATGGTGGGGGGTGGAGGGAAATCATGGTTATGGATAAAGGCGGGTAGCGTTGATGGTGGTCCTTGGAGCTGTCACTGGGAGTACTCTGTCTATGTATCCTGCTGCGGCTGCTTTTGTAGATTTTCCTGTAGGATTTGTTCTGCCCAGTTTGCCTGGGGTAAAAATTCCACTAGAGTAGTGGCGGTTACCTGTGTTGCAATCACAGTGGCAAGTACAGTCTGATCGTATAGAAAGTTCAGGGTTCCAAGGGTAGAAAAGGTAGAATTCTTGCGATTTCCAGGGCTGGAAAAGTAGTTAATAGTGGGGAAATGTTTGTGTTCTCTTTATTTCCAAACTGTAATCAACTGTTCATTCCAACATGATGTCTAGTCTTCCAGCTTTCCCAGAATCCCTTTACCATGTTTTCCCATTTATTTATTTATTTAATCACTTTTCATCTCTATTGTAGCCCCCCTCTTCTCCCAATCTCCTCTCACAGGGCCTCTTCCCCATTTCCTCTCCCCTTCTCCTCTGAAAAAGGAGGTCCCCCTGGGTAACAACCCACCCTGGCACCTCAAATTGCTGTAAGACTAGGCACATCTTCACCCACTGAGGCCAGATAAGGCAGTGCAGTTAGGAGAACAGGATCCACAGGCAGGTAATAGAGTCAGGAACAGCCCCTGCTTTAGTTGTTGGTGTACCTGGATGAGGACAAAGCAGCACATCTGGTACATATTGGGGAGGGGGGGCTAGATCCAACCCATGTATACTCTTTGGTTGATGGTTCAGTCTCTGGGACCCCCCCAAGCATCCAGGTTAGTTGACATGTTGATTTTTCTTGTAGAGTCCCTATCCCTTTCAGGTTCCTCAATCCTTCCCTCTCCCCCGTCCCACTCGCCAACTCTTCCACCAGACTTCCTGAGCTCCATCTAATGTTTGGCTGTGGGTCTCTTCATCTGTTTCAGTCGCTGCTAGGAGCAGCCTCTTAGAGCACGGTTATGCTGGGCTCCGGTCTGCAAGCATAGGTAGTAGTATTATTAATAGTGTCGGAGATTAGTTCTTGCCTGTGGGATGGGTGTCTAGTTGACCAGTCAGTCTCTGCTCCATCACACCTTTAAAGTATTGGAAGAAGGTGAACATAAGACTACAAAGAGCAAAAGTTTCTGTATTATATGACATGGTTCCCACTTCTTTCTGAAAAGGAAATGACAGCTCTGGGGGTAGGGACATAGAAGATACCTATGACCCTGTCTGCTGATGGGAAACATCTTCCAGAGATCCTAAAAAATATAAAAGTCATAACCATGAGAAATATTTGTCATGTACAAGCTGCAAGGTAACAGAGGACATCGATGCTTGTAGTCAGAAGAATTGCAAAGGCAGTGCTAAGATTTAAGGGGGAAATCCAGAGAAGATTTAGAACTGCCTTTTGCAAATGGATCCTTGCTGCCCAGTGCAAAAACTCAAAACCATCAATCTCAAGAAATCCCATAGTATAAGGTGTATCACCTTCATAAAATGCAATTTTGCCCCCTCCTCAAAAAAATCTATTTTATCTGTCACTTCCCAACAGCTTATAAAACATTTGAGTTGTAGACAGACATTTTCTGAAAACTGAAAGTAATTTTATAACTCTGAATTAGCTCTTGGAAGGGGCAGAAGTCAAATTATCTATTTGTAGAAAAAGAAGTATCTGCCCTGCCTGTATCTCTGTGAAATGCTCCTAAGATCCACCTATTTCACTGGGCTGCATCTGCTCTGAAGTCGATACTCTGAGGAGATCTGAGAAGTTGTCTAACTTGAAAAGGAAATCACTTACTGTTATTCAGCCACACTGACAGAAGGGGAAGAACTGAAGAGGAAAACCAGACGTGGTGGTTCTGAATTGTCACATGTAAACTTAAGTCACTACCAATGTTCATATTTTCACCCACTTGTTAAGAGCACACAGAGTTCATGAAAAGCAAACCCTGTAAATAAGTGTGAGTGTTTATGATCTCTACTTTCTAGAATGCCTCGATACAACCTTACCACCATTTCATGTGATCATTAAAAACAATGAAAAAACCTGAACTTTCATACTTTTCTGAATAGGAAGACAGACAAATGGCCTTTTCAAAGAGTCGTATTTCTCCCAGAAGCACCGCTGCTCTGTGATTCTGTGTTCTTTACTCTTAGAACATTATATAGCACTTATGTCAGATATTCTATTACATAGAGCATAAACTCTACCAGGAAATTTGATTGCCCAATTCCACTATCTAATCAACATTTGCAAGCCATACTTAGGCATAGTAACAACTAAACAAATATAGAACCAACCAGAACTGGCTTGCTTTTGTAGGTGCTGTACATGCCACAGAGGGAATAAAGGTATCAACATTGTCGTCCATTGCATGCTACAAAACCAACCTGGCAAGTGAGAGTTACTCATTGCTGCAATACTAGGGTGACCAGCTGATTTCGATGTGATGTCCCTGTCACAGCAGGAAAATCATACCTAGTAATGTAAATCCAGCCAGAAGTCCATGGAATTTATTGTTGATGTTTTGTGAAACAGCAATGCTGCCAAACCACCTTTCTAAGTCTCTATGTGCATACCCATATGTCTGTGCTACTGTCAACCTTGATCAGAGAAGCTTCATTTTTAGTGAGCAGAAGCAAATCTAGATACTCAAAATTGTTTGAAATGCTGTGAAAAGATAGCTGTAAATAAAAAGCCCTAAATGGAACATCGTTATAAGCTCTCACCCTTAAAGCTCAGGAAACACCATGGAAGGAAGAAGAGGCAGAAAAAGTTAAGAGCTGGAGGGTTGTGAGGAGGGTTATGAAATGCTATCTCTGGAGACGGCATGGTCACTGCACTCATGAACTCACAGGAGATGTGGCTACCTATACAAGATCGTGCCAGTCAAAATTCCAGCATGAATAATTGAACATCTATTAGTTTATGACTTCAGGGAGAAAGAGAACCCATTTTCTTCAGGGATGTGACCACTAGTAGGTTTTTCTATGCTCCAGTGAGTAGCCTCACACCCATGGGCATATAGACAACAATAAATATATAGACTGTCAGGATATAGATATGCGTATATAGATATAGATTGAGATAGGTACAGATAATATAGATATAAACATATAGATGTACATCATATACATATATGAATGAGACAGAGAGACAGAGGGGGGCTCATTCAGTTTAAAGGGAAGTATGTTGTTGGGGGTCCTGGAGAGAGGAGTTGGAGTTAAGTAGTGAAAAGTATGATCAAAATTCATTATACATGAATTTCTCAATAAATAAAAATACTATATTAAAAAGACTCAAGAAAAATTGGTTATGTTAGTGAATACATAAACTTGGAATCAAGAAGACTTTGAATGGAATAACCGTCTTAAAATAGTTTTCTACAGAAATCAATTAACAGTAAGGTAACTTTTTTCATTTTTTATTGGACATTTTATTTATTTACATTTCAGATGTCATCCCCTTTCCTCCATTTCCCCTCCCTAGAATCCCCCTATCCCATCCCCCCCTCATCCCTTATGCTTTTATACCACTTTGATTACATGCATGTACTAAGGTCAGTTCTAGGTTGAGGGTCTAGCAATACAATAGATGCAAATAGTCAAGGAACAAGCAAGACAATAGACACAAATAGTCAAAGAAAAAGCAAGGTATTAAACCCAATTACATGAACACTCCTGTGATCACTGTTTCTAAGGGCTTATCAGGATGTACAAAGTATCTGAGCCTACTTCCCTGTCCTAGCCCAAGGTCATTTTCATGTCTGAAGCCTACTTCAGTAAGGAAACTTTTGACAGTAGGATATATGATCTGAATGTCATAAGAAAGGCATATGCAAAAAGTTAATGAGATTAAAGGAAGAGATACAATTGTTAAAAAAAAAAACAATAAGGCAATCAGAGTTTAAGATACTTTAGACCATACTTTAACAAGAAAATGTATTGTGGCTTTAGCAGATGACTGGGGTTCAGTTCCCTGCATCTATATGGTGGTTCACAATAACCTGTAACTCCATCTCCACAAGCTCTAACACCCTCCTCCAGTCACTGAAGTCACTACATGCACATGGTGCAAAAACATACTTGTAAGTGAAATATCAAGTCACATAAAAATTAATTAATTTTTAAAAATGTAATTGTGAGGTAAGCACAAAATCAACAATTCGATCATAAAGTATAGAGATAAACAAGTAGAAATCACATCAGCATATCAGACATAGGGGACAGGGACAAAAGATACAGACTAAAAACTATAGACGCTAACAGAAAATAAAATAATTGAAATAGCAGAAAGCAAAGAATAAAAAAAAACAACTGAAATACATTCTGTCTTAGGGTTTTATTGCTATGAAGAGACACCTTGATCATTATAACTCTTATTTTTAAAAAACACGTTAAACTGAACTGTCTTACAGTTCAGAGGTATGGCCCATTATTGTCATGGCAGAAGCATGGGAGCATGTGGGCAAACATGGTTCTGGAGAGGCACTGAGAGCTATACATCTGGATCCGCAGGCAGCAAGAAGTAACTGTGGCACTGGGCATGGCTTGAGCATCTGAGACTTTAAAGTCTGCCCCCAGTGGTCACTTCCTCCAACAAGGCCACACCTACTCTAACGAGACCACTTCCTAATAGTGCCACTCCATATGAATCTATGGGAGCCATGTTTTTTCAAACCACTACGAACACTTATCTAAAAACCTCATTACACCTCAAGTAAAATTAGCAAATAAACACACTGGCAATATTTTGAGTTCAGACAAAAACATTTCAATAAACACTTAGGCAGGGAAGGTGGTAAGTGTAAATCAATGCACACTAATGCATACAAACAAGTAATATACTCTGTTAGTCATCAGAGAAATGTCTACAAAACTTTCAGAGGAAAAACTATTTTGTAGTTTTCAGTATTCAGTCAAGCTGACGTTGGTGTGTGAGGAAATAGACATTCATTCTCAGGAATGCTTTCTCATAAAATATAATGCTAAGGATCAAAACTCTAAAAGAGTGAAAAAATTAAAAGGTCAAGAATGTTGACAGGAGAGAATAAGCATTGCATGGTCTAATAATCCTCACCTTCCTCAAGTCATGTTAGTCTGGTGAAATAACTTGTAAAGACCAGCTTTCCCACAGGCACTGTTTCTGCCTGTGTGTGTGAACTTCATCTCAGGCCTTTAACCTGTGTATGGTCACAGCATCCCAAGTATTAATGGTCAAATACCATTATCAAGTACATCAAGAGTCCGAGAAACACTGAAAGCAGAATTTCTTCCTAAATCATTTGATGGCCAAGTGAACTGACGAAAAGTATTAATCAATTTTGTAACCCTATTTGTACTAACGTCATTTTCTCCCACGAATATTAGCAAACCTAATGTCAACTAATTGTCATATACCTCCCTGTATTATATAATATGTAATGTTATTCTTTTATTAATATATTTTATTAAATATATTTATAATTCCAGAACATCTGAAAGGTTTCAAATGATAGCCCGTGGAATTTAACTAGATCAGCTCACGCTAACAGTTGACTTTCTCAAGTCTATTGAGTTTCTTCCATGTACATTTTTCTAATCTTTAACCAGTACTATTGTATCTGACCTACTGAGATAATATCATTGATTTGGGGCTTTGGATACTTAACATTAGAAAAATATCAGGTCAAATGCAAGAAACTATGAATTCATAATACAGCGTATCTGAAGTACATTTGAGATTGACACTCAAATATCGGATACCTGTGTGTCCTACTATGTGCTTTACTGCTATGAACAGACACCACGATCAAGGTATCTCTTATTAGGACAACATTTAATTGGGGCTGGCTTACAGGTTCAGTGGTTCAGGCAGAAGAGCATGGCGGTGTCAAAGCAGGCGTGGTGCAGGAGTTACTGAGAGTTCTACATTTTCATCAGAAGGGAGCTAAGTGAAGACAGACTCTTCCACACTGGGCAGAGCTTCAAAGCCCACCCTGACAGTGACACACTTCCTCTAACAAGGCACACCACCCCTACAAGGCCACACCTCCTAATAGTGCCACTTCCCATGGGCCAAGCATATTCAAACCACCATACTGTGGTACAGTAGTTTTTTTAACCTTTGCTGCAATGATGGGAATAATAAAGTTATGCTTCCCTTAACTCTCTCAGCTCATTTACAAATGTGTAATTAAACCTTTCATCTCCACTTGCTATAGCAAAGTCTTTGTCTCTAGATTTCTTAGTTTTGATTTGTTTATGTTCAGTTATAATATTGACACCGTATTTTCTTTCTATTTTTTGAAACTGTTTTAAAACAACTTCTCAGCCAGAATACATTTGATTTTTTTGTCCTCAAGGCTTCACGGCGATAGGTAAATCCTATTTTATCTGTTGGAATTAAAACAAGTAATAGAAAAAATTGAGTTAGGAATAAATAAGTCAATAGATATCTCTTCCAGCCAAGAGAAATCCATGGATCTCCTTTCTAAGGCTACGGTGGCTTTTCCAGGGTAGGGAAGAAAGCAACTATCTGTTATCTTTATGTTCTGCTGAGTTCCTGCAGCTCTCATTCTCAAAGTGATCTCATAGGCAAATATGGCTGACAGGACAGCAGATTTCACATACGCACTTGAGACAGCAGAAAGGCAAGAAAGCACAACAAAGGAACATACTCTTATCTCAGGCAGACCCTAAAAATGCTGTGAAGGCTCCCCGCAGAGCACAGCACTTTGTCTCCTATTCAAACAATTACATGTATTCACAAAGCCACAAGAGAAGCTTACTGCAATTTATCCAACAGCTACGTACACAAAGGTAAATGATCACATAAGACTTTGCTGGTTGGGAAAGGAAAATTAGGCTGGATAACTAGGAATGTACTAGTGGTAAGAAACCAGACATTAGTCATCAGTAACGTAGCATGAATCAAGAATCATATTCTTGGGAATGTGCCCTTCCCAAGCAGCCATCAATCTCAGCCTTTTAGAGGGGCTTACTGCATCATCAGCTGAGTGTCTCAGCGTGCTACCTCGGAAAAGGTTTTAAACATACATTCAGTAAACACCAAATCTCATAGGAAATACTCTCAGAATCTTCAAATCAGACAGTGTTTCCTCCAGGAAAGGAGGAAGGTGGAGTCTAGAAAAATCTCCTCTCCTGTCTCATGTGATTTTGAAGATTTTTCTAAAGACCTAACACGTTATGAAGATTTTCCAAAGACCAAACACACTTTTAGACAGAGTATTCTGAAACTATACATACATGTATTTAAAAGTTATTTATTCTATCATTGTTTCACAAAACTATAAATTAACTATACACAAATTAAGATGCAGCTGTAGAATCCTTAAAGGGATTCCATTTACGTTGTAACAATAACAGCATTCCTCTTATATCTCTACACAGTTACTCATTCTGGGCATTTTGTACAAATGGAATGATACTGTATGAGTTATTTCACCCAGCACGTTTCAGAACTAATAGGATAGTCTATCAGTTATATCTTAAATATTGTTATTTTAAATCTATTTCAAATAAAAGGATAAAAAACATAAACAGATTTAAAAGAAACTTGCCCACAATAAATATAAAACTGTTAAAATCAAAATTTAGATAAAATTCACAAGAAAATGTCAAAAATATTAATCTCTGACAATATAAGACAAAGGTAGTAATGTAGTAAATAAGTTTTATTGGTAAAAGTAAAACCACAATAAATATATATATATATATATATATATATATATATATATATATATAAAATCTATGTACCATTCCAAATGCTGGAACTCAAACATGAGTTAACTATGCAGCCCTCTTAAGCTCTAACACATCAAGTAGGGAAGACAAACATGCTTTCAGAGCTCTGAAGGGATGCTTTAAGCAGCAACATGCTTGCCCTGAAGTATAAGAGCCTGAGTTAAATCCCCAGAACCTACATTTAAAAAAAAAAAAAAAAAATGGGCAGTTAGTCTTGCTGGAAGCAGAGACAGCCAGATCTCAGAGCTCCAGAGCATTAAGAAATCTTGTGTTAGAAACAAAAAGGTGGGCACATGGTTAAGGGATCTGGTAAGCTAGAGCAGCTCAGGCTGAAGAAAGCCAGGAAAACTCCTCAGCGAGTCCAGGTTAGGACCAGACTCAGCCGAGAGCATGGAGATGCTGCTGACTCAAGTGAGAAGAAAACTAGAAAAGAGAAGCCAAAATCTGAGACCTGAAGAAGCAGCAGACGGAATGGAAGAGGCTGCTTCCTCCAAATGTAAAGCAAGTTTAAAAAGAAAGAGCCTTCTTAAAATGATATAGGTCCCCCTAAATCCAAGAAGGCCAAAAAGCAAGAGGAGGCACCTCAAGATGACACTGCTTCTAAAAGGAAAACCTGCAAGAAGAAAAGGAATCCCTTGAGAAGAGAACGCTCTCTACAAAAATCAAAGAAATAGAAACCGAGGAGCCTCCTACAGATGCCAATGTTCCTAAGCCCAAGAAAATGAAAATAGGAAAGGAAACAAACGCAGACAGCAGAGAGAAGTGCCGCAAGCTGAAAAAGGGATTCTATCCTTCTGAATCAAACTCAAGCTCCAGTGAAGCTCCGGGTGAAGAAAGTGGTGGTGCGACAGAGAAGGAAACCCCTGTAGAACAAGACAAAACGACCTTTCTCTAATTTTCCCATATCTGAAGAGGCTGTCAAGCTTCTCAAAGCTGGTAGAGTGCGCTTCCTGTTTCCTACAGAAGCCAAGACAGTGCGCCATGTGCACAGTGGAAAAGTCGTAATTACCCAGGCTTGGCAGGAACTGGGAAGCCATTAATTCTCCTTTGCCATTCCTTTAACTGAGAATCTGCAGGGCGGGCTACAAGATAGGAAAAGGGGCCATGCCCCCCAGGTATGAGTTCCTGCACCTACAAGAGAATTAGCAAGTCAAATGAGCAAAGACTTCAGTGACACAGTCACAAAAAACTATCTATGGCTTGTTTTTTATGCTAACACTCCTTACAGGTCAAATCAAACAAATACAGAGTGGGGTTGATATCCTGGTTGGGGTCTCAGGTCGCATTAAAGACCACCTGCAGAATGACAAGCTAAATCTCATCCAACTTAAATATGTTGCCCTGGACGAAGTTGACTAAATGTTGGGTATGGCATACAAGAAAGATTCCGAAGACATCCCAAACATTGCTTCTCTGTGCAACTTGCTCTCATTGGTTGATTACCGTTGCTAAGAAACACATGAAAGCTACATAGGAACAAGTGGAGTTGATTGATGAAAAAGACTCAGCAGCCAGAACTGTGAAGCACCTGGCAATCGAGCGTCACTGGACTGAGAGGGCGGCGGGTATTAGTGATGTGAAGCAAGTGTCAGTGGTCATCAAGGGTGCGCTATCATCTTTTGTGAAACCAAGAAAGAAGCCCAGGAGCCGTCACAGAATACATGTATAAAGTGGGATGCCCAGTCTTCCTCAAAGGGAAGCTGGGAGTTTGTTTTGATGTCCGAACTGCAGCAATTACTGTGGTCATGGGGCAACTGGAGATGGAAGAACCCCTGAGGATATGGAGGCAGCAGAGGTTGTTGGGATGGCAACCACAGTGCTTTCAGAGGACAGTAGAGTGGAAACAGGAACTTCATGGGACTGGGGCAGCAACAAGCAGGAAATACAAACTTCATAGAACAGCAACCAGAGGTGGAAAAAAAAAGTAACAGACCCCCAAACGAAGGCCAGTGTAGTGTGTAATTTTAAAATAAGCCCACCCTTTCTCCGATTAGGTGCTAGCATCAGCCATCTCACCCAGTCCCCACAGCTAGCTCCAAGTGGCTGTCTGGCCCTAGTTCCTGAGGCTGGCTTGCTAAGCTGACCAAACCAGTTTTTCCTGAAAAACACTTAGAGCTACCAATCACCTTCCTCAGGCCATCCACCCACCCCGTGGCTTATCTACAGAACACCAACATGGCTCCAGACTCCTCAGCCCCACTTAACTCCGTGAAAGAAACACAGTAGAGACTTTTATATTTATACCTGCCAGATTTGTATCGGTAAGTCTCCAACCCCAATATGCCCATGCAAAGAATACACAATTCAGTTACTATATTTATAAGCTGCACGCCTAAATTGGGCAGATATACAACTACACTACTCTATTCCCCAGCTATGAAATTCCTAACTACTTGAGGCTCCTCCAGGCCAGATGGGTCCGATCCATCTTCCACCTCTTCATCCATCTCCTTCCTCTCTTCTTCCTTCCTCTCTCCCTTCTCAAACTACCAGCCCCGCCTTTCCCTTCCACTGCCCAATCACAGGCTCTAGCCTTTATTTGACCAGTTAAATTGGGCAGCAGGTTCACATGGAATCACCTGAGTATGTGGTCCGCTCCTGGGGGCAGGATTAGCATCAAAATACAAACAGCACCAAGGCAACCTACAGCAGGCCAGAATCTGAGTTTTAGTAAACCGTTCGGTTGGTGTGTAGAGACAGGAAGGAACTGTTCACACTATGGACCCCAATGCCCTTCCTCACTGTCAAAGTCCCCAGTGTTTCCTTCCTTTTTAATCATGTGCTCAGCCCCCATTTCTTTCAGGGAGATGGACTTCTGAACTGTTTTATTTAACCATTGTCAAGTGTCTTTGTTTTGAAAAGAGATAGAAATTCATTGCATCTTTAATCCAACGTACTGTCTAGCTTTGCAAAATAAAACAAACCACTACCTGCCTATCCTCATACGTTGATCTTGCAAGTTCATTTGTGTGTGTGTGTGTGTGTGTGTGTGTGTGTGTGTGTGTGTGTGTGTATTGGGGCCTGAAGCCAGAACCTCACACATGCTGAGCATGTATGTGCCCCACAAACAAATTCCATGTCTAGTCCCTAAAAGTATCTCTTACTCATGTCCTCCAAAGGAAGTTCCTAATGGATGCCTTAATCTCTGGAGGACCCCGTGAGTGGGATCTTTTTATCCCCTCTTATACTTGGTATTCCTTGGCCTCCTGAACTTCTCACAAAAACTTCCTGTCTATATGTGTCTGCTTAGGTTGGTACTGAGCATCAATTTTCAAAACCCAGTTTGTGCCAGGCTCTGAGTGTGGAGGAAGGAATACAACAGTATAGATTCTCTCCATACTGTCTCCCCATACTTTCAGTTTCTCATTAGATGACTGGCGTTCCAGAGGATTTTCCACAGACAGTGTCCATAGATATACATTTTCATAGGAGCCAGTGTCTTTAAAGTTCAGTCCCACATGTCTGAAGTCTCTAGATTTTTTCCCCCATCAGTAATGAGACTAGATACATGATGTTTAAATGCTCGTGCCCTACTTTTGGAAGATTGATTTATCAAGAAGTAATTAAGGAAAGAGGGGGATTCAGTTAACATTGCTGAAGAATATTTTGATAAAGCCACAAAGATGCTCTTCATCTTCACGAGTGAGGAGGTGGGAGGAAGCATGTTTTGAATGGTGACGACTTCAAAGGTCATTGCTCTTCAATGGACTATATCTCCTGGTGGTCATTCGGAGGAGAGGGGGGTTCCAAGGGTCAAAATGAACAATTTTGTTTCTCAATGGCCTAGATCTTAAGACACAGCATAAGATCTATTTCTTTTAGGCTGTTTCTCCACTGAAAAATTATCGCCACTCAATAAATTCTAAGACAAGCTGTGCCATTTGAAGCCATTGCTTTGAGGAAACAAGAGAGCTCAGAGCAGCACCTAGCCCAATAATAACTGCCAGAGTTCTCAGATGTTCTTCCTCTGGGGAATGTCCCACCTACTAGATGCCTTGCTAGACATTATGTACAGGGAGTCTTAGAGCAGGCTCAGAAGAAAAATCAGAATCACACGCTCTGTCATGTTTTTATCCCATTGTTAGATCAACTAAGATCTTCAGGCTCCTTCTCTGGCTTTAGTGTGATCTTTCCTTCCTAACTGTCCTAGAACACACGGCAAAAGAGCTCTGAGCAGCAATTCAGCTCCTGGTGGTTGAGGCAGTGTCTTTTTTCCAGTTAGATTCATGTTTTCCCTTGAACTCTGACCAGATGGTTGTTGAAGGAGTTCTAGCAGGCCTGAGCAAGGTTTCTTCTGGATCCCAGATTCTAAACAATATTTATACATAGAAATTGGACATTATTTGGTTTGAATGGATTTATTGTGAAATGTTATTTTTACTATTTTTTACAGAAAAAAAAAATACTTTCCAGCTTATCAAGTAACTCAGGACTTTTGAAATACAACCCATGTTTATGTTCAAGCTGTCTATGTAGCTGTTTCTCTACAGTTGCACATGAAATGATTTAAATGATTTAAAATGATTAAAATGTATGAAGTATTGTATTATGCTATAATAAACATATTAATGCAAAAGAAAGAAAGAAAGAAAGAAAGAAAGAAAGAAAGAAAGAAAGAAAGGCTCCTGGGAGATTACATTTTCGGTTTTCTGTCCTCAATGTATTTCTGGCACATGTGACTGTATTTGCATATGCTCTTGCAAATGGATAGAAACTTATACATACACACAGAGAGAAAAAGTCTTCAAATGCAAAGATGTGTGAACAAACATTAAAATTTCTGTTCTTTGTGTTAAATAAAAATGCTTTAGAAAGATATAGATATAGATGATATAGATATAGATATAGATATAGATGATATAGATATAGATATAGATATAGATATAGATATAGATATAGATATAGATGATATAGATATAGATATAGATGATATAGATATAGATATAGATATAGATGTAGATATAGATATAGATATAGATATAGATATAGATATAGATGTAGATGTAGATGTAGATGTAGATGTAGATATAGATATAGATATAGATATAGATATAGATATAGATATAGATGTAGATGTAGATGTAGATGTAGATGTAGATATAGATATAGATATAGATATAGATGATATAGATATAGATATAGATATAGATGTAGATATAGATATAGATATAGATATAGATATAGATATAGATATAGATATAGATATAGATGATATAGATATAGATATAGATATAGATATAGATATAGATATAGATGATATAGATATAGATATAGATATAGATGATATAGATATAGATATAGATGATATAGATATAGATATAGATATAGATATAGATATAGATATAGATATAGATATAGATATAGATGATATAGATATAGATATAGATATAGATATAGATATAGATATAGATATAGAGATAGATATATGGAAATGGTCATATTAGGCATAATAACAAATATAATAAATTCCCACGAAAGGCATCAACTGAGATGGCTACATTCTCTGCATACAAAACAATAAAGCAAAAATTTAAGCTATTGGAAAAATTTATGTCTCTATGAAAACATTAGAGCTAAAAAGAAATGCAAAGCTAAAAGGGAATCCTAAGCCAATATTTCAGAAAATAAAGAAATTTGGGCTACAAAGATGACTCTGTGTGGGGTGGTGGGCTGTGAGAGGCAGTGGGGTACCCAGCTGAGTCTGCTTTGAACCCAGGAGACCCGAAAGGGAAAGTAGAAATTTGGCAATACTCCTGGGTCTCCTGGGGCCTCTCACTTAGCTTCAACCCTCCACAGCCCCTCCCACAGAGAGGTCTATGGCCATCAGTCACGTAGGAACAGTGCCTCGGGCTGTCCCACATGTAGATGAGGAATCTCCAAGCTCTCAGACCAAGCCAATAGGAGTTCCTTGCTGCCAGACCCTGACCCACCCCAAAACTGTATATAAGAATCCTATTCAGGAGAAGTAAAGGTGTGCAAGAATCATCTCGTTGTCCGAGAGTTTCTATAGAAAGAGCTGTAACACTTGGGAAGAGATCTGCTTTCCCAAAGCACCTTCAGGACTATTCCCGTGCTCCTTGCTAGCTAGCCGGCTTCTCACTTGCTCAGCCCAGTGCAGAGCAGAACGGTAAGTACAACGACAGTGAGCCAGCAGAGGCAGCAGCGGAGGCAGCAGCAGAGGCAGCGGAGGCGATTCCTTTTCCCTGCTCGCACTCGATCCCCTTAGCCGGAACCCGGCACCTGGCCTGGCCTGGCGGGAGATCTTCCGGAACCAGGACCCACAACTCTTAGATTAAAAGTGTTGCTGCTCTTTCAGTGAAGCCAGGCTTGGTCCCCAGCACCCATGCAAGATGGTTCACAGCTAACTTTAACTCCATCTCCAAAGGATCTCATGCCTTATTCTCACCCCCAAAGACAGTACTACCAAGCACATTATGTACATACAGTCAAGCAGGCACACGCAGATACACATTTAAAAAAAAATGTAATTCACTATTTTCTAAGAACTAAGGTATATATTGGGCTTGGTGGCACATGCCTGTGATCCCTCCAGTCAGGAGGCAAAGGCAGGAGGAAGAGGAGTTCAAGGTCATTGTCAGCTATATAAAAAGCTGCGATAGATCCTTTCACACACACACATACACAATAGCAACAAAAATAAAAACATGAAAGTACACGATAAAACATATTGGGAAGTAATATGTAACTCTAAACGTTTTGATTTGGCTATAAAAATAAGTGTTCAAGAAATTCAAATAAATTTATAAAGAAATCAAATAATAAATGTTGAAATGTATAAAATGATAAGACATAAGTTCAAAACTAAGAAATAGCCGGGCAGTGGTGGCGCAGGCCTTTAATCCCAGCACTTAGGAGGCAGAGGCAGGCGGATTTCTGAGTTTAAGGCCAGCCTGGTCTGCTGAGTGAGTTCCAGGACAGCCCGGGCTACACAGAGAAACCCTGCCTTGGGGGGGGGGGGGAGGAACAAAACAAAAAAAAAAAGAAATACTGTTGATGCATAGACTCAGTTTTCAGTAAAACAATGTGTGTGTTTATGTATAAATAAATAAATATATATATTTCTCCTTGGTCTATTCAAGAAAAATAAACAGCATGAGAATAAAGAGTCAATCGATACAAAAGATATTGAAACACAGAAGAAAATAACATAAGCTATTGTAAGACGTTTGAAATGTTTGCTATATTAGTTTCTGTGACAAAGTAACATTTCTAGAACACACAAATGTCAGTGCCAATGCTTAATAGTAAAATACAAAAAGCATTCCTGTTATAATCATAAAAATATGAAAGTATAATTCTCCCTCAGTATCAAACAGTTATGAAAATACTGGTAAAAGAAATAGGGTAATAAATAGGAATGAGCTAAAATTACTGAAAACAAAGACACTATCATCTTTATTTGTGATTGATAAAACTAGTGGGAGAAACAAGATTTCAGAAAATTAATGAGAGAGCTCACTTAATGGCCAGATAAAACACAGTTTTTATATTTAACAAAATATAACAGCATTCCTACATATTACAGACAAAGAGCTACACTGATGACAAGAAAAAGGTTGCTTATAACAGCAAAAAAAATTGCACTTAAAAATCTGTATGAATTATGGTAAGAACAGCTCAAAGGCCAAAACTACTAACTCCATCTTGGGACATGCCTCCATTTTAAAAGAGGAAGACCCTTAACCTATAGCTGAACCCAAGCTGCACCCATTTTCCAGGAAGAACCACATAGTTTGTCTCTGGCTCATACCCCAGAGTTCCTCCATAGCTACTCCCTAGCAACAGCCAATCAAGATTAGTCTGATAGTTACAGATGTACTTTCAGACTGTGATTGTTCATGATTTTGCTTCAGAACACCAACCTGCCAGCTTACAATAGTCATTCAATGAGATGCTTGCCAGGCTGGAAACCCCCTCACTGGCTCACCATTTACTAAAATATCTTGTCCCAATGAGGTCCCAATGAGGGCTCCGGAAGCACAATCCTCCCATCCTGCCTTGTGAGGGTCAGCAGTGAGCCCACAATCGATCTTGAATAAAAAGACCCTAGTGCTATTGCATCAAAATTAGCTCCTTGGTGAGCTCCCCCCTCTTTGGGGGTTTTCAAATGTTTTCTGAATGGGCACAACACAGCTTCCACAGATCACACTTACTGAGCTTCAAGAGAAACAGAGAAAGGCTAGAGAAACAGACTTTGGAAGGTATTGTTTCAATAGTGTTGTTTCTTTCCAATCAAAAGTTATGAGTAGACATACAAACCAATAGATGAGACTCTTGTAAAGATGAAATGGTAAACAAACCTGTAAGATACCATGGTTTGTGTGAGGTCTCTATGCTATGGGGCCACAGTGAAAAGTAATTAAGCCGATGGTGGTGTTCCCTCAGCAGGGATTAACATAGTTCCTCTCTGCCTTCCTGTCCTGCTATGTGATCTCACCCTCTTGTATCTCCTGAACAACTTCGATGCTCTCTACCGTGAGGTTATATGATCCATGAACCCCCACCAGAGCCAGAACCATGCTGTTGGACTGCCAGCTTCCAAAACTGTGAGATAAATAAGCCTCTCTTCTTTGCAATTTAACCTATCACTGTCCTCCAGAGAGGCGATGAGTTGGGCTAACTCATCTAATTGCAAGCTGAGCTTGTGAATGCACCTGCCACATGCCCTGTCTCGTTAAGCATATTACTAATAGCTACCTTGTCCTGTGTTCTATGATGAGTTGTAGTCATGGATATAATTCTATTCAGTTTATCTGACTGTGAGAAAACCAAAATAAAAGGAATTTATTTAACCTGATCATTGGTAAATTAATCAGGATAATTGGAACAAGTGCCCAGATAACCGTGTTCATTTGTCTCTACACATAGAAGTAATCTACTTCTTGTGTAATAACTGCCTCAATTCTTCAGTGCACTGTGCTAGAGTGAGTTCGGTAAAAATAAAATCTGTAGCATAGGATTGTCATGGTAGTCAGTTACACCTGATTGAGAGTCCATGGAAACTTTTTTTTTTTTTTTTTTTTTTTTTGGTTTTTCGAGACAGGGTTTCTCTGTATAGCCTTGGCTGTCCTGGAACTCACTCTGCCTGCCTCTACCTCCCAAGTGCTGGGATTAAAGGCGTGTGCCACCACTGCCCGGCCCATGGAAACTTCTTAAACCTCTGTTTTCAACTTACCTGGTATTGCTTCCACATGAATATCAAAAAGAACCAAGGTAGATTGTGATTTATTCATTCAGCCCCACTAGGTAGTACTGCTTTTGCCAATGTACTTATGAATACATCAAACCTCTTCTGTCTTAGCCCTGTAGACATGTATAGAGTAAGATTTTGTGAATCTAAAAAATCATCAGCTTTTATTAAGTGTTGAGATTTTCAGCTTCTTGGGAATTAGCAGTAGGATTTATATAGATACAAAGTAATAGAAACTAGAGACTAGAATGTTTCTTTATGTCATCAGAAAAATATATATATAGTCTCTCTGTATGTATATATACATACTGTGTGTATGTATATATACATATAAATACTGTGTGTATGTATATATACACATACACGTACATATATATATATTCTTACTTTCAAGATGGTCTGTTCAGTTTTATTCTTTTTTGTTTTGTAAGGCCCCCACGAAGGGAGGACCTCACCCAAGCCTCAGGAATTCACGGCCACCCATTAACTCATAAGACACCAAACTTGATGCAATTAGCAAGAGGTATATTTCAATCAACATGTTGAGGTCAAGACCTGTACCCAACACAGGGGCAGTGGGGTCTGACCCTGGGGCTTTGGAGACAGAGAGAATTTAAAGTCAAAAACCACAACTGGGGGGGGGACCACAACCTAGGGGGAGTAAGGAGGACTATTGGAGAGTACCTGTGGAAAGTCCCAGCCCATTATTCAGTTTGTGACAGGGTACAAGGAAGAGTCATGGGGAACATTTTGTATGGGCTATTCTCTAAGAGCCTATTCGTAACCAACCATCTATCTTGTGGTCATCCAAGTTCCTGAAACACAGAGCTCATGACCAAGCTGACCTGCACTCTTGGTTCTGCTGTCTGTTAGGAGGTTTTGAAAATTTTTAACCCTTTCAGTTTCTTTTCCCTCTCTTACTTAGTAACCTTTCATAACCTTCTTACTTCTAACACTACACAATTATAGTGATGAAACATGGGAAAGAGGGGATCACACTTTAAGGCACAAAGCTAAAAGAGATGATCTCACATAGCAGTAGTTTTCTATGATATAATAAGTCACATTATTTTAGGTGCCTATGCTAATTTACATTCAAAAGCATATATTGATGTTGTTGTAATTATTTAAAAAGCAACCTCTGGTCAAGCCAACTGGCTAAGCTTCAGCGTCTCTACCTAGCTCAACCACGTGGCCAGAGGCCACGTGCACACCGCAGCTAGACACAACTAGCCAGAGACACCAGCCCTGCCACCCACAAGACGCCAGCATGGGAGATGGCTCTACCAATCTTCCACACTGTCTCTGCAAGGCTGGGCAGTGCCCGGACCATCCCGCCAACCATACAGGCTCGGTACAAATGAGACTCTAATGCTTAGATTATCCAAAGGCTTATATATTTAGTAATGATCAATAGCAAGATACCCTTACAATCAGAGGTGTAACCCAATACCCAACCTAGATATACCAACTACCTTTGACTGCTACAGACAAGCAAACATCAGCCTCCATGTCTACTTCTCTCCTTCTCTGTCTCTTTCCTAGCTCCTCCTCTTCCTTCTCCTCTTCCTCTCCTTTACTCCTCCTCTTCCTCTCCTTTACTCCCCTTTTCCTCTCCTTACTCCTCCCATCTTAGCTCCTCCTACATATTGATTCTTCACCTACATCTAATGTAGGACAGCACATACCAGAAACACCTGGGAAGAATGCTGTGAGGTGGATGACTGTGAAATGTGCTCACAGTGTTAGGACTTGTAGAAGAAAAAGAAGAAGATGGATGTTTAAGTGGTCTGAAAAGAGACCTCAACTAATCCCATAAGAACCAGAGCGCTAGGGTGGTCCTTAAGTGTCATCCAATGTTGAAAAGAAACAACCTTTGCACACTTACATGGATCAGGCTTTGGTGAAGAGAGTCACCACAAGAAAGGGAGAATGACATATCCAAGACAACTCTCCTCAGCCCAGGGCAAGTCCATAAATCTCCCAAGAGCTGAAGCAATTGGGGAATCCATGTTTTAGCCCTAAGGAGAAGGAACTATGAATAGCATATGATGAGCAAGCCTGCATCCATCTTAGGCTTGAAAGCCATTTTACAATAAAGACAAACCAGGCACATTCTTGCTTGTGATTAAATCTCAAGGATTGAGCTATGTCCAACCTTAACTGAAAGTGGTTCTATACTGCCTGTTCCAGGAAATAACAACAACACCTTGGTTTCAAAAAAGTTTTTATGGCTATCTGTTGTTATGACTATCTCATGACCACCTTACTATCATGTCTTTGTTTCAAAAAGTCATAGTGACCATCTTACAACCCTACATTTGTTTCAGATGGTTGCTATGACCACCATACTATGTTGTGCTTTTGTAGCCTCACCTACTATGTGCACAAAATTCCTCATTTGGGGACTCCCTATCCCTGAACTAGAAAAACCTTGTCTTCCTCATGAGCAATGTTGATCTCTTGAAACCAGTCTTAGAAGGAAGCAGCTTGTGTTCGTGAATAAAAAGGCTTGCTTTAATTATTTTGGTCATGTTGGTTTTGGTCAGAGGTCTTTCTCCTTACATCTTTGGGATCAATACATACTACAACTTCTACTAATCTACGGCATCAAGGCACTAAGTACCAATGATCTTTTTGGACCCAAAGCTCCCATTCAAGAACCATGTCAGAGTGTATTGGGCTGGGGGTAGGGGAAGGAACTACACAGTAGCTTGCCTTTTCCCCTAAAAATAGTTGTAGCATTTGAAAAGCTACTTTTTCCATCTTCATCTTTAATACCGAGTTTTGACAAGAGAATTACCCACCATCTTTACTATTTTGACAAATCTAATTTTCGCACAATCAAAAAGGAAAGATTTCGCATGTAGTCATACTTCATAAAAATGTTTGGCTTCGTTTAGATTTCAGGGTTGGGATCCTATTATTTCCCAGTTAAATTAGATCTCAATATCCCAAAGTTTGCTCCAAATCCCTTCAACGGTACCAGAACAGGAACATTTTAGCTTAATGTAAGAGTAATATTCAAGTACCAGAAGGGGAAGAACGAAGTTGATTGATAACAGAATCCCAGAGCTTAGGGTCCCAGGCTGCTGAATCGAGCCAGGAAATCAAAAGAGCTTCTTTAATTGTAACTAACTCCATCATCATCAGTTTTTCCAAAGGAATAAAATTGCTAATGAACCCATAATGAATCTCATTATCCCTGCAAAAGTTACTGTGCTTCCAGAAGCAGCAGAATAACAACACTGCCTCCTTTATTGTCTTCCTCTGGTCTCCTTTGAAAAGGTCAGTAGCCACATCTGGGGTCTCCATTGCTCTGAATAGCCAACTGATGCACATAAAAAGGTCATCATCCCTTCTAAATATGTGAAAGGCAGCCATCTTTACTTGGATACTTTAATGTAATTGCCCAAGAAAGGTGCAAAAGCAAAACAAAATGAGTACATTGGCTTTACTGTCTCACTCTGTTAGAACTTGTGTAGCATCTGTGTCCCTCAGAGGGACAAAATGGAAGGGGCTAAGAATAGAGAGCATTGATCTTTTCTTGGCACTATGCTTCATGGAGAAGAGCTTTTTGCAAAAGAGCAGCTTTATTTCACCCAGTTAAGTATTCCACATCATCTGTGCAGCATGGCGTGGTCATATAAGCTATTCCTAGTTCTGCCTTCCATCAACAGCAACTTCAATAGTAAGGATCCATGCCAATAAATAAATAAATAAATAAATAAATAAATAAATAAATAGCTGAAAATACTGCTTAGATGTGAAATGACTTGCCTCTTTGCAACAAACAGGAAGCTAGCTTAAATTGACCTAACATTAAACTGTCTCTAAACATGAAAGCGAAATGTGAATGACAGATTTCAATAGACCTTATGCATTCTTTATACTTATGACCCCTAGTTGTGTTACCTACACTTGTGTTATAACACACTGACATGGCTCCTGTTTATATGGTTTCATTTCTATGAGAATGTCTCCATATACTTGTATACAGCCACACCTCACTGACAGAATTCTTCTAGAATCTATAATGCTATGCAGTAAGAAGAAAATGGTGTGTGTTCAGCAACCTTATGTTTGGTGCATTCCATCAACTTTACAAAACTAAGGAAAGCAGTAAAAATGGTTCTTGGAGGTAAGTAAATAAGCTTCGCCCATTCTAAGTGTGCAGTTAGATTATTTTATTCTAAGATATATGCCTGAGTCTTACCAAAAGGCAGTATCATATCTTACCAAAAGGTAACATTTCCTTCAACAAGTTGTCCATAATGCACCACATCTCCACTGTAAGTTTCTTGCCCCAGATCTTCAAGTGACCATAAAAATGTTCTGGAATAATATATAGCAGTGTGCAACTAGCATTTGTGTCACTGTCACTAAACTAAACACCTAACAGAATGACTTACGTGAAGGACTTATTTATTCTGACTCACAGTTTCAGAGAATTTAGTCCACGGTTCTGTGAATCTGTGCATTTGGTAGAATCTCCTGGTGGCAAGAGTGTGGATAGTGATGTTCACTGCAGAGAACAGACAGCAACTCGTGAAGGGGCTAAAGGCAAGATGCTTTAAGAACTGCCTCTAGTAATAAGCTTTATCCAGGCAGGCTCTACTTCCAAGTTTCCAGAGTCTCTATAAACAGCGCTAGCATCTCGGAACCAAGGCTTTAACACATGAGCCTGTGTGTACATTTCATATTCAAAATATAACAGGCAGTGAATGCAGAACCACAAGTACTTTTGTATAGAAATATGAGAAATAGTCTATAAGAGAATTGAGACATACACTGGCTAGCAGGGCAGAACAAAGGGGACTTCTTAGCAGAGACGGATAAGGAATGTTACAGCCTAAGCAAGTTGCCAGTTGGCTAAGCCATACAATGAGTTAGGGAGACTTAAGTATCAAACGAAGTCAAGAAGTACTAAAAATTACTTTGAACCCGAGGAATTACACTTAGGACCTCATGATGTTAATTCCAGTTTCTTATTATAAACCTGAATCTGCATTATTAATTTATCTCCAAAATCAAGACTGAACCCTAAAAAAAGCAACTTGATTTTTATGCATTTATGATTCCTAAACACACATAGACTTAATCTGGTGACTGAATGTGGTCTTAAGTTCGAAAACTGGATTTATGTAAGAAAAAGCTTTACTGGATCAAGGTGGTCCTTAGAAGACACAGAACTCAGCACAGGGGAAAGACACTGTGAAGACACACAGACCAAACACCAAGTGTCAGAAGTGGAACACAGAGAATACTAGCTACTAGTGATCCCAAAGCTAGACGCAGCAAAGAAAGACCTTCAGAGAGAGAGCATGGCCCTGCCAGTGCCTTGACTTGAACATTCCAAAGTGATGAGTGGATTACTCCAGTTTATACTATTTGTGGTGATTTGTTAGGGTGACCCTGGTAGAACTAATAGCCCTACATAAAAATGAGAACCAGATAAAGAGCTGGCACTTCATGGAGAGCATTGGAGAAAGTGCCCTGCACTGTGATCTATGTCTGACACTGAATGAGGCTGCAGAGACTGCTCTGAGGAGCAAACACTGAAGGACGAAAGGCAGACAGTGGGAGGAGCCAGCCACACTGGGACCTCCAGTTTGACTATACTACCTCATACAGATGAGGAGGGGGAGGGCGGTAATGGGGAAGGAAGTTGAGCTGTATTGTGCAAAGCTACAGACTTCAGTCACAATTTAGAGAGAACTGTGGGACTTGTAATGTCAGAAATATGACTGAATTAGAGCAAAGATTAAGGAGCTTCCATTGGTAGCACATGTAGAGGAGTCTGAAAAAAAAAAGAACTGAAAAGGTGAAATGCCAGCAAGTGCTCTCCCGTGGTAGTGAAAGCATTGCTAATTAACACAATATTAAAAAGTCCAGGGGGAGACGTATATTCCATAATACTTAATTTCATAGGGTATACAGAATAGATGGTTAGCCACATTTAAAATTCCTCTTTTTAACACACAGAAAAGTACATTTTCCTATTTATTAAATTAGCTCTGACATAGAAATTAGCAATCAGCAAAAGAATATTAGATAGACCAGGCTATCGGCAAGGTGTGGCCTCCTTCCTTCCATGACATGCTACTTGGCTCTGGAATAAACAGAAAACTGTCACTCTCTACCCACGTGAAGATTATAAACAACACAAAAGGAAGTTAACACACAAATACATAAAAGAAAAAGAGAGAGATGATGCTACTGTAATAAACAATGAGGAGAGGCAGACATAGTGGCACACACCTGTAACCCCAGCTACTGGAGAGACTGAGTCAGGAAATCCACAAGTTTAAGGCCAGCCTGGACAACTTAGGGAGACATCGTCTCAAAAGAAAGTAAGAGAAGGGGTTCCTTGTATGCTGTGTAGCTCAGTGTTTGCCTTGTCCTGCAAATTCCTTCCTGGATTCAACTTCTCCAAGAGAGGGTACAAAACACAGTAATGAGGGAAAGAGATCTTAAAGGCACCTTAGGAGGGATTTTAGAAAGACAGGGTCAATCCTTAGAGGAACTGGGGGAGAGGATGTTTCTGACAGAATGAATCATCATTCAGAAGGCTCCACACCAAGACTGCAGCAGAGGCAAATGAGATTAGAAGGAAACAGGAGGAAAGGATGGAGCAGGAAGGAAACTGGGCAGCACTGGAGGAGACTTCCGAGTCTGTGGCTATTTCCAGCAGTTTCTACACTGTACTCAGAAGCTAAAGAATTCTCAACTGGGAACATGATTTTCTGACTTAAAAATTTATCAGTATCTTTTTGCTACCATGTTTTCTCTTATACGTAGAATCGAACTTTAAACTGTGGCTGGCTGGCTGGCTGTGTCTATGTCCGTATCTGTGTCTGTGTGTTTGCAGGTCACAAAATTTAAAAGTAGACTACAACGGGGACAGAGAAATCTTTTTTTTTCTAGTTATTTTTTTATTAGATATTTTATTTACACTTCAGATGCCATTCCTTTTCCCCATTTCCCCCCTTAGAAAACCCCTATCCCATGCCCCCTTTTCCTTTTTGCATTTATACATTTAAAAAAAAAAATGTTAATCATAGGCTTTATAAGTTTGGAATTGTTCAATCAGAGATGTAACCCACTACCCAACCTAGATATAACAACTATTTTTGGCTGGTGGAGATACATGAACATCTGCCTCCCTGTCTCCCCCCTCTTTCTCTCTTTCATCACCTGGGTTCTCCTCTCCTTCTTCTTCTCCTCTTCTTACTCCTTTTCTTCCTCTCAGTACTCCTCCTACCTTAGCTCCTCCTACACATCACCCTTCCTGTTAAAATGAAACTTTTCTCTCAAAATACAATTAGAGTGTAATTATGCCAATTTGTACCCGTGAGGTACAAGATAGTCCTAATACCCAGTCCATCCTTTTGTTGACTAACCAGCACCTCTGTCATCTATCCTAACTAAAACATTTAGTTCTGAACCTGGCTTTAGGATGAATGTCAGCTGACGACCATCCACTCAAATCTTTTCTCTCAAGGTAAATAACTATAAGTTTTCAACCCCGTCAGAAATCCAGAATGACTGAGTTAACTATAATTGTGGGAAGCACAAAGCATAGCTTCTAAAACTTAGCCAATTTATAGAGACCTCTGAACACCTGGACGTTGGAGCATCTGTTCTTCTGCCTTCCGGCCCAGGATCATCTGACAGACCTTAGTGCTGCAGAATTATTAAGGGCTGATTACTCTGTCTAGGCAGATATAGTTGGCTATTCTGCAAGTGGGGACAGAGAAATCTTAAGAGTGGATAGAGAAGGTAATGGGATATCCATGAGAAGAAAATAAACTGAGGCATTAACTGGGGAGTAAAAGGGAATGGGGAAAGGGGGGAGGGGGAGGGAACCGACAGGCATGAAGGTGCCATGGAGAAACATGTTCCTTGTGTGCCAGCCTAAAAAGTTCATTTAAAATTTTACTTTCTAGCTTAACAATCTCTGGAGAGCTTGTAAATGAGAGCTGAAGGTGGAAGACACGGTTCCATAACCCTGATTTTAAAAGCAGACAGGTGACCCTACTTCAGAGAGATGTGACACGGAGCAGGCAGCAATCAGGAATTGCTGGCTGATGGAAAGAACAGTCAAGAAGTGCTCCCTGTGTGAGAGCTTGAGCAGCATGCTGGTATTGCTGGTATTTAACTAACAGAGAGGATGAGGCAAGTTTGGGAGAGGAAAGAATTTAGGCTGCACATGCGCATTTGGAAGGCTTGCAAACGCCCTCATGCAACTGTTGTGCACTGCTGAGTTAGAGGTGAGGCAGAACCCTGAGCTGGGCCTGCACAGTTAGAGACCTTCTGAGGCAGGGAAAGCAGCTAGAAAAGAGTCCTCACACTCACAAAGGGAGGCAGCCTTCCAGAAATCTCTGTCACTGCCAGAGCACCCCCAAAGTGCAGGTTCCAAGCAGCCTGCTTCCCCCAGCCTGGGCTAAGCACTGTCTAGGTTGGAGTGTGACCTTATTTTGCCACCTAGAAGTCTGTGTGCTGTGTGTATGCTCACCTGTATGTGACATCAAGGTTAGGCTGTCTACAGAGAATGAGCTGTAGAACCCACTCCTTGCTTTTCCCTGAATAGCTCAGGAAAGATTAGGGTTATTCCTCTGAAAACGTTTGCTAGAAGTAATGTATAGCTGGAGTTTTCTAAATTAGGCAGCTTTTCAGTTACTTCAATAGTTACAGAAATATTCAAGTTGCGTCTCAATTATTGATTAAAAAAAAAAAAACATTAAGTACTGGCTAAATACAGTTCCTTAAAAAAAATAATATCGATGCATGTATATGTCGTTTCTGGGCAGAGTTGAACTGCGTTAAATTATTAAGTTACAATTTTTAAACTTGCATTTTCAGAATAGGCATCAAGTTACTCAGTTGGATAGCAGACCAAGAAATAAAATAAAAATCAAGATTTAATTCTTACCGTGTATGAAACTGCACACGTGCCTCCCTGGCATTTACTCAGCCAAGATTTTCTAGTGTTACCCATCACTACTCATATGACTGTGAGCTAGGCTGGAGGTAGCTAACGAGGTAGAGCACTCAGCATGCACTTGGTCCTGGGTTTTATCTCAACCATGGTGGAAGGATCACTTTGCATTGCGGGTGTCAGCACGGTGGGCTCACTCTCCTGCACTGCTGCCAAGCCATGTATCTGGAAGGGCCACGCAAGGTAGAGAACATCCGTACAGCAAACACTAACTAACAAAAATTGACACCTTTCTTCTCCTCCTCTTCTCTCCCTTGTGGGAGACTGTTGATTCTACAGCCTCTGGGCAAGCATTTCATAAAAATGAGCAATGGCCTGCTCCTGTCTCAGACTCTTCACAGCACAGGAGTGTCCCCCAAAGGTGTTCCGTTTGGCTTGGCTTGGTTTGGTTTTTGGTTGTTTTTTCCTTGTTTCTTGGTCCTTTGGGATGGCAGGGACAGTCTGACCTAGAAGTTATCATCCTGACCTTGCTCCTCCCAAATGCTGGGAGACAGACAGACAGACGGGCATTCACCAGCACAGCCAGTACTCTCCCCTTTGCCTTTTCCACCCCCTCTTCACCTAATACTACACCGGTCCTTCCAGTCCTGATCCTGTGATTGCAAACTATTAACGCTTAAGCTCTTGAGATCATGCCTAAGCCACTGTCTTAAGTTTCTATTGATGACCAAAAGCAATCTGGGGAGGAGAGGGTTTATTTCAGCTTACAAGAGTAGTCCAGCATAAAGAAAAGTCAAGGCAGGAGCCTAGAAGCAAAACCTGAAGCAGAAGCCATTGAGAAGTGCTGCTCTTCGGCTCTCCATAGCTTACTCGGCTTTTTACAACCTACAGTGGGCCAGGCCCTCACATAGCAACCATTAATCAAGAAAATCCCCTACTGACTTCCCGACAGGCAGTTGGATGGAGATACTTTCCCCATTGACGTTCCTTTTTCCAGATAAATCTAGCTTGTATCAAGTTGGAAAAAAAAGAAAAAGAACTAGCCAGGAGAGGCATGGTTTTCTGGGGAGCCCGGGCTAGATCGATAACCAAGTATTATTGCACATTTTGGGTTGTTTCTCATATACACTGTAGGCAGCTGGCTTACCTCATGTGTTCACTATTACAATTACTGTCTCTCAAATACGTTTAATTCCACTGCTTCTTTCTGTGCCATCCTTGCCTATTCAAACCCAATCCTTTCTCATTCTTTCCTTCTCTCATTTCTTCCTCCCTTCCCCACCCCCCTCCAAAAACCCATTTTCAGCTATGAAGTACATGAATGAACATTTAATTTAAAGACATATGCACACACTTTAACATAGCCAAAAATAAACATTGCTAATACTCTAGACGCTACAATGTGCCAGTTCTGATATAAGTTCCACTTCTTAGGGGAAAGGTATTTCTTCAGTTAGATGACAAAGTCCATCAGTGCTTCATCAAAGTAACGGGTGCCTCGGCACTGTCCCTTTCTGACACTCTGCAGAGACTGTCACTTACGCTTAACCCTAAAATAAGACCACAAGTTCTACACAACTCAAAGCCAAACGATTCACAAGACTTTCCATCTTTTTTGTCCAGAAAACAGCACAACTGTCAAGCACCATAAGAAAAGGAAATCCAACTTGCTTTTCACAGCAGAAGGTGTTTTAGATTTGAGTGTCTTCCTTGGGAACACACACCAACAGAGAGAAGATTTAGAACAACAGGTCCAAATAGCAGACTGAAGATAGATAACCCTGCCCGGATCTGCACTCAGCTGACTGCTCCTCCTCCTAAAAAGTGCTTACTTTCCCTCTTTATCAGCAAAGTCTGTACATCCTCACCAAACCCAGCTGCTGGAGTAGACCGACAGGTATGGATTTACCTTCCTGAGGACCGCAGGCTTCAGTGAATCAGACGTATTAGAAACGATAAGTTTAAATACTCATAGTTCTAGAAATAGACTGTGAGATGCAGACTGGCTCTTTCTTTCTAGGCTTTGGTGATTCACAAGCATCCACCAATTTGGACACAGTCCAGACATGAAGAGTGAAGGTCTCTCTATTCTATCTCACCTTTCCCATGCTTGTCAAAAGAAATAATCTCTCTCTCTCTCTCTCTCTCTCTCTCTCTCTCTCTCTCTCTCTCTGTGTGTGTGTGTGTGTGTGTGTGTGTGTGTGTGTGTACGTCTGTGTTGAGAGAAAATGAATGTGTATATGAACGTGTATGTGAATGTGTCTGAGAGAGTGTGTGTACATAAGACAGTGTGTGTGAGAGAGTATGTATACAAAAGAGAGTGTGTGTAAATGTGTGAGTGTATGAATGAATATGTGTGTATGTGTGTGAATGTGTATGAGCAAGTGTGTGTGTGTGTGTAAGAGAGTGTGTGTGAATGAGAGAGTGTGAATGAATGTATCTGGGAGAGAATGTGTATATGAGAGTGTGTGTGTGTGTGTTAATGTGTGAGTGTGTGGATGAATGAGTGTGTGTGTGTGTGTGTGTGTGTGTGTGTGTCTGTCTGTCTAAGGGAGACCAGGGTAGCCAACTGGGGCCACTGAAATACAAGGCAATAAGACCTGAACCATGTGGGAAGTACCAGCGCTGATGGTTTCGTCTAGCGAGCGCGTCAGATGTTGGTCACGTGTTCTAAGCAACAGCACAAGCTCCACTAGTGATCGGTCCATCTCATTGTTTTTATTGTGGAATTCTACTCTAGGAATTCATGCTTACATTCTGGGGCAACAGAAAGCAAGATCACAAAACTCTGTATATCATCTTTGTCAAAGCTTTGCTCTCTTTTTACCTGCTGCGGGAATCCCTCCACATCTCTGTCCCTATGTACCTGGTCACTCGCGAGCTCATTTCAAATGTGACGTCTCCGGGGGAGTCTTGTGGGTTCCCCAGGTCAGAACGGAACCATCAGCATCATTGTTGGCATACATTTGGGAAACGCTCCCCTTGTGTCTTTATTTCCCGGTGGTCTGCAGGAAGGATTTTTACCTTCGACAGTGACATTTCTACTGTGGGGCAATTATAAGTGACCAATGAATTTTTATTAATTTTTTTTAAATTTTTGTTCTGTTGCCTCAATCTTCTGATGATAGCAGGACTTCGAACTCTTATGACATTTCATGAACTTTCCAGTAAAATTATGTGTTTGTAAAATTGTGAGCTCTTACCACAGCTTTCAACTGTTCCATAGCATGTGACGAGACTGGGTTATGTCCTGGAAGTGCAGTGCCCTCTGCTGGTAATGTTTCAGCAAGCACATCCGTGGCGCCTACAGGGCAAAGAGCCCCTTTGTGTAGAAGAAACCTTAATGCTTCTAACTCCCACTCCTTGCTGGGCACCAGATCACCGTGTAATCATAACTATCTACAGAAGATCACATGTGAAGAACATTAACTTTCATTCTACAGCCTGCGAAGGACAAGTGAAATGCCAGATAGGAAATAATCTGGTATATCAATGTCTTTGGGAGGTTTGGGGTTTTTTTTTGTTTTTTGTTTTTTGTTTTTTGTTTTTTGTTTTTAATGGAGCACTAAGATGTTTGAAATTTTGCTTTTCACTTTCATTAGGCTCATAACTTACGGTATCTTGCCACTAATTTTCATAAACACCCCATAACTATAGCAGAAAATGTAAAACATTAATTCCTCCAGGGTTTCATGACCCTACACAAAGCAAAGAGCTTCAAGCAAGTTATGTCACCATCTTCCATCTTATAAAATTATTTTTTAAAAAAAGACTCATGTTTACTGACCTGAGCATAATAATATATTATGTTAAAATGGCGCAGCACTGTGTCTGTGTGCCTTTATGTATGGGTAGATGGTTATGTGTGCATACAGGTGGTATGTCTCTAATGTTATAAATAACATATTTTATATGCATGTAACTACAAGACAAAAAGTCAAGTCCCTCCTAGCTATAAGAAACCTTATAATATTTAGTAAATAACATGTGGCCCTTGCGGGCACAAAACGAGATGCTTGGCCAACGTGAGGATCCGTGAATGAAAACTGAAAAGAAGCTGTGTCTGTAGAAACGGATGCAAATCTCATTATTATGGAGAGATTGGGGTGTGTCACAGGCTAATATCCTTACCCTGGACTACTTCTAGCCCTCCAGAGCAGCCATTCCTTGATCACCTCTGTGTTGAAACTAACATCTTATAAATAGAAATCTTTTGGAATCTATTAACTTAATAGACTATGGCTTCCACCAACCCAAAAGCTAAGAACGTCATCAGATAGCAAAGGTCTGTAGCAAAGCCTCCCCTGTCTCTCCGTTCCCCTGTCTCTCCGCTCCCCTGTCTCTCCGTCACTGCCTTTCAGATATTCCCACAAGGGTACTTAAACTTGCCCTGACTCACGACTCTGTTCTGTAAAACTTTAAAGCATCATGAAGCACCTTCCACATTGGAACACGGAATTTGGAGTAACCTAAATCTGCGTGCCCGGACCGTTGTCCCTCAAAGTGGCTCCAGAATAAACTTTTCTCTTACTCCATTTAAGAGGGGAGTTGTGGGTTTTACAGCGACAGCAATAATCAAAATGCTAATGACTTCCTTGGGTGGATGTCCAATTTTTAAGCTACTCCTAGTTCAATTTTTGTATCATTTATCTGGCTTCTTTTTTTTTTTTTTTTTTTTTTTTGAAATAACCACGAACTACATGGTAATGAAAAAAGCTAAGAACAAAAATGTCATAGATAGCGTTGCCAAGGGAAACCGACATAGATAAGTCCTAAATTCAAAATTAAAACTATTCTGCCTTGCAAGTAAAAGAGGTGCCTTCGGATGCAAATGTCACAGAGAGAAGCCTATCCCCGGTTGCCAATTACAGGAAGAAGCAGCTTGCTGAGTCCTAAGGCTGTCCTCCCTGGAGCCACAGCTCCTGCATCTCCCAGACAGGCCCTGTGAGTAATGGTTCAGCCTCATTTACCTGGCAATTAATGATTAAGCCTGTCTGCTCTTCATTAGAAAGCCAGTGGAGTCTGTCTCTCTGTTGTCCAGAAAATATGATTTACTGAAAGGCTTCTTGAACTGTTCCTCCCCGCCCCGCTCCCCCCCCCAAAAAAAAAACAAAAAAACGGAAGCAGAGCGTAGACCCTTACGTACCCTAATGGTGCTCAAGGAAGGGGGAATTGGCCTAAGCATTTGGCAAAGAAAGCTCAGCAATTTTCTTTTTAATTATTGAGATAAGAGAGTGAGCTTGATTTCATTTAGCTGTTCAAATAGAAATCTATTTAAATATTTAAACAGAAAAGCCTTCCTGATCTATCATCCTGCCCTCCTGTAACAGCTACGGCCTTTCCACGGAGGTAAATTTTATAGCGGATTTGGTTTGCGAAACTTCTATTTTATGGGTTCGAAATTGATTTCCAGAGCCTTGAGTAGAGGAAAACACACACGCAATTGTGTGTTTACTCTGGGGGTGAGTCCACACTGCCTGCAGTACAACTAAATCTCTTGCTGGTGAACAGCACAAGGTTTAGTGTTTGGATTGCTTCCCTTTTATTAGAGATGTGTTCCTGATAATCTGTTTCATGAACCATTAAGGGCCCAGACCTTCCCTGAATGTCTGGCCCTCGCTCCCTGAGTTCCTTCCTGCACCGGTTTCCTCTGCTCTTCTTTGGGCAGATAAAATTCAACAGGAACGCCACAAATATTTGTGATATGTTCTCCCCCGTAATTTAACCTCCCAGTGGAGCCTCAGTTGGTTCGCAATCTTTCCACTCACATCTATGACTAATTTCATTTCCAAGCCCGGCCTCTTGGCATCTATATCGGCAATCTACTGCGCAAGAGAATCGGGAACTCAAGGGCATCCTCAGCTACATAGCAAGTTCAAATCGGCCTGGGTGACGTGGGACCTTATCTTAATTCACGCGACATCCCAATTTCACTAAAGAGAGAGAGGAGGGGTGTTAAATTTAACTCATCCATCTCCACTCTTGACAGCTTGACTCTACCTAGAAGGCCCACCCATTTCTTTGTCCAGCACAACCCTTCAACCTTGGGATTCTGGCTCCTTTGTCAATGAATGTTGATGTCAACTGAAATCACAGCCTGGCAATTGCTTTGAGCCCCGTTCTCTGACACTACAGTGCAATTTCTCATTTCTGTATTTTTTTTTCCTTCCTTTAAACAACACTCCCAAGGGAACAGACTATCTCTTGTCATAGTATTTATTCTCCATCCCTACTGTTCATAAATAATAAATAAATGAATAGGTCAGCCCCTACAGGATCCGATTTGTTTGTATACTTTCATGTGTATAATAAAGAGATTAACAGATTCAAAAGGACACTGTGCGAGCATCCTCCACTTTATCGCACTATATGACAAAATTGGAACTGAACAAATACTATTTTTAATCAATACTCGGCTGAGTGGCATTTATTAATGTTTCTGTAGAGAATAGTGTGGAAACAGCAGTTCTTCACTCCCTCATGTCTCCTGGGTAAAATCAACTTTTCAAAAAGAAAGCAGGTTTTGTTGGTGTTGTGTTTTGTTGGTGTTGTTTTGTTGTTTTGTTTGTTTTCCTAGCAACTCAAACTCCTTTCACCAAATTCTGCTCAACCAAAACAAGCAGCTGGCTAAGAGTCCTTTCACATCCAGTCAAACTCCCTCATCCCAAACCAATGTGATTTTTTTCCCCTTTGCTCTGCTGAGAGCTTCCCAGTGTCTCCTCCATATACATGTGCCAACTATAGCTGAGAAAAGAAAACTGACGTCAGCACTGCCCCATCCAGCAGTGAGGCGCCCACAGACCTTTACTTTCCCACTGAATTCCAGCTTCCATCTTTCATTGTATTTTTCTTCCATGGGAAGTTTCTGCCTCGATGGTCATCCATTGTGCCTTCTTCATATGTTTCTCCGTGGTTTACACAACTTCATTGAACTTAGCAAAACTGCCTCCCCTAACCTTTGGAATTAATTCCCTTGTTAATTAGGTTCAATTTTGTCCACTTCCTGTTAACCCCAAGGCAAGATGGAAAAATACACTCCAAGTCCACAGTAGCATAAAACCCGAGGAAGTTTCGAGGCTGGCCACTAGATACGGTCCAAGGCTGTCCCTCGTCCATTACATAGTTTTTCACCTATAAAAACACTCTTTGGGGACATATGAAAATTGGAAAGAAAGAATCCTCCTCATAATTCAAGTTTTTAAAATTAGCCTGTATTGTGGGAGTACTACAAAAAAGAAACAGATGTTAGGTCACTGCAAAATAATAAAAAGAAATGGCAAGTTTAGTACAACTAATGTTCACCTTTGATAGGAAAAGTGGTTTGGTTTGACTGATTCGTTGCTGAAAAGCCCGGGGCTAATTCAAATCTCAGGTGCTTTGTAAAGCCACAGCATTGAACCCAGCAACACTGAACTTAGCAAAATAACCCTTCATGTTTGCATACTCTAGAAGCCAATGATGTGCATTACCACTAATAACATCTTAATATACAAGATCTGGGCAGAAATGGTACCCAAAATCAGTTTTCTAGTGCCCTGATTAAAGATCAATGTGAACTGATTTGTGACTTTATCCATAATAGACACAAGATTAAAGCCTTTGATGATCTCAAAACAGAAATGATTATAGAGTGTTTCTTAACCTAGGTGAGCTTTTGTTCTTCAGACAAGGGTGAATACACTCTAGCTGTGCATCTGTGGTAACTAAATAGGTAAGATTATTATATAAAGCTGTGTTATTTTCCTCAGCTGTTTAGGACTGTAAGTATAATAAAAATAGCTTGAGTTCTGAATTTAGAAACAGAGCAAGCAGATGTGCCATAGCACAGGACATGATAGACAGCATAGCATTAATCCTGTTTGCGAACTTATTTCCCCCTCGGAAAATTTCCTTACCAAGATTTACTGACAGAGAACCCAGTCCTCATTCCGTTATAAAAAATTCAGGAGACTGAGCTAGAAAGAGGCCATGTAGCAAAGTTAGAACATTTGGCGGTAACACGGGGTAGGAATCTAAGAGATCTACAATCGTATATTAAAGATTTAAAATATTTTGACTTGTCACAAATTTGATCTATGATTTATCAAAATAGCAAAACATTTACTTTTAATAATGCTTGATGCTAATATTACAGCTACTGTGGTTATGAATAATTTAAATTTGAATTTACATGTTTAATCATCCTGACTTTAATACAAAAGAGCAAAATGCAGTGTTAAGCTATTTCCCTGATTTCCATGTAAATTGCCAGTGTTGGTAAACTTGTTTGTCATTTAACACAATCCAGAATTTATTTAATTACTGAATATTCCTTTCAATGTCTTGAATTAATCATACAGCCTCTTCCGAAGGACAAACTTTACAGTGATTTGATACTCAGTTCCTTTGACATATTGGGATAAAGCTGACATTTTGAAGTCTAACAAAAAGTAGGATTATATTTTTTAAAACTCAATGCATCGAGTCTATTATTTGAAATTCTTGTTTTCTTTGCATTTTTTGTTAATATCATCATATTAGATGCTTGCTCCGCTTCTGCTTGTGTTTCACTCAGTGTGCTTGGGACGTTTGTTTTAGATGAGTTCCCATTCACTTTAATGGCAATTCCTGTTGTCCAAAAGAAAGAAGCCAGTGCAAGCAGGAGGGGATAGCAAAACTGTCTTTAGAAGGAAGGAACTAGAGCTGATGAAACAGCAGGCAGCCAGGTATCCTTATAAATCTGGCCTGAGTGCAGAGGAGAAATGCAGAAGACCAGAAGACAAGTAAAAAGATCATAGAATAGACATGTTCCCTCAAGGGCATACATATCAATAAGGCTCACCAAAGATCATATGTGTATCATCCCATTGTCACATTTCATCCTGTCTTTACAAGAGATTCTGCCAAGAAGTAGAACTTATCCCTTCAACTCATGTCTAACAAATATCAAATTTGTGCAAAGCAGTGTGTTATGTACTGACACTATAGACCCCCATCATGAAAGTCAGCAGTCTGTACATGTTTAGACACTTCCCAATGTCTCAGAAGAAAGTACACTTGTTCCTTAAATTGTCAACATCAGAGAAAACTTCACAAGAAAAACATTTAAAATCATGAAACAACATCAAAGCTACAAGTTTCAAATTCCATATTAGACCTAATACGTGATTGTCTTTGAACTAATACTTTAACCTCCACTGGAGTATCCAAACATTTTTCTGATGTCTTTCTAGGCCTTAGTGAGTGTATCAGGCCACCATCGTTTTTGCGATTACACAAATATGCACACACACCCATTCATTCCTCAACTGTATATAATATTATTCTCTTGTCCTAGATAAATTTCAACTTTCTGTGGATAAAGAACACCAAGAATCAAGAAAAGAGTGATACGGGAGATAGAACTCGGTATGGTGGACAATCTCCTTCACTCGTTCATTCACTAAGCATTGCAAAGCACAAAAGATTCTGAACAGCCAAAGCAATCCTGAGCACAATTAAAGAAATCTCAACACCTAACTTCACACTGTGCTACAAGACTCAGAGTAACAAAACAGCATGTTTATCTCAGCCAGCTTGTCCTTCTGATTTAATAGATTTTGATGAAAGAAGTTTGAGTTACTAGGAAAAATAATTTAGATAGATAGATAGATAGATAGATAGATAGATAGATAGATAGATAGATAGATAGGATGACCCAGAAATAAAAACCTACTAGATACAGTCATATGTCTTTCAATAAACACATTATGTAAAAAGATGGCCTCTCAGCAAATATAATTGGGAAAACTGGACATCCATTTGTAGAAAAATGAAATTAGAGCTCTATCTCTCATCCTCCACAAAACCAATCCAAAACACAACAAAGTCCTCAATATAAGACTTGAAAGTATTAGGAGAAAACATAGGAAAACTACTGTACTGTACTGTTTAGATATAAACATAGGGAATGATAGCATGAATTGACAATTCACAGGGCAAACAATCAACCAAATAAAAAGGTAGTCTTTGGAGTGGAAGAAAAATTCTATCTGTTAGGCTTCTAACAGGAGACCAACATCCAGAATATATAAAGAACTCACCAAATTAAAGAGCAAAAAAAGAAATAATCAAATCAGAAAATAATCTAAACAAATAATGAGTACACATTGCCAATAAACTCATGAAGTAATGTTCACCATGTTTAGCTATCAGGGAAATGAAAATCAAACTACGTTGATATTCCATTAGTACATACCTGAAGGAATCCAAGTCACCATGAAATAGAGATGCCTGCACACCCGTGTCTCTCACTACAGTATACACATTAGCAAAGTTGTGGGGTGAGCCTGCATGCTTATCAGTAGGTGGATAGATAAGGAAAACTTTGTCTATATACCTGAGTTTTGTTCAGACATCAAGAATGAAATTATATTGTTTACCAGAGAATGAGTGAATCAAAGGATTGCTGTGTTATGCGACATAAGCTACACTCAGAAAGAAAAATATGTTTTCTCTCATATGAATAATCTAGATTTTGGAAAAGAATATGAGGGGCTGGAGAAATGGCTCAGCTGTTAAGAGTACTTGCTTCACAATCATGGAGATCTGGGTTCAGATCCTAGAACCCACAAAATAAGCCAGTCTTTTCCCACCCATGCCTATGACTCCAGCCCTGTAGGAGGCAGAGGCAGGAGCATCGATGGGGCTTGCTGACTTCCAACATAGTCGGAACTTGATTCCTGGGTTTAAGAAGAGATCTTGACTCACAGAAACAGTCATCAAATGATGGATGAGGACACCTGCTGCCACCTTCTGGCCTCCTCACGTACACACAGGTATGGGGACCCACCCAAGTAGGTATATACACTAGACACACGTGCATGCGTGAGGGCGCACGTGTGTGCACACACACACACATCACACACACAAATAAATATTTTAACTAGCCCATAAAAAGGAAAAGAACATAAGAGTGTAGAAGGACTTTGTGGGAAATGGAAGGAGCTATGGACACAAAGATAAGGGGTCGAAGGATGGTAATAGGTAGTAAATATGATCAAAGTATGAAGTGGAAATTTCTGGTTTCTTTAACAACTCAGTTGTACCACATGATGTTTTTCTGGAAGCTGTCTTATGAGAGGTCATGTGATGTTTGGCTGAAAACAGACACTTGAGAGGGTGTGTGATGTTTAAAAAGAATATAAACGAAACCCCACAAACAGGATGCTCTTGCATTGCTACACTGTACAACACTTCACTGGTCCTCGCTGGTCTTCACTGGCTTTTGCCAGTCTTCACTTCATAGAGAGAAATGCACTAAAGAACTTCTCATGGTAATCCAGCTGATTCTGGCTGCTTCTACTGACTCGTGCCGACTCTGCAGAGTCTTGCTGTTTCTGCTGGATCGTGCCACTACTACTGATTCGTGTTTGGTGTTTGCTATTGAACTGGACTGCTGGTATCCTGACAATGAAGAGCGGAATCATCCCAAGGAACTACTTCTTAACAGTTCCACAGCCCTCTTTTCCTATTACTCTTTTCCCCTACCTCTGGTCAGTGGGTTGGAAGGGAGGTTGAAGCATTTAAGAACCCTAAATAAAGTGCCTTTTGAAAAATCTAAGCCTACAAAAGTACATTATATCTGCATACGAAAACAGGCAATAAAATCTATCAGTTTTACAATTAACTAACACAAATAAAATAAGCATTCTGTTTTCTTCCCCTGTGTCAGGCTCTGTACTGTTGATCAGGGCAATAAAGACGTGATTCCTGACTAGTGGCATAACCTACATTCTAAGCAACCAAGAGACTGAGGCAGGTTGATTAGAGGCCATCCTGAGCTAAATAGCAAAACATACAGGCATGGGGGTGAGATAAAAAGTCCAAGTTGAACTTCAGCCTCGAGTTGCTCGTGCTGACTTGGATCAGGCAGACAACCTACCCTGCCACAAAGTGGGTCTCCAGAGAGCCCGAAAAACAGAAACACAGTGAAACTGAGAGAAGTCAAACAGAGTTTCACAGACCAAATCCTTTCTTCTGGCAAGTGGGATTTTCTAGGTAAACAAGAGTGCCCAAGCTGTTTGTAGCAGTGAGGCAGCATGTTGTGTTTCACAAGTAGCTTAAAGTGCTGGAGGGAAGCTGTCTTAAGAGCCAGGCTAGAAGGCCAGTGAAGATGCTTTCAGTTCATTAGCAAGCACAAGCTTGAGTTTTAAGATGGGGAATCACATGATCAATTTGGCCATGGATGCAGAGATGTAAAACTGGGACTGTTACAATTTATGGGTTGAATTTTTAAGACAGAACATGTTTTATTCTGATAGAGCTTCTGAGTCAGAAGAGAGGCAGAGACACTAGCTCTTTTCAGCATCATCTCTGAAGAAGCAAAGAAAGCCTATAAGGAGAGGCCAGAAAGAGAGAAAAGAGAAAGAAGAGAGAGTCCACAAAGTGGGTTTCAGGAAGCTTCTAACAATGTAACAGAGAGAAAGTGAGATGAGAGAAGGAATTTCAGTTTCTAGCAGCAAATGGTCTCGGTAGGAGTGGGAGGGGTATGGGAGGAAAGAAGGATCTAGAATTCCAATGAATGAATGGAAGACAAGGAAATGGAGACAACTCAGGATGCTTCATGAGAAAATGAAAGGCTCTGTTGATTTCAGTTTTGTGTTTGTTTGTTTTTTAAGACAAGGTTTGTTTATTTAGCCATGGCTGTCCTGGAACTAGCTCTGTAGACCAGGATGGCCTAGCACTTACAGAGATCTGCCTGCCTCTGCCTCTCAAGTGCTGGGATTAAAAGCCTGTGCTACCACCATTGGGCTTGGTTTTGTGTTTTATGTGTGCGTGTGTGTATGCGTAGCTACAGGCAATGAGAAATCACTTAATCTGGATGCTGGGAATTGGCCTGCAGTTCTCTGCAAGAGCAGCACATGCTCTTAACCTTCGAACCCATCTCTGCAGCACCAACACTCTGTTTTTAAGATGAAGAAATGAAGTCAAAATACCAGAGCAGGCAAAAAGGTTCAAAATACAGGAAATTGACAAGTCACCACAGAATTGGAGCATCCTAGGCCATGCAAACAGACAGGAACGATAGTGTCAGTTGAGGAACTAATCTTGTACTATGGGGGGGGGGTAAAAGAAATAAGTACAGAGAAGACTATTCTGGAAAAGCAATGGTAAAAATACATATTGTTCACACCATCCAGGTCTGGTAGGGAAAGGTCTAGGACAGAATATCTGAGAAAAGTGATGAAAGATGGGGCATTTTAGCAGAAGAAACAGGAAAGGAAGCTGATAAAGAGACCTAAGGTGGGTCACCTGTGGGCTTGAGGGTCTAGAGGGATTTTAAAGAACCCCAGTGTTTCTGATGACATCAATCTGCCGTGTTCTGAAGTCCCTTCCAGTTTCTGTGACCTAAGAATGAAAGCTAGATTTCTCCAGAATTTAACAGTGCATCTTAAACAGGGTTGGAAGTGCTGACAAGAGAAGCCTGAGACACAGGCAGAAAAGAGAAGAGAGGAAAGAAAACAGAATAGCCAAGGAACCAAATGTCTTCACTAGTTCAGTGACCAGACATGGAGGCGATAGAAGTTAGATAGCAGCTAACCAACTAACCAATAAATGCAGTGGTTCAGAGTAGATGAGCTCCTTTGGACCAAGTTACCAACGTGTGACCGGCCAACCTTGAGAGTGAGTTCCAAAAGCAAAGAGAATGGTGACATTTAGATAAAAATTATTCTAAGCTGGGACAATGCTCCCCACAGACTTAGTATTTGTTATCTGCCAGGAGCAAGCACCACATTCCAAGCCTGTGAGGAAGAGTCAATTGGTGTCTTCACCCATATTTTACACATGAGGAAACAGACTCGGAACATTTAAGCAAGTTCCTTAGATGAAACAGGGACTGAAGCCCAAGCCATCTGCCACCAGAGTCCTCTCCTCCAACTTGGTATGGTACTGTTGCTTTCCCTAAAATGGCAACAATGGCATCAGGAAGTAATGAGAGGCATGTGAAGAAGAAGAGGCAGGAAGACACAAGGTGAATGGTCATCTAAAGATGTAACTAAAGGGTCTCCATATATCAAGGGAATTCATCATAAAATTGAGTCTCCAGTATTCACCATTTGTGCTAGGGATCCTATCGAATATAACAGTCACAGAGCCAGGATTTAATTTCCCCCATACGCCTTCCATGAAATTTGCACAAAAGTTTTTTTTATTATTTTAAAAAAATGAAATGATATTCTGGTATTCAGCCTGCTGGCTAGTAGAATCTTACATTAATTGATTCTATAAAAATCTACATCCCAGCAGCCAAATGTGTTCATCTGAGAAACAACTGAACAATTCACAGCAGAATCAAATGGCTCTGCACACAAAGGAATAAATAGATGGTGAAACAATAGTTAGTTTCACAGACCATCTGGACAAGCTAAGAGGATGCATTTGATGTCTGATGTCGGTCAACCTGGCCATCCTAGAAAGTCTTACATTGTACTCTCTTGGAACCTCCTGAGGGGACAGGATGAAATCTGACTCATTTTTCAAACCAAATTTTAAATGTGTGCCTACATGGTAGAGCGTCTCCTTTCTCAGATATTCCACTATATCATTCCACATTTGCCCAACAATTTCTAACAACATTTATGAGAATTATACCAAGAACTGCAATTAAACTGACTGCAGCACATAAATTTCTCAGGACTGAGTTATCGGTGGAAGTAGAATGTCAATATCATGTCATAACATGCTTTGTCCAATATTTGTGGCAGTAAACTTCAGGGTGAACTATGACATGCCATAATTTTTCAGCATTAATAGAGGATAGAGTTGCCAGCATTTAAACTTTATAGCTTCTTTTAAATGGCAGTTAATGATTTTGTCAGTTTTTTGCCAAAAATTCTGTGTAGGAAGTATCTTCCCACTTTACATCAGGAAATGTCTTAGCCTGTAGAAGTAAGCTAAAAACTTAAGACTCTTCATTCTCTACAATGTGAGTTACCAAAAGTGGCCAGCTATGAGAAAGTCAACACTGGTGTCCTGGTAGGAATCTTTGGCAAGCTGGGTAGCCTTGCGAGTGGGAGGCTTTAGTGTGAATTCTGCCATCAGTAAACTAGACATCCCTTTGGAATGCTACATAAATTTTCTTAGCCTGTGTCCATAAGCATATAGCTCCTTCCCACACTGAAGCATTTATTACAGTGGTCCATTTATGATAAAAGCTAATACAGTCTCGTTTTCTTCTACTTATTTTAATTTGACTTCTCAGAAGCACCTAGCCCAACTGGCTTCTTCTTCCTTATTTTTTTATGATTTTTAATTAATTAATTATTTTATTTATTTACATCCCAAATGTTGCTCTTCTCCCAATCCCCCATCTCCATCCCCTCTCCCCTTCCCCTCTGAAAAGGTGCCCTCCCCCTGGAATCCCCTACCTGGAGCATCAAGTGTCTACAGGATTAGAAGCATCCTCTCCCACTGAGGCCCAACAAGGCAGTCCTCTGCTTTATATGTGCTGGAGGCCTTAGACCACCAGCCTGTGTATGCTCATCAGTTGATGGCTTAGTCTCTGGAAGCTCCCAGAAATCTAGGTTAGTTGACAATGTTAGTATTTCTGTGGGTTGTGTCATGGGTATTCTGTATTTTTTGGCTAATAAACACTTATCAATGAGTACATAGCATGCATGTTCTTTTGGGTCTGGTATTATGATGGTATTTTTTTAGTTCCATCCATTTACCTGCAAAATTTATGATGTCCTTGTTTTTAATAGCTGGATAGTATTCCATTGAGTAAATGAATCACATTTTCTGTATCCATTCTTTGGTGTAGGGACATCTGGGTTGCTTCCAGTTTCTGACTATTATGAATAAGGCTGCTGCCATCAGAGTGGAGCACGTGTCCTTATGGTATGGTGGAGCATCTCTTGGGTATATGCCCCAGAGTGGTACAATTGAGTCATCAGGTAGAACCATTTCCATTTTTCTAAGAAACTGACAAATTGATTTCCAGAGTGGTTGTACCCGTTTGCAATCCCACCAGCAATGGAGGAGTGTTCCCCTTTCTCCACATCCGCTCCAACATGTGCTGTCACTTGAGTTTTTGATCTTAGCAATTCTGATTGGTGTAAGGTGGAATCTCAGGGTCCTTTTGATTTGCTTTTCCCTGATGGCTACAGATGCTGAACATTTAAGTGCTTCTTGGTCACCAACAGAGATTCTTCTGTTGAGAATTCTCTGTTTAGCACTGTACCCCATTTTTAATTGGGTTATTTGGTTTTTTGGAGTCTAACTTCTTGGGTTCTTTATGTATTTTGATCTTAGATCCTGAGCCATTGATGTTCTATTCAGGAAATTTTTCCCTGTACCAATGCATTCCAGGCTATTTCCCACTTTCTCTTCTATTAGATTCAATTCTAGTTTTATATTGAGATCCTTGATCCACTTGGACTTGAGCTTTGTGCAACGGAATAAATATGGATCAGTTTGCATTCTTCTACATGCAGGCATCCAGTTAGACCAGCACAATTTGTTGAAGGTGCTTTCTTTTTTCACTGTATGGTTTTGGCTTCTTTGTCAAAAATGATTCACCACAATCAAGTAGGCTTAATCCCAGGGTGGCAGGGATGGTTCAATATACAAAAAAATCATCAACACAGTCCACTATATAAACAAAATGAAAGAAAAAAATCATATAATCATCTCATTAGATGCTGAAAAAAACCTTTGACAAAATCCAACACCCCTTCCTTCATGTTAAAAGTCTTGGAGAGATCAGAAATTCAAGGCACATACCTAAACATAATAAAAAGCAATGTATACCAAACCAATAGCCAACATCAAACTAAATGGAGAGAAACTTAAAGCAATCCCACTAAAATCAGGGACAAGACAAGGCCAACTAATATCTCTCTATCTATTCAATATAGTACTTGAAGTTCTAGCTAGAGCAATAAGACAACAAAAGGAGGTCGAGGGGATACAAATTAGAAAGTAACAAGGCAAGATATCACTATTCTCAGATGATATGATAATATACATAAGCAACCCCAAAATTCTACCAGAGAACTCCCACAGCTGACAAACAGCTTCAGCAAAGTGACAGGATATAAAATTAACTCAAACAAATCAGTTGCCTTCTTTATACAAATGACAAATGAGCTGAGAAAAAAACTTAGGGAAAACAATGTCCTTCACAATATTCACCAACAATATAAAATATCTTGGTGTAACTCTCACCAAGCAAGTGAAATGTCTCTGTGACAAGAATTTCAAGTCCCTGAAGAAAGAAATTGAAGAAGACCTCAGAAGATGGAAAGATCTCCCATGCTCATCAATAGGTAGGATTAAATAGTGAAAATAGCCATCTTACCAAAAGCAATCTACAGATTCAATGTAATCCCCATCAAAATTCCAACACAATTCTTCTTCCTTCTTGATGAAATATCTTTTCAAGCTTGCCCTCTCTCTCTCTCTCCTTCTTCTTCTCCCTCTCCCTATCTCTCTCTCCCTCCCTCCCTCCTTCTCTTTTGTCTGCTGGTATCATAAAGGGCTTCTTGCTGATTCTCCCCTGTCTTCCTTATCCACACAGTCCCTAAGTATCAGATTTTCTTTGAACTAGGCTCTAAGCCCCATCTACTTTTATATTTAACCATTCACTAGACATATTTATTTCCACCTGCTCCCAGCCATGACCAGGTCTGAAAGTAAACCTGCCAAATTTCCAGTCTGGTTCTCTCCTTCTAGTTTCAGATTCATGTACCCTTGTATCTATTTGGTATCTGAGTGGTTTGAATATGCTTGGCCCAGGGAGTGGCACTATTAGGAGCTGTGGCCTTGTTGGAGGAAGTAAGGTCCACCCAATGTGGAAGAGTCTTTCTTTTCCTATCAGCCTTCAGATGAAGATGTAGAACTCTCAGCTCCTCCTGTACTATGCCTGCCTGGATGCTGCCATACTCCCACCTTGATGATAATGGACTGAACCTCTGAACCTGAAAGCCTGCCCCAATTAAATGTTGTCCCTGCAAGAATTGTGTTGGTTATGGTGTCTGTTCACAGCAGTAAAACCCTAAGAGAGCATCTCAACATGGAGATTCAAAACTGAATTTTTAGCACAACTCTGACCCCAAAGCCCACCTGCTTCTGCCTATTCCCCATATAATACTATCCCTGGAAATGTTGCTTCATGTTTCCAGTGAGACTAACCATTTACCTGCATGTACTTCACCTGCCTTTTTCTGACCCCTCCCCAATCTCATGGTCTCAGAGCCTGGAATAGAATAAAAGTCTTAGACCTTTACACTAAGTTTGTCAGATATTGATATAATGTAAACACAGAACAGAGGTAGTCCAGGATATGAAAAAAGCCCCCTGATGTATACAAACTGGCAAAAAACAAGATAAAAGAACTGAAAGATAAGACACTTGTAGCATTAGCCGGGATCCTGCAGGGCACAATGATTTTGAAACGTAAATAAGCAAGTAAAATTTAGAAGCTACCTGGTAATAATAATCAACCCCAACCCCAAACAAGGGACCTGACTATCTCTGGGTAAGGGGAAAGGAATGAATGGTGGAGGATTGTACAATTAAAAAAAAAAAAAAAACACTCTACCCTATTAATAGCATGTGTCCGTGCTCAATGGTGAGCACGGTGGGTTCTCTCCTTCCCTGAGCTGTATGTATCTTCTTCATCCATCCTCCTTCTCTGCCTTATCTTGAACCATGAAGCCTGGGGATGTATTCCTCATCAAAGACCTCTTCTGTCTCCTGTCCTTTGACAAGGTCCCGCAGACAGGAAGCCACAGCAGAGTCCAGAGAGTGGAAGTGAAGGGTTGTTTGTTTTTCTCCTAGTGCCCTTAGACTTGTAAAGCCTCGGCTCCAGGAGGGAATCCACAGAGCTCTCTCTGTCTTCTCTCCGAACCTATTGGCTTAATTATCTACTACTATATAGTAAGTAGTTCCAAGATTGTGTAGCTAAAAGAATAAGCATTCAGATTTCACAAGCACTGGGTGCCTTTGAAAGCTGCAACGCCTCTTGTAAGAGACTCACCAAGGCCTCAGCTGAAGCTGTAGTTACACCTGAAGTCTCACAGGAGGGAAAGCCCAACTCCTTCACATTGTGTTGACAGGTTCTTTCCTCCACAGACAGTGTTGTAGACATATCCCTCTACTTATTGTTCTGAGGAGCTCAGATAATGGCACAACAATGATTTCACTCAAAGCAACTGAAACAAGTAAGACAGAGGCCATAGTCTTTTTGTAATGTTCTCTCAGAGTTGATAGCACTTTTCCTAACCATTGGTGTGTCCTATTCATAGGAGGCAAATGACCAGGGTGATCTCACAATAAAGAGAATACAAGAAGAGCACTGTCTCAGTTTTGCAGACTTTGATTTTTTTTTATTTTAAAATGTAGTTAAGAATCATAAGAAACAAAAGGATGGATGGCGTATTAGGACTATCTTGTACCTCACTGGTACAAATCGGCATAATTATGCTCTAATTGTATTTTGAGAGAAAAGTTTCATTTTAACAGGAAGGGTGATGTGTAGGAGGAGCTAAGGTAGGAGGAGTACTGAGAGGAAGAAAAGGAGTAAGAAGAGGAGAAGAAGAAGGAGAGGAGAAGCTAGGTGATGAAAGAGAGAAAGAGGGGGGAGACAGGGAGGCAGATATTCATGTATCTCCACCAGTCAAAGATAGTTGTTATATCTAGGTTGGTCAGTGGGTTACACCTCTGACTGAACAATTCCAAACTTATAAAGCTTATGATTAACATTATTTTTAAAAAAATGTATAAATGCAAAAAGGAAAAGGGGGCATGGGATAGGGGTTTTCTAAGGGGGGGAATGGGGAAAAGGGATGGCATCTGAAGTGTAAATAAAATATCTAATTAAAAAAAAGAATCATAAGAAAAAACAGCTACAAGGTAAGTCTGGAAACAAGGGAACCTGAGAGTAATGTTCAGTGGGATTGAGGACTAGAAAGACAATATTTGAAAGACTGAGACATCATTTCATTTTCCCAAACAGCTCAATAAAAGTAATATCTGGGCAAAGTTTTGAACAAGCAAAAAGTGGAGGCATACAAAGAGGAGAAAAGAATGAGGTTCAAATAAAAATTCCCCATTGTAAGTAGTTCTAATCTTTCCTCTGTCCTCACAAAAGAAATGGAATTTGTCCTGATAGAATGGGAAAAGATAAAGAGAATGGGGAACTAGAAAAGAAGATAAGATAAGAACAATAATGAAAATTAATCATAGCATCTGGGAACATTTAAACAACCTTTAGGGAGCAGAGACGCAAATTCTGCTGAAACTAATTACCTTACTCTCAACTTTGACTTTACACTGAGTGTGGATCTAAAGAATAAAACAAATGTTTACCTTTAATGAAACGGTGTTCGGGTAATAATGCACAGCTGTCTCTCAGGTCTCCGAAATCATTCTATTTCTGGCGTTTTCTTGAGGATTCAACACGCTCATCAATCACTGCCAAGCTCACTAATCTCAAGTTTAGCACTAATGCTAAAATAATTTACATTTTTATTAAAATTCTTGTGCTTCCTAGAGAGTTATTTTTATCCCTATAGTATCTCACATGCTCAGAAAACGAAATAGAAGGCAAGACTTCACATGTTCGCTCAATACCTGCAGATTTGAACAGGATCTCTCATAGTTCCAAGGACAGGAAAGACTGACTCCTGATTTAACACCCTCCCTTTCTTCCTTCCCCCACCCAAGCATACTTTTCCAAACCGCAGCAGAGATAGGTCACTTCTGAGATGTCTAGGTGTTAGATAAGAGCTGCAGCCTAATAACCAAAGAATCAATGGGTTTCTTAATCCTAGTTTTTGAGTGAATGTTAGTTTCCTAATTTTCCACTGAGTCTTTTATTATTATTATTGAATGATTTCATTTATTTACATTCCAAAAGTTGCCCCCTTTCTGGTCCCCCCTCCCAGAGTTCATCACCACATTCCCCACTTCCAATCCTCCTCTGAGAGGGGGCTCCCCCACTGGCCCACTCACTCCCACCTCACCTTCACCAACATCCTTCTTCCACTGAAGCCATACAAAGGCAGTCCTCTGCTACACATGTGTCTGAGGCCATGAACTAGCCCATGTATGCTCGTTGGTTTTTGGCTTAGTTTCTGGGAGCTCTGGGGGGGAGGGAGGCCCTTGTTAGTTGACACTGTTTTTCTTCCTATGGGGAATCCCCCTCAGCTACTTCAGTCCTTCCCCTAACTCTTCCATAGGGGATCCAGACCAAAGTCCAATGGTTGGCCGAAAGTATCTGCATCTGTTTCAGTCTGCTGCTGGTAGAAACTCTTAAAGGACAGCCACGCCAGGCTCCTGTCTGCACACACACACACACACACACACACACACACACACACACAGGGCCTCAGTAGTTGTGTCAGGATTTGGGGTGCATGCATGGGATGGATCGCAAGTTGGACAGATCACCGAATGGCCTTTCCTTCAGCCTCTGCTCCGTTTTTGCCCCTGCATTTCCTTTAGAAAGCAACAATTCTGAGTTAAAAATTTTGAAGGTGCAGGTGGGTGGCCCCTGCCTCGACTGGGAGCCCTGTCTACCTACTGAAGATGGTCTCTTCCAGTTATATCTCCCCACTGTTGAACACTTTGTCTAATGTCATTCCCATCTGGTCCTGGTAACCTCTCACATGCCAGGTCTCTGAGACTATCTAGAGGTTCCCCCTGTTACCCGACACTGCTGCATATTTTAGTTCCTCTTATCTCCTCATACCTGATCCTTCTCCTCCTTTTCTCCTCCTTCCTCTGCTCTCCCACCCAGGTTCCTTCCCCCTCTGCCTCCCATGATTATTTTGTTCCCCTTCTAAGTGGATTTCATTAAGCTTCCTATGGTCTGTGAGTTGTATCATGGGTATTCTGAACTTTTTCACTAATATCCACTTATCAGTGAGTACATACCATGTATGTCCTTTTGGGTCTGGATTACCTCACTCAGGATGATATTTTCTAGTTCCATCCATTTGTCTGCAAAGTTCATGATGCCCTTGATTTTAGTAGCTGAGTAGTATTACATTGTGTAAATGAATCACATCACCTGTATCCATTCGTCCGTGGAGGGACATCCGGGTTGTTTCCAGCTCCTGGCTATTACAAATAAGGCAACTATGAACATAGTGGAGCACGTGACTTTGTGGTATGGTGGAGCATCTTTTGGGTATATGCCTAGGAGTGGTATAGCTGGGTCTTCAGGTAGAGCTATTTCCAATTTTCTGAGGAACTTAGACGGCAGCCTACAGATTGGCAAATGATCTTCACTAACCCTACATCCAATAGAGGGCTACTATCTAAAGTATACAAAGAAATCAAGAAGTTAGAGTCCAGAAAACCAAATAACCCAATTTAAAAATGGAGTACAGAGCTAAACAGAGAATTCTCAACAGAGGGATCTTGAACAGCCAAGAAGAAACCAGGTCAAAAGAACCCTGTGATTCCACTTTACACCAGTCAGAATGGCTAAGATTAAAAACTCAAGCAATAGAACATGCTGGCGAGGATGTGCAGAAAGAGAAACACTCCTCCATTGCTGGTTTGCATTGATTGCAAACTGGTACAACCACTGAGTCTTGAGAATTATTTTGAAAAACATTCACATTCCTGAAACACAACCCCTGATTATCTGATCTGAAGAGCATATTTTAATATCATGGACAATTTTAAACTGAGTATAACTTCATTGGTGAGGCCCTAACTCATATCTAATAAGCACTTAGACACAGAAGTTTATTTAGGATATAAAATATCACATGTATAATTCAATTAACTTGGTTTTCCATTAAAGTCACCTGAAACATTTATTATTTCACATTTTACAATTGGCAAATTCTTCCAGTTCTTATGAGCAACCACTTCAAAATACAACAAATGTCACTGGCCATTAAAGCAAAGTTCCTCCAGGGGAACTCACCATCAGCAATGGTGACTCACCATGCTCTTGTTAATAGGTTCTAAGCAAGTAAGCGCCATTGATATTAACAAATCACCTCAGATCATGATGTTGGCAGGGTCATGGTGACAGCATTAGCAGCGTAATGATACCTTTTAGTCTATGTCGAACAGTCATGCATGCCTCATTACTGCCTCCCATGAATTACTCATTCAAAGAGGATGACATTTAATTCATATTTGTGTTTTAAACGAGTCACCAATAAAACAATATTCAAAGAGTTGTAATGGGAATACAAAGTCTATTATGAATGATAATGTTAACTCTCCACTTGGCTTCTTTTTAATACAGCACAATTTTGACCTGAAAACGGACTTTGCCTTGACTGTGGTACACTGGAATTGCCAAGAGGGTTCTGTCCTTTAGAGTTCAGAGTTCCTTATTACCTGGAGAAAGATGACCGAACTACAGAATAATACGATGATATATTTGAAAAGAAAGGCTGGTACATTTGATTTAATCAAAATATTATAAAATGACATCAGCTCATTCAGATAAGAAAAATGACATATTTGAAATTGGACATCAAACAAAAATTATACAAGGAAATTCCACCACTATAACTATGTGATTCTTCTTAAAATATCCACTCCTTCATCAAATGTATATTGGCTCACCAAATATTTATTAAACTGTACTGTCATGTTCTAGGCACTGTACTGGATACCAGGAATAAAAAGACAAGGTCTCACAGCATAAACTGAGCCAGTCATCCAGGACTATGATGGACTGCCGTCTCTGAAACTGTAATACACCTTTTCCTTTCTTATGTTGTTTCTGTCAAATAATTCACCTCAGTAATCAGAAATTAACTAATATACAAGGTATGAGGACTGTCTTCAAAACTATTGATAACAATCTCATATTTAAGGGAAGAAAAGTAAGGTGTCTATGTTTGAAATTTTATCTTAACACATACTGCTAATGTTACTTTAGAAGAGAAATAAAAGACAATTAATGTTTCATGACTCTAATGATAGATAACATTCAACTGATAAACAAAATAACGAAAATACAGTTTTGATAACCAAACCCCATCTCCTCAAGCAATCAGCCTCTCTTTGTCTTAAAGAATTGACAAGACATAAGTTCATCTATCTCACCTGAAGCTCAGGTGTATCAATGTATTATTGATCTCACAGGGTGAGAGTAAGACCACTATGACAATTTTTAGACCAAATTTCCAGCAAGCTTTATTAAATACTGGCCAGGACAATGGACACTGGCCAGATCCATACTCAGGACTCCCAGAAAATAGCCACGAATTATGTTTGTCCAGTGCTTATATAGGCAAGCCACACTAAGCCAAATACTTCCTGCCTTTGTCCAATCAGGGGCAACCATACATCCTGATATACTTCCTGTCTACATGTCCAATCAGGGGCAAGCATACATACTGATGTACTTCCTGCTTACATATCTCCTACCTACTAATGATCAAGCACATGCTGTGCAGTTGGGGCATCTAACCTTGTTTACAGAAGTGAAAGCACATGGTTTCTTATCTTCACAAACAGGCCCCAGCATTCAAAGAGGTTATGTGTCCCCAAGCAAGTGGGGTTTGCAGGTTTATCTGTCCGTAGGCTGAGATAACTACCTGACTCCATTTTGAAGGCAGACATCATTATGCTGTATTGTTAGAAAAAGAAAATTCCATTTACTGTAAGAGTTGAGTTGTTGTTTTTAAGTCTGTATTCTAGAGCCTGATTTGTCCCAACCCACTATATTGAATTACTTTTAAGAACACCCTTACCCAATATGACAATGGCCAGGACCTGGGAAGTAGGCTTCAGGCAGGAATCTGACATTAAGCTAGAACAAAGAAGTAATTTCAGGCAGGAATCTAAATTTTAGGCTAGAACACGGAAGTAGGCTTCAGACATGAAAATGACTTTGGGCTGGGACAGGAAAGTTGGCTCAGATATTTTGGTCATCCTGATAAGCCCTTAGAAACAGTGACTAAGGGAGTGTTCACGTAACTGGGTTTAATGCCTTGCTTGTTCTTTGACTATTAGCATCTAATGTATTGCTAGACCCTCAACCTAGATCTGACCTTAAAACATGCATGTAATTAATATGGTATAAAAGCAAAAAGGAGGAGGGGGGATAGGATACAGGGTTCTAGGAAGGGGAAATGGGGTAAAGGGGCTGACACCTGAAATGTAAATAAATAAATTATCCAATAAAAAAAATTATAAGGAAAGGCAACATGTATGAGAAGCTAATACTTTTCATTTAGTTTACCTCATATAAGATTTTATTTTTGATCAATTATATGATCCATTTTGGAGAAAATACCATGAGGTGCTGAGAAAAAGGTATATCTTTTGTTTTAGGATGAAAATGTTCTATAGATATCTGTAAATCCATTTGGTTCATAACTTCTGTTAGTTTCACTGTATTTCTGTTTAGTTTCTGTTTCCATGATCTGTCCATTGCTGAGAGTGGGGTGTTGAAGTCTCCCACTATTATTGTGTGAGGTGCAATGTATGCTTTGAGCTTTAGTAAGGTTTCTTTTATGAAAGTGGGTGCTCTTGCATTTGGGGTATAGATGTTCAGTATTGAGAGTTCATGTTCACTTTTCCTTTGACGAGTATGAAATGTCCTTCCTTATCCTTTTTGATAGCTTTAAGTTGAAAGTTAATTTTATTCAATATTAGAATGGCTACTTCAGCTTGTTTCTTGGGGCCATTTGCTTGAAAAAATGTTTTCCAGCTTTTTACTCTAAGGTAGTGTCTATCCTTTTCTCTGAGGTGGGTTTCCTGTATGCAGCAAAATGCTGGATCCTGTTTAAGTATCCAGTTTTTTAGTCTATGTCTTTTTATTGGGGAATTGAGTCTAGAAATCAATCCAATATTGGAAATAACAGTCTACACTTGGAAAGCTGGATCTGCACATTTTCAGAGATATATTTGGAAGTTAGCTGTAGTTCACTATGATGTTATGTTAGCAAGAGATAATGTTGGAACAGGATCTGGATTTTAAACAAGGGTTAGTGCATGTTTTAAGGCCCTTTTAATTGTCAAGCTAAAAACTGGTTTTGTCTCTTCTACAGTATTTATTGTAACTTGCATTGAAAGTATAATTTTTCATTGTGTTAGTGTGTTGAAACCTGGCATGTCTGTGATGGGGGTCTATCAACGAGCTTTTGTCTAACTGCCCTAAGTATTAGAAAACTTTGATTCACTGAAAGAAAGCTTGAAAGTGCTGGAAGAAGTGAGTTGGGCTTTAAGCAGAAGCAAGAGAGTAGCAGGCTTGATTATTGCTGGGATAACAGCTTTAATTTCATTAATTGCTAGGACCACTGCTTCTGCAATAGCATTGACACAAAGAGTTAAGACAACTATTTTAGTTAACCATCTAGCAAAAAATGTTACTAATGTATTGAGTATACAAAAGGATTTATATAGGTATCTGGAACAATGGATGATGCTCTATAACCCATTCAAATTATCTGAAGGAGGTTCAGGGTTCATGAGTTAGGAGCCATCTCAAGTGTCATGACAAGTATCATTGGAGTAGTGCTACTTTTAAAATTCACAATGATTGTCATTATAATTAGAAAAAAGTTTAAAGACACTTGTAGGGTATTTGACATAATCCTAACAACTCTCTGGGTGTGTTAACTTCAAATAGTGAGATTATGAATTTAAAAAATGCTGCTCTGAACAATACCAACCAACCAGAGCTCCCAGAGTTTAAACCACCAGCCTGGGAGCACATAGGGAGGGACCCATGGCTCCAGCTGTATATGTAGGGGAGGATGCATTGTCGGGCATAGGTGGGAGAGGAGATCCTTGGTACCATAAAGCCTGGATGCCAAGTGTGGGGGAATTTGAGGGTAGGGAGGTGGGGGTGGGGGGTAAGTGAGGGCACATCCTCATAGAAGCAGGAGGAGGGAGTACAGGACAGGGAGATCCTGGGCAGTGGGGGAGAAATGGGGTAAGGGGATAACATCTGAAATGTAAATAAAATATCCAATTTTTAAAAAAATTTAAAAACGCTGCTCTGTTGACCTTTGATGCTTCAGATAATGCCAATAAAATTATCCATGGCCTGAGGTCAGTATTTCCATTCTGGTCAAACTTCAGGAATAGCATATATAGCTTGATCCGGCTAGCCCTTCTTATCCTGGAAATACTTTTATTCCTGCCCATCATGTTAAAGCTTGTCTCTAACTACATCAACAGGCTGGCAGCCAAAGTACATGACTTGAAACTGATAATGGACTCCCAGACAGAGTTATTAATTTAAAAGGCTGGCAAGCCAAGGATGGGTAAGATTCTTCACAGAGCCTTACCAACCTAAGACAGAAGTTCATTGCTTATCATAATGCATATTCCACGATGGGTAAGGAAGACTTTCTTATCAGAACAACCTAAGACAGGCTTAGTCTGGTTTGTGCAATAAAAAGGGGAAGATGTGGAGAGCTTTTGGGGCTGCCTGGCAGGAATCTGTCATTGGCCAAGGACAAGGAAATGGACTGCAGGCAGGAATCTGACATGGGCTGGAATAAAGAAGTCATTTCAGGCAAAAATCTAAATCCTAGGCTAGAATAAAGAAGACATTTCAGGCAAAAATCTATACATTAGGCTAGAACAAAAAAAATATTATAGGCAGAAATCTAAATATTAAACTAGAACAAAGAAATAGGCTTCAGGCATGAAAATGATTTTGTGCTAGGACAGGGAAGTAGGCTCATATATTTTGATCATCCTGATAAGCTCTTAGAAATAGTGATCACAGGAGTGATCACAGGACTCTGTTTATTGTTGTGCATGTTCTTTGATTATCTGGGTTTATTGTCTTGCTTGTTCATTGACTATTTGCATCTATTGTATTGATAGTACCTCAATCTAGAACTGACCTTAACACTTCCATGTAATTTAAACAGTATAAAGGCAAAAAAGGAGGAGGAGGGATGAGATAGGGGATTAATGGATGAGGGAATGTGGAAGGGGGTGGCATCTAAAATGTAAATAAATAAAATAGCAAATAAAAAAGTGGAAGAAAGATTTTATTTTTGAATATTAACATTTTCATGATTTGGGGATACAAAGAAAGCAACACTATTTAATGTCCTGCTAATTCATTTAAAGTTTATAATATGCTATTTACATACTCTATAAATAGAACTTTGAATGTTTATGATTTTATAAATGTCTATACATGCTCAAATACATATCAGTAATATTTAGTTAAGGCAAATGGATACATATATGTTATATGTAATGTTTGAATGTTACATGTGTATAAACATGGAATTGCCTTTACATTAGTGGTTTAAGGTATGTTCATAACATATTGTCAATGTGTAAAATAACCATTTTTTTCATTGAAAAAAAAAGCTTATAACTTCAAAGTTTGTTGTAATAGTGAACCTGAAACCACGTTGTGAGCTTTCAAACTTCACATAGCTCTGAGACAATGAGAATTAAAAAGACAAATGATATCTCAGTATTCCTTAAGCAGAATTTAGGAATTATAATAAAGATGGTTTTGATAGTTTCTTTGAGGGAAAAAAAAAAGAAAGAAAAAATTTACAAAAAAAAAAAAAAAAGAACACCCTTGCCCTTCCCAACCACCCTCCCTAATCACATGGTGACTACATTGGTATTTCCTGGGATTTTTCTACACTCCTTATCACTCCGTTGTCTATCTTCTATAAACCTGTTTTGCAACTACCTGTGATTTTATTCTTTAAAAGGGACCCAAGAAATGGACTCAGGCTGCTCTGTTTAACTAGATGTAGGAGGCAGTTGCTGGCCAGCTCTTGGGTGCACCTCAATAAAAATCAAGCTGACTGGCCCCACCCCAGCACTCAGGAGAGCAAACCCTGCAACCACTCCTGGATAACACAGTAAAGCTGGCTCTGGGGGTGATGGGGGGCAGGTGAGCTGGCCCTAGGAGCAAGAGAGAGAGGGGGAGGGAGGGAAGGAGAGAGAGAGACAGAGAGACAGAGAGACAGAGTCAGAGACAGAGAACTAGCCCTGCTCCTCATGTGCTTGACAGTCTTGTGGGTAAAGAAAAGAGGATCTCTCCACCCCTTGCTTAGGGCAAGCAGGAGAGCTGGCCCTGAGGTCATGAGAGAGGGATAGCTGGCCATGTCCCTCACTGGCTGCAACACTCAGGAGAGTGGGCTCTGCACCTCACCTGGGCAGCACAGTAGAACTGACCCTGGTAGCTAAGACCAGGATCTGATCAGGAGAGCTGGCCCTGCCCCTTGTCTGCTGTGCATTGGTGTGGGTTAGGGAGAGATGCCCCCTCACCCTTCACCTTTTAGCCCTCACCCCTCACCCCTCACCCCTCACCCCTCACCCCTCACCCCTCACCCCTCACCCCTCACCCCTCACCCCTCACCCTCTGCAACAGGCAGGAAAGCTATCTCTGGATCTGTCAGAACAGGAAAGCTAGCCCAGCTTCTCATCAGCTGCAGAACTTAGGAGAAGGGCTCTGCACCTTGCATGGGCAGAGCAAATAAAGCTGGCTCTGATGGCATGGCCACGGGTGAGTCTGCCCTGAGGGCATGAGAACTGGAGAGCTGGTCCTGCCCCTTGCTAGCTGTGGCATAGGGTGAACTAGTCAGGGCAGTGCTAGAGGGCTCACCCTAGTGGTGTGAATGCAGGAGACTTGGTGGTCTGACCTTGGCGGTCTTACCAGAGACTTGGTGAGCTACCTCACAGGCCCAGATCCAGGGCTTTGAGTTGGCCCACCCCATCTGTGAACTGCTGGAGCTCACAAAGAGTCTAGTCCTACCAATGCAAAGCTGCAGGATCTCCATGACAACAATAGAACATCCAAGAGGAATCCCAGTGAAGACCTGGTATTTATAGTAGAGAAGTCAGAGGCCTCAACCTAGACCAATGACCAACTGTAAAGAATATTTGCAAGTTAAAGTTGTGTGGATAAAAGGGTATACTGTGGAACACACTACAGCTTACACAGTGAGATAAATTTTTGATTTGGCTCGTTAGTTGGGTGTGTGTGCGTGTGTGTGGCAGATTGCAAGGACAAAGGATGATTGTGAAGGAATAGGGTGATGAACGGGATTTGGGGTGCATGGTGTGAAATTCACAAAGAATCAATAGTTACAAAAAGTCAATCTTGCTTCAAATTTGACGCAAAATTGTGGTAGCAGTCACCCAGTAGGATTAACAGGGCAGCCGGGACTTACAGGTTAGAGGCATTTTTGTTTGATAGGTCTCTTAAGCACAGTCATTAAAACTCAAAATATAACTTTAGCCCTCACAGTACAGAGACTGATGAGGAGTTAATGCGTGTGTGTGTGTGTGTGTGTGTGTGTGTGTGTGTGTGTGTGTGCCTGTGTGTGCCTGTGTGTGTGTCTGTGTGTGCACGCGCGCACGCGTGCGTGCGTGCGTGCATGCGTGAATAGAATAGGGTGCCTTAATTAAACATTTCCTTCAAATTATCTCTGACCCTTTCTCCTCTAATATCCACTCAGTTGAAACTTGGAAGGTGAGAGACAATGATAACACAACCCAGGCAGCCTCGTCTCTTCTTTCATTCCATGGTGGGGTTTAGAGGACGGTGTTCTTGCTGACCCTAATCACCTATGGTATTGGTCCTGATGGATAAAGTGGGGGAAGAAGTCATCCACATAGCCAAGCCAACTCATCAGACTTGTCAAAACCCTGTTGAGCGCTCAATTTGATCAAAACACATAAGTAAACACTTAGAAAACAATTGGCCAGAAGCCATTCTGTAATAAGCATTTGTGATTCTGCAAATAAGTTCCTCTTTGCCAGATTCAGGGCTCTCAGGGGATCAAGGCTTTTATGGACTAAATGTTTATATCTCCTTCGCCAAATTTGTTTGTTGAAATTATAACTTCAAGAGAAATTACTTTAGATGGAAGGGAGGATTTTAGCAACATTAGGTCATAAAAGTAGAACACTCTTGAAAATAGAATTAATCCCCTTAAAGGGAGACCCCAGAGTCTAGCTGTGAGTGTACAAAATGGTGGTCTGCACCATGAAGTGGTGTTGCTGTGGTCACACGTACTGGCAGCCTTCCCTCAGTCTCACAAACATCAAAGGGCTGAGGAATCAATTTCTGTTCTTCAAAAGCCACCTTGTCTGTCGGCACTTTATTACAGAAGCCCAAACTAAGAAGGGACCCAGTGTTCCATTGTCTCTACTGTCTGGTGCCTGTGAATTTTCTCCTCATGAGAAAGTTCAGAATTAGGCTGTAACTAACTGAATAAAAGGTTCCTGGAGGGATGATACTGAACTCAAATATTGCCTTCTGCTGTCTTCATTTTATGTCTTTGCACAGATCATACAAACAAAATAAAGGACACTCCAGCATAAAATGACTTCTGTTTCCAATGCTGTGCTGTTTCACGGAGAAGCCTGAGCTGTTATGTTCTCCCCCACATAGTGAGAGCTGCTTAACATCAACCGGGTCTGAGCTCCCAGGAGCAGACTTCACGGCTTCTGAAAATTGAGTGCAATAAGAAACCAGAATAGGTGACCACCTACCTCTTCACTACCCCTGAATCAGTTATATTATAGCTGTGGCCATGCTGTGATGGGAGACAAAATGAATGAGATGGTGACCAGAATACGGACAACGTAGAAAATAGTAAGCATCTACTCTAACTGAAGTAGAATTTCAAAGTTCTCGCGCTTCATCGCAAATACAATGGGATCAAAGTATCTAACGCACCCTCTTACTTTTAGTGCTAGCCTCATGTCAAGACCTGGGAAGCTTTTCAGAACACCGTCAGTTTCATAAATATTTGTCAGTTGGCTGACTTTCCTTTCTAGATTCCTTTCTAGATTCTAGTGTTGCAGAGGATGAAACATATATGTTTCTAGAAATCTTCATACATTTGAAAATTTCAACAGTCCACAAATGAAAATTCATAAGAGACTATGTTGAAAAATCTATCATAGAGAGAATCAAGCATCTCATGACCTAAAAAGAAACTACTTGAGTCCACTTCAGGTGTAGCTTCATTATCTTATGAAGTTTCCTACAACTTTTCTCTCTGTATCATGCTTAAAGTGAGTGGGAAAGTACTTAAATTACTGACACTCGACTGCCCACATGCTTAGAAAATGTATTTACTTGTTTAAATTTTTATTTGTCTTTCCAATAGGAATAGCTGCTGGCTGCCTGGATTCAGAATTGAATTCTTTTAATGCTATTTTAACTGCTATGTATATCTAAAAGGTGGGCTTATCTGGCGTTCCACTGGAGTTGAAATCTGTAACTCTATCTGGCACATGTGGACACCTAGTTTTTCTTGCTATGCCTTAGATAACATCCACTCTATATATCATTTATAGCCCCTCAGATAAGAAACTGGGTTAACCCTGCTTCATTTTTTTTTCTTTCAAATGAGCTGTGCTTGAAGCATTGAGACAAGAAATCCATATTTTAGTTTATATTCTGCATAGCTTCTACTTGTTTCCATTATAAGTTCTATATTACAAATAAATCAATTCTAATTTTTCTCCAAGCCAAAACTGCTCAAGAAAAATTTCAGTGATAGCAAACATTGATCTAACGTAAAGACTGAAATAATTCGAAATTCATACAGCGTTTGGGGCGGTGGAACTCCTGTTCTGACACACTCCCTCAGCCACTCGGTGTTAGAAATAAAATAATTCTTCATAAACCAACCCAAATTCCTGCAAGAGTGTTACTGCTACCTCGTGCTTCCAAACCAAAGACTGCTTCCTTTAAACACAGTGAAATGCTTTATGTTATGTAATTTGCTGTGCATTCCAAATTCACCCATCTTTTCATTAATATTACTTATTTGGTGAGACCTACAGAATTATTTCATGTTCAATTAAACAATATAAGATTTTCCACATAGTTCATGATGCTTTCTTTATAGCTGAAAAAGTATGCTAACCATTATGTTTGGTCTTCAGTTTCTTTTAATCCTAATAACTTGTGTGTGTGTGTGTGTGTGTGTGTGTGTGTGTGTGTGTGTGTGTGTGTGTGTGTGTGTGTCAGAGACTGGGGCCACTACTTCAAGACCATTGAAGACCTGAGGGCTCAGATCTTTGCGAATATTGTGGATAATGCCCGCATCGTCCTGCAGATCGACAATGCCCGTCTTGCTGCTGATGGCTTTAGAGTCAAGAATGAGACAGAACTGGCCATGTGCCAGTCTGTGGAGAGTGACATCCACAGGATGTGATATCACAAGGCTGCAGCTGGAGAAAGAAATCAAAGTGCTCAAGGAAGAACTGCTGTTCATGAAGAAGAATCATGAGGAGGAAGTCCAAGGTCTGGAACCCCAGATCGCCAGTTCTGGGTTGACTGTGGAAGTGGATGCTCCCAAATCTCAGGACCTCAGCAAGATCATGGTGGACATCCGTGCCCAATATGAAGAGCTGGCTCAGAAGAACCCTGAGGAACTGGACAAGTACTGGTCTCAGCAGATTGAGGAGAGTACCACAGTAGTCACCACCAAGTCTGCCAAAATCAGAAACGCTGAGACCACACTCACAGAGCTGAGACGCACCCTCCAGAACTTGGAGATTGACATGGACTCCATGAAAAACCAGAACATCAACTTGGAGAACAGCCTCTGGGACATGGAGGCCCAATACAAGGTACAGATGGAGCAGCTCAATGGGGTCCTTCTGCACCTGGGGTCAGAACTGGCACAAGCTCAGGCAAAGGGGCAGCGCCAGACCCAGGAATATGAAGCCCTGTTGAATATCAAGGTCAAGCTTGGGTCAGAGATCACCACCCACCGTCGCTTGCTGGAAGACGGGGAAGATCTCAGTCTTAATGATGTCCTTGCCTCCAGCAACTCCATGCAAACTGTGCAAGGTCGTGGATGGCAAAGTGGTGTCCTAGGCCAATGACACCAGAGTTCTGAGGCACTGAGGCTGAGAAGGAGGGAACCCCTGGGGACTAAGGGACCAATAAAAGTTGAGAGTTCACTGGAAAAAAAAAGAAGATACAGCAGTTGGACCTACCAATCCTGTATACCTCTTCTGGTTACTGATGGTTAAAGACTTATATTCTAAAATGAGTTATGTTACTACATCCTCAAAACAAAATGCTATTCCACCTATGACAAATAACTTGTTGTACACAAATCTTGGCAAATCTTGTGTGTTCACATCGGTTGACTCACTGTATAGATCAGGTTTAGAGCACTTTGCTTTCAGTTCACGCAGAAGCACACACTGATAGAGCTAACAAACACAGACAGAGGAGGAAACACCGACGTACTAATGAGTAATGAGTACAAAATGTGAACTACTGAGTGAGTCAGCAGTCCGCTCTGCCTAGGGCCTCTTACCTTACATCACTTCTTATGACATCACCTGAGGCCCAAAGACCAAGGTCATTAGCAAAGGAGAGAAACAGACTTGTTCTAACACCATTCAGGGTCCAGTCGCTGCATAACAATTAGTCATTTTTATTAGACAAAATTTAATATACGGAATTGTTAACTGCATACTAGATAGCTGAAAAGGTAAAGAGAGAATCTTAAGGTGTCACACTGATATCAGTTAGAGGAAGCTACTTCCTCCCCTAGAGTTAATAAAGCAAAAGAGGCTGAGACTATGAAATTTAAAAGGGTAGTAGTAGAATTTTGTGTTTTTAGAGTCCAGTCTTTGAATCAACGTGTGGAAGATTCATACCTGTGGTGACTCCGCAGGAATTAGGCAGGCCTACCCTACCTGTACTAGAGAAACTCAAAGTGATTTCATTGCATCACTGGATCAAGTGCAATTCCTAGGGTAAAGAGAGTCAGTGATGCTCCTGACAAAACTAAAAAATTTACATTTACATGAGCCCAACCGAAAGAAGCTCAAAGCCAGCTGTGTGGTCTGGGCTGCACAACCACTGGCACACTGTAACTGAGAGGCGCTGAACAAGCAGAGGTGTGATTAGCATAGTTCAAGGCACATCACTGCAAAGCAGCTACCAAAATAAGATGAGAGATGGAGAAGAAAGACAATGGTCCAGTGATGGAGCCATAATGGTGTATTCCAACGGAGAGGGAGAGATGCTAAAAGTTTAGATATATGAAGTTGAACTGAATCAATGACACTAGTGTTTATTGTGTAGTTACAACGTCTCAGACATGGTTTTAGGCACATTAAGTCCATTAGTTCCTTTCATTCAACCCTCACAAATACTATATGAAGTAGGTATTATTATTCCCAGTTTATAAGGAAGAAAATTGAGATTCTAGAAATGGATTGATCGAATTACATACTTAATTAGGAAACCAGAACTGGACTGCAGGTCTATCTGTCTCAAAGCTGTAAGTTCTCAGACATTATAATATACACACACTTGCAATACAAGCAGGTAAAAATGAGGGGAAAAGACATTCCAGAGAGAGAAAAGCACAACCAAAGGTGTGAAGGTAAGAAACATCATAGCAAGGAGAAGAAGCCATGAGCAGCTCTGCCTGGCTTAAGTTTAAAATAAAAGGTATACAAAATGGGCAGTTTGGGGGGATTAACCAATTGACCCAATCAGAAACAAGACAAGGAAGACTTTCAAAAACAGGTTTTAATGAATCGACTTTGTAGCATGGGGAATGGTAAGTCATTGAATCTTTACACAGCCAAATACTGTGGTGAGCCTTTTATGTATGTATATTAATTACATAATATGTATTACATACATATAATATTGCACATAATACACATAGACTGGTGATGAAAGTCTTCATCCATAGAGGGAATAAAGTCTTCACTCTTCTTTTCTTGAAATTGCACAGAGCCAATATACTAGATGTTAGAAAAAAATATCCTTCTACTTTGAAAGTAATAAAGCATTGACTTTCAGCCAGCAGAGATCCAAGGAAGATTGGAAGAGAATGTTCCAAATCTATTTGTAATAATTAATACAAGAATTTCACCTAATTGAACTTAAAAGTGAAAAGACACAAGCATCAACCAGAAATATAGTATTCTCGGCATGTTTCCTGAATTCCACCTTTAAATAAATTTAGAATGGTATCTTAGGCACTAAATCTCATCTATTATTTCAACAACTATTCTAAGCTTACTGCAAATTATTAGATATTTGTATTTTGTATACATCACAGCATATCTATATTTGTAGTAAATCAAGCAAATAAACTAACAGAATACTGTATATTTATAATAGTTAACTGGTTGTTTTAAATAGCTAAATAGAAATTATATTTATTAATCAAAACGATAACACTATTTTTCAGTTAATAGTTAACATGACTTCTTCTTAAGCATTCAAAAAGAAAATACTGGTTTCCGTGCAGTGCACAATCTTATTTTTTTTCACCCCTAACAGAATCTCTAACTTCTAATCACAGTAAAAAGAGAGACATGTGTCCCACTCTATTTTAAGAATATACAGACTAAAGGATGCTATGTGGTTTGAATGAGAATGGCTCCCATAGACTCATATGTTTAAATACGTGGTCTCCGGTTGGGGAACTGTTTGGGAAGGATTAGGAGATCCTTGTGGAGTAGATGTGTCACTGGGGGTGGGCTTTGAGTTTTCAAAAGCCCATGTTGTTTCCCAGTGTCTCTTTCTCTCTTAACCCCATGTTTTTGGATCAGATATAATCTCTCAAGTACTGCTCTCGTAGCATGGCTGAAAACCTGCTGCCATGCTCCGAGTCACGATGGAGATAAGCTCTAACTCTCTAGAACTCTAAGCGAGCCCCCAATAAATTCTTTTTGTACAAGCTCTCTTGGCCATGTATCTTATCACAGCAGTAGAAAAGAAACTAAGACAGATGCCTCGTCAATAATCCTGATAGGCTTAGGCATGTTAGCAAAAACACAAGCAAGCTCTGCCAAAATTATCAGTTTGGTAATGGTCCTGTGGTCTAGGCCTAAAGCAGTCAGCTACAGCCCATAATAATCTCATGTCGTGGTACCCAGCTCCATCCACGAAGAGCACTACTCTTGGCTTTTGTTTGAGTCAATACCATAGAAGCAAAATGTAAACCTGAGAGCATGCTCGTATACTCGGTGATATCATTGAGTGTTCAAATCAATCCTTGATTAAACTAAGCCACAACAAAATAAGCATGACGTCCAGTGTGCAGGTTAATACTGATTAAGTCCTACTTCTGCATGTTTACCTAAAAGAATTGAAATCATGATCTCCAAGAGATCACAAACACTTCGTGGTAAGCAGCACAAGTTCTTAATTAGTGACTAATGTGGCAGGAGCTAGCACACTGTGGGCATTGTGGGTGGTGCCACGCTGCAGCAGGTGATCCTGGGGTGTATTTCACTAAGCAACATGACTTGGGAAAGATGAGTGAGATGTGTGAAGCACTCATGTAACTAAATGCTATTCAGACTATATTCAAAAGAAGACAGTCCTGCCACTGCGCTAAATGTAATGGTTAATCTTCACCAGCAACTTGACTGCACTTAAAAACACATAGTAAGTAGGCTTGGGGCAGAAGCACTGACACAGAGGACAAGATCATGTGTTGCCCTTGCAGAGGACCACAGTTGCATTCCTAGAATCCATTCCATTCCAGTCCAAGTTACCTTTAACTTCACATCAAAGGGATCAAATGACTATTTGGGACCTTGTCGGGCTTTGTAGCATTTGCTCGTTTTAATGTTGTTATGACTAAAAGTTTCTTGAACATTTTAAGAGATTTCTTTAATTGTATGTATATGTGGAGAATTTTCTTCCATAATAAAAATATCAATGCCTTAAAACGCTAGAGGAAAAAACCACATAGAAAGCCTGCCTCGGCACACATCACACATCAGTGAAGGTGTTCTTGGAGTTTAACTGGGAAAGATCGTCTGTGGCAGATGATCCTGAGATGTACAAGTAAGCAGGCTAAGCGAGCCAGGAGGAGCAAGCCAATAAGCAGCTTCTCTGTGGCTTCTGCTTCAGTTCCTGCCTCCAAGCTCCTGCCCTAAGTTCCTGCTCTGACTTCCCTAGATGATGGGCTATAAGCTGTAAGCCGAAATAAACCCTTTTCTTCCCAAGTTGCTTTTGGCAATAGTTTTTTTTTTTAACACAGTAATAGAAATTTTAAGACAGCTGTAGTGGTTTGAGTAAGACTCACTCCCATAGGCTCATATATTTGAATGCTTAGTCATCAGAGAGTGGCACTCAAGTGAGAGGGATTGGGAGGTGTGATGTTGTTGGAATAGGTATGGCCTTGTTGAAGGAGGTGTGTCATTGTTGGTGGGCTTTGATGGTTTCAAAAACCCAAGCCAGGCCATTTGTCTCTTCTCTTCCTGCTGCCTGATATATAGAGCTCTCAGCTACTCCTCCAGTACCAAATCTGCCAGTATGCCACTGTTCTCCCTGCCGTGATAATGGACTCAACCTCTGAAACTGTAACCAAGCACCAATTAAATGCTTTTTTTTTTTTTTATAAAAGTTGTCATGGTTTCTTCACATCAATGGAACACTGACTAAGACAACAGTATATTTACAGTATATAAGGTATTGTACTAATGCAAATAGATGTTGTAAGAAGGAGCTATATAATGCCAAGTGCCATAAGATACATTTTCTAAAATCTTATGACTAACAGCAATGCCCCATTCATGCCTACTTTAAAAGGATCAGCAGGATTGCCTTAACTATAAATAATGTAAGCTGAGCTTAATTCTGTTATTCCCTAGTCTAATAAGCATAAATTTTAACATTTTATTTATACTAAAAAACAGACTTTTCATGTTAAAGAAAACTTAAAAGACAAGATAACACTAAGATGCAGACAGGCTAGTATGTTTTGTCAACCTAAGCATGCACTTGCCTTTATAGCATGAAGTACTGTTTTAAAGCCAGTACCTGTGACCCTCTCGTGCTCCAAGGTGTGACCTGAAGGTCATCACAGAGGTGGAAACAAGATGGGACTTCCTTCAATCTCACTCCAAACTTCAGGCACTCTGTCTTTACTGATTTAGGAGATAGTGATGGATCAAGTATCCCTGGAAACTTGAATACGGAATAATGAATCTTATTGCTGAAAAATAGTCTGAAAGCTTCCCTCCTAGAGAAAAATGAATATGTTTTTATTCCATAGTTTCACTTCTGAAAATTCTCTGTCTTCTTCATTAGTCATCTCTTCTCGTCTACTATAGCTTACCCCTCAGATTAAAGACAGGGATCGATTTCTTAACCACCTACTGCAATGAACCAATTATCCCTTTTTGTTTTAAACTAGCCTCTCTCAAGGATGGATGCTTTCAGTTCATTCCAGAACACAACAGATGCAATAGCACTCTTCTGGTTTCATGATGTTTTTATTCTTTGAAAATGTCATGCTCATCCAATTCCTCCCATATTATCTACCTCCCTTCCTACCCAACTTCATATTTTGTCCCCACCTACCTTCCAATGAAGTCAATTTGTGTTGGCTGAGTACTCCTGGGCATGAGGCTTGCCCTAGAGTAAGATCAATATACTAGGTGTTGAATTATTAAACAAAACAAACAAACAAAAAATCTAAGCTTGCCTTTCCTGGCAGCAACAAAATACCAACAACTCCTCAACAAGGGGATGGACTAACTTTTGACCTGCCCTCCTCCATGCTGGGATTCTGTTTGGCTTTGGCTTGTAATAAGTCTTATGCATCCCATGAGTTTCTGTGTGCATTTGCCCTATTGTGTCTGACAAGTCCTGTTTCTGTGAGGTCATTCACCACTTATGGCTCTTACGTCTTTTCATCCCATCTTCTGCATAGATCTGAGCCTTGAGCGGAGGGAGGATGTGATATAGACATCCAATTATGGCTGGGAATTTCAAAGCGACTTATTCTCTGAACATTGACCGGTTGTGGGTCTCTGTGTTAGACAGCAACACTTTACCCCTGAGTGTTTCAGCACAATCTCAAGGCTGAGGTCCAGAAGGAGACTTCACACCCACTCAGCTACAGGTGACCTACTTATTACTCTTCCGGCTGATGTGTGGCTTTATTTCATAGACCTCTACCATCTTGTTAAACCTCTGGGGTTTCGCAAAGGAAAGAAATTATTAATTTTTCTTTAAAGAATCTAAAAGCATAATACATATATAAAATTTTTTAAATAGAGCCCACGAAGAAGTCTATTGATACTTTTCAGTCTTCCCATCCATTCAGTCAAGAAAGATGGAGTGTAGTGCAAAAAATGTCAGAAATGGAGGTGACCAAGTCCTTGATTCACAGGGAAACTTTTCACTCAGCCAAATCTGTACTTTAAATAAGAGTTATTAAGGATTTGTCCTTGACCTAAAACTAATAAATCTTTTTATTTATAAAAATTAATTTTATTTCAACAGAGTTTGATATCTTAGTCATTACTTGAAAACTACATATGACTATACTTTGGGAATGAGCCAGGATATAAAGATCCTAAAATTTAGGTCATATTTATAATCAGTTATTAATATGCACATAAGAAAGATCTCTGTACATCTTAAGCTTTATCAAAAAAATTTCTGAAAGTATATCAAAGAGATTCTCTATGACATTGTATAGGAAGTGAATTAACTTCATTTACGTGGGGAGCCATTAAGAGCGAGAATGAGTAGGCCATGGAGATTAAGAGCAATTAAAAACACTTATGCCTTTTTAATCTGTACAAAGCAAAGCAGAACATTTTATCATCATAAAGCAAATAGTCTTCAAAACAATTAAATTGTCCACATAAGAATTAGATAACATATTTTAAATCAAAGACAAATAATTCCTTAGAGCTACTGTGTGTAGCTTTATCACTTCCAAAAAAAAAAAATGTGTTTTTCATATCAATCATTGGAACTAGAGAACAATTCTTTCCCTGGGAGAGGAATCTCCATCTTCAACTTTCAACTCCCAGAGACATCTGACGTCAAGATGACACAGAAAGGATAAGACAGAGAATAATCTCTGGCTTCCCCTCCATCACACACAACATTGCTCAAGGCATTGGACAGAGATGTGTTTGCATCTGCTATTGATGTAAATACATGCCTGTGTGTGTGCATACCCAGACTCTGCTAACAGGTTACATGTAATGCATCCAAGAAACACTTAAGTCATGTCACAGCATGGCATTTTGAGGAGCTTTGTTACATGAAACTATAAATTCACATAGCTAAACTTAATCCTGATGGTGTGTGTGTGTGTGTGATTCTTCCAGGTATTATTTTTAAACTTCTCAAATTCTCTATTATACCAAAAACTCTTTCAAGAAATATACCTTACATCAAACCTATTTTACATACAGAAAATTTAATGAAATATCCTATGTGCAGTACACATACAAAACATGAGCTAAATTCAAGCTTAAATACACCTCAAATCTTTGAAAAATAAAACTGTTGTTTACAAAGTAGTCCACTGAGGCAATGCCCTGGTGTGAGCTAGCAAAGGCAAGCTAGTGCCAGAGTCGCACATAAACTCTGCTTCTGGGCAGCATAGCAATGAACTGTTGAGACTTAAGAGCTTTTCTTATGCATCTACTTTTCTCATTGCCTTGGTTTTAGACAGCTTTTGTTGTGATTAAATCTACCATGTTTGAATCCTAAATCAATGCACACCCAATGAGCCTGTCATTATACGTACTCAGCCAAGGCTACATTCTTAATAAAAAGGGCTGTGTGTGAATGAAGGATGCTATCAGCAAGTAGCCCCATGGCAGTACAAAGATACTGTGCTGGGCGCCTCAGGCTCCAGGCATTGATTTCCACAGTAAATAAAATCACCAATCACTCTACTAGCTCCTTCAAGTTCTCACTGATCTGAAAAGTAAGACATTCACAAGTCAAAGGTCTGACATCACCATCATCAGTTGTAGAAAACAAAGGGACTACCATGCCACCCATCAGATGGTACCATCCAGACATCTTCATTTCTCAGTGCCTTCCCGCAGCTTCACTCACAAGACAGTGCTTGCAAAGAGAAAATGCTACAGTACCTCAGAAATCTCATCATAATTCCAATTGTTTGTACACGTATGTGCATTTGTGAATGTGCCAGGGTTCGCGTGTATGAGTCACAGGACAACAAGAGTCTATTCTAGTCTTCCATCATGTGGGACAGAACAGAGATCAGTGGCTTTGGCAGCAAGTATCATTGGCCCCTGAGCAGAGCACAATTCTTTTACCTTCCTAGTAGGAAACCAGCAAAAATCTGGAACTCTCATGACCAGAGCAGAAAATATATGAAAGAATTCTTTTCTTATCCAGAAGCAGAGTGTGTGTCCAGAGAGTGGGGAGAGAAAAGATTCTCCAACTGCATTCAGATCCTATAATTAACAACTTTCCACCAGTTTGAAATTTTATTTAAAGATGAGCAGTGCGGCTTTGTTTCTGAACATAAAGCCATTCCTATTGTGCATTCCCTAATGAAAGTTTCTAAAATTATTCTTTTTGAAGATGTTTCAAAAATACATCAGATGTTTTCTATTTTTAATTTATTTCATCTTGAGGCAAATACTGTAGAATGAGTCCAGTCTAAAGGCCTTACATGAAACCACACTGTGGTCCTTACAGGACCCCCTAATCAATCCTTCTGCAAAGCCAACATAAACAAATGCCACTGTGCTATGTACATTGCCTCCTGGCCAAAATTATATCCAGAAGGCATAATATCATGCTAAGTTTAAAGCCATCCAAGGTCCTGTCCCAGAGTTCACCTGGAGCCCTGTGACGTGCAGTTCCACTTCCTCTGTACACAGAAGGCACAGCATCAACTTTATCTTCTTAAGATTGGTTAAGAGACACTGTGGAAGAAGTATAGCATTTAGGTCTGTCTCACCAAGCTCAGCATTTCAAAATAGACTAAGTACAGGGGAGAATGATAATTTCACCATTTGGGAGATGAGGACACATCAAAACATAATTTAAGGTTTCTACTGCACATTTACAGAGCTGACCTCAGTGCTACATTTCCCTCTGCTGTTCCTCATGGGAGTTAATTTACTAACAAAGACATCATTCTATGCAATCCCACAAAGGCTTTCTCCAAAAGAAAAGTGAAATGTAGGAAGAAGAGTGCCTATTGACTAATGTGACAGATGGCAGAGTGACATTTCAACCCCGCTGTGATTAATGTATGTGCAAATATCCATTTAATAGGAAAACTCTATTGCATCAAATGGAAATTCTGATCAAATCATAGTGTCATTGTGATGACTCTTCATTATTTTTTTTACAGCCCAGGAAACTGTTATCCTACTGGTATCTGAGCGATTCAGCCATGCCTAATGGTTATGAGATATGGATAGATACTCCTGAACAAAATATTTGCATTTGAACATGTCCTTTCTCGCTAAAAACAGCCTCTCTGAGCCCTTTATTGTATTACCTGAATGTGGAATGTATTACCTACCACAACAAGAATATATGTTTAATACGGTTAGCATAGCCAGGTTTCTTTGATTTGGAATTAGTGGTTGGAGAAAAGGTTCAGTTGGTAAAATACTGGCCATACAAGCATAAAGACTAGGGTTCAAATCCCCAACCCCCACATAAATGCTGGGTACACATGGCTTACCTATAATCCCAGCACTCAAGAAGCAGAAACATAGGGTTCCTATAGCCATCTGGTTGCACTGGCAAGCCAGATAAATGCTCATATGTTTGATGACTTGGTCCCTAGTTGGTGGGACTGTTTGCGAAGAATTAGAAAGTGTGGCCTTGTTGGGAGAGGTGTGTCACTGGCTTTGAGGTGCCATTCCCAGTGTGCTCTCCAACTCCTGCTTGTGAATCCAGACTCTCCTGCTGCTGTGCCTTCATTTGTCATCTTGAATTCTGACCCTCTCGAACAGTAAGCCAGATTAAACATTTTCTTTCAGAAGTTTCCTTGGTTGTGGTGTTTCCTCACAACAATAGAAAAGTAACAAAAAAATACTCACATGCATTAAACACTCATGAGCACACGCATGCGCGCACACGTACGCACACACACATGCTCATTCAAAACAAAATTGGAATTACAATGGAGCAGCCACATGCCAACCTGGGTATTCTGGAGCCCTCAGAATCTAAGTCAGTAGAAGGCTGAGAGAAGAAAACAATGGACCTGCTGACGTTGCCATCTCTCCGCTCCTCTTCTCAGCCTGCTGGCACATTTATGCTCCTTATAGTAAAACACTGTCACATTTAATTCTTCTTGGGTTGACTTGTTACCCACAAGTTTAGCTAACTAGGCATCGATATGATAGTTACTCTTGTGTTTTTATTTACTTTTCCAGAGGTCTCCAGCTTCACAGCCTTATTCAAGCCAAAGTCTCTCTTCGAACTTGCACAATACCTTGAACACAGCAGGAAAATTTCAGCCTTGGTCAGTCATCAAGAGCTGGTGTTGATGCCTTTTTCTCCTTTTGTTCAACGTGCCATCACCTTTATCTTGGTCATGGTAGCTTACGTTATGATCCATCTCATGCCCCACAGACAAGCCCACACGCTGTTTGCAGAGTGTCTCCTCAGTGTTTGTAAACACCAGGCATTAATCTCCTGGCTCTGTTCTCAGGCTTTCTGCAGCAGATTCAGCTAGCTGCTGTTCTGTTTATTACAACTGCAAGTAGGCCATGTTCAAATGCAAGCAAGGGGGACTGAAGAGCAACCCCTGGAGAACAGGTACAGTCAGATGAGCTCTTTAAATGGTCTGTCAGAGCCCTCCTCTGCCACCTCAGGAATACAGCCCAAGACCAAGTTCAGAAAATTCAGCAAGTGAACCTTGACTGAAAAGCAGATAGCGGGGAAAGAACTCTTTTGTTCTTCCAGCTGTCTCAAAACATCTTTTCAGTCTGTAAGCAGCATTTTTTTTCTTTCAGGATTGTCACTCTGGGCAACTTACCAAAGACTGGAAAGGCTTTCTTTTGGATCACTTAGCTACAAAGTGACCAGAAGCAAGTGTCTTTGTTTCCTTATGTAAGGTTCCCATATGTGTATAGGAAGCTATTCTTAGTAACTCAGAGAGGGTGGGGCTTACTGGCATTTCCCCTTCTTTGATGAAATGGTGATAGGTCCAGTCTTGTACTGTTCTTGTGTATTGGTATGAATATAAATTGACATATAAATTTCAGTGTATAAGTTACCCAAAGAACTACCATATAACCTATCACATGATTCTACCACACAATATGATCTAATACCCTGGTTCTCAGCCTTCCTGATACTGTGACTCTTTAACTCATTCAGTTCTTCATGTGACCCCCAACCGTAAAACTGTTTTGTTGCCACTTCATAACTGCAATTTTGCTACTGTTATAAATCATAATGTAACTTTCTGACATGCAGGATATCTGATATGAGACCTCCAAAGGGGTTGGGACCAACAGCTTGAAAATCATTGACTCTGATCCAAAGGCAATGAGATAAGCATGTTAAAGAGGTATCTGTGCATTGTTGATTATTGTGACACTGAGATACGGAAGCATCTCTGGTGTCTGTCAGCAGATGAGTAAATGAGTAGAATATTCACATGTAACAGAATGTTATTCAACCTGAAAGAAAAATGAACTGCCATTTGCAATGAAAGTGGAAAGAAACAGAACACATCAAGCTAAGCAAATTAAACTTTTTAAAAAGTCAGCCAGAAGTAGAATCAAAATTAATAGAATGAGAAAAGCATAGCAAGTGAAAGGTGAAAACTGGATGGTTGAATTTGATCAGTACATACTGTATACGTTTGTGGAAATACCATAATGGACTCCATTGATACATATAATAAATGCATCTCAATAAAAATAAAAGATCAAAACACCAACACAATCTCAAAGGCTGATATTGATCTTATTACATACTTTCCTACTATATCAATAGATCATCAATCCACTCAGCAACATGTATCAATCACCTCTGAAGGGCAAAAGGTGTCCTAAGCATGGGAACACAATCTGGCATGTGATTTCTAAAGACAACTACATGGTCCTGCGAAAGCATACAGAGGCATGTGTACCTCACGTACACAGCTTCATCAGAAAAGGCTTCCTAAAAGAATGAAAGTTCAAAACTAAAAGCCAGCGTACATCAGCAATCTAGAAGGTGGTGAAAAGCAGCACAGGGCAGAGAGCAGTAATAAGCTAGCAACAATTGAGTTTCTTTTTAAAGTGGGTAAAAATTGGTTAGAATTGCTAGAACAACAAGTTTATAGATGAGAGAGGAGAGAAGGGTACAGAAAATGACAACTAGATGTCAAGCATGAGCAGTTGATAGACAAAGTATACTGTAATGAGACAGAAACACATGTGCTTGAAACATCATAACATCTGCAGAAAACCTTTCTTCGATATGGCTTCTCTGGTACAGGTGAGTGAATTTTCAACGTGACCCTTTGGGAAGAATAGATCAATATTTCTGTAAAAGAACATGAACCTGGCAGTTCATAAGTGATAATTCTATAATATGTTATTGCTACATTTCCCAATGTCTTAATGTAAATACTCATTACTTTGTAGCATAAAAATATAAAGAATTTTAAGACATATATGCACATAATATAATAACTCAAATGAAACAAGACAAGGCAGGCTTTCAGCAAAATATAACAATTTTTGCATCTTTCTGGAACCAGTATAACACCTATTTATTCTTTAATAATAAAAGCATTTCATATTGGCAAAAAATATAAATGAGGTAACACCATCTGGGATTTGTGACTAACTCATCTGTCAACATGTGTCAAAGCAGTATTTTAAAGTTTAACATTGTCTCATATGTTCCTCCTGGTGTTAACTTTATCCACACTGAAGAAAGCTAGAAGACTGGTGCCCAGGGACCCACGTGGCTCTCAAATAGTGATGTGAAATTAAGACAGATTGATTCCTATAAAGAGCAAGAGTCTACATGGGTCATTTTGGGCCTCAATTGTTTGAGTTTCCATATATCAGTTAATTTCCTTTACCAAGAAATACACATTTGTGGTTTTGTTTATTCATTATTTTTTCTCTTCACCTCAGAAAACCTTGGGATAGATATAGACCTTCTGCTTCCCTCTGAAAAGGAGGGAAACAGCTTAGACTTACCTTATAACAGTCAGCATTTGAAAAATAGAACTGCTTCTTAGACCCCAACTTTGGGTGTCAGCATTGAGTAGTGGTGATAGCCACCATCTCAGCTCAGTCTTTTCTCATTTTCTTTTCTCATTTTCTCATTTTCTCAGCTCAGTCTCTCTGCTGGTTTTGCCTGCTCATCATCAGGCCATGCCTTCTTCCCAGAAGCACAACTTTGATGTGTGTGGATGAAGTCGGTGGCCATAGTGTTGAAGGAAATGATGGATTTGAGACTCAGTAGAAATTTTAATGCAACACAGAATGAGCACACAGAAGATAGATTGGTTTCCTATTATCGTTGCAACAAATGACTCCAACTACTAGTTTGTTCTTTTGTCATTCTATGGGGAAAAGCTATAAAATGGGTCAATTAGAGCTGTGCCACTGTGGAGATTTAGAGTGTTTCTCTGTGTGTTCTAGCTTCTAAGGTTCACTTACATTTCTTGGCTCATGAAGCAATCCTCTTTCCTCAAAGCTAGCAGCATTGCACAGCCCACTCTCTCTATCCACTCCTTAGTCCTCACAGGTCTTCTATGTCTGTCTTGTGCCCTTATGATTATAATGTCCTACCTAGATAACCCAGGATAATCAAGCCCTTAAACTTAATAAAAGCTTCAATGTCTCTCTAGCCATGTAAAACAATGTATCTACAGGCCCTAGGAATTGGGGGAGGCGATTATTCAGCCTATCACAGAAGATACAATGAACTTCAAAAGACTGAATGAAAAATTTAAATTGTGTTAACTCATTGGTTTCAGAGGTTTTTCTCTTACTGGATGATACTATTTTAAGAAATAGTATCGGCAAACATCCTTCCTGGCTGGATTATAGTGAAGATAACAACCATATCTTACTTAATTTTATTATCAACAAAACACATTATGGCTTCCAAATGATAAGTTAATAACACTCTAATAGTGTTTATAAATGATGATGAGGTATTAATGACAGCTAGGAATATCCTCAGGGAAGATCAAAAGTTTAGACTAGCAAAGAGGTTTTCCCACATTAAAACTTCAATCAGAACTCTTAACACCTAAGAAAACAGGCTCCTTTACATCTCATCTTCTTTACCTGAACAATTTATGTCAAAGGTGTTGCCAAGAAATGAAAAGACACAGAACGAATAGAGGATTTGCCAAGACAGAGGCAAAACCAATAGCTCACAGGAAAGGTCTAAGCACTCACGCTTGTAAAGTTAATTTTTTCCCCCTATTTCATGTACTCTGGGTCTGTGGAATTATTTTTCCAAGGTCAAGACAACCTCAATGCCCATGAATTTTACTTTCTGTAAACTTTCTATTGCAATTGTGATTTGATTATCTCCAAAATGTTTCTATGAGAAGAAAACCAAAAGATGCTTTAGGATCAGGCTCTCCCTGGACATCCATCACAGAAAGCCCCTTATTACTCTAATGACTGTGCACTGGGGAAAAAATTTAATGTGCTTTCAAGTTTTCCAATTTAGAAAAAGAACTAGAATTTAATGTGAATATGTTTTTTTAACATTTTCCATGCTTTAGGGGAATGGCTTTTGGGAGGAAAGGGTAATGAATGTTTTTAATCATACTAAAATAGTTTGCCTCAAATCTGTGACTTAACTTTTTGATGACAACAAAATACAAAAGATCAAACACACTAATCAACCAGGACTCCTCATCTCTCAGCATGGCGTCTTATTTTTTAAATACGTTTGAAACATAAAATTCATCCAGGGAAATGGGTAAAAATAAGCCTGCTTTGTTATTTGTCAGCCTTTTCTTCCTGTGTAGACCAGTGGGCAGCACCGTCACCCCTCTGAGCACCCTGACCTTACCCCTCCACACTGGTAATCAGCCCCGGTACACACATCCCCTTCCCTTGTACTTCCTCTGCTCTCGTGTGCATCAGGCTTTCAATACATTCTTAACGTCATTGATGAGGATGTCACAGATGAGATTTGTGCATCTCTCTATTGCAGGCCTTTAGCTTCAAAGTAAATAGCTTGCTATCCAGGAGCCTGTCTTCCTATTTCAACTCATCAGAAACCAAAGAGCAATCCCTCCTCCCATTTTCCTTCTCTTTGGTTTGAGTATCTCCTCAAGGATGTTCCAGCCACCACAGCATCCAGGCACTTTCCAAGGAGCCATAAGGAAAGCTCAGTGATGTCCATGACGCTTTTTCCTCTCTCTAGAAGGTAGACTGTATCCAGGGCAGTGAGAGCTGAAGGTGCCTGTGCAGCACTGATAGCATGTATTTAATGAAGTGAAGTGTTAATTCAATGTATGTTCAGAACATGTATGAGCAATTATGGTATGTCGCATTTCCAATGTTTCTGTTTTAGGAAAAACCATAAGCCACACAATTGTAAAACGTTTTGCAAATCATCTGCTTGTCATTGTCTGGTAACTTTACTCTCTCCAGCGTTGCCTCGGAGGATGAAGGACAACAGACATTCCTCTAAAGGACTTCAGAGTTCTTCACTAAAAGATGTGATTAAAGACTAAAAATACTACTATCCAAACTAATTAGAGGGAGTTATGGACTAATTCAGTTCTGTGATGCGAAGCTGTTCTGAGTTGGTTTTATTGAAGACACAAATTCTATTATATTCCAAATGCAATTTCCCAATTCTACAGCAAAGAATTGAGTAATCCGTATAGCTCTTCAATTTTCTTGCTAAGATTCAAAGTTTTGCTTATCTCAAGTTATGAAATATGAATTATTTCAGTGACTCAACCTCTAATTTCAAGGAGATTTGGGGAACAACTCTTTAATTAGTCTTTATCATGCTTGCTTAAACCTTGCCAGCAATCTCTCTCCTGAAAGTAAATTAAAGCCAGAAGAGAAAAAAAAAACCTGAACAGCCTCTCATAACACTATGGCTACTAGACAGCTAAGTCTTTATAAGACTCATCATTCTGAAGAAGGTCTTTATTCTGACTCCAAGCACTTATCATGCTCAGAAAAGGTTATATGAAAAGTCAGAATAGTGTGTGTGTGTGTGTGTGTGTGTGTGTGTGTGTGTGTGAACAAGCTACCAAGTAAATATTTACCACAGATAAAGATAATGCATATTCATCATTTTTAATGGTTTTTTTTGTCCTAAAAATATTTCTTTACCAAACAGATATTTAAATTTTTCCCAGTTTTTGATTATTACCAACACAGAACACATTAGCTTATACCACCATTATGTATTTATTATAAATTGTGTTTGAGGTGATAGTTCACAAAATGCCAGGCTTACCAGTTCTGCTGTCAGTATTTAAATAATGCTTACTTCTTTTGGCAATCAGAACACATTAATACATGAAAAATGCTCAAATCAAATAAACTGGCATATAGGAAAATACTTCTATTTTGTGACCCATTGAAGTACCTATGATTCTGTGCTTTCTGGTGCAGTGCAAAGAATCACACATGAATTACCTGATTTTATCTGCTTAAAACTTCCCTGAGGGGCTGGAGATGGAGTTCAGTTGATAAATGCATCGAGTCTAGGCTCAGGCACAGTGGTACATATAAACACATAATTCTAGCACTCAGGAGGTAGAGGTAGGAGATTCAGAAATTCAAGGACATTCTCAGGTGCATAACTAGTTCAAGGCTAGCATGGGATACAGGAGGTCCTGTCAGGAAAACAAAGCCACCTCTAAGGAGGTCATTTACTATCTCCATTTGATCATGAGGAATCAGAGTCTCGGAGACTAAAAGTAACTTGTCCAAACTACATAGTTAGAAACTTCACAAAGTGCTTGACTCTGCATTGTGTGTCACCTCTACATACAGAGCTTACCTGCAACTTGTCATGTGATTGCTCTTTATGTACTAAAGCAGAGCGAGTAAGGCATCAAAAATGGTTTCTCCAACCTTTCCAAGGTGTTAAGTCGATTTTGGTAAATATTCACTTGCCTTCTGTTTCTTTTAGTCTAAATAAAACTGTAACATGAATAGTTTTTTTACCAAGGTAATATGACCAAAACTTATGTTGCAACTTGAAGGCCTGACCCATAAAAAAAAAAAAAAAAAAAAAAAAAAAAAAACCTCTCAAAAGATAACAACTCCTTACATATAAAAACAAAATCTGATTCTACCCTTCGCCTTGTACAAAGACTCACTCAGAGCAGATCAAAGACTGTAACATAAGGCCTGCCACAGAAACTGCCAGAGTAACACAGCACAGAGCACGTCAAGATTCAGGGGGGTAGTTTTCTGAAAGACTCTGATAACTCCAGATGTAATAAGAGCAAGGGCTAAAGGTTAGAGAGATGGCTCCGTGGGTAACGGCACTTGCTGCAAACCTAGCAACCTGAGGTCAATCCCTTGAACTTGGATAAATGTTGACTGCAGTAGCAACCATCTGCAGTGTCAGTATCCTGTGGCGAGATGCAAAGTGGAGACAGGAGAATTGCTTGGAAATTCAAAGGCCAACTACCCGAGAGTAGGAGCGTGGCAGCAATAAGAGAGACAGTGTCTCAGAGTACAAAGGTGAGAGCTGACTGGGAAAAGTTACCCTTGGAGCTTGGAAGGATGCTCAGTGCGTAAAAGCTCTTGCTGCTTTTGCACAGGACACAAGTTTGGTTCGAGACACGCACAGAAAGGCTGCAACTGCCTGGGATCTCAATTCCAGAGAATCCAATACCGTCTTCTGGCCTCTGCAGGCACCAGACATATACGTGCTGCGCTTATATAAATGCAGACACTCACATATACACAAAATGAAAATAAATTAATCTTCTTTTAGAAAAAATAAATGACCGGTAGGATTGCAAGATGCTTCTGAGCAGAGAAGAAAATAATCACCCAAGTGAAGAGACAGCCTAACCTAACGAATAGGAGAAAATGATTCCGGTTATTCAGCCAACAACGAATTAATATACAGAGTGTATAAAGACTCAAAATGTTAAACACCAAAAAAGGCAAATAATCCAGTAATAAAGGGCAAATGCAGACAGAACCTTCACAAGTAAATAAATAAGAATAACCAACAAAATGAAATAAAAGAAGTGGGAGAGGCAGAGAGCTTTTGGGGCTGCTTGGCAAGAATCTGCCATGGGCCAAGGACAAGGAAATGGGCTGCTTGGAAATGTCAGAAATTTGACATTGAAATTTGAAAATTTGAAATTTGGAAATGTCAGAAATATGACATTGGCCAAGGACAAGAAAGTAGGTTTCAGGCAGGAATCTGACATTAAGCTAGAACAAAGAAGTAATTTCAGGCAGGAATCTAAATTTTAGGCTAGAACAAGGAAGTAGGCTTCAGACAAGAGAATGACTTTGGGCTAGGACAGGGAAGTTAGCTCAGATATTTTGGTCATCCTAAGAAGCCTTTAGAAACAGTGATCACAGGAGTGTTCACAAAATCGTGTTTAATGCCTTGCTTGTTCTTTGACTATTTGCATCTATTGTATTGCTAGAGCCTCAACCTAGAACCGACCTGAATACTTGCATGTAATTTAAATGTTATGAAAGCAAAAAGGAGGAGGGGGGATGGGATAGGGGGTTCTAGGGAGGGGAAAAGAGAAAAGGGGATGATATCTGAAATGTAAATAAATAAAATATTCAATAAAAAAAGAATTGGGTTCAAATTTTTTAATTAGCTTATAATTTAATGTTTTTAAACATAATATAAAAGTCATGTTTATTGAAATCATACTATAATCAATGTAGAATATAGTGAGCAGTTCTTGTTAAATATATCTAGATACAGTTGGATATACTGCATTGAGATTATAAGTCTTTAATAGTGATATTTACTATTTTATATAAAATAGAAAAATGCTTTTAATTTCATACCATTACTCATGATGTGTTTGATAAATAATAGAATGAAATCATGAGATTATCTATATACTACCAGAAAAAGTGTTGAGATGTTTAAAAAGTACAAAATGCTTATGCTTCATTATGCCCACAATGGTTCTACTGCAGGACAAGAGAAATCCAGTCTCTTTAAGCATCTCTGTCCAGAATCACAAATCAGAAAATGCAAGGGCAGTTTACAGCCAAGGGATCACAATCTAACAGCTAATATAACTAAACTGCATCATCCAAATGGGCACAGCTGTTCAATTTTCTCAGTGTATGAGTATAGTAACGTGTAAGTAGAGTGTGGTTAGGGTCCCTGGCTATAAGTTTGACAGGAAGATACAGTACACAACAGAGGATTAATGAATTGATATTGCTGGGAAGAGAGAAATTCAAACTATGTGCGGCACAAAATAGATTATAGGTAGACTTATTTTTAAAGGTGTAAAAAAGTCAGGTGCATATGATAAAAAGAAAAGAACAAAGCTAAGATATGAGGAATAAAATGTTTACAGGAAGGGGCAATTTTTGTGTTTGCACATAGGATTCTGATTGTTAAATTTTATTCAAGGGTAGAAAAGTGTTCATAAGTGTTGCAGTCCGAGCTGCCCCATGTTTGGGGGCCAAAATGTCACGGACCACTCTGTCAATGTCGGAACCTGCACTGCCAAAAGCCTTGGGGGCTAAACTGTTAGAGCCTGCACTGCTTCTCCACTCTGGGTTTGGGGTTCAGCAAGAGAGAGAGTGAGAACAGACTCAAAGAATGGAGACCAGACAGAGTGCGATCCAATCCCATTTATTCTTCAGTCTCTCTTCCTAGTCCAAGTCCCAAGTCTTGAGTTCCTAGTCCCTAGTTCTTAGTCCCTAGTGCCTCCAAGTTCCAAGTTACTTCTTCCAAGTGCTAAGTGCCTAATGTCTAATTCCAAGTTCTTCCTCCAAGTGCCTAATACCTAATAATCTTCTTCTGAGTTCTCTAGTCCAAGTGTCTTCTTCCTTAATGCCTAATTCCTACTCCAAGTTGTACTCAAAATTGTACTGAACTCTTCTGTCTGCCTCTCCCTTTCATATGTCTTACTTCTAACCTTAGGTCTTATCTCAAAATCTTACTTCTACCCTTAGGTCTTATCTCAAAATCTGATCTCTAAGTCTCGACCTTAAAAGTCTTGGCTCTAAATCACACCTTTAAGTCTCACACACCCAAGGGAAGATCCTGGGTATCTAAAACAAGATGTTATCAGAGTGTGCTCAGCTGTTGCAGGCTGATGTAATCAAGTCTTTTGTCAGGTATATGGCTCAAGATGGCTGCAAAGATGATAGCCACCTTCTGTCGGCTCCCCACAAATAAGGATCCAAAATATTTTTTGTAAACAAGATGCTGAGATGGTGTGGATGGAGGTGAACTCATTGTCAAAATAATGGCAGGCAGAGCAAGTTATGGTGACAAACCCCTGTAATCCCATCACTTAAGCTCTGAGGCAGGAGAATTTCAAGAATTTGAGGCCAATCTGGACCACATAGTGAGTTCAGACAACCTGAGTTACATAGCAAGATCCTGTCTCAAATGGAAGGGATGGGAAGGCTAGGGAAGGGAGGGGAGGGGACTGTCAAACTCTAAGGTAGTTTAATAAATTGTCCCTGTGTTTTTATTGACAGAAATAAGCATGCACCTTTATTGGGTACAGTTTGATGGATCCAAACATTGCACATCAATCACCCAAGATATCTGAGTTGCCCACCATCACAAACATTTACTGATTCTTCGTGAGGAGAACATTCAAAATCCTCCCTTCTGGCCACTTTATGATTCAGTGTTTACCACATTCACCTTTCTGCACAGTAGAGTATTAAAACATAAACAACTCATTAAATGTAAAACCTAAAATTACAAAGCCAACATAAAAATATTGAGAAATGTTCTCCAGCATTGGTCTGGGCAAAGATCTTGGGAATAACAAGAATAAACAGCACAGAAGCTGTAATGGCACAAAAATAGACACACTGAAAACCTTCTGCATTGCAGAAGAAACGGTCAACAGGTGCACATTCAGAATACTAAGACTGGCAGGGTTTAGTGAGAGAGCAGATACTGTGGTCTGGTGGCAGGGTCCTCAATAAATACTGAGACTGAGCAGAATATATCAGGAAAGCAAATTTTGAACTTATATAGCATGACTTAAGCTCGAAGTTCTCCCACTTAATAGTTGATCTTGGGGAAATTATTTAATTATGAAGTATTTTAGTTTTCTTTTGTGTCATATGAGTGTGAAGGTGGAGGTCAGTGGTGTTTATATGGGTATGTGCATGTGTGTAAGCCATTGATTATACAAGAAGGTGCATCTGTACACACGTACGTGTGTGTGTGTGTGTGTGTGTGTGTGTACACGTACATGTAAAGGATAGTGGTGGATGTCAAGTTTTTCTCCATTGTGTTCCACCTTATTTTTTGAAACAGGCTCTCTCCTTGAATTTGCAGTTCACCAATTTAGCTAGACTAGATCACCAATGAACTCCAAGGATCTGCCTGTATATGCTCCCCTGGCTCTGGAGTTACAGATGCAAACCATTGTACCCAGATTATTTTTTCCTTTTTTTTAAATTTATTTATCTATTCTTTACAACCCAATATCAGCTCTTGAACTACCCTCCTCACTTAAATCCTGCCCCCACTCCACCTTCCCCTTCTCTAGCCTCGCTCTGAGTGTCACACTCACACACATATATACACCACACACACACATCAAGTTGCTACAGGGATAGGGGTATCCTCTCCCACTGAGGCCAGACAAAGCAGTCCATTTAGGGGTGCGGGATCCACAGGCAGGCAGGCAAGAGGCTCAGGGACAGCCCCTGCTCCAGTTGTTGGAGGATGCATATGAAGAACAATCTACTCATTTGCTACATCTGTGGAGAGTGGGTGTGGCAGAGGCCAAATCAGCCCACGCTTGCTCTTTGGCTGGCGGTTCAGTCTCTGATAGCCCCCAAGAGTCCAGGTTAGTTGACTCTTTTGGTCTTCCTGTGGAGTCCTTGTCTTCTTCACATCCCTCAATCCTTCTCCCAACTCTTCCATAAAACTATCCAAGCTCCATCCAATGTTTGGATGTGAATCTCTGCGTCATCTTTCCAGTGGCTGCTGGGTGGAGCCTCTCAAAGAACAGTTGTGCTGTTGGACTCTAAGATCCAAAACCAGGGGACGTGCTGCCCCAGAGACACTCATGGTCGGGATTCGCTGCAATACCATGAGGTTTATTGGTACTGGTGCACAGGGGCTCTCCTGCATGCAGGCAAGAGAACCCTGAACAAAAGCTGAGGGCAGTTCTTATACAGAGTTTACGAGGGCAACCGCAAAGGACCACAAAGGCTGACCTTCCCAGGTTGGGTGACTCAGATTCAAACATTACTTTTATGACCATGAGTGCCATCCATTTGCCCAGGTTTATTACATTAAGGGCTCAGTTTCCTGACCCCCTCCCATCCTGGGCTCCTTTCCTGGAATGTGTCTCCATGCTCTGGGCTTTCCCCACCCGCAGGTAGGTTCCCTTCCCTGTGGTCTGAGGAATATTAATCAGCCTCTCCCTTCTTCCTCTGAATGTTAATCCAGCAAGTGTCCTCTGACTCAGGAATAATGTACTCCTCCTGGAATGCATACCAGGGCAGTGAATTCTAAGTTCAAACCGAGACCTGAATATCCCACATTTGGTTCTTACAGTGCTAAGTTCCTTTCTGCAAGCATAACAGAGTATGGTTAATTTGTGTCAGGGATTGGTTCTTGCCCATGGAATGGGTCTCAATTTGGGGCAGTCATTGGTTGGCCATTCCTTCAGTCTCTGCTCTTTGTCCCTGAACATCTTGTAGGCAGGACACATTTTGGATCAAAGGTTTTTGGTGGGTTGCTGTCCTTATCTCTCCTACCTGGCTACAGAGAGTAGCCACTTCAGGATCCGTATCCCCTACTGCTAGGGGTCTCAGCTACTCACCCCCTTAGATCCTCTGGGGTCTCCCTCCATTCCAGGTCTCTGGCAAGTCCTAGAGGTTGCCCCCCCCCCACTGATCTCCCTTCTCTCTTCCCTGCTCTCCCTATATACGATCTCCCCTCCCCCTGCTTCTCTCCCCACCCCCTCTTCAACCCAGTTCCCTTGCACCCAGATTTTATGTGTCCTGGGGATCTAAACTCAATGTCTATACAGCTGTCATTTAATTGAACAAGCTGTCTCTCCAGCTCCTCCCTTTTTTAACCTTGAACATGTCATAGGACTTATATAAAAATGAAACAACAACAAAACACTATTTAAAGGAACTTAATGTTGTATTTGGCATACCTGTGTCTCTGTTGTCTCTTCTATTTCTGCTTACATCCCAAATTTGTTTTTCCTATAGTATCTTGAGAGGGATACCTAATACTTACTAATACACAAAAGTAACGTTCTATTTCCCAACCCCTTTCCCTGGAGTAATCAGCTCATTAGACATATCTGCCTTGCAAACTGCTGCCAGCATCTCTGTGACCAATGTTTCACAATGGTATTGACTGATCTCCCTTCTCTAGCCCCCAATCTCAGTTTCTCACTGACAAAGCCAATACTGTCTCTTTTAGATGTTACATCAGCATCTGCTTCTGAATATTAAACTCTTTTGTGGCCAGGGTATTTAATACTGCTGGGATCAGCTAACATTCTGAGCATAATTAGTGCTGGAAGAATAGATTGCCCAGGAGAGATGAAGCAAGAAGGAAGAAAGGGTGAATTTGAGGGGAAACAAAGGCAACTCAGTAGCCTCTTGAGGGATGTAATTAGCTGGGGTTGAGTCTGTGATCAAAGAAAAGAAAGAGGTGTTGAAACTGAGTAAAGCTCTAGTTATTTGGTTTCAGGGAACAAAGTTCCACATACCGGAAATCCCCCTCCTCTTCCTCCTCTTCCTCCTCTTCCTCCTCTTCCTCCTCCTCCTCCTCCTCCTCCTCTTCTTCTTCTTCTTCTTCTTCTTCTTCTTCTTCTTCTTCTTCTTCTTCTTCTTCTTCCTCCTCCTCCTCCTCCTCCTCCTCCTCCTCCTCCTCCTCCTCCTCCTCCTCCTCCTCCTCTTCTTCTTCTTCTTCTTCTTCTTCTTCTTCTTCTTCTTCTTCTTCTTCTTCCTCTTCTTCTTGTCTCTCCCAGGGTCCTTCCATTTTCACCTTTCAAACGAAGGCCTTTTGCAGCATTTCTGAGCTTTATCCAAGCTATGACATTTATGCCCTTCAGGGGAGAGCATCAGATTCACAAGAAGAGAGACAGAACTGATTCTTATCAGATAAAACCTATGATTGAGTTTTGTCAGAAGTAGCTTTTCTGCTTGAAAGGAAACTAGAAATCTTTTCCAGAATATATGACTTTCAGAAAAGTTTCTTAGTCCTACCATGACATATAAAAAGTGATTCCTTACGTTTTCAGAAAAAAAGATGTGTTATTGTCATGGTTATATAACTGCTATCACACCACCACTTCCACCCATTCTTGTCATCTGTGTCATCATCACCAGCTTTCTCTTCCCTTGCTCTGGTCCTTAACCATTAGAGTACCTGTTGTTTGATGATGGACTTCTCTAGTTACATGGAAGCACTCTGAGACCCAGCCTTTTCTTTGGGTGCCTGAATATGCTAACAATAAGGAATTGTTTTTGTTAGGTTTCTCCAGAAAACTGAAGCCATGGGATGTGCATGAAAAGAGAAAAAAAAAAAAAGACTTATTAAGAACTTTGATCCCCTTGGTCATAGAGGGGTCATAGGCTTAATCTGAATGGCTAGAGATTCGACACAACTCAAAGCATGACTCAGGTGAATTCCAAACACCTGGGAAATCAGGGGTTCCAATGATGGAGTTTTCAGAACAAGGGTGAAGACCCCCAAAGCTTAGGAGGACACTAGTATGAGTTACAGAGCCAAGGAATATAGAATATGGAGTTGTAAGGTCCCCAGGCCAGGGAGAGAAGGTGGCCTATGAGAGCATGAATCCATCCATCTCTGACTTTGCTCCATTTGCCCCCAGCTGATTACATGGTGCCCACTCACATGGAGGGCCCCTCTTCCCAAATCAGTCCACTAACTCAAAGTTTAGTCTCCCTCAGAAACCCATTCACATACACACCTGGGGCAAGCCCATCATTCTTTCCTCTCAAATGCCAAACCATCTGCATTTGCCTTTCAGCAGTAACAATACAAGCCCAGTGCCTACCAACAAATAGAGAACAGTCCATACCTCACTGGCTATCTAAGTATTCTCAATCCCGTCAAAGAAACACCCAAAATAAGCCCTCCCAGGAATGATGGCCAATGACACTTTTTTATTTTAAGTTATATATGCTCAGGAAGAATTGGAAGCTAACTCACCCACCCACCCAAGTGCTAACCTGACAGGTTTTGCTGGGGCACAAGACAGTTCATTGTATTGGATTCAAATGACATCATATAATTACTAAATTAATTCCCTCTATGCCTCACGTAGGGAAAGGAAGAGGGATGGAAGAAAGAAGAGAAGGAGGGAGGGAGACAGGGAAGGAAAGAAGTCGATATATCTGAGTTTATGGTGATAACAGATTTCATTCAAATTCCTCGGCATCCCTGAATACATGGCCCATTTAGAATAGTAAGTATCACACACATCTGTATAATCTTCATTCCTTTGATGAAATTCTCAGCTGGAAACCCAGTTCTGCCTTGCTGGAGAAACAAATACCCCACCTGCACCAATTTCTGTGCCTGGTTAGTTTCCTTTCACAGAGATCTTAGAGTTTATGACTATGCTCTGTAAATAAAATATTATTGTGGCTATTTAAGCTTTCTTAGACGAAAAGACTCTCCAGCTGCTCTTTTTTCTGGAATTAATTAGCGTTCCTAAAGATGTCTAATCTCAGGAGCTCAGTCTACAAGGTACACCACATTAGTCCTTACGGAGCTGTTACACTTCATACGTTAGGTCAACGTTGGGCTGCTCAGAGCTATTGCAAAATTTAAAAGATAAAATCAATTACTACATTTTGGTAAACCTATAAGAATCAAACAACCCTGCTCAACAAAAAGGAAATCATGCCAGGTAATGAAACCTAGCAACCACCCGGGGCTAGGAAACTTATAGATCTTGGAAGAGAACCTACAACGACTAATTGACTAAACCAGCATAATCACTAACAATTTAAACATTTGTCCTTATACCCACAGATAAGTGTAGACTTCATCCCTCATCAAAGAAACTTCTCTTTGCAATAGATTGAAACCACTACAGAAAACTACAACCAATCAAAATGCAGAGTTGTGGAGGTCAATCCCAATGAATATATCTACAAAACAGCCCTGCACCTACGGTTCAGGGAACATTGTGGAACTGAGGGTGGAAAAATTGTAAGAGACAGAGGATCAGGAATTTTGCTGTTAGGGTGTCTCCTAGTAGCATCAGACCCATAAAGTATGATTGCCTGAGTATGACCTGATCAGAGAGGACACCAACTCACATGTTAGAGTGGGTGGGGAAAGCCCATGAGGCCTCAATCTATACAAAGAACTACAGGAAACTGAAAAATGCTGAGAGAGAGAGAGAGAGAGAGAGAGAGAGAGAGAGAGAGAGAGAGAGACTGACTCCACCGGTGAACAGCACATCAAGTGGTTATATAATATTAAATGGACAGTCCTGAAAACATATAAGTAACTCTATATGACTGAGAAGATTATCTTTAGTAGTGTGTTAGATATAACAATAGAAATAGAGGTCATGAATTTCAAAGACAGCAAGGAGGGATATGTAAGAAGATTTAGAGGGAGAAAGGAGAAGGTAGTGTAATTATAACATAAACTCAAACGTTTAAAAAAGATTTAAAAAGAATCCAACAGAAATATTTGCCTATGACTGAATTAAGACATAATACACAGACAATCAAGACAGCAATGTCAGATCAATGTATCATCATACTTCTTTAATTCTATACTTAATAAAGCAGGAAATGTTTGTCCAGTGCACCTTATGAACTAGGGATGATTCTAAATGCATTACATACAGCACCTCATTTACTCTCAGAGTAACTCTAGGAGGCAGGTGTTGCTCTGGGTGATGTAATAAAAGCCAGAAAACTTGGAGAGCTGTCCTCTACCATACAAGTGGGTGGCAAAACCAAGTTCAGGAAAAGCAACACCATTAAACTGCCAATTAGTAGTAGTCAAAGAGATACTCTGGCTGAAAACTCTAGTGCGGAGAGTTGTGGCATTCATATGCAGGAGTGTCGGGTGATGCGACCTTTTTGAAGAATTTTATCAATCTTTATCCAATGCCTGGTGATTTGCAGAAACAGAACATACATAGAAATGTGTGTTCAGCAACATCATTTGAGGAACTGGAAACAGAGGCATGAAACAAAATTATCTATTTCACAACATTGGAGAGTTAATAAAGAAATAACAATTGTATAATAACAATGTAGTTATCGTGAAGTCCATCAAAATTATGATTTAATTGTCTATAAACATAAAGGACTTAGTAAAGATGCATGAAGCAGTATCTGAAATACAATATATTTACAACATGTAAACAAGCATTGATAGACAGCTTTTGGAGCTCAGAACTATGCAAAGGAAAATAATATAAAAGCCAAAATGCATTATTGTATTAATAATTGTTATCCATTATAATTACCTGTATTTCTCACTCCTCCCCATGAACATGTTTTGTTTGTATTATGAAACGTTTTAGATTTATTATATTAATTATATATGCACTAAGGGGACTGAGGGATGGGGGTGTGGGTGGGCAAGGATGGACATGTCTGGGTATGTGCACTTTCCCCCAAGAGGTCACAAGAAAATGTCACCTCCTCTGGAGCTGCTTATGTGGGTGCTGGGAATCAGACTCAGGTTCTCTACAAAAGCAGGATTCTGTCTTCACCGCTAGGCCACCTCTCTTCATTTTTTTAATTGAAAATATTTTTTCATACAATATGTTATGATTATTCCCCCACTCCTCTCAGATGATCCTCACCTCCCCACTCATCCAAATTACCTTGGTTTCTGTCGTTAGAAAACAAACAAGCATCTATAAGAGAGAGAGAAAAGAAAAGGTAAAAAGTAATAATAACATAAGGTTTTTAAAAAATCATGAATAGGACAAAACAAAGAAAAAAAAGAGCCAAAGGGGGGAAAAAAAGCACAAGAAACACATATCATTGTAGCGACACACAGATTCACACACATATGTAAACACAAAATCGGAGGGAAACCACAATATATAAGGAAAAGACCTGTAAGGTAAGAAAAAAAAAATGTCCAGACAAAGCATTATGACACACACACACACACACACACACACACACACAAAAAAAAAAAAAAAAAAAAAAAAAAAAAAAAAAAAAAAAAAACCTCCAACAGTAGCAGTGAGTTTATTTTGTGTTGGCCATCTACTTCTGGGCGTGAGGCATGGCCTTAAGAGTAGTTTATATACCCAGTGAGACAACATTAGAGAAAACTAATTTTTCATCTGTGAGCAGTTGTCAATTGGAGCTAGTTTCTGAGTAGGGATGTGGGCTTGTATCCAACTGTCCTCTCAACACTTGAACCCTATCAAGCCTGGGCCTGTGCAGGATCTGTGCATGCTGCCACAGTTCCCGTGAGTTCATGTGTGCACTGGCCCTGCTATGCTTAGAAGGCCTTCTTTCCTTGATGTGCTCCATCTCCTCCGGCTCTTGATGAGAACTGATGGAGGCATCTCATCTCATTTAGAGCTGAGTGGTCCCAGGTCTTTCACTCTCCGCAAGGATCAGCTGTGGGTCTCCGTATTTATTTCCATCAAATTCAAGAGAAAGTTTCTCTAGTGATGACTGAGCAAGACACTGATCTATGAAAATAGCAGAATGTCATTGTGAGTTGTTTTTGTGGCTGCATTCCTTTAGCAGAAGAGTAGTATTTGATTTTCCCTGGCCCACCTCATCTTGGGTTCTTGGCCACCCAAGCAGTGTCAGAGATGGGCTCCTTCTCATGGGGAAAGTCTTAAATCCAATCAAATATTGGTTGGTTAGTCTCACAGGATTTGTACGAGTATTGCACCAGCACATCTGGCTCACAGTTCACTACTGTAGCCTGAAGGGATTGTGGTTAGGGTGGGGTTTAGCTTTCTCCTTTGGTAGCATACAGAGTTCTTTCCAGTCCCACAAACACTAGTTAGTATAGCTGAAGGTGAGTAGATAGCCTCCAGCTTGACTTCCCATGTTTAATGAGCTATGTAGATGTTGTCTTTGATAATATGGTCTTACCATCAGTTTGTGGAGAGCAACCTGTAGTCTTGGCAACAGCTATTTTTAAAGACCCGTTTTAGCCAGTGCTGTCAAGGAGGCTGAGGCAAGAGGATTGCTGCAAGTTTGAAACTAACTTTATGGGCTGGAGAGATGGCTCAGTGGTTAAGAGCATTGACTGCTCTTCCAGAGGTCCTGAGTTCAATTCCCAGCAACCACATGGTGGCTCACAACCATCTGTAATGGGATCCAATGCCCTCTTCTGGTGTGTCTGAAGACAGCTGCAGTGTACTCAAAATAAATAAATCTTTTTTAAAAAAAGAAAAAAGAAACTAACTTTATCTACAGAGCAAGTTCCCAACAGATAGAGCTATGTGTTTGAGATCCTGTTACAAAGGAAATAATAATAACAATAGATACTATAAAATATTAATAAACTATATGGAAAATAGAGTTCAAAATTAGAAATTTGGTTATTTTAATCACATTTTGTTCTAATAAAATATACATCTGTCTGCCTTTAAAGTAAGAAGACATAAATATCAACAATCTTTAGAGTTAGACTTTGTATAGACTTTGAATCTAATTAACTTAATGTATGATATTGATTTTACTTGCAATTTTTTACAATAAAGTTTATAAAATTGAAAAACTAGAAATAGCATAGGAAACAACGAAACTATGGAAAATACAAAGAAGAGCAGATTCTAAGAGAAATGTCTGCCCCCCCCCAAAAAAATGCCAGCCCTGTAGTTTCTGATTTTATCCAGACTAGACAGGATAATCAATTTTTTCTAACCATTTGATTAAATGATTAAAGAGCTAAAGATGTCCAGATACTAAAAGCTTCGCCCACAAAAAGATTAATGTGCCTCCTTACCAGAAGGAGACCACTTCCAAAATAATAAATGAAACCAACAGAAGCCGCACAGAGCAGTGCTGTTACCACATACACAAAGAAGAAACGGACTTTAAGAAAAGCCTTTGCATTCTGTGGTTTCAAAACAGAGACTACAGTTTTCTCAGGAATCCTCAGGCATGCTCAACACAAAAAGCAGTGTGCCCCTGGAGCCAGCTGGTAAGCTGAGTGTGAGCTGTGAGATGCAGAGCTGAGGAAAATGTGGTACTGTCAGGAACAGAAGCAGCAGCAGGGTGGCCATGGTCCTCTCAGTGGCTACAAAAGGATATGCTTTGTACCCACCAGGCTAAATATCAACAATAAAAAGGTAACCTATTCCTATAAATGTTCACCTGTTCCGAGCCCCTCCATGTCCCCTTCGCCCTCGAAAAAGACACGTGAGGCAGTGTTCGGGTGGTTACCACAGCGAGGCTTTATTCTTGTATCAGCAGAAGCCGAAAGACGGAAAGACCGGAAAAGGCACTGCTTATATACACCCTAGAGTGAAGTGTTCACTTCTGATTGGCTGTTCACTCATTACCCATAATACACCCCGGGATGGGCAGTGACTTTGGCGTGCTTTTTGCCTTTTGCACCTGCGCAGTCAGTTGTTTACTAGTGGGAGGACAGGATGCCCGCGCCATCTTGTAATGGTGAATGCCATCACACTCACGCGGCTCCTAACATTCACCTGTGTCCCTGCCCCATTAGATAGTTTCAGTTAGGAATTCTACTGTACTGACGAGTAATCACAGAGTCAGAAGAGAGAGGGTTAGTTCTGCCCTCTGGCAGGCAGCCACAGGTAAAGGATGAAGGCTACCAAGTTCCACCAGTCTCTCCTACGTGTACATCATTAAACTTCTCGATGGGATTTGTTTCTTGGGTAACCCTAGTAAATGTGAGTAGGAGGGGAGTTCCATGTGTGCCATGGCACTCGTGTGGAGGCCAGAGAGCAGCTTGTCTTCCTTGGTGTACGGCTTTGGCTTACTTCCTCAAGATCGAAGAGTGCCCACTGCAAGTTTTATCTGGTATTAAAAGGCTAAATAACTACAATGCTTCTAGGTTCAGAAACCTGTCTTTGGTTCTGGTTTGGGTTAGGGTTTGACTTTTATTTTTTGAGAAAGAGTTTTCACTATGTAACTTAGACTGACCTCAAACATGCTATCCTCCTACCTCAAACTCAAGTTTGAGATGACAGGTACACCATCACGCCTCAGTCTATCTTTTAAAGCCACATGTTCCATTCTTCCAAGGTGAGATTAGGCCCAATTTTAATATCAATGCTACAGATTATATTCCTTTTCCATCCACACACATAAAATATATTGTTGTCCTATTCTAGCAATGACTACTTGCTATATGACCATAGCCAGGAAGAGCAGAGCTGGACTGAAACCCAGATAATCTGAGGTTCAGACTCACATGCTCATAGTCCCTCCCTTGGACGGACTGTAGCAACAGGCCAGGATTTCAGGGAAGCATTTTTTGCTCTCCAAAAAAATCTGAGACTATTTCCAACAGGGCTGGAAGAGAAGAGGCAATAACACAAATTCAAATCAGTCTCTTAGGTTACAAAACTATCCATCTAATAACGTACTATTCATGAAAATACATATTATATATTTTATAAAGAACTAGAAGAGAGGTGTTCAAAGTTCCCTATCTCAAGAACATGAACAGCATTCAAGGAAATGGAAAATCAATACTTCAATTTAATCATTACATATTTTATTCATGTATGAAGTTACCACACTGTGTCCTGTGTATATATATGATTGTTATATGGCCACTTATAAAATTACAGTATACTTCTCCAGGTCCAGGAATTCTAAGCCACAAGGATTGAAAAGCTTTAAAGAATAATATTAGCTGCAAACACCTTTGTCATAACTATTAGATCTTCCAATAGACTACATAGAAATGAACGAATCTTTGTGGTCATCTTAGTTCAAACACAGCACTCATCTTGCAACTTCAGGAAAGGCCTCTTGGTCACCACAGCAAAGCATGAATTACCTGAATACTGAACTGTCCTTTTCATAATTAAGCATATGTACTCATAACATTACAGAGGAGCCGGGCGGTGGTGGCGCACGCCTTTAATCCCAGCACTTGGGAGGCAGAGGCAGGCGGATTTCTAAGTTCGAGGCCAGCCTGGTCTACAGAGTGAGTTCCAGGATAGCCAGGACTACACAGAGAAACCCTGTCTCGAAAAAAATAAATAAATAACATTACAGAGGAAAGAATAAGCAAAAATACTAATAGAGTGACTGGACACTTGAGAGCTGCTTATATCATGAGGGTCCTAATCTCCTTCCTGAACAGTCTGTTAGGTGCCTACTTGGAGCAAGTGGCTCATTGGGGTACTATTTGGAAAGATATGTTTTATCCAAAGATAGATATTCTATCTGTCTGTCTGTCTATCCATCCTCTATCATAGTGCTCATCTAATTCTCACAAAAATTATATAACTTCTATTATCATTATCATTTCTACCTATTGGGGAATGAAGCTGAGCAACCAAGAGTGTGAGGCTGGCCTGCAGTCTACACAACTGAGCTGGGGAGCTCAGAGTACCTAAGGTAGAGTTCTTTCAGACCAATTGTGTGCCTATTCAAACCTCATCTCCCACTTCCAGTAGCAGTCTGCCTATTAAAGGCTTTGGGCAGTCTGCAAAGGCATTGTGGTACACGTCTTAGCTAAGGTTTCATTGCTGTAAAGAAATACCATGACCAAGGCAATTCCTATAAAAGCAAACATTTAACTGGGCCTGACTTACAGTTTCAGGGGTTTAGCCCATTGTCATCATGGTGGGAAGTGTGGCAACATGCAGGAAGACAGTGCTGGAGAGAGGTGAGAGTTCTACATCTTGATCCAAAGATGTCCAGAAGAGACTGGCTTCTGCAGGCAGGCAGGAGGAGGCTCTCTTCTACACTGGGAATAAGCTGAGGACTAGGAGACCTCAAAGCCCACCTACCCAGTGCCACACTTGCTTCCACAAGGCCACACTCATTCCAACAAGGCCACATCTTCTAATAGTGCCACTTCCCGTAAGCCAAGCATATTCAAACCACCACAGTATATAATATTATCATATCCTTCACAGAACATGTAATGTGAGTCCGTTTTGTCAACATGGAACACAAATGAGCTATGCCTGCAACCAAACTGACTGACTCACGTGGTGATCTGAGAACAATCATACAGAAATGATGGGTCTTCATTCCGTGTCCAGGACACAGGTTTGGACCTAGGGATCCTCAAAAATATAAAAGTAAAGCAATATACACTAATAAGCGTCAAACAGTGAGAAGTCTAGAGGTGGAGCCCTACACGAATTACCTGAGTGCTAAACTGGAGTTAAAAGCACTTGCTGCTCTTCCAGGGGACCTGAGTTCAGTCCCCAACACCCTGTCAAATGTGTTCACAGCTTCCTGTAAACCCAACTCCAAGATATCAGACATCCACTTCCTGCCTCCAAAGATACTCACACATTTGTGGCCTCCATACACACATACACATTAAAAAATATATATGTATCTGTTTTAAAATATACTGATTAAAGCAATGACAGTTAACATAACATTAATAGATTTGGGGAGCTGGGAAATGTTCAGACAAGATATCTTCAAAAATAAAAGGCAAGGGTTACCTTGTAGGTGAAGTGAGACACGGGGCTAAGCCAAGAGAATTTCTTGAGCTTCTGCATCTGGTCCCCTCCTCCTAGTACACCAGCATAGATGAGGGTGGGCACACAACTGGAGAGCTGGACTGCAGAGCCTCTGTGCTCCAGGGCAAGGATAAAGGCCACACTGTCATAGTTTCAAACAGGGGCACACAGTCAAATCTGCATGCTGACTGGATGTCCTTGATGATCGGCTCCTTCTCTCAGTCAATTCTGGGCATACAGATTTATACATCTCAAGAGAAGTCGGTGAATGCTTCCTCCCGGCAGAACCAGCTTCTGAATACAGAATGATAGTACTATTTTAGACTAATTCTTTTAGAAGTCTTTTGCTATTTTATGTACATGTGAAAACTCAGCTTCTGGAAGGCTAGATTAGTGTCCATAGTTCCAGCCCATTGTAAGGAGCTTTGAACATAATTAAGCATTCAATAAATGCTTGTGGAATTAAATTTCAGCAAGAAAATTCCTAGAGATGTAATATCTACAGCTATTAGCAGACATAGAGTTCTATTCTCTTTTACATTTTTTTTTACTAGCCTGGCTTCACACTCATGACCCTCCTGGCTCAGCTTCCCAAGTGTTGGGACTATAGACTATAGGCATGTGTCACCACTCTATAGTTTAAGTCGGGGTGTTGGGGGAAGGGCACAGGTGTCAATCCTCAGGACCCTTATAGTTTGTTTTTGAGGACAGAATTTCTCATAGCCAGATTCACACGGTGGGCTGTGTAGGCTAGCTGTCAAGCCTCAGGATCTATGTGCCTCCATCTCCCCAGTATGGGCTCCTTAAAACCTGCAGGTCCAGTCAAGAGGAAAGAGAGGTCCTGGTCCCACCGGTCTCTTCAGAGCTGAGCGGGATGGTGAGTGTCACAGCCCAAAGAAACACACTGGGCAGAGAATCTTGTCGAAGCAGGAACTCAACTTTAATATAACAACCTCTTGTTGGGGTGGGGAAGGGTGATGGAGGGTATGGGGGTGACTGACAGGGCCAATGGCAAAGCTCTACATCAGCAACAGCTGAGCAGAGGCAGGGCCAAACAGGTCCTGTTGAGTCACTCCGGGAAGGAAGTGACTAAAACAGGTCTCAAAACTCGAGCCTGGCTCGGGTTTGTCCACAAGGCCCAAACCAGGGCTGAAATGAGGCCCAACACCCCAGGACTGAGATTATAAACATCCATTACCACACTCAGCTTTTTACATGAGTGCTGAGGACTGAATTTAGGCCTCATGTTTATCTGGCAAACAGTTTATGGACTGTGCTCTCTCTCTCTCAAGACTCTAAAGCCTGAATCTTGGGCTTTGTTTTGTTCTGTGGTATGTGCAGGCCAGAAGAAGATAGTTGGTTGCCCTATGCTATCACTCTCCACCTTATCCCTCTGATACAGGGAATCTCATTGAACCTGGAGCTAGGCGGACAGCCACCAAATTATGGCAATCCTCTTATCTTTGCCTCTATAACACTGGGTTCACAGCCTGCATAGCCACACCCTTCTTCCATGGATGCTGGGATCTGAACTCAGATTCTCATACTTGAACAGCAAGGTTGGAGCTGGGGAGACAGCTCAGCAGTTAAGAGCACTAACTGCTCTTCTAGAGGGCCTGAGTTCAATTTCCAACAACCACATGGTGGCTCGAGACCATCTATAATGGGATCTGATACCCTCTTCTGGTGTGTCTGAAGAGATGAACAGTGTACTCACATATATAAAAATAAGTAAATTACAACAACAAACAAACAAACAAACAAACAAACAAAACCTAAGGTCTCTAGCTCCTAGAGTCTGAGCCTTCATGATCATAACTGTTTGGTCAAAACTTCTTAAATCTAACTAAAACTCAAACTCCAACCAAAATTGCCCAGAGTACTTACTGTGCTCACGGGGAACATATAAAACATTCCTTAACTTTTCTTTTCTCCTTGTATTGTGGTATTTTGAAGTCCACTTCGTATATATTGTGCTGATGACAAAGTTGATCTTCATATTAAAGATAACAGCTCAATCACATATAATCTTCCATGCAAGCCTGTTATATTCTATGTGACCAATTTACTAACATCACGATCAGTTTCTAAAATATTTATAAATTGAAGATAATTTTAATTGAATTTTTTTAAATATTCCAAGTGTTTCTAATATATTTTCTTTCTCAGGGTTCATCCAATTACATTCTATACTTTTTTTTAAAAAAAATTAGGTGGAACTGGCAGCTTAGCACTTAAAATAATATAGAGCTCTCGGGATGTAGCTAGGTTGGTAGAATACCTGCCTAGAATGTACAGAACCGTAAGTTTGATCTCACAGAACTGCTTGTGGTGGTATAGTCTCCAAATCCCACCACTGAGAGAGAAATGGCAGCATCAGAAAATGATGTCCTTCTCAACTATAAAGTAGTCTGAGTCCAGTCTGGCCTAAGTGGCACTTTGTCTCAAAAATTTAGAAGTGATAATACAGAAAATCCTATAAAGTTAAAGCTGAAAAAAAATATTCTGCTTTATTTCTATAATCTTTAACATTCCCTGCCTCCCCCACCCCCCAAAAATGGCCCAGACCAGATTGATTTTCTGCTGTCAGTTCTGGGAAGCTATCTGTGATTTTCACCACTATTCATTAATATTAGCTGTTGATAAGCATCACTAAGTGATTTTAAGGGCTTACAGTGCAAGAGGTACCTTGGGAGTTCTTGGCAAGGCAATGCCTGCACCAAGGATTGGGAGAAGTTCAGGAATGGGATGACCAGTCACCCATCTTTCTTCTCAGTGGGCAATCATAGTCCAGAGAGAGAGTGGGAACAGAGTGGCAGAAGCCAAGAGTCCTTTGTCTTTTTTTCTCATATATAAGGTCAGTTCAAAAACTTTTACTTGTTGAAAAGCAATCATTTTAAAACAAAGTATGGATAAGATGGACATCTGTAGGTGACCCACATGGTGGCCTTCACCTCCACTGAAGAGAGATAAAAGTAAGGACCAGAAACCAGCGACAGAGCACAGACTAACAGTGTCTGTGTTTGTCTCTCTCTTCCTACATCCCCACTCTCTATGTGCTGGGATCCCATGGAGACGCTCTTCCTGTACAAAAATAGTTTGCTTGAACTCAGCCAGTGTTCTCCTGGTTCCCACCGAGGAGTCTGCATCTCTAGCAGCACACCCCACCACCAGGGTACGACTGCTCACAGCTCCACAGGTCCCCAAGCCAAGGAGACTCTATAACTGCTTTCTACATCATCAATTCCCCATCTTCAAATAACAGTGTCACTTCTGACTCAGTCATCTACCTGCTTCCAAGTCACACCATCAAAAAAGACTTTGATATAAGAATCATTATGTTCCCCTCTAATTGCCAGCAGAATGTCTCAAAAAAAGAAATATGATTCTAAAATAAAATTAGCGTCTAGGTTGTCTCTGTGCCTATGACTTTCAATTATCACCTTGGATACCACTGTGAGCCACCTGCGACCTGGAGAGCTTTCAGCTTTGGCACGTGAGCCAGTGTACTGATGGCTGAGATTCAGATGGGGAAGAGGGGATCTCATAGAATGAAAACAGAAGAAATGAGATGAATCTGCATATTACAGACAAGACAAGCAAGGTCCCTCTACTAGGACATCAGCATGAGCCAGCTGACTTGAGCCAAGGGGGCCAATGATGATCAGAGGTGAACAACAGTCCATTCATGTAACAAAGGAAAACCAGGTGTTTCCTTTCTTCTGAAGGTGACATTTGAGAACTATACATTAGTCACACAGCTGTAGCTTCAAAAGATGTTCTTGTATATGAACTCCCTGGCCTTGTGCTCAGTGGGCTTCAACTTAACCCAGGAAATGCTAAGTTACTCATCAGCCTGTAGGAACACTGCAGACTCATGATTCAGCCTGAGCCTTATAATAATAGGCCAAGAAACTATAGGTGCTTAAGTTGCAAAGAAAACACAAGTATGGGGTAGAACACATATCAACTCCAATGAGCAATAGGCCAAGTTCATGCTGCATTATAATCTTGAATAAAACATTTCTCAAATGATAGACATGTCTCCATGCGTGGTCGAATAAAATCTGACTCAAAGACAGAAATAATAGAAGGGAAGGACACAGTGTGAAGACAAAAATTCCAGGCCTTTTATTTCAATTTAGTCATCCATCAGATAGCAATGGGCTCCAGCAAAGAGTCAATGGTTTTAGCAAAGGCAGCCTTCAAATTAAACCCACATGTCAGAGGTATTATCTCCTGTAAACTAGTGGGAAGCTAATAATGTATTGCTCAGCTGGATGGCCTCCAGAATATGTGATTTTTAGGTCAACCAAGAGTAAATGCTGTGATTTTGCTCTGAGCTTTTATCTGGCATCTGAGCTGATTATATTTTTATAGGATGATGATTTTTTCCCCTTGCTAATAATTCCCTCTTGAATTGTTTGTCATTTGCACGGCCACCTAGAACCCAACTAACTTAAGCTTGGCTTAGTTATGAAGACTTCTAATCTACAAATATTCTAGCCTTGTGGCCTAATAGGTTATTTTATGGCAAAGGTGTTTAGGCAGAACAAGGTTAAGGCACATGAAAACACACCCTGCCTTAACACGGAACGAGCTAAGTACCCAAAGTTGGCTCTCCTTTTGTCTCCTGAAAGTGATCCCTGTATAGCTCAAGCTGTATAGTCAAAAATTACGTACCACTAATAAAACTTGGAGGTCTGGGTTCAACGGAACTAAACAAGGTGTCCTTTGAAGTCTATTGTGGTGCTGTATACCTGTAATCTCAGCATGGGTGTGGTGGGTCAGGAGGATCAGGAGTTCAAAAATCAGCCTCAGCTATATAATAAGTTCAAGACCAGCCTGAGCTACATGAGATTCTGTCTCAAAAAGCCACAATTATGACCCGGGAACCCAGGCACTAGCATATGAAGATTCAGGAAAGTGGCAGAGTAGGTTATGAGAGTGACAAAGGCTGGCAGACCGCAGCAAAAGATAGGAAAGAGGTTCCAAAAATCTGTAGCACGCTTCTGGTTCATTTTCTCAGTTGATGTTTCCTAATCTGAGGCAACCATCACTTTGTGTCAAGTTAACAAATACTAACCAGCCAAGTGGTTACATAACTTACCTGTCTTTGGTCACAATATACATTTATTTTTCCCATGCAGGCAGGTGACTTAGTGGAGACTGGCCTCGTCTCAGCTCCAGGGGTGACTTCTAGTTAGCCTCAATTTATAATGATGATCCAGGTCCGTCTTTAGGCATTGGCTCAGAACCCAAGCTTAGATCTATCAGTGTGACAATCCATTGACTCGGATGGACACGAACTTAACCCTGTCCCATCAAATGATTCCTTGGTTGACAGAGCACCTCCCTCAGCATTGAATGTAAGCAAGGAAGCATGCAACCCACAAGCAACTGAGATCCATCTCTCCACCATGGGGAAAGCCATCTAAAGACCAGCCAATACATATAGGAAAACAGAGGCGGGGGAAATAAAGTTTATGGAGCCATCCCTGATCATAATGTAGGGCACCCTGCCTTCACACTTCCTGCTCCAAACTAACAAATGTACTTGTGAACTAAGCTGACTTGAATCAACGTTTCTCTCACTAAAAGCATTCTAATTAACGCTCTTTCATATATATATGCTTTCCAAGTCAAGGCAGCTATATACTTAAAGAAAATATCTGGTGACCTACCAAACTGAATTCACATTAACTCGGAGCAAATGATGCCAGACACTGTGGGAGCCAACACTGCCAAAACAGAATGTATGTATGTAATTCCACAGTATGTAATTCTAATTTTTCATTCTTACAATGAGTGTGTATAAGGTTTTTTGATGTTTCTTTAAGGATTTTTTTTCAGATTTTTAGATTTTATTTTATATATGTATGAGTATGCCTTCTGTGTATGTACGTCCATACCTGATGCCGACAAAGGCAAGAGTGGGGCACCTGACTCCCTGAACCTGGAGTTACTGGCAGTTGTAAGCTGCCATGTGGGTGCTGGAACTGAATGCCATTCTCTACAAGTGAAGCCAGTGCTCTTAATCACTGAGCCATCTCTCCAGCCCCAGTATGTGTGAGTTTTTAATAAACATGCTCTTAACAAAAGGGCAGTAAGAAGATTGACTGATGGACCTTTCAAGAATACCTTCACATTCTGTTAAGAATATTTTATAATAAAATAATAATAATAGAAACAACATTATAGACACGGTGCTTATGGTAGCTTCCCAACCCAAGAATATGTCCACTGAGAAACATTCTCCTTAATGTCTCTTCCTCCTCTATCTCTTTTCCGTCCTCAGCTATACCCTCCTCTAAGAACAAACCCTACACGACTCCCAGAAGCCATATTTATACTACAAACCTTGCTGTCTTAGCCACAGCTTCTTAGCCTAGTGATAGGCACTTAACCAAGATACGCTTTTTGACACTGACTGAAAACTTACTCTTAATAACAAGATAAAAAGATTTTCATTTTTTTATATTTATTTTTTATATTTATTATATTTATTTTTAAATATCAGTGGCAAGAATTTAAGTTAGGTGCTAGAATTCCCACTCTATTACAGAGACCTAGAGACTGTGAAATGCACAGCTGGAGGCAGAACATGTACATCATACCTATCCACTCTTCCCAAGGCTTAGGGATCTTCACAAAGAGGACGGCAGAAGGATGGGAAAAGTCAGGGGTAGTGGAGGATTGCTGTAAAATATTGTTTTCTGTCCTCTGAGAGGCTCCACCAAGCAGCTGACTCAGACAGAAACAGATCCACACACACATCCAAACAGTAGATGGAGCTTGAGGACTCTTATGAAAGAATAGAAGGAAGGATGGTGGGCCTCAAAGTGGATAGGAACTCCACAGAAAGACCAACAGAGTCAACTAACCTGGACCCTTGGGGCTCTCAGAGATTGAAAGACCAACCAAAGAACATATACGGGGTGGACCTAGGTCTCCCCACACCTATGTAGCAGATGTGCAGCTTTGTCTTCATGGGTCCTGAATAACTGGAGCAGGGGCTATCCCAAAAGTCGTTGCCTCTGTGTGAGATATGTTCTTCTAGCCGGGCTCCCTTGTCTAGCCTCAATGGGAGAAGAAGTGCCTAGCCTTGCAGAGACTTGAAGTGCCAGGGTGGGGGGATACCCAGAGAGGCCCACCTGCTCAGAGGATAAGGGGAGGAGCGGGGGAAGGATTGTGGAGAGGGGTGACTTGGAGGAGGGCAGTGATCAGGATGTAAAGTGAATAAGTAAAAAATATATTAAATCAAATTTACAAAAATACTGTTTTCTGGAAATGACAGGGCTTTGGCACGAATGAACTCACAACACCTGTGACTACATGTGTACAACCTGGAGAAAATCAATCCAGACAAAATCCCAGCATGGATATGGGAGGGGTTCATGAAGTTTTATGCCTAGGTGAAAAACTGTTGGCACTTGATGGCTACTTGGAGGGGGGGGGGGTTTCTTCAGGAATGCTACCTCTAGTAAACTGCCCATGTTCGAAGCCTGGCCCTGTGTATGTAGAGGTAGCACTAAGTGAATTCACTGGATTTTTTTAAAAAGAGCACATATATGTAGTTGGGAAGGAAAGTGGTGAGGAGCACATAGGAGGAGCTGGAGAGGATTTTTAAAATGGTGGATTTGATCAAAACACAGAATTACAATCTCAAACAATACACTTTTTAAAAATTCAAGTCTAATTGCTATTGAATATTTTTATTGACTAACCCTCTATGGTAATTTGAATATTCTTGGCCCACAGGAAGTGGCACCATTAGGGGATGTGGCCTTGTTGGAGAAAGTGAGTGACTGTGAGCACGGGCTCTGAGGTCCTGTGCTCAGGAACTTCCCAGTGTGGAAGAAAGTCCTCACCTGGCTGCCTGTGGAAGACAGACTCCTCCTGGCTGCCTTTGAATCAAAATGTAGAACTCTCAGCTCCTCCAGCACCATGCCTGCTTGCTACCAACACTTCCCACCATGACGATAATGGACTTAACCTCTGAAATTCTAAGCCAGCTCCAGTTAAATGTTGTCCTTTATAAGAATTGACTTAGTCATGATGTCTTTTCAGAGCAATAAAACCCAAACTAAGACACCTCATAAGTATATACTTTACTACCTGGATTTCTATCCACTATGTGTTTCTCTTTCATTTCTAGCAGCACGTGTCACCCTAACAGTACTCGGATCTTTCTAGTGGGTTTCTTGCTTAGAATTAGAGATGTGTTGCTGACCATGGCAGTCAAAATAACTCAAAGAAAAATCAGATCTTCCTTCCGATACATTTTATACCCTTACCTCAATTTCAAGAAAATCTTTAATATTCTAGTTTGATTTCTGTAACTGTTATGAAACATTCTGACCAAAGAAACTTAGAATAGTAAAGGGCTGATTTCACCTTACAGGCTACAGTGCATCATTAAGGAAAGCCAGGGCAGGGATGCAAACAGGGACTTTAAACAGAAGCCATCGAGGAGCACTTCTTGCTGGCTCGTTCTCAGGTTCATGCTGAGCTAACTTTCTTATACAGTCTAGCCAGGGAATGCTGTCACACCCACAGTGAGCTATGCCCTCCTATAACAATCAACAATCAAGACAGTCCTCCACAGACATCCTCGGAGGCCACTTTGATCTAGTGAACTCCTTAATTGAAATTCTCAGGTGGCCCTAAGGGCTTGTCAAGTTGACAGTTAAAACTAACTAGGACAGAGGGTTACAAAAGGGCATGAGGTATTACAGTGGTTACCTTTACATGTCAGTTGAACAGGGCTATAATACCTGGTTATTTGGCCAAACATTATTCTAGATGTTTATATGAAGGTTTTAGATATGATTAATGTTTAAAGCAGTTTTTATCAAGGGTGTGTGTGTGTGTGTGTGTGTGTGTGTGTGTGTGTGGTATTTGAGTGTGTGGCATATGTACATGGAGGGGTGAATATGCCCACATACACACTTGAGTCCTCCTCTATCAGCTTCCCCTCATTTTCTAGACACACGGTCTGTCCATCCTCACCTGCCCTTGACAGCACCAGGATAACAAGCATGTGCAGCTAGACCCAGATTTTTACTTAGAATCTAGACTCAGGTCTTCCTCCTCACTCTCATCCTCTGAGCCATCACTCCATTCCCAAAAACTTGTAGACTTTGAGTAATGCAGAAATGTCAGTGAGCCTCATCCAATCAGTTCAAGGCTTTAATAGAAAAAGACTGAGCTTTCCCAGAGATGAGGAAATTCTGCTGGTAGAAACACCCACAACACAGGCTTCATCCCAGTCACTAGCCAGCCAGCCTTCCCTGAAGATTCTACACCGAGAAGTTTCCACCACTGTGTGAGCCTTAAAATGCATAGACTCAGACAAACAAAATAATACTCTATGAGTTTTATTTTGCAGAAGAATGCTGGTTTATATGAGTACAAGAATATAATAAAGTCACAAAATAAGTGGCTTTAGGGTTTGGATCTGTGAGAGATGCTTACCTCCATGCAGGAGCCCTGGTATCTACCTCCAGCAATACAAAAAAATGAAGCAGAAAACTAGGAAAATCAGTGTAGGTGAAAAGCCCAAGTGTACAATTACTTTCCAAGATGAAATCCAAAGGTTTCTCATACCTAGATATGGGCCACAATTTTAAATGGGAGTATCCTTTATAAACAACTCAAAGAAATAAGCCTAGTAGTGTACACCTTCAGAATTCATATGAAAATTTTAAAATGATTTTATTAAACACAGACACGTGTCTGACAAGAATTCTTCTCATAAGATTTAAGCAACATAACCAGACACTTTCTTAAAACAAAACAAAAACATCTGTTTTAAACAACTAGTTAATTTAGCATTTGCATTCATGAATGTGACATTTTTTTCCAACTTTCATTGGAAAGGTTAATAAACTCAAGATTCCCACTTTAGTCCAAACTTTAAACATCTCTCCTCCAGCACCTTGCTCAAAGCCACGGAAGGACAGGAGTTAGCTGCCACTGTGTCAGACAGTCCTCGGCAGTTTGTTAGACAGCTAAATGACTATCTGACGATGCAGAAGGCCCTTAAGGCAGAACCATGGGAGTTCAGATCCTACACAGAGAGGAACTCAATAAAACCATATCACAAGGTCTAGAGGCACCCAAATTCCAGGACTCAAGTGTGTATTTGGGCACATGCACCTCTCCATGTACATATGCCACACTTTCAAATACCACACACACACACACACACACACACACACACACACACACACACAAATTCCAGCTATAATCAATTGGAAATTTTTCCCTTTAGTTTCTACCCCCCCCCTTTGGTTTATAATGAATATTATCTCCCTTAGTAACGCCTCCCACCAAGACAACATTGAAAACTGGTATTTTCCACAGAAGTTGAGCTAAGATTATCTCAGAATTAGTGTAAGGCATGACAACTTATAGATAATCAGAAAAATAACCAAAATATGAACTATGTCATCTAGTCACTGAAAACATTCAAAAGATTAGAAACAAATTTGTAGTCTGCATCATCAGCTGGCCACATAAAAATTTTCCTAGCTTGCTTTTTATCTAGTTGTTTGATGTGATATAGAATGAAATGCCCCAGAATAAAATCCCTAGACATGTCTGCTAATCACAACAGTCTTCTGTAGTAACCGTAAGTGTGGCACTATAAAAACATAACTTGTAAAACGTTCTTTCTTTATGTATTGGGGACAGAGCATTTGCATGCAGTTTGAGGAAGTCAGTTCTCTCCTTCAAGCTCTGGTCCTGAAAATCAAGTTCAGATAATCAAGTTTGTCACCAAGTGCCTTTACTCACAGAGCCATCTTGCCAACCCATAAACCCTAAATGTTGGTGTATATATATCGCTGAAGAATGTGCTATGCAATCACTGAGAACTAAAAGGACTTCCTTACAGTTATTCAGAAATTATTTTTGATTCCAGCATATACGTCTATATCCCAACAAGCTATTTTATTAACTCTAAATAATATTTAAAATATATAGGGGACCAGTAAAATGGTTCAGTGGGTAAGCGTGGTTCGTAGAACAAGCCTGATGACATAATTTGACCTTTAAAGCTTACAAGAAGGTAGAAGGAGAGAACTAACTCTACAAACAGTGCACAATAAACTCCATGCATTCTATAGAACATGTATCATGGCCTACTTCTTACACATACCAAATAATAATAAATATATATAGTAAGGATTGCATATGTTAATAAGAATCCCCCCACTCAACTACATCCCCATCACTTCTTGCTAATTGCATTGTTTATTTGAATTACTTATTCAAAACAGCATTTGATTATTCAAAATAATGTTGCTCTGCCTTAATTGAATCCTGCAGCAAGCCAGCATGCGCTTCTCAGACTGCATAGTAATTTATCAATACACTCATTATGCATTTCTTATGGGAAGGACATAGATTAAAATGACAGATTGGGTTGAAGCTATGCCTGCTTTTCTTTAGGCAGAACAATGGAGAAGAAACAAATTGGATATATGAAAAGCAACTATTTTCTAAGACGTTTAAATATTTTATCATATCATGTCAATTATGTTTAATATTATGAAATATCTTTACTCTAGGGAATCAAGAATACACACACCTCCATGTACAACCCCAGGAGTGACATTTGTATATTTAACCAAGATTGAACGAATTGAAGACTGCAACAACTAATTAGTCGGTTGAAACTCAGATGGGTCAATGGAAGAGAATCTTCCAGAACCCCACAGACCAAGCTCTTTCCTCATCCAGCACATTTCCTGTCTTAAACTAAGCACATTTACATTTGTAAAAAAAATAATTAGAAAGACCACACTGCATTTCCATAGAATTTGTATGCTCTCAGCAGTTACAGACTGTTGCAGGGCAGAATTGGGCTCTGGATATAGAAGTGGTTTTCTGGCAGCACATTTTTTGTAATTTTATGGTGTTGTTAATACCCCAGCTCAAACAGTTAAGAGATAGAAATGGAAAGAGAAAAAGGGAGGGGAGGAGAGAGAGATAAAAGAGGAGAAAGAGAGAGAGAGAGACAGAGAGACAGAGAGACCGAGACAGAGAGAGACAGAGAGAGAGACAGAGAGAGATCTCTCAATAGGCTAGAGTGTGCCCACCCTTATTAGAAAGTACAATCTCTAACTTCGTCTACCAAGCTGAGTGCACTGAATGCAATCATATCTGGAAACATTGTTATAGATGTTCTATATTTTCTAATAAATATGATGCATAAAATTAGACATCAGAAAGATTAAACTTAGTCAAGATAAATATTCTGGTTGAGCAACTATGCAATTATGTCCATTCCAAAAGTAAAGAATCCTAAGAAAAGACTGTAGAATAAAATCAGGAGTCACATCTTGGTCAGGCGAATTATGCTTATTTGACATTTAAGTGGAAATAGCTTCTGGGCAACTAAGTATAAAGTTCCAGAATTTAAGGGAAAAGGATTATTGATTTCTATCTGAGGATATAAATAAACACATGATATATAATGTCACGAGAAAGGGAAGAAACACAAAGGAATCACGTGTACATAGCAAAGAGGTGTAAGAACTAAGAAACAGGGATCGATGACACCAGCTAATATTAAACTGCACCAGTGGAGTAAAGCCAAGCTTGCAAGGGCTTGATTTTTGGTGTTTGTCATTGATGTTGATGCTGTTGTTGCTGGTGGCGGCTGCTGGTGGTGGTGATGGTGGTGCTGTAGTTGTTACTGTATTTGTTGATATTGTTGCTGTTGCTCTGGTTGTTGTTCTGTCAGGCCTCCAGCCTGTTGAACAATGTGACCCACATTCAGAGTAGATCTTCCAGACTCTGTTCACCAACTCACAGCCTGGAGAGTGGCCAACAAAAACTCCTTAGAACAGCCAGCCGTCATGGCAGGAGACTGTGACACCTTAGCAGTCAAGCGACTAAGGCAAAGTTAAGAGAAGTAAACAACCTCAACTGGCAAACATTCGGGTTCCACATCAAGAGGTACAGTAGGGAACAGTACGTAGGTTGAACTCGGAGGTTCCTTACAGTTAGTTTGAGCAAATAATAATGCAAGTTAGAAGCAGACGAGTGAATATGTGGCAAAGAACATGAGAAACAAAGTCAAAACCTTCTCTGATTTTTCAGCCACTCTGAACCAAGCAGTTAAAGCCCTTAAACTGGTGGTTCTGGGCAGATTCTGAACTACAGGACGTTTTATACTGATCTGTAATTCTAGGGAAAATGAAAGGCAGGACACGATGGCAACTGAGATTCTGTTTTGTCGAGCTAACCTTTACGGTTCTATTTATAAGTTCCTCTCCTTCATCACTTCCAGTGAGCTCCTTTGAGTCTACTTTGCTGTCTTCTGCCTTCTGCTTCTCTCCATTGTGGGAGAATGATTGCCAAGTCAGGTGGGCAACAGTCAGTGGGGCTTTTTCATTAATCTCACAATAGCCAGTCTTGTGTGCACATTGCTGCAGCAATCAGCCTGCAACAATGCTCACCTTTCTCCACGTTCCCACTTATGGTCACTACCCCTTTGGGGATTGAATGTCACCCAGGACCACTGGAAAAACACGGATACTTACATTATGATACATAACAGTAGGGAAATTACAGGTATGAAGTAGCAACAAAAATAATTTTAGGGTTGGGGGTCACCACAACATGAGGAACTGTATTAAACGGTTGCAGCATTGGGAAGATTGAGAACCAGTGCTCTAAGGTTTGTTCTGGATGTTTTGTGACCTAAGTACATTTCTTTTTTTCACTAACATAATGCCTTAAATACACACACCAAGTAATAATAGATAAAAAAGTAGATAGATAGATAGATAGATAGATAGATAGACAGACAGACAGATAGATGATAGATTTGCATACCACATTGACCCAGAAAATAAAACTCTGCGGTAAATACTACATTAGCTAAATCTGATGAGATAAGCATTTCTGTAGCAATGGCCATTTTTCTCAAGGGATTTAATAATATATGAAGAGTAATACACCCATGGGATGAAAACTGCACCTTCTATTTCCAACTTCACTTGACACAATTCAAAATCAATTTTCTCCTGTTTTCTGAAGTTAGTTCCAATCTGTCAGGACCCATCCCACCTTGGCCTCATCTCCAGCTATGGCCATTTTTCCATCATATTATTTAATCACTACCATTGCAGATCACAGAGATGGAGATTCAATGAAAGGTAAAATGTTACAGAAGGAATCCAGTGTTATCCACATTGACGCTACCTTGCTGAAAGCTTGAGAGCTTGTTCCCAAAAACAACTCTTTTATTATCTTCTAGAAACTTGTTTCCAAAGGAGATTTTAAAAACAACAAAGATCTGTAAATGAAGCAAAACAGCAAAGCTGATGTTAATAAAACCTCGTCCTTTAACTCTTCTTAGAGTTGTGTCTCTGGACTGTATTAGGGACATCTGCTGGCTTACCCAACTTGGCAATAAAGACTTACAGAATGAGAGCTGTGGAGAAAACAGAATGGTTCACACTGGATCCCAAGGCCTTTTCCTCTTGTATCCTGGCAAATTAGTGTCTATCAAATTTACTCTTTATAGTGCCTGGATGTAGTAGAGCTAACTTCCTGTTTATAAAAAAAAATTTTAATTTTAAAAAGCCCCTCCAAGCAGGAGGAGTGTGGGTGAGTATGATCAGATCAAAAATACATTGTATGAAATTCTGAAAGAATTAATAAAAATACAACAGGCTTTTTGTTTAAATCCTCAGGTTAAAAGGAATCAGTACCAAACCCATTAATTGTGTCTTGGATCTGTGCTTACTAGCCTGGGAAAAGAGAGTATATAGCCGAAATTTGAAAGCCAACTTGTCCTTGGTTGATAAGGACAAAGTCAAAACAAACAGCACAAACTATAAAATCCAGCACCTGTGCACCTGAATGGCCATAAAGCTAAGAGCAAACACCATGAATAATAAAGTTGAGGGTCTTTTCTCTGCTGTACAAAGTAGGTGGACAGGATAGTTTGTTGAGGGGTAGGTCAGAATTTTAACTAGATTTTCACATATCAGTAATGTTAAAAAAAAAATCTTAATATTTTACAGGTACCCTCTGTCCTGTCACTTCTGACATGTAAGTGGATTTGACATCTGCTCCCTCTGTCCATCCCCGCTGCTGCCACAGCCTCATTTTTGTTTCCACCTTGTGCCCCCAAATCCACTGACTGTGCTGGCCTACTTTTACTTTTTGGAACATGCCAAGGACCTTCCACCACATCAGCCGTGTCTGCTGTTTTCACTGACATAATAGCTGACAAATAATACATGTTCATTGAGTTCATTTCTTTTTCCTCTCCTGATTCATATCCTCCAGGTGTTTATTTCTCACTACATTTCCAGACGCCAGCATGGCGCATAACAAACACAACTTGGGTGCCACAAATGGGTACTGAGGGAAGCAAGGGAGAAACGATGAGCTCTCTCTCTCATGCAAACTAACCAGCTGCTTCGTTCTTTCCTCCTCTTACTGACCACTGAAGATAACACTGTGGACCCAACTTTTGAAGTTCAATGAGTTTACGAATCGGGCTGCTAGGAAGGACGTTTACCCACTGAGTCGCCTCTTCAACCCAATGAATGCAGTTTTAATAAACGAAAGTGAAACTAAAGTTGCTTAAAACTGAACTTGTATTTTCTTACTTACAGTCTTTGAAAGACAAGATTTCAACAAGCACAACACATTAACACCACAGGAATTATTTCTCTAGAACTATAGCTAACCTTGGTAATTCTCTTTCTTGGTAGCACACACCTGTAATCCAAGCACTTGGAAAGCTGACCCAAGAGGATCATGAGTTCACGGCCAGCCAGACTACTTAGCAAGACCTTGTCTTCAAGATAAAATTCTTTTTTCCTGCCAATTTTCGCAATAAATTGTGCTGTTCTCCTTCTGATATGTTAATAACAGTCCTTTTTTTAAATTTTATATTTTGTACTTATTCATTTTACATCTTGATCACTACCCCCTTCCCAGAATCCCTCTCATAATCCTTCCTCCATCCACCCCTTCTCCTCTAAGCGAGTGGCCCCCTACCGGGTATCCCCTCTACTCTGGCACTTCAGTCTCTGTGAGGCTAGGCACTTCCTCTCCCATTGAGGCCAGACAAGGCAGCCCAGCTTGAAGACCGTATCCCACAGACAAGCAACAGCATTTGGGGTAGCCCCTGCTCCAGTTGTTCGGGACCCACATGAAGACCAAGCTGCACATATGTGCAGGGAGGCCTAGATCCATCCCGTGTATGTTGTTTGGATGGTGGTTCAGTCTCTGAGAGCCCCAAGAGTCCAGGTTAGATGACTCTGTTGGTCTTCCTGTGGTGTTTCTATACCCTTCATGTCTGCAATTCTTCCTCCTATTCTTCCATAAGAGTCCCCAAGCTTCATCCGCTGTTTGGCTGTGGGTGTCTGTATCTGTCTGTGTCAGCTGCTGGATGGAGCCTCTCAGAGGACTACACTCTCCTGTCTGCAAGCATGAGAGAGTATCACTAATACATAACACTTCTCTCATGCAAACTAACCAGCTTCATCCTTTCCTCTTCTTACTGATCACTAACTATAACACTGTGGACCCAACTTTTTGAAATTCAATGAGTTTGCAAATTAAGCTTTTTCATAATTCTTTTTTTTGGGGGGGGAGGAGGAGGGGAACCAAGCAAGCTTATTAACACATGCACACTGTACAGGAGAACCCCAACAGAAGAAAACACCAAACACTGGCTTAGTCAGGTTTACACAGTATCTTCAACAGAAAACAGTAGGATTTTACAACATGACAAGACAGCGGATTTGCCTTTTGACTTCCACAGATGGGAAATAATGAAAAATATACTTACTTGCTTCATAAATTAATGAAGCAAGACTTGTCAATTGCTCTGGTGCCATGTCTAAAGTAGTAAGCAACTAACGTCTATCTTTGTGGGTATAGAGCTAGAAATCACTGCCTTCTACATAGTGAAAAAAATGGAAATTTTAAAGAAAAAAACGCTTCAAAATAGCACCATAATTCTACCTTCAGAAGTTAAACACTGGTAGTATTTCTGTATGCCCTTTTCTAGTTAAGGTATTTCAAGAGGTCACTCATGCAATTAACAAATATTTGAAGTTTATTTCACATACGTTAGTCATTATTCTACATACTAGCACATCATGATAAACAGAACAAAGATAACTGCCAGTATGCAAGTAGCAGCAGGCAATAAGCAATTTATAATATAGGAATATAAGTACTGTGGGGTAGAGGCCAACTGGTGTCATTTGTAGTCATGGGGGACACTAGAAAAAGAGGACATTGAAGGAAATCAAGAGTCTTGTTGAGATGTGTTTAGTTTACAAGGTACATTAGTTCTCTGATGGTACATACTGCTTCTAATGGTTCATGCTCTGTTTCTCCATTTGACATTTAATGGATGCTTTCTCATTCAAAATATAAAGGGGTCTGAAGAGTTGGCTCAGCCATAAAGAGCACTTACTGTTCTTGCAGAGGACCCAAGTTTGATTCCCAGCACCCACATGGTAGCTCATAAAAATCTGTAACTACAGTTCCAGGGGACTCAGTGCCCTCTGCTGACCTCTGTAGGTACTACACATATAAGTGGTGTGCAGACATATGTACAAGCAAATCACTCATATGCATAAAAAATAAAATTAAAATTAAAATGTACATTATGGACAAGAGTGATAGCCCATGCCTGTAATTCCACAACTCAGCAGGCTGAGGCAGAGAGATTGCCATGAGTTCAAAGCCAGCCTGGGCTAAAAGGTGAGACCCTGTTTCAAAAAAACAAAAACAGCAACAAAAAAAAAATCAAAATACAGATGTCTATATAGTGTTCTCAAAAATAGAAACCTATCTAAAAATCCACAAAATTGGTGTAACTGATTACCTATTGCTGAATATTCATTGTCACTTTGTATAATTATAAGAAACTGTCAGCATAAATTTTCTTCATGCATATTTATTAAAACCTCTGATTATTTTATTATAGTAATTCCTAAATGTGGAAATACTTCATCAAAGCGTATGTACATTTTAATGCTTTTGATTAACACTACCAATGTTTTTCTCCAGAAAGATTATACCAATTTTCATAGCCACAACTTGCCACTGAGTACATTTTTCTTTTATAAAAAATAAAACATTTCCCTATTTTTAATATTATACAAAAATGATGGCTAACTTTTATTGAGAAATTCCTATGCTTGGGCAAACATTATTTGAAACGTTCACATTTTTTTTTTTTGAAAATTGAGAAATCCAGACTTACAAAGAGCTAAATAAATTGCCAAATGACCCTCAGATATTAAGTCAGAAATAGTTTGAATACTAGTTATTCATCTTTCCTATTCTCTTCCCACTAATTCATAACCCTATCTGTGATTTAATTAGTTGATAACTAATTGACAATTAGTGTTTGATAGTAATGTTGTGCTTTGTTATATTGTATTTTTTAAGCTGTAATAAGATGCCATGACCAAAAGACACTTACATTAAAAAGTTGGCCTATGGTTCCAGAGGGAGAATCCATAACAGCAGAAGAAGCACCGCAGCAGACAGTCTGAAAACTGCCAATCATACTTCTGTCATGAGGCAGTCACCAGAGAAGATTCCTAGGATGCAGATTAAGCTGACAGAAAGTATTAGCTGGCGAGTAGCTACACTGAGTGTTCAGGGGTCCCAGTGTAGCACTGAGCCTTTTTCAGAGGGAGCTTTTAAGCACAAAAACCATATGCTGTGTTGACATACTTCGGTTAACAAGAACAGTTAGCTGGAAATAGAACTACAGAAGCCAAAGGGCAAGGTTACTACATTTAGAGACTTTCCCAGAACTATACGGACTTTGATGAATTAGGCTTTTGTTTTAGTTTTGGCAGGTGGTGCTGTCTACATGCTGAGTTTTTTAGCCTGAATGGTACTTCCATCATAGAGTCAGTTGTGCTAAGGTCTCAGGGCCTACTAAGGTCTGGGACCTGTTACCTGTTAGTCACTTGTACTTAGAGTTAACAATTCATTCATGCATCCATTCTGTATCATGACAGACTCTGTAGAGTTGAGTGAAAACAACACGGAACAGTCACCTATGTGCGCTATAGTAGGTTGAGAAACAATCTAAACCTGAGCTCAGGTGAAAACATCACTCCTGTGACCCAACAATTAAGCCTGAGTTTAGGGGCTGTCGTAGGATAGTGCACTCTTGTGAGGCAGGACTCAAGGTTGTGGTTTCCAAGTTATGGGAATGAGAATTCTGCTAGGTTGTCTCTCTGGCAGACTCTTCAGGGAAAGCACAGAGCCAACCAACAGCTTTACTAAAAAATAAATAATAAAATAAATAAATAAATAAATAAATCCTTTCTCCTCTTTAAACAAAAGCCTCACTTCAATGGGGCCCTCACTGACAGAATCTTGGGTTTCTGCAGCCTAAAAGGAACATCTTGAAGAGAAGAAAATTGATAAAATTATGAGCAAAGTGACCCGTGGTCCATTCCATCATCAGAGATCTGATATAATATGCAATTAAGAAAGAGGAATGATCACAGATGTTAGCTGAACAGGCAGCTGGATGGAAGTATCCATAACTGAGCTACATATTCCGTACCTGAGAATATCTACTCAAACATACTGAAGTGCTGTTCTTGTCAGACACCAGTGTAAGATGCTACAGTTTTGCCAGGTTACTGTTTCCTCTGTGTTATGTGTGCTGTTGTTAGCTAATGTAGACTCAAGTGTACAGAAGCTCATTAAAAGCATAGATTAAGTCATTCTCATTGAATGCTTTGTCATCTTCCTACAACTCAAGCTAAGGACCCTCCCCAAGCCATTATTTTACATAGATCCCTAAACAGTTAAGTAAGGATTTTGGTTCCCAGAATAAACACAACCAGATGCATAACCTCTCTTACAGAATTCTGCTAGGAATATTTCTCCTGAACATACTCTGTTGTTTTTTCCTATTTATTATTTCATTTCTTCCTTACAATAGTCTTAAAATTATTGAGGAAATAGATTCAAAAACGGATGGCTTGGCTATGGACATACAACCAGTAAGGAAGGCCTGGGACTCTGGTCCCTATTCAGGCCCTAACCCAGTCTTTTTTCATTTCATCAGAATTTCATAATTATTCCTTTAAAGTTTATCTTTGAAGGAGAAATATATATATATGTGTGTGTGTGTGTGTGTGTGTATAAAAATGTTCAATAAACTTATCAAGAAACTCACTTTTCAATGTGGGGGAATCAGTTGGCTATAAAACTCTCCCACAGCTTTGAGAGCCTTGTTTACTCTCATTGATCGCCATGACAATGCTACCATAAATAACCCCAGATAGATTGCTGTGTGTAATCACAGAAGACATCCATATGCATGAGTCACCTGTCAGCTCTCCAATCCCATCATTCCCAATACCTGTCAACATGTCATCAAGGACTCTTTCAGCTGCGACACAAACTGAACTTACTCTCTCAGGAAGTTGAAAATAATGCAATGCTACACAGGTTTGTAGTCAAAGGAAACATGATAATTAGTGTTCACTCTTTAGGATGAATGTGTATACATTAGCCAGGTCACTCAGAGTTCTTCTTTTTCCCACCTCCGTGATGGAGGAACAGTCTTTTTTTTTATTGGATATTTTATTTACATTTCAGATGTTATCTCTTTACACCATTTCACCACCTCGTCCCCCCTCCTCCTGCTTCTATGAGGATGTGCCCCCACCCACCCACCCACTCCTACCTCCGCACCCTCAAATTCTCTCACACTGGGGCATCTAGCCTTCATGGGACCAAGAATCTCCTCTACCACCTATGCCCGACAAGGCCATCCTCCCCTACATATACAGATGGAGCCATGGGTCCCTCTCTATGTGCTCCCAGGCTGGTGGTTTAGACCCTGGGAGCTCTGGTTGGTTGGTATTGTTGCTCTCCTCATGGGGCTGCAAACCCTTTCAACTCCTTCAGCTCCTTCTCTCTAACTCCTCCATTGGGAACCTCTTGATCAAATCAATGGTTAGCTATCAGCATCCACCTCTGTATATGCCAAGCTCTGGCAGACCTCTAAGGAGACAGCTATATCAGGCTCCTGTCAGCATGCACTTCTACATCACATCGGCGTCTACCGTTGGTGACTGCACATGGGATGGATACCCAGGTAGAATGGGCTCCCGACGGCCCCTCCTTCAGTTTCTGTCCCACACTTTGTCTCCCTATTTGCTCCCTTGAGTATTTTGTTACTCCTTCTAAGTAGGACCAAGGTATCCACACTTGGTCTTCCTTCATGAGCTTCATGTGGTCTGTGAGTTGAATCTTGGGTATTGGGAGCTTCTGGACTAATATCCAAGTATCAGTGAGTAAATACCATGTGTGCTCTTTTGTGATTGGATTATCTCACTCAGGATGATATTTTCTAGTTCCATCCATTTACCAAAGAATTTCTCAAATTCATTGTTTTTAATAGCTGAGTAATACTCCATTGTGTAAATGTACCACATTTTTTTGTATCCATTCCTCTCTTGAAGGACATCTGGGTTTTTTCCAGCTTCTGGCTATTATAAATAAGTCTGCTATGAACATAGTGGAGCATATGTCCTTGTTATATGTTGGAGCATCTTCTGGGTATATGCCCAGGAGTGGTATAACTGGGTCCTCAGGTAATGCTATGTCCAATTTTCTGAGGACCCGCCAGACTGATTTCCAGAGTGGTTGCACCACCTTGCAATCCCACCAACAATGGAGGAGTGTTCCTCTTTCTCCACATCCTCGCCAGCATCTACTATCACCTGAGTTTTTGATTTTAGCCATTCTGACTGGTGTGAGGTTGAATCTCAGGGTTGTTTTGATTTGCATTTCCCTGATGACTAAAGATGTTAAGCATTTCTTTAGGTGCTTCTCGGCCATTCAAGTTTCCTCAGTTGAGAATTCTTTGTTTAGCTCTGTACCCCATTTTTAATAGGGTTATTTGGTTGTCTGGAGTCTAATTTCTTGAGTTCTTTGTATATATTGGATATTAGCCCTCTATAGGATGTGGGATTGGTAAAGATCTTTTCCCAATCTGTTGGTTGCCATTTTGTCCTATTGACAGTGTCCTCTGCCTTACAGAAACTTTGCAGTTTTATGAGGTCCCATTTGTCAATTCTTGATCTTAGAGCATAAGCCATTGGTGCTCTGTTCAGGAGCTTTTCCCCTGTGCACAAGTATCCAAGGTCCTTACCCAACTTCTCTTCTATTAGTTTCAGTGTATCTGGTTTTATGTGAAGGTCCTTTATCCACTTGGACTTGAGCTTTGTACAAGGGGATAAGAATGGATTGATTTGCATTCTTCTACATGTTGTCCTCCAGTTGAGCCAGCACCATTTGTTGAAAATGCTGTCCTTTTTCCACTGGATGGTTTTAGCTCCTTTGTCAAAGATCAAGTGACCATAGGTGTGTGGGTTCATTTCTGGATCTTCAATTCTATTCCACTGATCTTCCTGCCTGTCTCTGTACCAATACCATTTTTATCACTACTGCTCTGTAGTACAGCTTGAGGTCAGGGATGGTGATTCCCCCAGAAGTTCTTTTATTGTTGAGAACAGTTTTTGCTTTCCTGGGTGGAGGAACAGTCTTGAGGACAGAAATTTAAATCTGCTTTTTATTATGGATTAACAGTCCTCACTTGCTCGCTCACAGGAATCACAGGGCCAAAGCATAGGATTCCCTCTGAGTCTTCAGAGACACATTAAAAAGAGCAACTTGCCTTGGCATGTGCCTATCTCGCAGAAAATTTTTCAGGAAAGGATCTAATCCTGTGAGCAGGATGAGTTGTGACAGAGTAAGAGACCAAGAATATGTTTAGTTAGGAGTCCAATGAAAATATGAAGCTAAGAAATAACCTGAGCTCAGGATAAAGAGCCAGCCCTCAGAGTAGCAAGCCAAGCAGAGTGTAATTGTACTTCAAAACAGGAGGGAGATGGGATTGGACCATACAAGGGCCAGCAATCTGTCAACGACAGAGAGAGAAGCATCGATCCACATAGACACAGGCAGGAGGAGCCAAGCAGCAAATGTCTCAGCAAGTGAAAATCCCGAAGCCAAAGCACCGTGATGCAAATCTGACTCTGATAAAAGCTGTGTCTCACCTAAGAACCTGTAGATACTAGCTGCCAAATACAGTACACAGTTGCACAGGTAAGTGGATTCACTTGTCTCACAGACAGTTTCTGGTGGTTCTAAAAAAAAAATAAAAACTCAAATAAATTTGCATTTCTAAATTAGTAAATACATGTGCATAAATGCACTGTCACTTAAATATTTTCAAAGGCTAATGCACAAATCTGTACCTTGAGTCTATTCCATTCATCCCATGAAAATGACCAGTATAGATAACAGTAATAATAATAATAATAGAAAAAAACTAATGTTGCTACACTAGTGTGCTACACACTGGGCACTTCTCACGAATAGTAACTGTCCTGGTTACTGTCACTAGAGTCATCTTAGAGAAGGAAACCTCCACTGAGAAACTACCTCCTTAAGATCAGTCTGTGGGCATGCCTATGGGGCATTTTCTTAATCAGTGATTGAGGGGGGAGGGCCCAACACATTGTGGGAGATGCCATCGATGGGCTGGTAGTCTAGGATTCTATAAGAAAGCAAGTTGAGTAAGCCTGGAGAAGCAAGCCAGTAAGCAGCGCCCCTCCATGGTCTCTTCATCAGCTTCTGCTCCAGGTTCCCTCCTAGTTTGAGTTCCTGCCTTGGCTTGCCTCAGTGGACTGTGGTTGGGGATATAGAAGCCAAATAAACCCTTTGATCCCCGTGTTGCTTTTGATTATGGTGTTTCATCACAACAATAATAACACAAAACTAAGACAATAAGAAAGTAACAGTAACAAGAGAACTAGCCGCGTTTGCCAAACACTGGTTAGCTACCAGCCTATTTCCAGGTGCTTCACTTGTGAAGTCTTTTACTGCTCTCAGCAATTCCCAGCAGGACTCTGTTATTACAGTAGTCCCTGCTTGTCCTCAGTTTTGCTTTCGATTTTGCTTACCCGTAATCAACCACTGTCCAAAAATACAAAAATTATAGAAAAAGCAAGAAAATGAAACTTCACCTTGTCCCACCCTATCCTTCCTGGAGCATGTCCTTCCACTGTAGAGCATGCCCAGGGACACACTCATCAGTCACTTAGAAGCCAGTCAGATTGGCTGCTATTACAATGCTTGCATTATGGTAAAAAGGTTCAATGTCACATAAAATAAAAACGTTTGTTTGCCAGAAGTAAATTGTTGTCTTGGAGGCTAACTACTGAGTAATCTCACCCTTTCTGGTTTGTTTTATTGGTGGTGGTGGTGGTGGTGGTGATGGTGGTTTGGTTTGGTTTGGTTTGGTTTTGTAACTCTGTTGCTATCTGGTTCAACTCAGCTGTTCTGGCTCAAACTCCTCTCCAAGATGGCTGGTTCAGTCTGGCTTCTCTACACTTCTCATTAAATTGCTCTGCTTGGCCTCAAATTAACTCTGGCAATTTGTTCTAGTCTTCTGTCTCCTTCTTTTTCTCTGGCATCAAATGCCTCTGCTGACCTGCATGAACTCAACTCCACTGTACTGCACTGATTCTCAGCTAACTCTCTCTCCCTGCACTGTTCTTTTTTTTTTTTTTTAATTTGAGTGTTTATTTGAATTTGAGTGTTTTGATTAACAGACAAGTTACATGACGTCTTCTCTCTAAGCACAATCTTCTCATGCTATATCTGACTTTAATCATCTGCACACTCAATTATGTACCTATATAAGATGGCAAGTGAGGGATTTTTCTCTAAAAGCTCCTGTTTTAATAAATTAATTATTTTATTTATTCACATCACAAATGCCCTCCTCATTCCTCCCTCACAGAGTTCTTCCCCCATCCCCCCTCCTCTTTGCCTCTTAGAGGGTCTCCCCAACCCCTGAAGCCCTCTTCCCTGGGGCTTCAAGTCTCTATAGGATTAGGCAGATCATCTCCCACTGAAGCCAGACAAGGCAGTCCTCTGCTATATATGTGCCAGGAGCCTCAGACCTGCCCTTTGGTTGATGGCTCAGTCTCTGGGAGCTCCCAGGGGTCCTGATTAGTTAATACTGTTTGTCTTTCTATGTGGCTGCCGTCCCCTTCAGCTCTTTCCATCCTTGCCCTAACTCTTCCATAGGGGTCCCCAACCACCATTCAAAGCTTGGCTATGAGTATCTGCATCTGTCTCAGTCAGCTGCTGGTAGAACCTCTCCGAGGACAGGCATGCTAGGCTACTGTCTGCAAGCACAACATAGCATCAGTAATAGTGTCAGGGATTGGTTCCTGCCCATGGGATGGATCCCAAGCTGGGCCAGTCACTGGTTGGTTATTTCTTCAGTCTCTGCTCCATATTTTTCTTTGAATTTCTTTTAGACAGAAGCAATTTTGGGATCGAAAGTTTGTGAATGGGTTGGTGTTCGGAACCATCGCTCCACTGGGGATCCTGTCTGACTACTGAAGGTGGTCTCTTCCAGTTCCACATCCTCACTGTTAGGTATGTCAGCTAAGGTCACCCACACTGAGTTCTGGAAGCCTCCCCCATTCTAGGTCTCTGGGACTTTCTAGAGGTTTCTTTAGCCCCCAGCCCTGTCAGCTACATATTTTCATCATTCTTCTGACCCTCCGAGCCTCCTGCCTTCCCTCCTCTCCATGCCGATTTCTCTCCTGCTCCCCTCTCCCATCCAGGTCCCTCCTTCTGCCTCCTATGACTCGTTTGTTCCCCTTTCTAAGTGGGATTTAAGCATCCTTACTTGGGCCTTCCTTCTTATTTAACTTCTTAGGGTATGTTAGGTGTATCATGGCTACTCTGTACATTTTGGCTAATATCCACTTATCAATGAGTACATACAAATGTGTCCTTTTAGGTCTGGGTTACCTCACTCAGGATGATATTTCCTAATCCCATCCATTTGCCTGAAAAATTCATGATGTCCTTGTTTTTAATAGCTGAGTAATATTCCATTGTGTAAATGAACCATGGACCAACCATTTCTTCTACCAACATCACAAGACACTCTTCTACATACAAGACCCTCGAGATTTCAGCTGTGGTGTCAGAACCGACAGGGGCTAGATGTCCTGACAGCTAAAGAAGATGGTTCCTCCAAGAAGAATGCTGTATTTAGGGAACATGAGACGTCCAGTTATGATATTAAAAAAAAAAAAAAAAAAAAAAAAACATATGAAAGTAGATACTCTCTTTTGTAACACCTTTTCTAGTCATCCTCCTAGTGTTATTATTTCTAATCAAATTATTAATCAGTTCCTGTTACAGGATTAACAGCCACTGTCCACAGAGGAACATGACACACACATCTAAGTAAACCCCGACGGTGAAAGCCAGTTACACCCCAAAATAGACTATGCCCTTACACAGCAGGAAGTAGTTTAAGAGGCATGTCCCAACTCCCTTTTCACCATCAGCTTCCCCTCCCCTTTTTTCTTTTCTTCTCTTTATAATAAGAAAAAGGGAGGTATGTTGGTATCAGGCTCTGAACCCAGTGACATTACATCTAGGCAACGCCCACATCGTTGCCAAGACAACCACCATACATTCCCAGAATCCACCTGGCTACCTCCCACCTTTACCTGGGAGAGGCTATGTCACCGCCCATATAAAACAGGCAGAACCCCCTGACCTCACTCACTTCTTCCATCTTCTTCCTCTTCTTCTCCCTCCCACCCCCATCTTTGCCCTATCTCTTGAATAAACCCCACTTGGAACCATTTGGTCTGGTGTGGTCTGTTCTAAGCCGTGGGAGCTTGCAGACTTATTTTAATTTTTGTATCCATTCTTGGTGGAAGGACATCTGGGTTGCTTTCAGTTTCTGGCTATTACAAATAAGGCTACAATGACTGTAGTGGGACACATGTCCTTGTGATATTGTAGAACATCTTTTGGGTATATACCCAGGAGCAACATAGCTAGGTCTCCAGGTAGAACCATTTCCTGAGAAACCATCAGATTGATTTCCAGAGTGGTTGTACAAGTTTGCAATCCCACTAGCAATGGAGGAATGTTCCCCTTTTTGTTTGGAAGAATGTGGATTTGGGTACTTTAAATTTGCACAGCCATGGAATGATTTAAGTAGGTGTTAGTGGGCCATCCTAGTAGGAATATGGAAGACAGTGGTGCTGAGGGTGATTTGCACTGTGTAGGCCTGCTGATCCAAGAGGTTTCAATGGAGAAGAATGTTAGTATGTGGCCTAGAGACTGTTTTTGTGATTGTTTGGTGAAGAACGTGGCTGCTTTTTGCCGTTGTTCAGAGTCTGCCTGAGACTAAGGGTCTCAAAACAGCCTGATATAAATTCTTTTGTGTAGTTACTAAAGTTCACTCTTAATGAAAAGGACCAAGCTTAGAAAGAAAAATATAAAATACATGGTAATAAAGGGGCACCAGGAAATAAAATCTTATGTTCAAGGAGATAAAAAGATTAAGGAAGTGGTGACTTTGGGGCAAGATCCCACACAGCTAAGCTTAGGTGAAAGAATGGTGGTACACACCTTTAATCCCAAGAGACAAAGGCAAGGAGATGTCTGAGGTCAAGGTCAGCCTAGTATAGAGCAAGTTCCAAATAGACAAAAGGTTAAGTCCAGGTGTGGTGGTACATGCCTTGATCCCAGCATTAAGGAGACAGAGCCATGCTGATCTCTGAGTTCAAGGACAATCTACAGAGCGAGTTCCAGAACAGCCAAGTTTAGGCAGTAAAGGAATTGGAAATCAGAAAGCTGGTAATGATATAATAGAACAAGGGTGTCATGCTCCAGCTCCAGCCAGCAGCAGAACTTGGCAGCTTCAGCCATGTGCCTATGGCTTTAGAATCAAAAATAGAAGGGACTACTGGGACAATAGATGTTAGTTAGCTGGAGCTAAGAAATTAGTGGTGACTAAGAAATTTAAAAGATTAAAAAGAGACCAGCATTGCTGAGGCGAAATCTTCTGGGAAATGTTTTCTGAGAACACAAAGAAGCTGTATTCCAGAGATAGCCAAGGTCATACCTCATGCTATACCTGGACTTGATAGTGTGTAAGAACCACCCAGGTAGTACTGGAATGAAGGAGTCAGAGTCATGGAGAGAAACTGAGGCTTGGCACTGTGAGAGGAGAAGGCCAGGGAAGGCATTTGGTGAATTGTAGCCTCAGTTGCAGTTGATGGCTTAGGGCTGAAGGGGTCATTCAAAGAAGTTGAGGCTTGGCACCATGAAGAGCACCTCAGAGAGGCTATTGGTGCCTAGATGCAGTGGAAGACCCCAGTGTATCAGAGATGCAGTGCCATAAAGTGATCACCAAGAACAGCAGCAGCAGTAAAGTTAACCAAGATGTAATGTTGAAGGTGCCTTGGAGGCCTCAAGATGTTTGAGGTGCCAGAACCATAGAATATCTGCCGATGGAAGCTGCTAACAGAGAGTGGAACCAGACAACGAGAACTGTGCTGCAACCAGCAGATGAAAGGAGTTGGAGATCTGAAGAACACTTGACATCAGACATGGAGATGCAGAGTTTGGAGTTTTCCTAGCTGGTTTTTGATCTTGTTTGCTCCAGTATTTACTCACTACGACATTTTAGAATGGTAGTGTGTAACCTGTGATGTTTTAGGTATGTGATCTGCTTTTTGATTTTAACTTTATAGAGGCCAGGGAGTGGAATGTGGTGATTTGAATATACTTGGCCCAGGGAGTGGCACTATTTGAAGGTGTGGCCTTGTTGGAATAGATGTGGCCTTGTTGGAGGAAGTATATCACTGTGGGGGTGGGCTTTGAGAGTTTCCTCCTACCTGCCTGAGGATGCCAGTCTTCTTCTGTTTACCTTTGAAATAAGATTTTGAACTCTCATCTCCTCATGGGCCATGACTGCCTGGGCTCTGCCATACTTCCACCTTGATGATAATGGGCTGAACCTCTGAATCTGTAAGCCAGCCCCAATTAAATGTTGTCCTTATAGAGATGCCATGATCATGGTGTCTGTTCACAATAGTAAATCACTAACTAAGACAGGTAGCTTCCTCTATCCTTTCTACTTCATGTTTTGACACAGGGTCTCTCACTGAACCTAAAACTCGCTGTTTTGGCTATGCTGGATGGCCAACATCCTAGGACTCATCTGTCTCTACCCTAACCCAACTCTAGAACTACAGACACTACTGCCACACTCAAATTTTATGTGGGTGCTGGGGATCCTAATTCAGGTCATCGTGCATGCACAGAAGGCACTTTGGCCACTGAGCCACCTCCCTATCCTCTGAAGATATACCTTTATTCTAGCAATGGCAAGTCTGTCTGTAGCATATATCTATGAATTAATGTCAGTTCTATACAATGCCCAAAACCAACCACCTATCAAAATATAACCTAGCCTCCACCAAATCAGCCTCCCAATTCTGAAGGTGAAACTTTTCCCTTTCTGATACTTTATCGAATCAAGACACCATGTGCTATAGGATAAAGGTACCAATAAGAATGGGAGTGAAAACAAGATAAAGGTGAAAATTCGATGACAATGATGATGATGATGGTGGTGGTGGTGGTGGTGGTGATGATGATGACAACAGCAACAGTGACCCAATGAATATCTTAACTATTTTGACTGGTTGTGAGCCATAGACCAATCCTACTATTCCCATACATTCTCCTTTTAATCCCACCGGACTAAACCCATACTCAAACAAAACTGATATCACCCATTCTGTCTCTTTTAATTTCTATATTTAGAGTATATAGGATATAGAGTATCTAGGACATAGAACTATTTCTAAAGCCACACCTCCCTGCATCACCAGCCTCCATCTCCCAAACCTAGTTAATTCACACTCACTCTTTAAAATTCAGCTTAATCAGGCTAAAGAGATGACCCAGAGGTTAAGATTAGGTTCTACTCTTGCTGAAGACCTAAGTTTTGTTCTCCACATGCAAGTCAGAGGGCTCACAGCTACCTCCAGCCCCAGGGAATATGGTGTCTTCCTGTATCCAGGGGCACCTGCACGCACACATAATTTTAAATGAAATAATTCTTTTAATTAGCTTAATTCAACACCTCTGGTAAAGACTCCCAGAAGTCTTTGTGCTCCAGCAGGATTATTCTTGGGATAAAGTCTGGAAGACTAAGAATTTTTTCCTTCTGGCTTTCTTAACTTTTCTCTTTCACAATTAAGCCAATGTTCTTCCCCAGGAAAAGCAACTAACACACACGTGCACACGCACACACACACACACACAAACACACACACACCATGAACTAAGGAATCATTTGCCTCTATAAAAAAAAAATGGGTATAATATTGCTTTCCTCTCAAAGTCCAAGTTATTTGAAGTACATGATGATAGAGTTTCAATTTTTAAAAACGTAAAATTGCATATTCAATCATATTAGCTATCATTTTCTTATGTAGAATTGGTACCAACCATATTCTATAACACTTTCTGCAAAAAAAAAAAAAAAATGTAGAAATGAATGACTCTTACGTTAGCTATTCTACAGCACTGAGATGTTCTTGAGACTGTCAGAGCACGGCTAATGTTGAAGTAAATTTAAAAGTAATAAGACAGCTAATAGAGTTGCAAGGTGCTCAGGTTCAGGTTGTATCCTGCAGACCAACCCAATTATAAACAAACTACAGTATGATTGTGAGGTCTGCGTGGCCACTGGTGACTCAGGAGCTCTTGAACCGTTTCATCGATGTTGCCGAACACACAATGATGGAACAGATCACTGATACCTAGGAACTTAAACATAATCAATACAACAACACAGACACTGGGTTTATTACTTTTCAGAGTAGTGAGGTTTACACGGATTACAGGGGAAAACAAAACAGTTCTTTATGAACAGACACAGAAGAAACCCTTAACAAATGGGATGAAACATTGTCTCAGAAGAAACCCTTAACAAATTGGGTGAAACACTTCCTCACCAGCAAGAACAGATTTTGATTAAGCAGCCTCTTCCAATTCAAAGATTTCCTTAGACCTAAGAACAGTGGTTTTCTTTAAAGGGTGGGGGTGGAGGGGAATGTTTGGGCAGACCAGCTCATCCTGGTGAGGAATGTGGCAGGTGTAGGCTCTATTTGACTAAAATTCCAAGCTGACCAGTCAGTCACCCATCCACACAAGCAGCTTGATTACAAAGACTCACCCCACCGCACCCCACCCCCAAAAAATAGCTATACAATTGCCAGGGGGTTGGTATAGGTTTATAATCATCTCCCACTTTATTCTGAAAACAGTTATTTACTAACAGACTAACAACTGGGATTTTACATCTTAATTCTACCAACTGCCTTCAAAATTGTGCTTGATTGCATTTAGCCTGCATTATCTTTTACAAACTAATTTTCTAAGGCGGAAGAAAACGAAAAGGCTGTGTTGCAAAGAGCAACAGACTGCAATTCTGATGACTCAGCCAAAATACGACCCTTCTGGGAGCAGAGTGTGTAAATGTTCCCGCAGCTTTCAGGTACACAAGAAGTGTATGCTTCAGATAACCTTCCCACACTGAGTAAAGAGATATGTAGATATAGGAAAACTAAGTTTTCAAATGACAAATTTTATATCCTTATACTGCTTAAGTTACGAATCATTGCTTTAGAATTGCCATGAATAAGCCTTGAATAACAAATACTAGTACTAAATAAGTTTAATTTGCATTATAAGCTATAGATTATCAGGAATCTCCGTGCACATCATCTTGAGTGATCTTTATATCACCCAGAAGTACTATTATAACTAATTTTGGCTGAAGAAACTAAAGTTTAAAAATTTAAGTGGCTTGTCCAACGTCATTCAACTAGTAAAGAATGAGCCGGAGACTGGCTACTAAATCTCTCAAAGCAGTTTTCCCAAAGTACGTATTTCTACCATGTATCTGTGACCACCTAACTACGAACCTGATTATTCAATAAACATTTGTCAAACTTTCACTATGTTCTTAGCACGATGTTACATACTGAATATTTAAAAATGAGTCAGATAACCTTATTGACCCAGGATGGCAGCAACATCATCAGCATTATCAATAGAACCTTTTTCAAAAATGTATCATGTGCCAGACATCATTATAATCTCTTCGAGCACTAATTTAGTTTAATCTCATAAAAAAAATCTTTGATATTAGGCAGCATTAATATTGCCATTCTTACTTGTGGGAATTGAAGGTTAAACTAAACTATCCCAAGGACCGAGAACTAATAAAAAAAAATAATAATAATTTACTAAGACAAGATTGGTGAATTTTCAACAGAGTTAGTTATACTTCTACCGGGATCTAAGACATGAACTGTTAAAGGTAGGAAGGAAAGAAAACATTTCTGCTCTGTGGCAGTTTGAATATGAGTGGCCCCCATAAGCTCATATATATTTGAATGCTTGGTCATTGGAGAGTGACACTATTAGAGATGGATTAGGTGGTGTGGACTTGTTGGAAGAAGTTTGTCACAAGGATAACCTTTGAGGTTTCTCCCTCTCCCTCTCCCTCTCCCTCTCCCCTCTCCTCCCCTCCCCTCTCCTCCCCTCTCCTCCCCTCTCCTCTCCTCCCCTCTCCTCCCCTCTTCTCTCCTCCCCTCTCCTCTCCTCCCCTCTCCTCTCCTCCCCTCTCCTCTCCTCCCCTCTCCTCCTCCCCTCTCCTCTCCTCCCCTCTCTCCTCCTCCCCTCTCTCCTCCTCCCCTCTCTCCTCCTCCCTCTCTCCTCCTCCCTCCCTCTCCCCCTCCCCCTCCCTCTCCCTCTCCCTCTCTCTCCCCCTCTCCCTCTCCCTCTCCCTCTCCCTCTCCCTCCCCCTCTCCCTCTCCCTCTCCCTCTCCCTCCCCCTCTCCCTCCCCCTCTCCCTCTCCCTCTCCCCTTGTCCCCCTCCCCTTTCCCTCTCCCCCTCCCCTCCTCTTCCCCCTTCCCCTCCCCTTCCTCTCATGTGCTCTCTCTCTCTCTCTCTCTCTCTCTCTCTCTCTCTCTCTCTCTCTCTCTCTCCAGATCAGCATGCAGATCTCCCCCCACTGTATTTCTCCAGCATGTCTGCCTGCATGCTGCCGTACTTCTGCCATGATGATCATGGACTAAACCTCTGAGACTACGAATCCGCCCCCAATTAAATGCTTTCTCTTATAAGAGTTGCCTGGGTCATGGTGCCTCCTCAAAGCCACAGCACTAGAACAGTGACTAAGACACTTTCTAAATATAGACCATGAAAAAAGATGCCAGAGCTGAGGAGCCCCTCAAATCCATATTATGTGTTGCTTACCATCCCTATCCTTGTGTTGTTCCTCGTGTTTTTGTTTGTTTGTTTTGATTTTTCAAGACAGGGTTTCTCTGTGTAGTCCTGGCTGTCCTGGAACTCACTCTTTAGACCAGGCTGGCCTCGAACTCAGAAATCCACCTGCCTCTGCCTCTCAAGTGCTGGGATTAAAGGCGTGAGCCACTACCACCTGGAGTGTAGTTCCTCTTATTCAAAATAATACATCAATAATAAGTCAAAGACATAAATAATTGGATGTGACTAGAAAAAACAAAGAAGTCAAGAATGATTCCAAAATGTCCAGAGGGAAAGGAAGGATGGAAAGGCTGCTCTCTGAAACACAAAGGTGGGTATGATTCTTTGAAGAGCAAGATGTACATATCAGTGCACACATGTCCAACCAAAGCTGTGCACCTCACACAGGCGAGAAGATAAGTTCTTTGTCTAATTTGCATTAGAAATAAATGTAATAGAAACTCTTAAGAAATTGTTTGGTTGTAGGCTTATTAAAAGATTTACTAGACAGCCAAGTAATTTGTCAAATAAGCAGATGAATAAACAAGTCTAGACATCCTTGAACAGTTCCAGAAAGACAATTAGGATCTTGCCAGCTTCATTACACTATTTAAAATCATGAGACTTCAATGAGCTCACCAATGGAGGAGGAACAAGAAGAGTGCCAAGCCTGAGGTCTGCACCCCCACTGTTGAGAGGTCATATTGTTGAGGTATAGCCAGCAAAGCCAACCAAGAAAGAAAGACTAGAAATGAAGAATTCAAAAGACATTGTAAAGAACTAACTTAGAGGGATGAGGTTAAAATCAAATGATAGATGAGTTTTTAGAAAGAAAACCAATAACAACAACTGGAAAGTGGCTTCTGGATTTGGTAATAGAGCAATCACTGGCAACTCTAATAAGAGTAATTCTAATGAAAGAATGACAAAGAATGCTGAACTGAACACTGAGAGAAAATGGGAGGCAAATTTTAGACAGGGAGTCGAGAACTTGGAACTTGATAGTAGTCCTAGTAACTGGTATTTGCTGTGTTTTAAATTGGGAGGAATACACGCATGCCTGATGCCAGCAAGAATGGCCAGTAGAGAGGAGAGTGGTACTGCAGAAGCAAGAAGGGACAATTAATGGAGCAATACCTTTGAGTCAATATTACAAGATGGAATCCACATAAGTGAGATATCTGACCTCAGCTAAGAGCACAAACAGCTCCTCCATAACAATAGGAAAGGAGAGTCCAGAGGCTGAAGCAGTGGCAGAACTTGGAGCATGTCTGTTATTTTCTCAGATAATGGAAAGGTACATCGGCATCTGTAAATCAAGACTGAAAAATGCTGTATGAAAGATTGGCAAAAAAATAAAGTCTGACAAATACACACAAGAAAAGATGAGTTGCTAGGAGTGCAGAACAATGGAGTCAGTCATACACTACTGCCGGACATGAAAATTGGTAGGAATACTTGAAAAACAAAGCCTTTATTTCGTGACAGCAAAGATTCATACACCTCATAACCCAGCAAAGCTACCTCTAAGGATTAACATTAGAAAACTGTGTGTGAGCACGGGCATTCACAAGACTCATCATGCCACGATTATTCTGACAGCAGGTGGTTAAAGTTAATAACAAACTAATATCTTCAAGGTATGAATTAGTAAGACAATAACAACATGATGGTTACTCCAAGGAAGAACGCAGTGGAACTGGGTGACTGATAAACAGTGAGATCTGAAACAAGAGCATGCCCATCTCTTTTTTAATTACCTTATTTATATTCCAGCCATTGCCCCCATCCCCTTCCTACAGTGTCTCATCCCATTCCTCCTCCCCTTCGCCTCCAAGAGGGTGCTCCCCCACCACCAGGCCTCCCTGTTTCCTGAGGCTTCAAGTCTCTCGAGGATGAGGCATGCCAGTCTCTTAAACTGGATGATTGGTTAAACTATACAAATATGTCTTGTTCACCTTCCTTTAAACATTTAATGTTCAATTATGAGATGTGCTTTCAGTCTCTCAGTCTCAGTGCTTAGTGTCAGTCCAGCCAGTTTTGATTTAGAATTCTTTATTAATAAATCCCATTAATTCAAAACCTTCCACTCCCTTCTCTCTCCTCTTTTCCTCTGAAGATGTCATACTTTCCCTGGGGATTCGGTGAAATCCCTGATAACTAAAGGAGGTTAGATGGCCCACAAGTAATTATCTGTAATCACTGTAACTCATCTCCCCTAGTATTGGATGCCATGTTCTGGTGTTTGATATAGTGTGTGCTCACTTTGAGCTTTGGCTCCCTACTGGTCTTGGAGGTACATGAATCTCCTACAAGGAGACCTAGGCCACCGGTAACCTGCCAGTCCTCTCAGCACTCTTTTTGTTGTTACTGTTCAATAATTTATTATTTATTGTATTTACATCCCGATCTCAGCTATCCCCCTCCTCTCCTCCCAGTCTCGCTCTTACAAGTGCCTCCCCCATTACTCCCTTCCCCTCTTCTCAGAGTAAAGGAAGCACCCCCTCTTGGATACCACTTCACCCTGGGACATATAGTCTTAGCAGGACTAGGCACATCCTCTCCCACTGAGGCCCAACTAAACAGTCCAGGTAGGGAAAGGGGATCCAATGGCAGGCAACAGAGTCCAAGACAGCCCTGCTCCATGGAATGTTAGAGCACCCATATGAAAACCAAGCTTCACATCTGCTGCACATCTGCTACAAATGTATACAGAGCCTAGATCCAGCCCCTGCATGCTCTTTGGTTGGTGGTTCAATCTCTGTGAGCCTCCTTTGGCCCAAGTTAGTTGGCTCAGACTTCTTCTTGTGGTCCCTCTGGCTCGCTCACTCATTCTATCCCCCACTCTCCCACAGACTCCCTAAGCTCTGCCTGATGTTTGGCTGTGGGTCTCTGGATAGTTCCGTTCTTTACTAGATGCAGCCTGTCAGGAGACAGTCGTGCTAGGCTCCTGTCTGCGAGCATAGCAGAGTCTCATTAACAGTGTCGGTGTTGGCTCTCTCCTGTGGAATGGGTCTCAAGTTGAGGCGGCCATTAGTTGCCTCAATCTCTACTACATCTTTATCCCTAGGCATCTTGTAGGCATGACAAATTTTAAGTTGAAGGTTTTGTGGGTGGGTTGATGTCCCCTTCCCTCCTCTGGAAGTCTTGCCTGGCTACCGAGGTGGTCACTTCAGTCTCTATATCTCCAGCTGTATCTCATCTTGGATCACCCCACAGACTCCCCATAGTCTCCTTCATCTCAAGCCTCCATCTAGTCTCAGAAATGCCCCCCACAGATCTCCATTCTCACTCCCAGCCATCTCCCATACATACACACACACACACACACACACACACACACACACACACACACACACGATTGCCATTCCTGTTTCCCTCCTCAACCCCTCCCCCACTCAATTCCCTCTCTCCATCCACCTCCTTCGGATGTGAGATGAGATTCACACATCCTCCCATGGCTCCTCCTTATTACCCAGTTTCTTTTGATCTGTGGATTGTAGTGTGGTTATCCTGCACTTCGTGGCTAATGTCCACTTATAAATGAGTACATACCACTCTCGCTCTGGGTTACGTCACTCGGGATGATATTCTCAAGTTCCATCCATTTGCGAGCAAATTATATAATGTCTTTGTTTTTAATAGCTGATAGTATCCCATTGTGTAGATGTATCACATTTTCTTTATCCATTCTTCAGTTGAGGGACAGCTAGGTTGTTTCCAGTTTCTGGCTATTACAAATAAAACTGCTATGAACATAGTTGAGCAAGTGTATTTGTGGGATGGTGGAGCATCATTTGGGTTTATGCCCAGGAGTAGAATAGCTGAGTCCTGGGGTAGAACTATTCCCAATCTTCTGAGAAACCGCCAAACCAATTTCAATGTGGTTGTGTAAGTTTGCAATCCCACCAGCAAGGGAAGAGTGTTCCTCTTTCTCCACATCCTCACCAGCATCTGCTATCACCTGAGTTTTTGATCTTGGCCATTCTGATAGGTGTAAGATGGAATCTCAGAGCTGTTTCGATTTGCATTTCCCTGATGACTAAGGACATTGAACATTTCTTTTAAGTGCTTCTTAAGTGCCGACCAAGATTCCTCTGTTGAGAATTCTGTTTATTTCTCTACCCCATTTTTCAACTGACTCCCTTGTGTACCAACCTTCATTTGGTTGCTTGCTTAGGTTTCTAACACCAGTGGCTATGATGGTTTGGCTTGGGGTTGTTGTTTTATTTTGTTTGGGGAGTTACTTGGTTTGTTGGTGTCCAAGTTCTTAAGGTCTTTATAAACTTTGGATATTAGTCCTTTGTTGTATGTAGGGTTGGTAAAGATCTTTTCCATTCTGTAGGCTGCCGTATTGTCCTGTTGATGGTGTTCTTATCCCTACAAAAGATTTCCAGTTTTATGAGGTCCCATTTATTAATTGTTGAATTTAGTGCCTGAGCTATTAGTGTTCTGTTCAGGAATTTGTCTCCTCTATCAGAGAGCTCAAAACAGTTCCCCTTATGTGGATCTTAACAGGTCGGTGGCTCTAATGGACTCAGAAACTCTTAATTACTTCCTCTGTGCTGCCCTACTGAGCGTGAGGACCTAATGAGGCTGCCTCAGCCTTGTTTATCCATTGCTTTCCATCTTCCTGCTCCACGTCACAAAAAGCACTCTGTGTTCTGAAACAGTCCCAAATCTGGTTTCATGGCCCCAGATCCATGCTCCAGACCTGCCCCCATGGATTGCCACATTCTAATCACCTATGTTTAGGTTCATCTTATAAGCTTTATCCTCTGAGCACATCAGATTCTGACTTTTAAGATTTAACAAACCACTGAGGATATGGAAAGTTCTGAAATAATACGTACCACCATCTTTAATTCTGTTGCTTCGCTCCATGTACTCTAAAGCTGCATTATCGGGTGTGCGTTTGTTACTGCACTGACTCCCTTGTGTACCAACCTTCATTTGGTTGCTTGCTTAGGTTTCTAACACCAGTGGCTATGATGGTTTGGCTTGGGGTTGTTGTTTTATTTTGTTTGGGGAGTTTGTTGTTATTGCTGCTGCTGTTATTGTTGTTGTTGTTGTTGTTGTTGTTGTTGTTGGTTGTTGTTGTTGTTGTTGTTTTGGAGAGGGTTATTTCTAGAGTCTTCCTATATAGCCCAGGCTGGCCTGAAAGTCAAGGTCCTTCTGCCTCAGCCTCCTGACTGCTGAGGTACACAGGAATATGCTAACACCCTCCGCTCTACTTCACCTACTTAACACAACGAGGTTTCCTTTGTGTCTTGTAATTTTTGTCTCAGTGTTTTATCTGCTACTGTTTACTCAGCCCTCTTATGCTTATCCTTTACACGCTGTGTCTTTCTCCACCCATTTGTTCTTAACTTACAGGTCACTGAAACAGTGTTCTTTTTTCTCTTTGTCTTTCAGATTGGATAATTTCAGTTGATCCACCTTAAAGTTCCCTAAATCTTACTTCTGCCATCTTCAATCTGCTTTTAAACCTATTCATCAGATCTTTTCAGAGATATTTGTCAGTTCTAGTTTCCATTTTGTTATTTTGTAGTTTCTATTTCTTCACTGGGAAATAATAAGAGCAAAGTGTGTGTGTGTGTGTGTGTGTGTGTGTGTGTGTGTGTGTGTGTAATATCACAGTGAAGCCCATTGTTCGTATGCTAACAAAAACTAAGTTTTTTTTTTAATAAAAATATTAGAAAGAAAACTATTTTCCTTGGTATCTTTGAGCATAGAAAAAAAAAAAAAAAAAAAAAAACCTTCTGCTTGGAGACCTATCTTTGCTAAGTGGAAAATCTGGTCATCCCCAGGGTAGTCTTCTTCCTTGCCTGGGTCAACTTTCTTGTATCTTTCTGGTCAATAAATTTATCTCACTATTTATTCAGAGGGATTTGCTGTTGTTTGTTTGTTTGTTTGTTTGTTACATATGGGGTCTCAGTATGCATCTGAAGCCAGCCTCCTACCTGAGATCCTCTGCCTGTGTCTCCGAGTGCTAGAAACACAGGTGAGCCCTACCACCCCTGCCCTCCTGCCCTGCAGCGTTTGGTTGAATCTTACACATCATGGATGATACATTAAGGAGACTCTGGATCCTTGCTCTGCAAACACAGGCTTCTCCCATAGCACACGCTTGGCACTATCATAGCCTGTTTTACAGCAGCATGGCGCCTGTCTGCTTTTTTTTTTTTTTTCTTTTTTCTTTTCTTTCATTGAGTAATCAGTGATGTCTTGATGACTTTAATTTTGAGCTATGTGAGCCATGCTAAAGCATGATGAAGAATTCCAATAGAGAACATTTTATTCATTCTCTGTTTAAAAGTTTCAGCCACAGCAGAGTGAACTGAGGCTTCTTTATGATCTTGTGACATAGGTGATGCTCTGAGTGTCTCTTCTAATTATAATAAAGCCATATGTCTCCTGGGATTGCTTGGCATAGTGTCCAAGTATTGATGGCTCGTGGGATTTTACAAAGATTAATTCAGATGAGCTCATAAGTTTGTTGGCAGAGGTACCTAGTGGGTGTTCCTGTCTCTGTGTGACTGCTACTGAGGATAATATAATGATATGAAATTGAGGCTTTCCTGCCCAGTGCTGCCTTCCGATTCAATCATCAGTCTGAATCTGCATTCTTCCTGGAGCATCTTTTTATCATCGCCAATGAGACTGACAAGCTGAGATCAATGAATTTCAGAAACATTACTTTCAATTTTGCTTCTGTGTCCATGGGTTTAATCCTCTCAACATTCGAGTTATATAACAAACATTAGCATCTGCTGGACAAATCGATATACATCAAGAGAAGAATAACTAACCATGTTTTTATTCAAAACATAGTATTTCTTCCAACACCACCAGTGGTTACATGAAAAAAAAAAAAAAGGTCAAGCATTCATGTTACAAAATTAAGAATTGCTACAATGTGAGAAAAAATACAATAGGTTATGTTCACAGACATGTATTCATGGAGCCCATTATTTAGAATGCTAACTAAAGAAACTAACTTACTAATGAAGGGAAAATGTCTTTTAAAATGATGCATCCAGGGCTAGGTTAGCACAGTGGTAGAGTTCTTGAGCAGCATGCACAGAGCTTTGGGTTTGATTCCCAGCACCACAAAAATAAATCAAATCAAATCAAACAGCATAACCTTCTGTCCTGACAAACAACTGAGCCCAATCAGATGACCCAAAGAGAAATTTAACAAGTAACCCTCGGATGCATAGTGTAATTGGAGAGCAACCAAACTTAAAATACTGATCAGGTGGGGAGAAATGAGAAGTCTAGAAGGCGAAGGAAATGGCTCAAAGACAGAGTCCAAGAAAATGGAGACACCCTCTATTTTACCCATAGCTTCAGGATGTTTTAAACTAAAAGCTGCTTCTAGTCTTCCCAGAATCCAAAAGCTTGATTCATAGGCAAGGAAACTGAGACCCACGTTGCATAGGCTTCCTAATTTAGTCAAAGGTCTTCCACCCAAGCACAGGCTTATCACTGTCATAGCCAGAAGTTTCACAACAGACTATTTAATGGAAAGTAGATATAAGCATTTGGAGTTTATCTTTAATTTCTTTCCCTTATAAAATAAATATCACTTTTAAATGTTTGTTTATTTTTTTATGCATATAAGTGTTTTACCTGCATGTATGACTCTGGACCTTGTGCCCACAATACCCTCAGAGACCAGTAAAGGATGATGGGGCTCCTGGGATTGTAGTTACAGAGGATTTCGAGCTCATGTGAGTGCCGCAAATTAACATGAGTCCTCTAGAACAGCCAGAGCTCTTTTTTTTTAATTGGATATTTTATTTATATTTCAGATGTGATCACCTTTCCCCATTTCCCCCACCATCAAGAAACCCCCTATCCCTCCTCCCCTCCTCCTGCTTCTATGAGGATGTGCACCCACCCACCCACTCCCACCTCCCTACCCTCGAATTCCCCCACACTAGGGCATCCAGCCTTCACGGGACCAAGGACCTCCTCTCTGACCTAAGCCCAACAAAGCCATCCTCTCCTACATATATAGCTGGAGCCATGGGTCTCTCCCTGTGTGCTACCAGGCTGGTGGTTTAGACCCTGGGAGCAATCAGCCAGAGCTCTTAATCACTGAGCCATCTCTCCAAGATCTGGAAGGAATTGAGGGAAAAGAAACTGTAATCATAATATATTTTCTGAAAAAAAATCTATTTTTAATAAAAAAGAAAAATATTGCTTTAATTTTAAAAAAAAAAAAATTATTTGAAACTACAATTGTATACCTGAAAAAGAATTTATAAAACAAAACCAAGCCAGATGTGGTAGCTCACATGTATAATCCCAACACACAAGAGGCTGAAACAGGAGGATGGCCATGAGTTTGACACCAGCCTGACCTATAGAGTGATATCCTATCCCCCCCCAAAAAAATGAAAAATAAAAAAAAAGAACTTAGCACCTGAAAATAAAAATGTTTGACATCTCTTCATCAATGCCTACATAAGGAGAAGAACATATGCTTCATCTAACTCACAAAAACAAAAAAAAAAACAAAACTTTTTGCTTTGTTCATATCCTAAGGATTGCCTTTTTTCTGTTTTTAAATTTGTGGGGTTAATATCAGAATCTTCACTAAGGAAGCTTTCTCTGGTTCCCTCCCAGATTACTGCTATCATGTTAGTAACAAGCCAGTGACTGCTACAGTTCATAATCACAAACAACATGTGCCACAAATAAAATGTTAGGTCCTGGTCATTTCTAAATAAACCATTCATCTTACTCTAAATTAGAAACAATTGTGGAAAGGCTCTGTAAAGAATGATGGTGGGGCTGGAGAGATGGCTTGTTTGGCAAAGCATTTGCCTTACAAGCATGAGAACCCAAGTTCCAGACCCAGAACCCAGGCATGGTGATGAGCATTGTAACCCCAGCAATGGAAGGATGGAGATAGGGCCCTTGGAGCCTGCTGTGCAGACAGCCTCGCCTACTTGGCAAAGTCCAGGCCAGTAAGACACCCTGTGTCAAAAATAAAGAAGAAAAATGGGTCAATACCTGAAGAATAACACCTGAGGTCATCTTCTTGCCTCCACAGAAATATTCGTGTGCACGCGCACTCTCTCTCTCTCTCTGTCTCTCTCTCTGTCTCTCTCTCTGTCTCTCTCTGTCTCTCTCTCTCTCTCTCTCTCTCTCTCTCTCTCTCTCTCTCTCTCACACACACACACACACCACAATGATGCTTGTCTGTGAACAGCTGACATGTACAATGTGAGTAATGTTCCATTGTAAATTGTGGGTGTGTCCAAACAGGTCAAGAGAGGGAGTCTTAAAGACAAGACAATGAGGAGGATCACACCACAAAGTTTGAAACAGTAATCTTTTACCAAGGTAATTAATACCGAGTACCTTCAGTGTGAAGTTGAGTTTACTGAGTCTGTGCAAGCGTGTGTGCTTCTGACAGGCTTTTCCAATAAGTGACTGCATAGGAGCTCACCCTTTATAACCTTCTTACTTCATTAACAATTTTAAATTAGGGTTGGCACAGCAACTCCATTTTTATTCTGAATGTGGTGGTTTGCATGAGCAATGCCCTGCATAGGCTCAGACACTAGAACACTTGGTCCCCAGTTGGTGGCGCTGTTTGGAAAGGTGGAACAGCGCTGCTGAAGGAAATACATCACTGGGGATGGGCTTTAAGAACTTATAAATTCAGCTAATGTCATCCCCGTTGGATTCTGGGAGCCTCTTGCTTTCCTGACATCTGGGACTTTCTAGTGGTTACCCCCGGTTCCCCATTTCCCACTGCTACACATCTCCGTTCAATTTCCCGACCCACTGTACTTCTCCCCCATATCCTCCCACACCAACAAAGAGGAGAGAGAGCCTGTAGAAACCATATCCAAAGGCTACCCATCCATCTCAAAAATATTAACCCAGAATTGCTCCTGACTAAAGGAAATACAGAGACAAAGAAGAGACTGAAGAAAAGGCCATCCAGAGACACTACCACCTAGGGATCCATCCCATCTGCAGACGCCAAACTCAGACACTATTGCTGATGCCAAGAAGCGCTTGCTGACAGGAGCCTGGTATGGCTGTTCCCTGAGAGGCTCTGCCAGAGCCTGACCAATACAGATGCGGATGCTCGAAGCCAACCATCGGACTGAGCATGAACACCTCAATGGAGGAGTCAGGTGAAGGACTGAAGGAGCTGAAGGGGTTTGCAACTCCTTAGGAAGAACAACAATATCCACCAACCAGAACCCTCCATTACTCCCAGGGACTAAACCACCAACCAAAGAGTACACATGGAGGGACCCATGGCTCCAGCTGCATATGTAGCAGAGGATTGCCCTAATCTGTTATCAATGGGAGGGGAGCCCCTTGGTCCTGTGGAGGCTTGATGCCCCAGCATAGGGGGTGAGGTGGGAGTGGGTGGGTGGTTATGGGAGCACCCTCACAGAAGCAGAGGAAGAGGGATGGGATTAGGGGGGTTGTAGAGGGGAAACCAGGAAAGGGGATAACATTTAAAATGTAAATAAATAAAATAACCAATTAAAAAATAAAGATGCCACTTGAAAAAAATAATTTATAACTTCCCTGCTTTTCATTCTGTCTGCCTCTGCTTCCTCTGTGGTTTATGGTTGTTGATATAACCACTCAACTTTCTGCGGCCTGCCTTCCACTTGCTGTCGTTCCTACCCACCATGACGGACTCCTGCTCCTCAGGAACTGGAAGCCAAATTAAACTCTTCCATAAGTTGCCTTTGGTCAGTCATGACATTTTACCACAGCAAAAGAACAGTAACTAATACGCTGACAGCTTCCACTTTTTTTTTCTAATTGTTATTTTGAAGTAACAACAGAATAAAAATATTTGATTTAAAAATTACAAGGCACAACCCTATAATCCCTATGGCCATGGCAGCAACTTGGGCCTCGCCCAACAGAGGCTGAACGTGTGAGCCTGACAGGCATTCAACAAGCCTGTTCACTCCTGGCTCTGCACCCGGATGTTGTGCAGGTGCTAGGCCTGCCCAGGCCACAGTGATGGTAAAGTGTTTCCTGGGCCAGAATGTGCTCTAAATTCCTAAGACCAAGTGTTCACTGCCATGTGGCAATGAAACTCAAATCCTTATAGCAAACACAGCTTAACTGAACATACAGTGCACTGGGAGGTGACCTCTGCCTGGAATCTTCTGTCCCAAAGACTCCTACGACCAACAGGATGGTACATTGGGTAGAGCAACTGTTTCCTGCCGATATCCGATATGCGTAAACCCTCATTTGGCGTACATCCTGGAAGACTCTATGGTGGCGCCGCAGAATCACATAACCACAGTCACATGAAACTTCAAACACACCCAGCTGATGTGGTCGACACATCACGACGTGTTCACTGTGTGAACTCTGACAACAGCTGCTGGACCGAAACCCACAGGAAGCCTCAGGCTCCTCTAGCTTATTTGGCATTTCCAGAGCTGACCAGGAATTTGATCTGCCCATTTCAAAAGCAATATGGCCAAGACGATGAAGAGTTTTGAGTACATCTTGGCAAAGCTACAAGGTGGGGCTCTTCCCAGTATACTTCCTGAGATAGCAAACGAAGCCGAAGATGAAGGAAAGGATCTAATGGGTGCAGAGGAGGCCAAGGACCTGGCGGACAAGGCTGACATCAAGCAGCCTCAACGACAATAGGTTTGTGGAGCCCCCCAGCCAGGGCAACTCAATGCATTCTCCCTCCTTCCCATTACACCTCATCACTGAAAGTCCACTTCCAGCCCTTTCTGATGCCTGAATGGGGGATTGGAGCATGAGTCCTGTTTGGCATCAGTGGTGTGCCAGGCTCAGTGTCCACTCTGACCCTGGCCTTGCCCATTGGGCAGCTGGTGACAGGTGCAGAGGGCTGAGACTTTCCCAAGGTCACAAGCAGTACACAGAGCTCTTTGCTTTAATCCCTAATATGTCCCAAGGACATAGAACAATACTTAGCTCATAACATATTTTCCATAAGCAAATGATTTGATTAGCCCCAAGAAAAAAGAAAATTTAGAAAATCATTTAGATTATCCCCCACTAGGTGGTGAGATGCCACCATGGAGGTCCTGTGCACTAACGAGGGAGGAGAGCTTCTGCTGACATGGCCCCAGCATCTCCCTGACTTTACTAGCTTGTTTTCCTGCCATATCCCTGAATGCTACTGGACACCTTATTGCCCTTATCTGCAACAAAGCAAGTAGGTAATGCCAGCCTCTGGACAACCTCATCCTATGTGTATATCATTGGTGTAGATATTAATGAGACACATACCAAGATTTGTTTTGTTGTGAGTGTCCTGAGGCTAATTTGGAAACTTTCTGTCTATTTAATATGCTCAGTGAACAGATATTTGAATCCTGTAAGAAGTCAGACAATGCAGAAGAGCAAGAAAGAGCTGAATAAGGAGGGGATGAGCGATCCTGACACCCCGTGTCAATCAGGAGGACCGTTCCTTCCACCTTCTCAGCCATGTACAGTCAACTGACTCTTACCTCTCTTAAACCTAATCCTTTCCCTCATGTCAACACTCATAATCTTAATGGTAGTTTATAATTCAGCACAAATTACTAATCTATAAAAATTAATCACTTGTTTATTTTTCAAGAAAAAAAGTGATAACGTTTTATTATGTATTGACTAGGTAAGTGACTGCCAGTGTATCGATACCAGATTTTCTCATAGAAAATACATTTTTACATACATTTGTTAGTGGAATTGGTAGTATAAATGTCAGATAAACACAGTGGAAATGTCAGTTAAGAACAGTCCTATTGGGCTGGACCAAGGGCTTCATGGTTAAGAGAAGTTGATGCTCTTGTAGAAGAGCTGGGTTTGGTTCCCAACACCCACATGGTGGTTCACAACTGTCTGTAACTACAGTTCCAGAAGATCGTATGTCCACTTCTGACCTCTATAGGTACCAGGCACTCACTCAGCGCACAGGCAACACACACACACACACACACACACACACACACACACACACACACACAAATCTACAAGCATCTTAAAAGAACAGTGGTATTGCTATGACCTTTAAGATAAATTAGACTTTATTTTACTTTGAAATTTCTCTTTAAAGTCTCTAGTATCTTCTGACTAAAATGCCTAAGTTAATACATTTTTTTTTCACTAAGATATATGTTCTGGGATTCTGATGCTTTTGCAACAAAACAAAACTATGCCTTTTGCATGTTATAATTCTTTGGAGTGTTTACTGAACTAATACAACTTGAGATAAAATGAAAACATAGCTAAACACCAGATTTTGTTGACTGGAACAATTATATTTACAGTAATCGTGATATAGGATTGCTGAAATTACATATTGGGGGAGAAAACCATTTATTTGCAAACATTGTAAACATGAAATACTTCAGAGGTTTAAACAGTTAACACAAGAAAAATACTGACAGTTTGTATCACTAAAATCAACTGCTTCTGATACAGGGTGTCTTAAATAGCAAATCTAAGGCGAATTCCCTTACAACTTTTGGCATCTATATAAGTCTCTTTCCTAGTTGTGTTAGTTCTAATTTATTCTTTTGATATACATGTCTGGGCCAGAAACGTGACTTCAGAAATACTATGACAATCTGCAGTTTTTGAGATGTTGATGTCTGTGAAACCCAGCCATATCTTACAAGAGACTGGTTTTTGCAGCTTCCCTCTCTCCTTAAGGTAAGCAAATAGGTAGGTGCCTTCTTCGTCTCCATGTGACCTTCACCTCATACTTCTCCTCAGGAGTGTCCTAAACCACAACAGGCCCTAGCTCTGGGCTGTTTGGAGGTCTATGGCCAAGGATGCAGCCAGGGGGACTGCGTTCCCTCTGATCTGGGGAGTGAGATCTTCTCTCGCAAATCACTCCAGGGAACTGGGTATCAGGGGCCGTGAACACATATGGTGGTGAGCTCTGAAGCGCATGCACTGACAGTTCTCCAAAACTCTGGGACTGAGGAAAGTGTCCTTTCCTGACAGAACTCCTCTGTGTTTAAGGATATAACCACTGTCTCTAACCCAGAACTCTATAGACTTTCAAAGGTTAGCCATGGAATCTTGCCAGGAGATTTTTCTAGTAAGGGTCTTGGTCTTGCATGGTCTCAGTAATGATGTTTTCAGTGTGCTGGAAAGCGGCTTTGTGCTACTGTATCAAACTGAGGTGATAACCCGGCAGTGACTTTACCCCATCACTGGGCTTGTGGGACATTTCTAGAATGTAGGTCATGGGCTGCTCTAAAGATTCAGAATGGTGTCTGGGGCCCTCCAGTGGCTATTGGTGAAATAGCAGTGGGGCTTTCTGGGACTGCAGTATCTTTGTGAGCATCTGTAGATAATAAACACGGTGCAAGCTGCCTTCCTGGTCTGGGTCAGGCTCCAGTTGCAACCCATGCCTGGAGATTTAAAAAAAAACAAAAACAAAAGAATTCCAGAATACAGTCCTTTGTGTTGGCGAAGTCAGGGCAGCAGGAACTTGAAGGTAGCGGTACATTACATCATCAGTCAAGAAGCAGAAAGAGGTGAAATTATAGTTTTTAAACTGTGCTATGTCCCTGAGTATTTTACTTCAGAAATAATGTGAACCTACCTCATGACATTAACACATCTAAGTATGCTTGCTTTCTATTAATGCATTATTATTATATTAGAACGTCTTCGCTTTAAGCAAACTAATTTCATCACCAACACCCCCCATTTAAAATGACTCTTGTATTTGCTCACAAAATGGCCTCGCTGCAATATCTAATATTAAAGCTGAAAACATAAACTAAGTACAAAACTACCTCAAAAGCATTCCCATAAAGTAAAGTTAAACGGCCAAGGGATAGCCAGGCAGTGGTGGCACACACCTTTAAGCCCAGCACTCAGGAAGCAGAGGCAGGTGGAGCTCAGCGCATTCAAGGTCAACCTGAACTACAGAGTTCTAGGACAGCCAGGGCTACACAGAGAAACCCTGTCTTGAAATAACAAAACAAACAAACAAACCAAAAAAGGTCAAGGGATGAGGGTGTAGATCAGTGGAAGAGTTTACTGACATGTACAAGGCCCTCAGTCCAGTTCTCAGCACGGGGGGGGGGGGGGGTCACTCCACGAGTGACGCATGCGCATATCCCCTCACTTTGGAGATGATAGCAGGAAGACCAGAATCTAAAGTCATCCTCCCTACATTGAAAGTAAACAGCCCACTTGAGTGATATGAAACCCTGTCTCAAGGAGAAGGAGAGAAAAGAGTGTTAGGCGGCTTCCAAATGAGGAGCCTGACTGAAGTGCAGAGAGGTTAAGAAATTTGTCCGCGGTTAGGGCTATCTTGTACCTCACTGATAAAAATAGGCATAAATCCTATTTTATTTTAACAGGAAGGGTGATATGTAGGAGGAGCTAAGGGGGAAGGAGTACCGAGAGGAAGAGAAGGAGTAAGGAGAGGAGAAGAAGAAGGAGAGGAGAAGCTAGGTGATGAGAGAGAGAAAGAGAAAGAAAGAGGAGGGGGCATGGAGGCAGATGTTCACTTGTCTCCACCAGTCAAAGATAGTTGATATATCTAGGTTGGGTATTGGGTTATACTTCTGATTGAGCAATACCAAACTTTGATTAACATTTTTTTAAAAAATTGTATAAAAGCAAAAAGGGAAAGGGTGGCATGGGATAGGGGTTTTCTAGGGAGGGGAAATGGGGTAATGGGATGGCATCTAAAATGTAAATAAAATATCCAATTTAAAAAAAAAAAAAGAAAAAAGAAAAGAAATATGTCCGTGGACGCAGCTTAGCGGCACAGTGCCTGTCTGGTACCCGTGAGACCGAATTCTTTCCTAGCACTGTGTTCAGTGGAGTGAAAGGGAGAGAGAAAGAAGAAAAAAGGATGGGAGAAAGGAAGGAAGGAGGGAGAGAGAGAGAGGAAGGGAGGGAGGGAGGGAGGGAGGGAGGGAGGGAGGGAGGGAGGGAGGGAGGGAGGGAAAAAGGAACATACCCAAGCTCACCCAGCTGGAAACTGCAATGCATTCCCTACGTTCAGATCAGTTTGACTCAAGTCTATACTCCTAACCTCTCCATCAGAGCACTTCTTCCTAAGTCTTTGTGTCAGAGTCCCTGGGTGCTTGGGAGCACACAGATCGCTGCCTTACCCCAAAACTTCAGAATCAGTCTCTCATAAAGGCAAATCAAGTCCCACTAGGGACGGCACATTCAGTCCAGTAATCTGATTTTAACAGACTGGATTAGTCCTTGATTCTGGAAGGACCGTATCTCTAAAATATTGTGTCTACCTTGCATAAGAGCATGCAAAACTTGGCAGGAACTGAAGCAGAGACAGTGTCTGTGGGTTTAGGGCCATCATCCTCTGACTTTTATTTGACAGCCACATATGGGTTGTTTTCATGAAATATGTGATTACCACATTATGAAACTCTGATTGGTTTTTTTCCTATCCTGTATGAACTGCCTGGAAGATGAGCTGCAAATTAACACATAATATAATTATAGCTGCTCTCACCCTATTTAAAAGTATTTTTATTTTCCATCAGACTCGGGTAAGTGACCCTTATTTTGTTTAATTTATAACATCCTTTTCTAGTCCTGGAACCAAGAAAGACCACAAATAACCAAGGCAAACCTAGAGAGTGAGAGCATAACTGGAAGCATCACGATTCCCAAATGCAAGTTAAACTATGGGAATATGAGGGGGGAAAGACAACCTGGTTCTGGCATATAACAGACAACTAGACAGACGAAACAGAAGACAAGCCTCAGAAATAAACCAATAGAACTATAGCCATTGTGCTGGCTACATTGTGCTGGCTAGTTTTATGTCAGCTTGACTTCAATTGGGAAAACATTCACACCAGACTGGCTTCTGACAAAGCCTGTGATTTTTTTTTTTTTTTTCTTTTTTTTTTTTTTTTCTTTTTTTTTTTTTTTTGACTGATGATGTGGTAGGACCAGCTCACTGTGAGCAGTACCACTCCTGGGTCAATGATTCTATAAGAAAACAGGCTGAGTAAATCATGGGGAGCAAGCCAGTAAACAGCACGTCCTCCATAGCCTCTGTATCAGCTCCTACCTCCAAGTTCCTGCCCTGTATGAGTTCCTTCCCTATATGAGTTCCTGCCTTATATGAGTTCCTGCCCTGTTTGAGTTCCTACCCTGTATGAGTTCCTGCCCTGAATGAGTTTCTACCCTGTATGAGTTCCTGCCCAGAATGAGTTCCTGCCCTGAATGAGTTCCTACCCTGTATGAGTTCCTGCCCTGAATGAGTTCCTACCCTGTATGAGTTCCTGCCCTGAATGAGTTCCTGCCCTGTATAAGTTCCTACCCTGTATGAGTTCCTACCCTGTATGAGTTCCTGCTCTTCCTGCTCTGTATGAGTTCCTACCCTGTATGCGTTCCTGCCCTGCATGAGTTCCTACCCTGTATGAGTTCCTATCCTGTATGAGCTCCTGCTCTGACTTGCCATAATGATGGACTTGATTGGAAACTATGAGCTGAAATAAACCCTTTCATGGTGCTTTGTCACAACAGTAGAAACCTAACTAAGGCACCCATCTAATTTTTGACAAAAGTACGGGGGGGGGGGGGGGGGGGAAGATATCCTATTCAACAAATGGTACTGGTAAAACTGGCCATCCACCAACATCCACCTGCAGAATAAAATTAGATTCATATCTTTTCCTTTGTGCAAAAAAAAAAATGAATTCAAAAATACATCAAAGCCCTTAATTTAAACCCTGAAATGCTGAAGCTCAAGGACAAAAGCATATGAAATAGACTTCAAGACGTCGGGGTCAGCAAACGCACTCTGAATGGAAAGAATTTCAATAGCACAGGAACCAGCCCTAAGGATCAACAGATGGGACAACATGAAATTAAAGTTTCTGCACAGCAAAGAAAAATATCAGGAGAGCACACAGAGGGCCCACAGAATGGAAGAAACGCTTTGCCAACTACATTTCAGACAATTTGGAATTTATAAATTAAAAAAGAAATCAGGTATTCAATGCAAAGGGAATAAAACTGTCAATCAACAAATTCAGAAGTTAGTTGGACAGATACCTTTCAAAAGAAGAAACACAATGGCCAACAACTATTTTTTTAAATGTGCTCAACGTCCGTAATCCTCAGGTAATCACAAATTAAAACTACTATGAGACACTGCTTTACACTATCAGAATGACTATCATAAAGAAATCTGACAACAAACATTAGGAAGGGCGTGGAGACTGATTCATTTGACCGAATATGTAAATGAATTAATGCAGCCATTATGGAAATCACTTTAGCAGTTGGCCAAAAAAAATTATAAACATTTTTTTCAAACGACCCAGCAATTTTACTCCTGAGTACAAACCCACCACAGAGACACTCACACATGCAGGTTGATTGCTGCTCTATTCACTGGAGCAAGGAAATGGAATCACCAACGAGATGTGGCCGTCGGCAGGTGAATGAATAGTGGGAATTTGCTATGTATGTGAAAGGGAATATATTAAGCTGTAAGGAAAACTGAAATCCTAACATCTGCAGGAAAATTGATGGAGTTAGAATATATACTGAGGGAGTTCACACAAACTCAGAAAGATTTTTCAAAAATTCTCCCTCGTGTGAAGATTGTAACTTATAATACAAAGGTGTGTGTGTAAACAGCTCTAAGTGTGGTGCAGAATAACACCCAGACAGGAGATCCAGATGACCAGCGAAAGCACGCAGGCACAGAATTCACGAGTCATGAATGACTGTATAAAGCTAATCACTCTTCTACTTTCAACTCTGTCATGTGTGTCTTTTTCTATGGTATATATGTGCATAAAAATGCAATCATAGTGAAGATATAAAACCTAATCAGAGTTCCACATCTTCAGTGTGCAGCGCCGTGCCATCCCCAGAAGACACTGTCTCACAGCTTTTCTCCCAGCCTCTGGCTCTCAAGCTCTTTCTGTGTCTGAGCCTTGCGGGAGGGAAATGACCCGGATGTCCCAAGGAAGGCTGAGCACCTGCAGTCACTATTCATAGTTGACCAGTTAAAATTCTCTACTCCAACCACTGGTTGCTACTAAAAGAAGCTTCCAACGAAGGCTGAGAGCAGCGCTTGATATAGGTATGAAGGCTGGAAGAGATGGCTTGGCGGTTAAGAGCACTGACTGCTCTTCCAGAGATCCCAAGTTCAATTCCCAGCAACCACATGGTGGCTCATGACCGTCTGTACTGTGATTTGGTGTCTTCCGGGATGGAGAGATGGCTCAGTAGTTAAGAGCACTGACTGCTCTTCCAGAGGTCATGAATTCAAATCCCAGCAACCACATAGCAACCACATAACTATCTGTAATGGGATCCAATACTTTCTTCTGGTGTGTCTGAAGACAGCTACAATGTAATCATATAATTATATAAATAAATAAGAAAGAAAGAAAGAAAGAAAGAAAGGAAGGAAGGAAGGAAGGAAGGAAGGAAGAAAGAAAGAAAGAAAGAAAGAAAGAAAGGAAGGAAGGAAGGAAGAAAGAAAGACATCTATTCTCTAAGATGTGTCTGGTGAAAGAAGGAGGGGGGTTGAGATTTACACAGCAGTGAAGGGACAGAAAGGAGGAAGGAGAGAGGAGGAAGGAGGGAGAAAGGAAGGAGGAGGGAGAGGGGAAGGAGGAAGAAGGAGAGTGGAAGGAGGGAAAAAAAGAGGGAAAAGGGAGGAGAAAGGCAAAGGGAGGCATTTATGGTATAAACCTACAGTTACTGACATGAAAATTGTTAAGTAAGAAACAAGATTCAGAACTGTAATATCTCATTTTTAAACTATATGCATGGTAGGTGCAGAAATATATGTATAGACAGAGAGAGAGAGAAAGCAACAAAGACGCAGAGGCAGGAAAGGGAAAATGATCATCATTAAACACCAAGGGCTGAGTAGTTTTGTGAACTAAAAAACTATGGCTCCACTTCCTTGTTTGCATTTAATATATCCTAATTTTTCCCGCAAGGAATAAACTTTACTAGTGCAAAGGGTTTTTTTTAAAAGTAGTCAGAAGGAAAACTGAACGGCTGTGGCTGAAGTTGGTTGAAGTAATTGCTCAGCATTTCCTGTGATCTTTTAGCAGCAGGCAATACTATGCCACAGATACTGGGATACAGACTATACAAAAGTCTCTGCGCTCCATATCTAGAGCTCTGAAAATCATTAGACTCAGGCTTGGGGGTGTGATGTTCCCTGAGTAAGAGCACCTGTTGTGCAAGCATGAAGGCCTAAGTTCAAATTCTGTAGAACACACACGGAAGTCCACGAGTGCCTGTAACCCCAGAGTTGTCAGGCCGAAGACAACAGGACCACTCCCTGCAGCTTACTGGCTGCCAGCCTGGCTCTAGATTCAGTGAATGTCTCTGTCTCAAGGGGAAAAGGTGGATTTTGATAGAACAGGACTCCTGATGTCCTTTTCTGCTCCCTGTGTGTGTGCTCAGCTGTCCATACCTGCACACCTGCACTCAGACACCACTCACATACACCTCACTTATACAATAACAATAATGGGATAACAAAGCCTAAGACCTTGTATTTCTAACATGTATTTTTTTTAACTGGGGAAAACATGAAAATATATAGAAAGAGTATAAACCCATTCTGTACTCCGTTATCTCCTTCTACACCTTTGACAACACCCTTATGCTTCCATGTTTTTATATTGTTTTAGATTCATTTTACATGTATGAATGTTTTGCCTGCATGTGTGTATGTGCACTACATGTATGACCAGTGCTGGAGGTCAGAAGATGGTATCTGATCCCCTGGAACTGGAGTTCATGTGTCTGTGAGGTGCCATGTGGGTTTCTGGGAACTGAACCTGGGCCATTTGCAAGAGCAGCAAGTGTTCTTAACCCCTGAGCTGTCTTTGCCTCTCACATTCTTTTTTCCGTCTAGACTCTGCATATGAAGGAATGCATGCGATGTCTTTCTGGATCTGTCTTGTCTCACTTGATGATCTCTAGCTCCCCCGACTTTCCGACAAATAACATGATTCTGTTCTTTACAACTGAATAAAACTCTAGTGTGTGCACACACTATCTTTAGCCATCCGTCTGGTGACGGACATGAAGGGTCACTCCATGACCAACTGCTGTGAGTAGTGCTGCAGTTGACTTGGATACATGGCTGCCTCTGCAATGTGCTTCATAAGATTCCTTCACGAAAATACTCTCAATTGGTAAAGCTGGATCACACAGTAGGTCTATATTTCATTTAAGAAAACTTCATCCTGATTTCCATGTACGTTCACCAGCTCACAGTTCCACCCACAGTGTAAAAGGACTTCTTTCTCCAGCATCCTTGCCAACACTCACTGGCTTCTGTTTTCTTGATGACAGCCATTCTAACCAAAGTGTAATGTAATCTCAGTTATTTTTATTGGCTAAGGATGTTGAGGGTTTTCTTTTCATGTATTTTAGAGACGTTTGGAAAGTTAAATTGCCCATTTATTAATTGGATTATTTGCTCTTTTGGCATTCAATTTTTTAATTCTTTATATATGTGGCTATTGATCCTGTGTCTGATGAATACCTGACAAGGATACTTGCTCATTCTGTAGACTGTCTCTTCATGCTGGTAATTATTTATTCCACTGTATGGAAGCTTTTGATATGACCCAATTCCACTTGTCATTCCTAAATCAGAGAAGCAAATCCATAACAGCCTCAAAAATACCCTTGCAATAAACCTCCTTCTATTTTTTGATAACCGAAATTTGTAAATATATTTCTTAGCCTAAAACAAAATTTTTAATTAGCCCTTTTGTGCTTACTTCTCACTGATTTATTTTTTCCCCAAAACTCCCTGTACTTGCAATTGTGATTAATTCTTTGATTTTTGTCTTGATTTTTACTGGTGATATTTAAGTCTACGTGCACATTTTTATGTAATTTTTCTACTTGGGCTTCCTGAAAATGCTAAAGGTAACGTGGCTCAGATGGAAGTGGACAGGTTCAGAGCCCTAATTGCTGAATGGTGACCATTTTCATCCTGTCCTTCTATACGGTAGCTAACCAAGAAGGTCAAATAGAAAATGAGTCACAGTTTGTTGCTAACAGGCATGTAGGAGGCACACAATCTTGTTCATTATTCTATTTTGGATCCAATATTAACATGTCTTGGATCACAATGCTTCCTTTACTGTTTCCGCCATTAACATGGTGTACCCAATGAGAACATTGGCCCAACACTAATGAGCTATTCACAGGAGAAACAAGAGCAGGGTTCCAGGAGCCAAGGTAAAACAATTAGAGGCGAAGGGAGAAGGTTGGCTCCTGACCTAAATTGAATTGCTTTTAAGAGACAGAAACAGATTTTTAATTATGTAATCTCTTTGTTTCTCATTTCCTTTAAAATGTAAAGGTCAAATTCCCCTTGCAAATGCCAAGAGCCAGATCCGATATTTATTGTCTGTGATGACTGAGTTGACTAAAACCAGAAGTGCCCCATTTAGCCAGATGCAGCAAAGCTTGTTTTGTTGTTGTTTTTTTTTTTTTTTGCTATCATCCAAAGTGCTATTTAGAATTATTAATAACCGATGTCTTTCTCCTCTCACATCTCATTTCTCTTTCCAAATACCATTCTAGGACAGGGAACGTAGATCAGACAAAGAGTGCCCAGCATGATTGAAGTTCAGGGTTCCATCCCCAATACAGAAAAAAAATTTAATTACATAAATAAATCAAAATACTATTCTAAGAGATACATTCTGCCTTCTCCAAGAAAAGGGATTGCTTAGAAACATGAAGCCTGAAAATAAGCAGAAGTCTAGCTAACTTCTACTTTTGCAAGATTTCACTGTACTTAGAGATTGCTGACAAGATGGCTCAGTGGGTAAAGGCACCTGACTCCCAGTCCGATGACATGAGTTCAATTCTCAAGATATACATGGTGGATAAAGACGACAAACTCCCACAAGTTGCCACTTGACCTCTGAGCATGGGCTATGACAATATGCTCATGCATGCATGTGAACACAAATAAATGGATAAGTAGCTGCAATTTAACAATGCGGTTTGTAAAGCTCCTCTTCTCATTTTTTTATTGGATATTTTATTTATTTACATTTCAGATGTTGTCAAGCTACTCTTCCCTTGCTCACATCTCCTTACATTTTCGTTTCAGTAAAGGAAAAGAATATTCTTCTCCTACCTGGTTGTCAGCCCTTTACTCCTCTTCCTCCGTCCCCATCTTATCTTCTCCCTCCATCCTTGGAAGCCAGAGAAGATAACCTCTTTAGCTCACCCTCCCCAGTTGCATCTGCCCCCCTGTCTTGCTGTTGTACACACCCCTGCACAAACTGTCCTTTCTGTCACTTTAGCTCACATTGCTTCATCTTTCATTGAGAAGAACGCTAGCACGTAAGCGTCATTTGTTCATACAACAGAACAGGAAAAGTGTGTAGGGGTGGGTGTGCCCAGAGCTCGGAGGATCCCTGCCACCAGACCCTTCCTCCTCCATTTCTTGCCTCTGTTTTCCTCTCTGCAGTTTCTTTTTCATTTGAGCTCCCCCCCCACCCAAATTGGCTTATAACTACCACTTAGAGACCCCAAGAAGAAAGAGGCACCATCCCGCAGAAGATATGGAGATGAGTCCCCTACAGTAGACCAGCCTCAAACATCAGACAGACTCATTCTTGTCTTGACTTTGCCATATATTTCTTTTCCTGCTGCCCTAACCTCTGCATAATAAATCTGAAGCCATCTGGGAATGGTGGTGGCCTAGCAAACCGCTAAAGCACAGATATTCAGAGAGACCATCAGTTATCAGGGGTGTAGGGCATGAGCTATTGCAGTCTGGGTGACGTTGAAAGCACACAGTCTCCCTCTTAGCAGCATCTACCAGTCTCACAAGACCTGGGCTCATTCACTGCTGAGTACTAACTCTCCTCTGAGACAAAACATTCCATGTAGAGGGAGGCTCCTGAAGATACCTGGTGTTCTAAACAGGAGTGAGACATTCCATCTTGCGAGGAAGTTTGCTGAAACTGGGGGACCAAATAACTCAGTTGTTTTAGAAAGTTCCTGAAACTGAACAGATTCACTAGGCCTCTCTCTCCCCAACCATATATGAGTAGCTAGAACTTTTAAGAGACACTCTCAGACAAGCTCAGCTGCCTAGAAGAGGCTCAGACCAGATGAGCTATCTAGAAGAGACTAAGACAGTCAAACTGCCTGGAAGCGGGGCTCTTCAACCTGCCACACTGGCTGCAGACTGTGCCATGAACTCCAGGTTCCAACTTTCCAGTTAGCTCGAGCTGTCACTCATGCTGGACTGGGCTTTTGGTCATACGGTTGCCTATGACTCATTTCTCCTCCTGTAAATAACCCCAATCCAATTCAGTGGTTCATCAAGTTGAACTTCCAAAGTATCCTTCCCTTTATCTGTCACTGGTTTCCTATCTGAGTAGACCCCTATTCACATCTTGTGAGATGCAGCATTCATCACCATCCCTGACCTTTCCTGAGCAATATCGTGCCTACAGCAGTCTTCTCGTAGCTGTGCTTTGGCACTTAAGGAAAGCCCGTAGACTGAACCCTTTTCTAACTGAACCTGTATATTCTCAGTATCTTCAACTAGGATGTAACAATTAGATATCAACTGCACTCTCTTGCATTCTCTCCCCATTATCAATATCTGTGGAAGGCTATCAGTAGCCCCAGTGACCCTTGTCTCCCAGGATCTGCACACTATGCTTTTATCTCATCTACTTGTCATTTCACCAGGGGACCAGCTTCAGTGACAGAAAGCAGTAGAGATGATACTGTGTGAACTCCAGGTCTTGGGAATATCTGGAATGAATAGATAGATAGATAGATAGATAGATAGATAGATAGATAGATAGATAGATAGATAGAGAGAGATAGAGATATTTAGAGGCATATACATACATATATATACATATATATATGTGTATATATATGTATATATATATATGTATGTATATGCCTCTAAATTTTGGGTTTAGTGTACAATATAAAAAACAAGCCCCAACAAATACATAAAGGTCAAACAGTGTAAAGGTACAATATAAAAATTTGTTTTCAAAACAAATCTTTGTGCCTCATAGACACTTAAATGTAACCACCATCTCAAGCTTCACCACAGAGAGTATGGCCCCAATTCAATGGCCCTGCTTTTATATGCATGTCTGAGCCAGACAATACCATACCCAGAATTCCAAACTTGGAAAGTGGAAGAAAGAGGACTGGAGATTTAGCCCCAGATTGTCCTCAGCTACGTGGTGGATGCTCGCTTGAGCTCCATGAGATACTGTCTTTTAAAAAGAAAGGCAGACTAATTGACTGAATGTATAGTTACATCCTGACATATCCAACTGGCTCAATAATACTGGGTGTGAGTACAAATAAGTATCCATTTTTACTAGAGCCTCGATTAATTCTGATGCACAGGCGAGTTTGAAAATCACTCTGCTAGTCTATTTAAAATTATATTCAATTCAAGTAAACTGTTAGTATTTACTTCTCAGCGCATATATTATACTGATGGTATGTGAACAATTATGTGGCTTTTAACTACATGGCTTGTCTATCCTGGCATCTTTAATTTGCTAGATGTCAGCAACCATACTCTCTAGTAATGACTTGTTTAATAATGTAATATCTGAACAAATGGGTTCTTAAAACTACAGTTATTGTCCTAAAACTGGAACCTTTAGTCTATAAAATGACAAAAATAAGATTTAGGTTTTGCTCTTTGAACAGTTGCTAATGTATCTTTACTATACTGTTTTTAGCTATTATTAGTCTTGAATATAACATAAGAATATTTCAGTCAACATCATACTACATAAACACAGGTATATACTATTTAGCCTAGGTGCATAGCAAGCTACATTAGCTAGGTTTGTGCAAGCACACTTTGATGTTTCTGCATCTACAAAGTCATTTAACAATGCATTTTACAGAACATGGCTCCATCATTAAGCAACAAACCCCTATAGCTCAGTAAATATATTTTAATATATATACTTGCCTTCATGTTTCTCTGTTTACTAACTAAATATTATAACATCTAAATCAAAATTACTCTAGTTTAAATGCTCCAAAAATCTCCTTCTATATTTGCATTAAAGTGTCTATGGAAAATATGTGACAAGAAACCATTGAGATGGTTTACTGGTTAAAGGCACTTGACACCAAGCCTGATGAACTGAATTTCTTCCCTTGATCCCCAAAATCTGCATAGTAGAAGGATAGAGTCAATTTCTGCACGTTTACCACCACATGTGCAATGTGACCTGCGTGTGTGGATAGATAGATAGATAGATAGATAGATAGATAGATAGATAGATAGATAGATAGATAGAAAATAGATAGATAGATAGATAGATAGATAGATAGATAGATAGATAGAAAATAGATAGATAGATAGATAGATAGATAGAAAATAGATGGATGGATGCATGGATAGATGGATGGATGGATAGATGGATAGATGTAAATTGGGTGTGTGACCAAAAAGACCACATACCCTGAATGATGAATAACCTCCTGCATCTCCGTAAATGACAAGCTTAAACACAAGAAAAATGGTTTAACAAAGCAGTATCAAAATATTATTGATTTATTTCTTCATTTTTACATTGATCTGCATCTTAAAACCCAGACTATGTTAACAAAAACTGGGTGGGGAAAAAAAAAAAAAACAATGAGCAATTAGAAATTGGAAAGCAAGGCAGTCCTCTTAAGTAAGGTCATGAAAGACGTGGCTTTCGCTTCTCAGCAACTGGAGAAATACAAGTGAAGAGTTGCTCTGAAAAACAAAAGCTCAGAAAGATAGAGCCACATTAGAACAAAGTATAATGACGTGTGTGTGTGTGTCTGTGTGTGTGTGTGTGTGTGTGAGAGAGAGAGAGAGAGAGAGAGAGAGAGAGAGAGAGAGAGAGGAGTCTAAATAAAGATGAAAGCAAATAAGATCTGAATTTTAAAACAATGGAAATGTGAACTAGGAAATATGGAAAACGAAACATGAAACAAGACACGAGAGACTAAATGTGAGAAAGTCAAAGGGCGTCAGACTGAACCCAAAGCTGCTGTTTTGAAGAGATCTGTAGAATATAAAGTGTCGTGGGTAAGATCAAGGGAAACTCAAAGGGGAATGAAGGAATGGCAGGGACAAAGAAGCAGTGGTGGAAATACTAGTATCAACGAAGGACATTTAATGCCAAGGCGTTGCATGAGGCAAACAGGATCGCTGTACAGTTCTACTAAACACGTTCCTTAGGACCACATTTGTAGTCACAAATGTAAATGCTGGACAGAACTGCTCTGAAATACACAGAAGAAGTGTTTTTAAACACCAGGGTACAATTTCAGTAAATCAGCAGGAGTTAGAGACTGGCACAACCTCCATTTTGACAAATCAGGTAGGCAAAAATACAAGCCAGGACGATGCTTTTTTTAAAAAATGCTTAATAAGACCAATCTGATGGTAATTACCTGAAACAAATTATAATATGCACCCCACGAACAAAATGTTACCTCTAGAAATCTTCTACCCATTTATTTTAGGAAGAAGTAAAAATAACAAAATGAGAACTTATAAAAGGATATATCAATGAAGCACTAAAAAAAAATATCCATAAACACTGTAAATAGTAACAATAAGGTATCAAAATTTATCAACTGAGCACCTGTGAAAATAAACAATAAAGCAGGTAAGCGAGAGGAAAAACTAACGAAAGAGCAGTAAGAAATCGGAAAAGATTAAAGTTGATAAATAACACCCATCATGGCTTTCCGAAAGAACCAATAAAATGACGACTTTTTTGTTCTTTAACATTCCATATATGCATACAGTGCTTCTAGAACATATCCATCTCCTACTGTTCCCTCCACCTCCTTCAGATCCCCACACATACTTCAACTTTATGCCCCTTTTTTTAATAATCCACTGAATACAATTAATGTTACCTGTATGTCATGGGTTCAGGGCCATCTACTATAGTTTCAGCAACCTTCTGTGGGCCAAAGAAAATTTGCTCTAAAGAAAACTGACTCTCTCTCTCTCCCTCCCAGCAGTTCCTAAAAAGGGGTGGGATTTCATGAGCTCCTTCTTGATCCATGCTGGGACAGACTGGCTTGACCTTGTACAGACACAGACACTGAGATCATAGTGCAGTGCCCTGTCGTGCCCAGAAGACACTATTGTTCTGCAGCAGCAGCCCTCTCTGACCAATGGCTCTCACAATCTTTCTAGTCCCTCATCACCACACAGGCTTCCATGGGGGTGGGTGGTATGATACTGACATTCCACTTAGGCCCTAAGCACTCCTCAGTTACTATATTTCTGCACTTTGACAAATTAGGAGTTCCTGTATTAATTATATTAATTATATTATTAATATTATTTTATATGTATAAATAATTTTATATATTTATATATTAAATATTTATATTATATAAATATATAATTTATATTTATATATGTATATATTATATTTATATATTTATATATTTATATATTTATATTTAATATATATCAAATAATATTATATATGTTGCTATATAATGTATTAATAATTATATAATTAATAATATAATAATAATATAATAATAAATATATTATATAATATTTTTATGTGTTATATAAATATGTAATTTATATATTAAATATTTCTATTATATAATATATAATTATAATTAATAATTATATTATTAATATAATAATTGATTATATTAAAAGAGGCTTCTTTGATAAAGAACAAAGAATGAGAACAGCACTATCTGTGGGTATAAGGATAAATAGTTAGAAGGCAATCTGATGCTGTGTCCACTTAGCAAAATGATAGCAGGCTCTCCCCTTATAACCACTGCAGCTACAGATTCTTGGTCAGGCTTACAAGGCCAGGCATGAGTTCCCTCTTATGGAATGGGCCTTAATCCAATTAGAAAGCTGTTGGTTACTTCATAACAGTCATTCCACCATTATACTCATGGGCCTATCTTGCTGCACTTGCTAGTGCAGCAGCTCACAGGGACCACGGCTGACTATGATTAGCTCTTCTCCCCCAGCAGCTCCTATAGAATCTGTCAGAACAATGAAAATACAGCAAAGACAGGAACTCGATAGAAAAAAAATAACTAAACAACTGGCAGAATTATGACTGTTGAGTGGAAGCAACAAAGCCTCCCAACAGAGAATTCTACCACGAGAAAATCGGCGGGGAGAGGAATTGATGGCTGGGACCCTACTCCAACAATCTTGGCCATCCCTCCAGTCCTAACCAGCCATCTCTCCTTCTAACGACTTCGTATAACTATCTTCCTCGGGACACACTTTTAGTAACAACTACTTTTCCTGGCAAAAAAAAAAAAAAAAAAACACTTTTCTTAAGGCATTGACTCCATTTTCCCTTGAAATATTGTTCTATTAAATGAAATTAAAAAAAAATACTTTAACCCAAAAATAAGAGAGAGATTGGTGCAGAATCTAATCATAAAACAAGAAAGATAAATGTAAAGAACTACGTGTTCAGGTAGGAAAGTATTTCAAAATAAACAATTGAAACATAGGGGTGGAAAAATAGTTCAATAAGTAAAGTGGTGACCTAGCAAGCATAAGGATTTGAGTTCAATCCTCGGGATGTACCAAAGAAAGGAGGGAAGAAAAACAAAAAACTGAAAAGGGCAAATTATGTTTACAATTCAAGTCCTGGGGGAATAGTGTATCTTTTGGGTTCACTATCCAGCTATCCTAGTCTACATGGCACATTCCAGGCCAGTAAGAGATGTTCTCTCAGAAAAAGAAAAAGGGAAAGAAAAAGAAAGGAAGGAAAAAAGAAAGGAAGGAAGGAATATTTTAAAGATCTTTAAAAAAAAAAAAGATTCAGTACCCCATAGACATAAACCAAATTACTCTGAAAAATTCTAGCTACTACTGCCTGGATATACTAAATTTGTTCCTAGGAAACTGCTTTGGATTTTAGAGGAGCATAGAATGGAAAGCTCCCTGGCTTTTTTCCCCAAACACACTAAAAGCCGGAAACAGCTCAGACTCCACAAGTCACTGTGCTGGCTCTAGGGCTGTGCCTTTATGTGCACTGCAGGATCTACAAGTTCTATTGGTGCCTGCTCAGGGGATGTCATGTAAAGGCATGGCCATCATCTTTCACAGAACAATATCTACACCACTCATTTTTAATGATTCATTCCATTCATTCTAAAAAAAGAGTCATCAGACTTTTAGAGGATAAACAATATGATTAAACACCCCCCCCCAAAAAAAAAGTCATTAGCCAGGCAGTGGTGGCACATGCCTGTAATCCCAGCACTTGGGAGGCAGAGGCAGGCAGATTTCTGAGTTCGGGCCCAGCCTGGTCTACAGAGTGAGTTCCAGGACAGTCAGAACTACACAGAGAAACGCTGTCTCAATAAATAAATAAATAAATAAATAAATAAATAAATAAATAAATAAGGTCATAAAAGGGAACTAACAATTTACTAAAGGTGCTAGGACAGAAGATAAAATATTAACTGGGTTTACCTATACAAAACTTCACTAATACCTTGGTCACAGGAGTTATGGTTTTTAACTCTGCATGAAACTGCAGAGCTTGTGACAGGTGATGAATGTTTAGCCAGATAATTATTCCTAATGGATATGCATGTGAACATTCTCTGTTGTAAACTTCTTATTCGATTTATGATCTAAATTTATGTGCAAACTTGTGATGAACTTTCAACCATGTGATCATGTATTCTAAAAGATGTATACATGCTGAGGACAAAGAGAAGAGAGCATATTCCTTATCTTTATCCTTTTTTTTCTTAGCCCAGTCCCCTTCACTGCTTAAACCCCTTTCTTCTTAGACCCTTTGCCCCCCTTTTCTTACAAGCTCTTTCTCCCTTTTCTCTTATAGAGCTTTCATAGGAAACTTTTTACAACTTAGTAATAAACGCTAAAATCACTTTTCAAAGTGTCCCTTTTTCTTCCTGCAACTTCAAGTGGCAGGCTGAGAGTTAGAGCCATCCAGTTCCTGCTGAGATAGAACAAAGGTTACATTGCTTAATCCCCAGTGAGTTTTAATCCTCAGAAAGAGCAAGGGAGTTTTTTAGGACCTTTTAGAAGCTATCAACAAGCATTTAGTATAGTTAGAGAGCTAGAACATCCAGAGACCATCAGTCTTTAAAGCCACACCTGAGTCCGACTCTGTGTCTCATTTCAACCGGCTCCAGGTTGGGAAACTCCCAACACACCTGTGTACAGAGACACACAAAATAAACAAATAAAATATAAAAACAAACAACAAATGTTTTTTAAGAACGAGTGTGTTAAAGGTAAAACAGTGGTGCTTTCATCTTAGGTGTAACCAGCTGCTGTCTAGTTAAGGCCCACTCAACAAGAAGGAATTAATGCCTGTTACTCATATCTGGAGAGGTCATAGGCTCAAGGGGAGAACATACTTCTGCCAGTTTCCTAAACTAATATAATGTCTGTTTCCTAAATGCCCATCTTTATACCCGCAGAAGTACAGCTCTCACAGCGCACACACCGCCACCCCATGAAAGAAGCTTCTTTTTGCAATATATGGAAACTGTTGCAAAGATTCACAACTGGTCAAATACAAAGAATAAGTGATTGTTGTGTGTCCAGATCCACTTGATATATCTGAAATTAAACCGACACCTGAAGCTCAGGGGAAATCACAGAACAGAGGGAGAAGGGATTGTTAAGACCCTGAGGCTCAGGATGCCTGTAGATAAATCACACCCTCTACACACAGCAGAGAAAATGCAGGAGCTATGAGAAAGTTTAAAATCAACACACTGGACCTGGGGTGACAGTGAGCAGCCGTAGTGGGCAAAGCTACAGAACAGGAAAGTTATGAAGACCGACAGCTAGCTAAAGGACAAGGGACCTGGTCACCAGGACATCTGAGCTGAGGTCTCCTGGGATGTTATTGGGAGAAAATCCCTAAGGATAGGGTGACAGTCGGGTAATGGCAGCCAGCCAGAGACCAAATGAAATGGCCTCCTAGGCAGAAGCCACAGAAGACCCAATGTCAGTGAAGATCAACACAAGCAATAGGAATCTTGGTTACTGTAGGGGAAGGGGGGGGGGGGAAGAGCACGTGTTCCTGGGCAAACACCCTGCTGACAGCTCAGTTCATTCACAGAGGATGATATGGTACCTATCTCAAGACACTCCTTAGCACACGGACAACATGCTCTGTGTGCAGTGTGTGCTCCTTTCACGTTGTCAGTCACTGCTAAAGACATTATCAGTCTGCCCTTTGTAGTGCATCTCTGTGAACCTCTTGTCCACAGTGTAATCTGTGGATATTACTGTTTGCCAGTTATGAAACTGTTCTTATGGCCCTTAAGCCTTTATTTCCTTCTCTGTAAAAGGTGGGAGACAATGTAGTGTAGCTCACACTCAATAAAGACTCAGAACAAGGCCTCCTGTGACCATGAGGACAGATAGTATTTACAGGGCATTTATTACCTGCCAGGCAGTGTTCCACTGTTACAGCACTCAGCCATTCAACTCTCACACAACTTCTCTGTAAACCTATCGTTTTCCCCATCATACCTGTACAGAAGCAGACCCAGAGACATCAAGGAACCTGCCCAGATTCACACAGTAACAAATGCCAAAGCTGAGTCTTGGATTTACTTGTTGTCCCATAGTCTCTGCTGCACTGTCACTTCATATTCGTGTGTAAAGTTAACATGAATGGGACTTCACTATAAAAGAAATGGCCTGTATTTGTTTCCCTCTCAGCTGGGTAAAGATACATCATGCTTTTTTTCCATGTTTAAAGGCTGCACTGAATCTTACTGTAAAATACTTAGTGGATTCGACATACAAGAATTGTGAACCCATAAACTTGATTGAATATGGTAAATGAAGGTAATAACTACTAGAGCAGAAGAGAAATTTCTGATCCCAGAACTACTAAGAAAAACCTGATTATAATAATATAGATGTGGCCTATTGCTGTTAGAATTAGCTCTTTATCTTTTAAATATTCTGCATACACATTGAAATGCATGACCACCAACACTCCAGAACAGTTGTTACCTTTGTTATTGTTTTTGAAAATAATCACTAAATAGCATGACCAGTTTGAATAATGTGGAGAGAGGAAGGGAGAGAAAGGTCGGGGAGGGGAGAGAGGAACTTTCATGGTAAAGAACCAAGTTCCACAAAAAAAAAAAAAAAAAAAAAAAAAAAAATGAGGGGAGGGGACTGTGTCTGTGTTCTTTTTCTTTCAATCGCAGGTTTTCTACTTGGCACATTCGTCTTGGTAAAGGTCATTTCTTAAATGGTGTTTAGATGCTTGGACAATTGAAATGACTTCCCACATGTGAGACATTTATTATTTCTTGCTGACAAGGCAGGCCTCAAACAGAGGAATCAATTCTTCATTACTGAAAAAGGAAAACAAACCAAAAAAAAAAAAAAAAAAAAAACATTGACTTTCAAAATTCAGACAATTTTCAGGGCAATTCTAGTTTTGATATTTCATTTAAGAACTAGAAGAAAGACTGAAAGGCTACTATTCTCCTCCAGGCCTGGTAACATCTTTTTAAGATGTATTCTCTTATTTATGTATATGAGTATTCTGCCTGCATGTATGTATGTGCACCATGTGTGCCTGGTGCCTGCAGATGCTAGAGGTGGCACTGGATCCCCTTGAGCTGGAATTACAGTTTTTCGCTGCTGGGTGGATGCTGGGAAATGAACCCAGGTCTTCTGCAAGAGGAGCAAATATTCTTAAGTACTAAGGCATCTCTCCAAGCCTCTGGCAATACTTTCAAAAAAAATGCTAAGGACTGAAGTTGTAGATCAGTTAGTAAAGTGTTCACCTAGCATGTGGGAAGTACTGGGTTCAGTGTCTAGCACTACATAAACCCACTGCAGTCACACATACAAACACACACATACACACACACATGCACACATACACACACCTGTAATCCCATCACTACGGAGGTCAATGTGGGTGGATCAGAAGTTCAAAGTTATCCTTAGCAACATAGTGAATTGAGGCCATTCCAGACTACTTGAGACTTTGTCTTTAGAAAACAAATCTGGGGTCGAGAGAGTTCAGCAGTTTCCAGTATTTGCTGCTGTTGCAGAAGACCTGGATACAGTTCTCAGAACCCTACATAGGATGGCTCACAATCGCCTGTGACTCCGACTCTGCTGGACCTGATGCTGCTAGCCTGTGTGGGGACTGGCACCCAAGTACGTATACCTGGATACATAACACACATATAACTAATAATAAAACAAATCCTTCTGAAAGGTTCTCTATATAAACTGTTATCCAAACTAGATCCAGCTAATACTTAGAAACCACTGATAAGAAACAGCCTCGATTCTCAATCTTCCCAACATTGACCTAAGTTTCATATCTGTACAGAGGCCCTCCTCCGCTCACGCGGTAAGTGATTGGTGCAGGCATGGGAACTGAGCAGGAGGCGGCTTTGAACTATAAAGTTATCCACTTAAATGTAACTTCCGGACATGAAAGTCATGAGATGACAATCTCCCTGCTGTGGCTGGCTTTTGCTGGATTAAGAGTAGCATCATACCTTGAATGCATATTCAGGCTGTAAAGAAAATGGAAATGTAGCCAATGTGTTAGATATTCCATGTGAACATGTAAGTCAAACTCGTGGTCACATCTAGAGATGCAAAAACGATGTGACCTTCATCACCACAAAGGCTTCGACCGGCTGCGGGCTCACAATCGCCACTTTTAAGTGAATTGAGTCACAGGGAAAATTAAAGGCTCTGTGTATTTACCGTTTTCCTTTGGGAACGTAGGCTTTGAAAGCTTTCCACTTACGACGGAGAGCTAAAGTATTTTCCCATTATGTACCCTTTCAGGAAATTGTATTTTACTTTGAGTCCAACTATTTCAGACAGAAACAGATATTAGCTTTCAAAAATCAAAGACTAGCAAAGCATGAATGTTGGTAGAGGGAGAATCACAGAATGTATTAGGAAAAAAAATTCCAAATTTAAAGCAGGAAAGTCCGGAGTTTCCTGTTGTGTGGTAGCTACTGCCGCCTGGTGGAGTAACGGTGCTGGTGCGGCCAAACTGCATTTGACACTTAATGGACATGCCATTCTCAAGTGTTATCCAATTTACTTTCAATGTAGTTTTTCTTATTTCATTTCTTTAGTAATTCCACCTCTTTTTGCTGAACGTTTCATAGCGAACCAGGGTGAATTTAAATTTTCCCTCAACCCAAGAGCTATGGGAGCAAGTCTCCAAATCAGAGGACAACACAACCCAGAGAAACATAATGACACATCCCAACAGAACAGAACACGCAGAATAATCTGCACCTCTTGATGAGGTTCGATCCTTGACCCCTCTAAAGTTTGACAATAAAGAACACTTGGCTAGAAATAAAACTGCATCACTGATTTTGTGAAATCACAAGATTCAGAAATAAAGAACAAACTCTAAGGCCTGAGTCACCTAGCAAACGGAAAAAAAAAATCTTCCACTGATTATTTAAAATGAGATCATGATTTTCCTCCCAGAGAGTTTTGAGGAGGACAAGTGATTACATGTCGTATGCCTCTCTCCCTGCAGATATATGGCTGGTAGGTTATTTCTATTTCTAACTTTCTCAAATCATCAGCAACTGGTATTTTTAGCACAGGGCTCTGCACTATAAACCATTTCACCTCTGGTTTGTCAGCACTTGTATCACCTGCATACGTTGCATAGAAGACGACTGGATGCTAGCATCTCTGAGCTGACATTTACCAGGGCTATGCAAGGGAGAATAGTGTTGTATGAGAATGTAAACGCCAAGAAAGGAAAGACCCTCCTCACTAAATACCGTTCTTTCCCATGGCTACAGTCTACAAAGGCTACCTTACCACACTTACCACAGAACAAAGCCAATGGGCAGAAACCCTCAAGACATGACTGACCACAAGCTGTTGTAACCTCAAGTCACCATTTTCACTAGGAACAGACAGGGGCTCTTTCCAAAGCAGCATGAAGACAAGCATAGGTTTTCTAATTATTTATTACATATATATTATGTGGTACCATACATGTCTATGTGCATTTTTACATATGTTTGTATGCACATGTACGTATAGGTCCGAATGTGTGTGGAGGCTCAAAGTTGACAATAGATATCTTAGTTGGCCATTCTCTACCTTATATAATGAGACAGAGTCTCTTGCTGAACGTCTACATCACAGGTCCTCCTAGTCCAGCTATCTAGCTTGTTCTATGGATTCTCTGTCTCTGCCACCAGGGTACTGGGAGCCAGAGTTTACATGGTCCTCACACTTGTGTGACAAGGGTTCTCACCACAGCCAAAGTGCAGATTTTCATCAGAATTGGTTGACGTTCAATTCTTGCCACTGTACATGTGAATCAGAAGTCATACTATATTCCACAAATATATGCAATCATTACATGTCTATGTTTAGAAAAAAACAACTCTTAAGATGGGGGGGCAGGCAATTTATAAGCAAAATCAGTGAGTAAGAATAAAAATATTTTTTAAAAGTTGTATGTTCAAGAGAAACCATTCTGGGGCGAGGGTTGAATAAATGAATCTCAGTAGAAATCTCCATGAGCCAAATGAAGAATACATAGAACAGAGTCATCCCAAAGGAGCTGATTCAGAACAATGCTTAGGGCCGGGCCGCGGTGGCACACGCCCTTAATCCCAGCACTTGGGAGGCAGAGGCAGGCAGATTTCTGAGTTTGAGGCCAGCCTGGTCTACAGAGTGAGTTCCAGGACAGCCAGGGCTACACAGAGAAACCCTGTCTGGAAAAACCAAGAAAGAAAGAAAGAAAGAAAGAAAGAAAGAAAGAAAGAAAGAAAGAAAGAAAGAAAGAAAGAAAGAAAGAAAGGGAAAAAAGAATAATGCTTAGGAACCAGAATGATGAGAACATTGCATATTATTTTTATTCTTCTGGTGCATAAATGTATAGCAAATGGGTTGGTCTAATGTCAAGATACTATGATAGATTCTTGATTGTGGGTGGGCCTGGTGCTGTTTGTAGTCTGATGTTAATTCTGCTCTCCTGGGAGGGACTGTGGGTGAGGAGTGAGTCACATACTCAGGTGACTTCTTGTGAACCAATCCCCTAATGAACAAAGGAGCCAATCACTGGGTGAGTAGGAGGGACTTCTGGGTTGGATAGGGGAAGAGAGGAAGCAGGAGAGAGAAAGGTTCTTTTTGGGCAGGATAGCAATAGGGCAAGATGTAGCTACTAGTGTCTCCCAGCTTATATGGCAAATCCACCATGATTCACCATCAGAGGAGTTAGATTTAATATGGCTTACAAGATTAGCATTCTGGTTGTTGTGCCCAGAGATTGAGTTACCACTGTTTCTGAACTAAGTTTTTGTAGTGTTTTTCTTTACACAACTGCTTGACTGGGTTCCAGAGAGAAAGGTACGTGGCAAAGCATGGGTCTGCCTGATGTGCACCACAAAGGCCATGGGGGGTTTGAAATGTAGAGTGAAAAATTATAAAGACCATTTTATAAAATATATACAGGCTTTTTCTTTACCCCTAGACCTGAGCAAAAGAATGCAGGTTCCAGAAATCGGAACTGAATGTAAGATTTCAGGCCTTCACTGCCCTGGGATACATTCCGGGAAGAGTACATTATCCCTGAGTCAGAGGACACTTGCTAGATTAACATTCCTCAAGCCTCAGGGAAAAGAACCCACCTGTGGGTGGGGAAGGACCAAAGCAGGAAGACACATTCCTGACCACAAAGTCTCACCATCTAGGTGAGACTGAGAAATAGTTGAGCTAGTGACAGGGCAAGACTACATTTTGAGAATACAGAGTGTCTTCTACATAACCCTGATTCACTTAGGTTGCATTCCTCTGGAATTCTCTGCTATTTTTATTGTTATATTTCCTTAGCAACATTTCACCCCCTCCTCACTCTCCAGGTTTGTGGTTTCCCCCTTTAAAAACCCTTCTCAGACTGACTGGCTTTGTCAAACTCTACTCCTGCGTTGGTGGGTGAGCAGTTTGACCGTTGGCTGCCAGCTCTCTTCCCTAATAAACCTCTGCTGATTGCTTCCAGGTACGGTGTCTTGCGATTTTTGGGTGGCCGTGATTTCCCGAGACTTGAGTAAGAGTCTCCGGAGTTTGGGGGTCTTCAGAAGCATGGAGCTGGCGTGGTAGCGACTTACCAGTGGGAACTTAGCAAGCTGGGTGGAGAGATTTTGGGAACTCCAGGCCAGAGTCTGCCAAGATGAGAACACCCCGCTGGTGCTATAAGTAGTGTGGGAACTTGCTGACCTTTTCTAGTATTTCCCACAACAGATCTTTAAGGGCTCTGAACTAAACCATCACATGGACATACAGACGAAATGATTTCTTTACCCAGCACAGGATGAGGTGAGGCCATTGTTCAGTGGGGCTGTCCGTAATTGAGGGGCTCTTAAGAGATGCAAAAATCAGCAGCCTTAGATCACCCAAATATAAGTCACTCATCCCACATACTAAGAAAGTATAAAGGGGCCATTGGAGACAAAAATAAAGTAGCTTTTTTTGATAGGATCTGGTAGTGTCGATCTGGGGTGGTGTGTGCTTAGCATGTGAATGCTGGCACATAAGCTCCATTATTACTCACTGTTCAGGGTCAGGTGTGGTGGTACACGCCTTTAATCTCAGCACTCAGGAGGCAGAGGTAGGCAGGTCTCTTCAAATTCAAGTCAAGCTTAGTATACAATGAGTTGCAGGCCAGCCATGGCTACATAGTGAGATCCTGTGTAGGGGAATGCCAGGGGAGGGAGGCAGGAGTGGGTGGGCAGTTGGGTGAGCACCCTCAAAGAAGCTGGGGGAAGGAGGATGGGATAGGGGACTTTCTGAAGGGGAAACTGGGAAAAGGGATAACATAGGTATATTCTGTTAGTATTCTGTCTAAACTCTACCTCCACAGTTACCTGGCAACAGCCAGGTAGGCCTGGTCCACTATAAAAGGGGCTGCTTGCCCCCTCCTCTCTCTCTTACTCTCTTACTCCCTCTTACTCTCTTACCCTCTTGCCTCTAACCTCTCTGTCCCCTCCCCCTCTTCTCTTCCTCTCTCTCCACGTGGTCATGGCCGGCCTCTACTTTTCTTCTGTCTTCTTCCATCTTCTTCCCCTCACCTTTGCCCTATCTCCTGAACCTTGTGGTCTGGAGTGGTCTGTTCTGGGCTGCAGTCGGACATCTGAGCTAACAACTAACATATTCCAGTTCAGATGATATTAAAATGAACATACTTAACTTAAATTTTAAAAGATCATAACATTTTGTATTAAGTTCTTATTCCACTAGAATTTTTTATCAAATATGAAATATTAACTATGAATCTCAATAAAAACATACTTTCAATTGGCCTAATAAAGTCTCAATATAAATACTTCTGTTGTTATTTGGTGATCAGTATTTTACATGCTTAATACCAAAAACAGTTGGCCAGCACAAAATATTAATATTATGTGCTTTTGTTTTGTATTGTATTTTTAAGAGAGAGAAGGAACATGAAATTGCTGGTTAGGGAGGGAGAGGATCTGGAAAGAGTCAGGGGGGAAAGAAAGAATTTAATCAAAATATATTATACAAGAACATTTAAATAAAGAATAATTAGAACACTTTAAAGAGAAGTCTACCTTCCATAATTATTTGGCCCTTGTTTATTCGGTGTGCTAGTCCCAAAAGTCTGTGCTGAATCATGTATATTTTCCATGATGGATGAAGACCATCTGTTGTTGAGAGGTGAGATGACTCCGAAGGTAAAGGTACTGATGATGACCTAAGCTCAGTCCCTGGAACCCACACGGTAGAAGGAAAGCACTGGATCCCACAAGTTATCTTCTGACCCCCCGAATAGCTGTGCACACAAACAAATAAATAAAGGTAACTTTTAAAAATTTAAAGTTCTAGTTTATTCAGAATTCTGCTGGATATCATTAAATAAGATAACCTCAACTGTGTGAAATTTACCTTTTCTAAGCAAACGGATAAAATGAGAAAGCATCTCCTGGAACTCTGTCCCAATACTGACACAATATTTCTCTTGTGGCTTGGTTGGGGACTATTGACTCCCTATTCATTCTAATGCAGTCGGACCAGAGGGTAAATCATTAGTCACCAGGACCTTGGTTGTACAGATAAGTTCAATTTATCTCAGATAACGAGTAGTTATTTCAACAGAGAACACATTTAGGAGCAATGGTAGGAGGAACCCACAGCCATGCTTCAAGATTTAGCACAATCTGGGAACCATTTTGCTGCAGCAACCACTGGTGAACCTTTACCTCAATGCCCCACCGTCAATTCGCTGCTTCTAGTTGATGTTTCTCCTCTGTCCCCACGCTTCCCTCTCGTTGCAGAATGCCTAGTGACTTCTGAATTGTCTTCAGCCTTCCTGTAATATAGCCGCTCATTAACCACCATTATCCTTATGTTTTCAAACTTTCCCATACTAAACCATGTCATAGATCAGCTGCCAGCATATGGATTGGGTAGTATGGAAAACTGGGTCACATCCCTTGGCTTAAGGGAGAGGCTGACATTGGTTCCTTAGCTCAGCAGAGTAGCAAGTAAGAGGATGTGAACACACTCACTGACAGGTCTAATCTCATGCACTGAGGATTCAGATGTTTTACTCTGTATAGGTAATTATTTATTAACAGGTTTTATTATAGGAATAGAGCTGAATATGACATACATTAGCTTCCTCACTATCAAATATATTTCATAATTACCTTAACAAAAATTAGCTTTGCACATGTTTTAACATATCCCTATTTGACAGTCACTTTAATATTCTAACCATAAGAAATGTATCAACTTGGGCATGGCAGTACACACACCCAGTCCCAGCACTCAAAAGGCAGAATTCTGCTTTATAAGCTTACGGCTAGCCTGGTCTACATGTTGAGTTTCAAGACAGCCAAGGCTATACATAAGGAGTCCTTGTCTCAAAAAATAAGTGAAAGAAAAAAGAAGGGAGGAAGGAAGGGAAGGAAATGCATCACTTCACAAAGCTATTATTTTGTGCAAGACCTTGCAGGAGGGTGGAGATTTTTCAATCCAGTAATCAGTTTCCTTCAGCAGATTCAGGAAGAGTCTTCAGTGTTGCAGACAGCTAATAATATAGATTTAGACCCAAAAGGTGCTGATGGAGAAGCAGATGTAGCTGTGACCAGACAAGCTGAGTAAGCATAACAGCTGTGCTCACCTTTCTTGCCAAAGAACCTGCAACAACAAGCAGCAGAGCCCTGAGAGCACTCTGGACTGCAGGCTCCAAGAGGGAGCTAACCATCCAAGCCCTTTGCTGTGAGCATGTGTGGTATGGGCGTGGTACTTAAAAAATAAATGCAATGGAAACGGCCCTTTTAAATGAGCACAGCAAACATAAAGCAGAAGTCTCTGGTCAGTTCACAGGGAATCTAAGTGTGAACTCACAGCTCACACTACAATATAAGTGAAACATAACCAGAGACAGCCATGGCTACACGCCCTATAATAGCTAACTAACCAATTTATAAGCACACCCAAGTAGGAGCGTTTCATAATATTCTCCCTCTACACAGCCCTAGTAAGTGAGACCTTTCTTAATTAAAACAATTTTCTTTCTTAATTAAAAACAACTACTAATGAGACATTTCAAAATTTATTATACGGGGTCTTATTTTCTCAACATCCCTCTTAAAATACAGAACATAATTCTGGGTATTATAACCCAGGATTCAGTGAAAACATTCTCTTCAGTTAAATGATATTGTACTACCATTAATATTTCAGCAACTTGATAGCTTTTTTAATAGAAATACTTCCTTGCCGAAAAATATATATTTGATAAATCAGTGGGCTTAATGTTCTCATTAAAAATAGAGTTTTAGAATTAAACATCCTAAGAGCCCATGTGTGACAGCATAATCCATGCCCAAAGGAGGAAGACTGTGCTTGACGCTTTGCTCCCAACATACCTTGTTAGTCGCCAATAAATAATTAAAGAAGGGCCGTATGCAACTTGTCTACTGTATAACTCAAGCTATCAGTTCCATGCCTGTGGTCCCCAAATCTGTGTCTCAAGGTTTCAAAATGCACATTATCCACTGTCTGTCTTCCTGTGAAAGTCTTGAACCAGCCACGACACATTAGATGCCCACAGTGGCAGCACTGTAAGAACTGCAAACTCTGACAGACAACATAGGTGGCAGTATTTTACACACATACACACGTACACACACACACACACACACACACACACACACACACACACACACACACAGTGTTTCTGCGCACATTCAAGCTGAAGCAGCATTAAGCTGGGCGCTTGTTTCTGTTGAATGTTACCACTTCACAGATGTTCCCAAACATTTAACCTATCAGTATCAGAATTTCACAAAGATTAATTTTTTAAATCTCTAGAGATTAGGTTATTTTTAAATTGCCTTGAAGAAATTTGGAAGTTCTTAGTAGAAGTGTCACTTTGAAGTGACATCTTTACTCATAAGTTATTTCTACTGATAATTAATCTACAGATTTGTTATTCTTTTTTAAGATTTAAGTATATGAATGCTCTGTTTTCATGCACACCGTAAGAGGGAATCAGACTCCATTACAGATGACTGTGAGCTACCATGTGGTTGCTCAGGACCTCAGGAAGAGCAGCCATCTATCTCTCCAGCCCCAGATTTCTTCTTAAGAAAGGGTTCTAATCCCTGTGACAATTTATTTTAATAGGTTTCTTGATTTAGCTGAAACAAAATGTGATCCCTCAAACAGATTAATGTACACATAGAAGCAATGTGTGGATGTGTCCCCCAAAAGACTGACGAACACAGATCAGAAAAATCGTGGGACTAGGGAGATAGCTCAGTGGTTAAGAATACTTGCTGCTCTTGTGGAGGACGTAGGTTAGTTCCCAGCACCCGCATACACAGGGCAGCTCACAACCATCCATAACTCCCATGCACTCATAGGTATGCATTCATATTAATAAATCTTTTTTAAGGCCATGCAGAATTTAATCTCAGCACTTGGAAGGGAGAGGCAGGAGGAACTCTGGTTACATAGAAAGTTCCAGGACAGCCAGGCTATATAGAAAGACCTGCTCTCAAAAAAGCAAAAGGGGGAGGGGGGGAAGAGGAGGAGGAAAAAGAAGGAAGAGGAAGAGGAAAGAAGGCAAGAAAAGGGAAAAAAAAAAAATGGTTTCCCCAGCACATCGTCCACATCCCCACAGGAACAGATCCCGAATACCGGGCTTAACAAAATTTCCTTCGCTGCCAAAATATCCAGATTACTGCAGTCAGGAAAGGGTTGGCCAGTCCTGTGAATAGTGGGTCTCCGTGGAGGCATATTTTCCCTGCAAGTTGGGAGGAGCTAAGGTGGGAGGAGTAAGGAGAGGAAGAGGAGCAAGGGAGGCAGAGATGGAGGAGCAATGGAGAACCAGGCATATACTGGGAGCAGTCTTGGTCTTATATCTAGGTTAGATATTGGGAAATACCTCTAATTGTGTGACCATCTTGTTAATTGAGCAGTATCAAACATATAAAGCTTTTGGTTAATCTTTAAACTTTAGAGTCTCATTTCTACCAGGTACCTCATGGATGGCAGGATGGTCTGGGCAGAGCCCAACCTTGTAGACACAGCGTGAAAAATTGGCAGAGCCATCTCCCACGCTGGCATCTCATGGGTGGCAGGGCCGGTGTCTCTGGCCACCTGAGCCGTGGCTGCTGCTCGTAACCTCAGGCCTAATCTAGTCAGGAAGATGGCGGCTGATTAAACACAAGCCAGTTTGGGTGCCGCCAATTTAAAATATTACTGTACAGGTCTCTTATGGACTGGCTCAAAATATTTTTTCAAACTAATCAACAACTGAACTGGGTGCCCTAAGTTCCTTAAAAAACAATATTAGAAAGTGTCAGGTGGCTTCATAGGTCAACAGTCACTGGGGAACATGTTGGTTTTGCTAAAGAAATCTAAAGATTGTACAAAGTCCCGGTGAAGGTCACTTGAGTATGCAATATTGGAATCCTGCCCAATACATTGTTTTCTGGTCTAAAAATATAGGCAGCCCACTGTAGTTGGCAACTTGGTGTCTTCTTTTGTATTCGACTGGGGGAAACAACCTTTGCTGATAACAAAGGTGCTCTTCAACAGTGATCAAGGCCAGTAAGCTCTGTAGAGGACAGCTAGGTTTATAAAGTCTGGTGACGTTTGCAAGAAACTGAGCAAAGATCGTCTGTAATGCTATCGTCATCACTGTGACAGGCTAAAAGTTACCTTTTGCATTTTCAGAAAACACACTAAAAGCCTGTTTTGGTTTTGGTTTTGGTTTTAATTTGCCCCACTTTTCCTTTGCTATTCTTTCATCTTGATAAAAATCACATTTATCCTCTATTTTCCTCTTCTGGTTTGGAAGTTATGTCCAATTTTGTGGCCACCTTTGTCATTCTTTCTTTTTCTGTACGTTTGCACTAGCTTCTTTGCTCATTGCTGTGTCCACACCTGACAAAAAGAGACTTGAGGTCGGGTGGACTGATGCTGGCTCATGGTGGGGAAGACCCTGTGGGAGCCATCCTCTAGCTTTGTGCCTCATTGTGGGGAAGGCCCTGTGGGAACTGCCCTTAGCTTCAGCTGTAGAGATATGACCGCTTGTTCACATCTGAAGATCAGAAAGCAGAAAAAAAGGGATGACAAGTTTCCTCTTTGCCCACATTCAGTTGGATCTTGCCTCCTAGTCAGTCCTTGCTGGAAACAGCCTTGTGAACATACGCAGGGTGTCTCCTGTGTGACTCTAAATTTAGCCAAAGTGAATATTAACCATCACAATACTAAAATTATTACTAGTTGTTAGAGGGGATATGATATAGAAATAAAAATTTAAAGGCACAGAAAGAGGAAGAATGAGTTGAATTTTAAAAATTAGATGGTTAAAACAGGTACAAAAGATAATTAAGTGTACTGTTCTAGTTAAGATGATAGTCTGTTTTTAATTTTTTTTCTGCCACTAACAGTGTCATGACCAAGGGAGAATGATATGACATGTTTGGAAGTAAACAAAAGACAACATCTGGTCACCAGAAAGCAAGTTGTCATGGTTGTCTTGACGATAGTGACATAAGGCACTATACAGGACAGAGCAATCACTATCCAACTGTTAACTTATGATGTTAGGGAAAAATAGTAAAATCAAAGAAAGCGTAGCAAGGCATAATGTAAGAAGGAAATGTGAATGAATGATACAGATACAACCAAATACAAGAACCTACATGTGCATACTACAGACATGGAGGATGAAAACCAAAGCTTCCCAAACTGGGGAAGGAGCGCAAACAGGAATAAGGTGCAAAGGATGTGTGTGACAATGGCATAATGAAGCACTTTACTGTGTATACTGACTTAATACGAACTTCGCACACACACACACAGAGAGAGAGAGAGAGAGAGAGAGAGAGAGAGAGAGAGAGAGAGAGAGAGAGTACTGTTGAACCATAAGTCTGAAATCTTGCTATTGGTGGCAAAGAAGGCATAGAACTGAAAGTCATTAAGTAAACCAAACACAGAAAAATATATACTCTCTTTCATATGTGAAAACTTTTAAAGTTAGTCATGATAGAACATCCCTTTAATCCCAGTACTCAGGAAACAGAGGATCTTGGATCTCTGATTTCAAGGCCAGCCTGGTCTACAGAACAAGTTCCAGGACTACTAGGTAGGGCTACACAGAGAAACCCGGTCTCAAAAAACAACAAATGTAGTTATTTTCAAAGTAGAACCATGGTTGTGGGAGGTTGGTGGTTGCGGTCACCAAAACACAGAAGGAAGTTCTAGGCTCTAGAGCAGCTCTGCTTTAAAAGAACTGTCCAAACATTTTGTAAGAACTAGCAGGAGCTCAAAAGTTAATACAAAAAAGGAGATATGCTGATGCCCCTGACCATTGCATGTTACATGCATGTACTGAATCACACTGTGCACCTAAATGTGTATAGTCATCTCTACTGAAAAAAAAAATAAACAAAAGAAAATACATATTTGGTTTTGTTACTACACAGATTCCAAATACCACACCTAAAGTTAACACTTAAATCAAATTAGACGCTCAACTCCACACTACTTTGTCAACAATGTGTTTTGCGCCACTTCCTAGGGTAAGTGTGGGGAGCTGACCGAAGGCTCCTTGCAGCCATCTTGAGCCATATACCCTGACAAGAGATTTGATTACAATAGCTTGCAACAGCTGAGCACACTCTGATAACATCTTGTTTTAGATACCCAGGACCTTCCCTTGGGTGTGTGAGACTTAAAGCTGTGATTTAGAGCCGAGACTTAAGGGCAGCTCGGGCCACAGCAGGTAAGGGCTGGGGTCCGGTGAACATCTCATAAGATGACTAGGCTGAAATGTCTGACTTTGTTGTAAGGGCAAAGAGAAACAGCACAGTCCAATTTGTGTTTCAGAAACAGCCTTCTTGGCCATCAAGATGTCTCAGTGAATAAACGCACTTAATACAAAAGCCAACAACACACACTTACTTTCATACTACATTGGAAACTAGGAAGAGAGGATAGAGAGGAAGGTTATACAGCAGCTATCAAAGTGTAACTGAACAAGTCCCAGTGTTCTTTTAGCACAGTTGATTGATGGCAATTTACAACAATTTATTGCATATTTGTATAAGAATTAAGAGAGAAAAGTCTGAAGGTTTCCAACACAAAGAAATGTTATTTAGGAGAAATGAAAATGCTAATTAAGGTAATCTGATCATTATTATACATAGGTATTGAATTATCACATTGTACTCATACATCTGTACAGCTGTGTGCCAATCAAAAACTTTAGGCCCAGTGTGGTGGAGCATGCCTTTAATTCCACCACTAGGGAGGCAGAAAGTATGCATATCCCTGTGAGTTTGAGGCCAGCCTGGTCTAATAATGAGCTCTAGGACAGCCAGAGTTACATAATGAAGCCCTGTCAAAAAAGAAAAAAGAAAAAAAAGAAAAGGGGAAAAAAGCGCTCCAATTTTATGTTAAGTTTCCCAGGTTTTTACTAAATTTTAAAATAACTAAGAAAACAGAGAAAGATATATTTTATTGGCATTTTGGCCTAGCACAATTCAATTCAAATAAAACAGAACAAAGCAATTTATTTAAACAGTCGAGTACAACTGAAGTTTCTGCATTGCCGTCATCTGATCGTGTTCATCGAGTGCAGGCACAGCCCCCCCCCGCCACACCCACCAGAGCACCCTCGCGTGTGCAGCACTTGATGCATATATTTCATTGTCAGACTTATCTGCTTCAGCAATGTAAACATTTGCTACCAGTAAACTTTAAAAGGTAAAAGTGAATGATACTAATCAATAAATCAAACAGAACTATCTCCACATGACATAATTAAACATTGTATTAATACTGTCTCAGTAAGAACCACAAATTAATAAATTCACAAGGAAACAGAAACAAAGAGTGAAGTGAAAACTCCTAAAATAGTGTTAAAATACACAACGGAAATTTATCTAAGAAGGGGAACAATAAATGATATAACAAAAACAAATGTGGTTAGTAGCTATACCAGTCTTTTACTGCAAAGAACTTCTTCAATCAATGTGATAACATGCTTTGTTTTCCTAACTTCCTTCCTTTGAAAAATTCCTCTAGTTAGTAATGTGAGTTGGGTACTCTGTGGGAATTTCACATTTAATGTCTGCTGTGGGGTTGCTACCTCAAATTTTTTAGGTCTAAATAAATTTTGAAAATAACCAAAAACATTAAATTACTTTCACAAAAATTGCTACTATAAAGTCAAATAATTCCAAAATAAACCATAAAATAAATCCAATTTAACAAAATACAGAATAGAAAAAAACCCAGAATATTATTTCACAAAAAAAGCAAACTGTCCATATATCATCACTGTTGATTTGTTCCTTTCTGGCTCTTATTAAATAATCTCTAAAAGGTCAGGGAGGGTACACAGTGCCACTCTAGATCTGTCTGCAGTATACAAATAACTGGTATCTGTACAAAGCAAACCATTCTAACTCACTAAACATAATTAAATCATAAAGACTTCAAAGTTACAAAACCAGTTATAATACTGTATCAGGCAAAACAAACTTGTTCTCATTGCTCTCATTATATTTCAGCTTAATTTACAATCATCAACATTTTTCCATATGTCACCTCACACCACACTGACACAAAGCATGTTTAGAGAGATCTCTGTTACTCCACAGATAAACAAAAAAAAGCAGAAGAAACTGAAGTACTAATTCTTGAGTGTCTGACACATCTGGCATGTCAAGCAGCACTTGACACTGCAAGTTTCTTCAGATGATCCATGAACACTTGTAAGCTAACGTCATCTGTGAGAATAGGTGCTCCGGACTCCTGGAGGAAAAGAGGATTTGTAATTAGAATACAAAGTGGTACTGAAGATGTCCATGCATGTCTCAGAACAGACAAGAAATCATTTTAAATGGAGTACGGCCACCATAAGGACCCTGATTCCTGAGAGCGAGACGCATCTGAATCCCCAGGACTTCCTGAGTAACAAAACTGTCTTTGTTGTACAGGGACTGCTCCCAAATCAGTAAGTTTCTGCCAGTAAATGAACTATCTCAGGCTGGGGCCTTACCAGAAAGACCACCAGTGTGACAGGGTGGACGATTAGGGCTCTCAGATGGCCTGACCTGGTGAGGACACAGGAAAAGAGGTGCCTTCAGTGCTGGTACAAACTTGGCCAGCCAGCATGGAAATCATTACAGACGCTTCAAAAACACTGCTTCCTGTTCTCATTTATGTGTGAACCAATGAAAATGTTAGAAATTCATTCAATCATCAAAGGAAAAGCAGAGCTGCCATATGGTCCAGCTGTCCCAGTCCTGAATTCTACCTAAAGGATCTGAGCCCTGCACAGACGCGTGCACACTCACATTATTGCTAAACTGTCTACAGCAGCTAGACTATGAACTAGTCAAGGTGAACAGATGAACAGATACAGAAAATGTGGTACACATGCACACTGGAACATTATTCAGATGCAAAGAAATCATGACATTTGTAGAAAAATGAATGAAACTTTAAATCACTATTAAGAAAAGTAAGCCACAGTCAAAAAAACCAAACACATTTCGTCTCATATTGCAGAACTAGGACTTGAGGGTGTATATGAATGTGTTTTCATTTTCAATGAAGATATACCTACATCTTCATTGGTTCACACAGAAAAGGAAATATGTGTAAGACATACTAGGAAGGAGACTGTGAGAGAGGAAGAAGTCATTTTAATGAGAGAGGATAGTGCAATGGGATATATTTGACATCAAAGCAGAAGCAGGTACTTAGGGCAAGAAAAGGAAATGGGACAGGGGAGACTGAAAAAGGCAGAGGGATGGGGACAAATTAGAATAAAGTATAGTGAAGGCTGGAGGGACAGCACCAACCGCTCAGGGAGCGTCAAGTCTTTCAGAGGCCCAGAATTAGACATTAAGGAAGGACCCTCATCAGGTGGCACACAACTGCCTGTAACTTCAGCCCCAGAAATCTGTTGCCACCTCTAGCCTTCACAAGCACTGCACAGACACACACACACACACACACACACACACACACAGCAGTGCACAATCACTCATAGCTCCAACCACACACACACACACAGCAGTGCACAATCACTCATAGCTACAGTTCCAGCTCCAGAGGATCCAACACCCTCTTCTGCCTTCGCTGGCCTCCTGGTGTACATAAACTCTCACAAAGCCTGCATGCACCTACATACCTACACACACACACAAATAATAGCAATAATAATAATAAATCATCTCTCTCTTTGCTAAGATACCTTGATTTCCAGACTCCCTTCTCCCTGGCATTTTTAACAAAAATGTTAGCCAAAAGGAAGGAAACTCATTTCTCTCTCTCTCTCTCTCTCTCTCTCTCTCTCTCTCTCTCTCTCTCTCTCTCTCTCTTCTTTTCTTTCTTCCCTCCTCCCTCCCTCCCTCCCTCCCTCCCTCTCCCATACTTCCTTCCTTTCTTTCTATCTTTCTTTCTTTCTGAGTAAGGTCCTCACTGTGTAGTCCTGGCTGACCTGGGCCTTGCCATACAGACCAAGATGGGCTTGAATTCCCTGAGTGCTAGGATTAAAGGTGTGCATATTATGCCCAGCTTATATTATTTTAAAATAGCCTATGCTTATCAAATTTTCCAGTCATTTTAATTGATTTTGTGTAATTAGCAGGAGTGAAGGAAATTTTCTAATATCCACTTTAATAAAAACTACATTGGAAAACTATTTTGATAACCCAATCAATTGGCAATGAAATTTTACTGTGGCAAGAAAGAGTATTTCCCAGGAGTTTACATAGCTGATTTTTTTTTCATTTTCTCCTGATTCACAAATTCCATCATTAATAAAAATTTTAAGTTTAAAAACAGAAAAATTATAGAAATCAGCAGATTGGTAGCAAATATGAGATGAGAATCCAACGCTCCATGGATCTACGCTGGCATGCCCACAGACATGCCAAAACATATTCTGAATAGAGGAAGTCATGAAACATGTTAATGCCTAAGGATGTGAAGAAATTGGCAAGGAAGGATTGACGTGCTGGGCCTGAGGAAATGGAGTCAGAATGGCTGGCTTCCTGTGTCTCTGTTGCTTCCTAACCATGTGGCTCTCAGCCCCACAGGATCTGTGTCTCTGCACAGAAACCAGACCTCCCTGTGCCCAGCAGTGCTGTACAGACAGCCTAAGCAGCATAAAGCAATGGGATGTCAGGCACGCTCAGTAAGCACTCGTCAGGATTACATGTTTGGGACACCATCACTGTGTGACACTCAAACACATGTCCTCATTCTGCACTCACCATTTTCTCAGGAGAGCTCGGATGTCACAAACAACAACCTCATGGCTATTGCTTGTATTCTTCCTGTAGAAAACTTTTTTTTTTTTTACTTTACTTAGTTTACACCTCAACACATCCACTCTCAGATCTGTATCTCCTTTGTTGTTAGTTTACACATATTACAGAGATATTATTTCAAATGTATAAAATACTAATGCTCAATTCAATTCTATCAAAAAGTAGCAGGGAATTGATCTCTATTTTTCAAGTGAGCCTTTTTCTATTTAAAATATACCAAAAGAAAAATGTAAACAACCGACCTAACCCACAAACCCTTTATCTACCATGGTATCCTGCCTGAAAGATATGCAGGGCAGTGGTGGCACAAAACTTGTGGGAGTGACCAACCAATATTTCATTTGACTTAAAGCCCACAGCATGAGATGGAATTCATCCCCAACACTGTTTGAGTTACCAAGAGCCAGAGACTAGATATCCCAGAGGCTGAAGATAAAACCAAAAACTACTGTTCTGAAAACAACATAGCAATAAAATAATCCCTAATAACACTCTGCTATACTCAAAGACCAGTGCCTTGTTGAGCCATCATCAGAGAAGCTTCCTCCTGCAGCACATGGAAACAAATACAGAGACCCACAGCCAGGCCTTATGGAGACAGTGAGAGACCTTGGAATTCTCATCCCTAAATACATGTCTCCATCAAATCCCCCCCTTCAGAGCTCAGTGATCCCCGAGGACAGGAGGCAGAAAGAGTGTGAGAGCAGAGGGGATGAAGAACACCAGGAAACAGGACCCTTTTAATTAGTGGCTGTCAGCCTTCCTGATGTAGCCCCTTGACACAGCTCATGCTGTGGGGACCCCATACATTTATGTTCACTGCCTCTCCGTAGCTGTAAACTTGCTACTACTGTAAACTGTAATGTAAGTATTTTTGGAGATAGAGGCTTGTCAAAAGGGTCACAACCCACACGTTGAAAAACACTGCTCTAAATCAACATAATCAACGCTCCTATGAACTCACAGAGGCTGGGGCAGCATGCGCAAGCCTGTACAGATCTGTACCAGCTCCTGTGCATAGTTATTATGGCTTCCAGTTTAGTATTTTTATGTGAGTGTGTGAACGAGTGGGTCTCCGTTTCTTGTGCCTTCTCTTGAGTTCTTTTCCTGCTGTTTGTTTCCTGCAGTTTGGTGCGTTAGCTTTTGTCATATATCCTGTCATATCACATTCCCTTAGGAGACTGTTTGCTTTCTAATGAGAGACAGGAAAGGAGTGAACCTAGATGGGAAGGGAGGCAGGAAGGAACTGGGAGGAGCAGAGGGAGAGCAAATCACATAGGACATAGTATGTGAAGGGGAAAATCTATTATTAATAAAAGAAACAAAAATAAGTAAAATATATCCAGAGGCTTATCAGGTAAAGGCAGTTGACATACAAGCCTGAAGACTGTGTTCAATCCCTGTACCCACATAAAAGTGAAAGTAAGGAGCTAACTTGAAGGTTGTCCTCTGACCTCTACATGTGTATTGTGGCATGTGTGCACACAGACAGACAGACAGGCAGACAGGCAGACAGGCAGATATATACTACATGCATTCATACACACGCATACCCGATAATAAGAAATAAAATAAATTTTAACAAATAAAGCACATCCAAGATTCGACAGCTAGGCTCAAACTTTACATCACTAAGGATATGAAGCACTTAGCACACATACATATACACACATACCCCAATAATAAGAAACAAAATAAGTTTTAACAAATAAGCACATCCGGGATTAGACGGCTAGGCTCAAGCTTTACTGTTGTAAAGGATACGTTCTAAGGATATGGAGCACTGTGTAAGAGTGCCGCAGTGATGCCCTCTGCAGGCCATTCATGGGTAATACTTATCACTGGAGTTGTGTTTGAATGAGAGCATGTTTGAGTTTGAGTGTGCATTTGTTTTTGTGTGGGTTATGCGTGTGCTCTTTTTTTGTTTTGTTTCATTATTAAAAGTCATCATTAAAAGTCTTTTTCCCCACAAGTTTTCCTTACAAGCCAAAACCTTGTTTCTATACTTTGATTATTCATCAGTTTCTTTTTCAGAAGCAAAGATATCATCCAAAACGTTTGTGATGTCCTTACTTCTACCTTGTTACTGCCTGAATCAAAGCAGCTGACTTTTAAACAAGGTCACCATCATTCCCCTCAAGAATGAACTCATCTTCCTGGAACTGAGTAACTGAGCGAGCAGCACATGTCCTCCCTGGAACTGTGGATATATTTATTATCCACCCATGAAGTTTCCGACTTCAGTCAGGGTCCCATTCCAGAATAAGGATGCTGATGGAAAGGGAGCACCTCATCCTGTGTGGGAAGCTCATGCTGTGCTCCCATCATGCTGTGCTCCCCATGTGCATGGGAGCCCTTCACAATAACTGTGCATTCCTGCTAGGCAGTGGTGGCACACACCTTTAGTCCCTAGCACTTGGGAGGCAGAGGCAGGTGGATTTCTGAGTTAGAGGCCAGCCTGGTCTACAGAGTGAGTTCCAGGACAGCCAGGACTACACGGAGAAACCCTGTCTCGAAAAACCAAAAAAAAAAAAAAAAAAAAAAAAACAAAAAAAAAAAACTGTGCATTCCTTCACAGGGATGTTGGTACTTTCTTGAATGCTGACATCTGAATGCTAAGAATGGACTTCACCCTCATAGTTCATGAGGCAGAAAAAAGATTTTTATTTATTTTTTTGGAGACAGGGACATGTACCCCATGCTATCCCCGTGCATGCTAACCCCATGCTATCACTGGGTTCTTGATTTCTAGCAATAAGAATAGTAAGAGGTCAGATTCCATTAATTTTTAGCAAAATATTCAGCTAGTTAATTCCCAAGTTGGAATCATTAAATTAAGTTAAACTATAAATTCTGAATCTGCAGTTAGAGTGGCCTGGGTTAAAAACAGGGCCCTGGGCCAGCAAGAAGGCTCACTGGGTAAAAGTATCTGCTGGTGAGTTTGATGGCCTAAGTTCAGTCCCTAGGATCCATATGGCAGAAGGAAAGAACAAACTCTCAAGTTGTCCTCTGACCTCCACACACACTCATGCCTGCATGCAAAATAAATAAATAAAATGTACTTCTAACCCCTATTTTCTCTTCTAATGGGGGAATTAATAACATATGCTTCATATAAATTTTAACAATTAAATTAAAGTGCATAAAAAATGCTATCATTGTAAGAAGGACAGGCAAAGTGGCTCAGTGGATAAAGGTATTTGCCCAATGCTGAATTCCACGCCTGGAACCACAGAAAGAGTCAACTCTGTCAAGCTGTCCTCTGACTTCCACATTCACTCTGCATAGTGGTATACACCCACATTAAATAAATACTGATTTTTAATCACACATCAAGAGAGACCATAGGGCCAGGTGTGATAGCACACAACTGTCATCCCGGCACTCAGAAGAATGGAGCACGAGGATCAGCATTTCTAGGCAAGGAACTGCAGTGCTGTCTGTCTGCGAGAAGTAAGAGCGCCTGGCTTTGGCCAATGGCATGGATGAGATGGAATGGGAAGTGAAACAGACAAGATGGATGTGAGTAGCCAGAGGTGGGAAGGGGAATTCTAAGGAACTGGCTTTGAGCCTTGGAAATAGAGACTACAAAGGCGCCTGGAGAGATGCCAGGCATCGCCGAAGCCTGTGGCTTACACTTGATCGCTTTTGTCTCCAGTGGATTGGTGCTAAACCTGGAGTCTGAAGAGGTTCCATGTGACAGGATCATTTTCTTATTTTCCAAGGTAGCACCAAATACTCGTTACATTTTATACTCTTCCCTTATATTTTCTCACAGAAATGATTATTAAATATAGAGGGGAAAATTAACTTTTACTAAAATAACTAAGAACAAAGAAAGAAGTTATTTCCAAGACTGCTAGTCACACTTACCTGCCCCCAGGCATACATGTTATTATGAGTCTGTGAAGGGTTGACTTTGGAAAGGAGGAAACGTGCCTTAAAAGTAAAAATAAATAATAGTACTGATCAGAAACAGACTCAGTAAGATAAGCTCCAGACAATATACCAACCTAACCTAACTAAAGCCAACCTAACTGAATATATTGGTAAATTTGTTAAAATGTAACACTTAGAAAGTTAAATTTTAAAATGCATCACCCACAATATAAATAATATACTCTTTCAACATTACATATTTGTAACATTCATAAAATAATAAACTACTGAATCCCAAACTCAGCACATAAAAGTTGTATGTACAGGACTAGAGATGGCTGGGCAGTTAAGAGCACTGATTGTTCTCTCAGAGGACCTGGGCTGGTTGGAGTCCCGGCACCCACATGGTGACTCACAACCGTCAGTAACTACAATCTTTAACCCAGGGTATCTAATTCGTCTCCTGGCTTCTTTTGGCGCTGCATGAGTGTGTTGTACTGGACGTAAATGCAGGCAAAGCATCCAAACACAGGAAATAAAAACAAGTTTACAAATTTTTATTTGTTAACACAAAACTTATTTTAAAATGAGTGTGAAAATACAGTTTTACCAATTACTCTGAAACAAAAGTCTAAAGCCTTGTAAAAATGATTTTACTCCACAGGTGATAACTTAGGCAACATTTTATCCACCCTCTACAGCAGCTGATCAATCAATAAGTAAATGAGTGATTAAATAAGGAAAATAACAATTCACATTAAGATATTGATGAATGAATTCATTAAAAATCTTAGTTCATTCTAGGAGAACAAAAGCAATCTAATCTTTTGAAATTTAGAATCCTACAAAAATCTTTCTCTATTCCCTAAGTAGCTCTCGTCCTAGAGTAAGGAGCCTGGGATTCAACTATTAACTCCTAGTCAGGGTCGTCAGGCTTACAAATGCAATCTCAGTATCCAGGAGGCTGAGGCAGAAGGAATGGTCAAGGTCAGCCTGAGCTACATAGTAAGACACTATTTCTAAAAAAAAAAAAAAAAAAAAAAACAAAAAAAAACAAAAAAAAAACCACCAGCTCCACTGACTGTGCTTTCTTGAACCTGACAAGTTACTTTCTACAAAACTGAAACAAATTAAAAATCTTCATAGGTTTTAAGAAAAGTACACTGAAGCGAACGAGCGGTGGCACAGCGGCTTAGGCCTGCAGAGGGCGAGCCCCCGCCCTTTGCTCTCTCTCTCTCTCTCCCGCTCTCCCGGTGTGACTCTGACCGAGTCTCATGGGAAAAAAGAAAAAAGTGCTTTGTTCCCTTCCGCCCTGCCTCCTTCCCTTGCCCTTGGTCTTGTGTGGCAGACGTCTCCTGTTACATCAGAACACAAGCAGGACCACCTCACTGCGGCCCTGCACACACGGCACAGTGTGCCCCTCACTGCGGCCCTGCACACACGGACACTGGCACAGTGTGCTCCTCACCTGGCTTCCGCCGTGCTCCGTGTCAATGTATCTTGGCATCGGAAATCTGGAGTGAAGAATCTCTTGTGCATCATCTACCGGGGCTTGCAGAAGGTGCCGGAAATTTTCATATTCTGGCATGTCCTGGTATCCTGACTTCCGCCACTGTGCTATAGTCTAATTTTAAAAACAATTAAAGAAGTTATCTTAAATTTCTTGGTGATCTAAAATTCTTGAGTAGATTTTTCTTCAAAGGAAGTTATCTTCAGAAAACAAGTGAATATGAAAAAATACTCCCACTGACCTCAACTTTAAAAATTACAAGTACTTATTTCAGTAGAGAACACATAAGTAAAAGAATATATTATTAAATACGGAATAAGCACTCTTGTGGTGGTTTGAATAGGCATGGCCCCCATAGACATGTGTTTGAATGCTTAGCCAATGGGGAGAGGCACTATTAGGGGTGTGGCCCTATCGGAGGAGGTGTGGCCTTGTTAGAGGAATTGTGTCACATGGAGGTGGGGCTGTGAGATAATAAATACGCTTAAGCTCTGCTCAGAATAAAACACACTGGTCTCCTAAGGCCGTCTTCAGATCAAGGCGTAGAACCAACCATGTCTGCCTGCACACTGCCATGCTTGCCACCATGATAATCCATTAAACCTCTGAACCTATAAACCAGCCCCAAATAAATGTTTTCCCTTATAGGAGCTGCCTTGGTCATGGTGTCTTTTCATAGCAATGAAATCCTAAGACACTTCTCCAATTTAAAAGTGAAAAGAAAACTAGATGCAGTAAGCACAGAAAGCTGAGGTGGGGGTTCCTTACACCGATGGACACTATGAGTGAGCCTCGATCAGTGGGGGAAGGAAGGAGTCGGATATAAAGACAGCAAAGGTGGACCAGGTGTGACGGCACACCTATAATCCTAGCACTGAACAGACAAAAGCAAGAGTAGCAACTCAAGCTTGAGGTCACCTGGCCAACTTACCAAGTGCCAGACCAACCAAGGCTACAAAATTTGGCCCTGTTTCAAGGAACATAAAGACATAGAAAGTAAAATTATGCTGCTTTTAAAACTTAAAAGAGCCGGGCAGTGGTGGCGCACGCCTTTAGTCCCAGCACTTGGGAGGCAGAGGCAGGTGGATTTCTGAGTTCAAGGCCAGCCTGGTCTACAGAGTGAGTGCCAGGACAGCTAGAGCTACACAGAGAAACCCTGTCTCGAAAAACCAGGAAAAAAAAAAAAAAATTGCAACTCTGTGTATCACATCAAATTAGTATCAAAAAAAAAAAAAAATCTTTTCCTTTCTGTGAGGGGTTTTTTTATTGCAGATTTCCTATAGAAAATTAGTGGCTTTCAAAAGTCTTCACCAATGCAGTTACATTCTTTTCTTTTTGTTTGTTTTGTTGACAGTCTATCTCTAAATAGTCCTGAAACTCACTGTACAGACCAGGCTGGCCTCAAACTCACAGATATCCGCCTGCCTGTGCCTTTTGAATGCTGGGATGAAAGGTGTGCACCACCATGTCCAGCTAGAGTTACATTCTGATAAGACATAGACTAAAAATTTTACTAATGATGATACAGATACTGCTCTGTAGAAGGGCAACTGTGAGTCTAGAGGCATATTAATTAATGTAGAATGTTAAAGCTGGTTTGGAATCCAAGTTATTTGACTCAGTCAGTGTGTATTCTGTATAACTTTATATTCTGCATTTCAAAGACCAATGCACGCAGAATTTCTCACATTAACAAGTAAAAGCAAAAACTGCTACTAAATTTAAAAAGTTAAGAAAAACCCTATCGCTATTATTCTTCTTAAAATATAAGATGCATTAAAAGCTGGTATCAATTTTAAATAACCAAAAAACAAAAACCAGTGGCTGGAGAAGTGGCTCAGTGGTTAAAAGCACTTCACAGAGGTCCAAGTTCAGTTTCTAGCACCCAAAGAAAGCAGTTCATAACTGCCTGTAACTAGCTGGGCTGGACTCCAATAGAACCTGCACTCACATGTGCATTGAATAAGTGAGAAAACATACAAACATACACACACACACACACACACTTAAAAATAAAATGAATCTTAAAAATAATTTAAAACAAAAAATACAAAAACAAAACAAAAAAATAATTTAAAAAATTTGAGGCAGTGTTTGACCATATAGCCATGGCTGGCCTGGAACCTGCTATGTAGATCAGACTGGCCTCAAACTCAGAGGTCTGCTTCCAAGTGCTGGGTCAAAGATACACATCACCAAGCCCAGTAAATAAATCCTTGTAAAAGCACTGGATACTACTTAAAAGGATACTAGAAGGTCAGGTGTAATCACCAGTAATCCCAGCACAGAAGAATTGAGGTAGAAGAATTTTAAGTGTAAGAGAAGACTGGGCTATCATATCAGGATCTCAACATTCAGCTGTCCTCACCAAAAAATAAAATCTAAGGTTACAAATAAGGTAACTAGAAAAATAAGGCCATCTAAGATACAATATACTACATTACAAACTCAAGCACAGATCCAGGAAAAACAAATGTGCCCTCCAAACTGCCCAGAGTGGTGTTTTCATCCACTGTACTGAGGTGCTGGCTGAATGAATCCATGCAGGAATAGACCTCTGCTGAACACCCAAAATAAAGGTCAGCTGCTACCCACACTGCTCGTCAACCACTCAGCACCTCAGGAGGTCATCAATTCTCATTTGTGCCTTATATGCGTCTTTAGGATATATGAAACACATAGAAAACCCCCATATTACACATAGTAATGAAGAGCAAGCTTGCTCAATGACAAAGGCTTTGTCGCGCCCCCACTAGATCAGCAAGGAAGACTCGACAAACCGGATCCTTCTCAACAACCTTTATTGGAAGCGCTCTTTTAGATTTCTGGGAGAGACCCCAAATGCCCAGAACGGGCTGTTTATATACCCTCAGCCCTGGGCGGGGCAAAGCGCATGGAGGTGCTCGATTGGTCAATTTGCAGTGCCTCATATGCATACACCTCAGCATACCCCGCCCAGGAGGGGGTGATTGGCCAGGTTCATGGTACCCTAGTGGTACCTCATTTGCATGCCCCATTCGGGAGGGGCTGGAGTCAATTTCCAAAGTGCACTGCGCATGCGCAGTGCACTGGTAGTCACTACCTGAGCCTAAGTAGCCGCCATCTTGGATTGCCGCCTCAGAGCGGCTGGCACGAGCCGAGCAGCACTGTCAGCCACTTTGAGTCAGCGGCTTCACTCAGCCCTCAGGTCGGTGGCTTATAAAAGGCTGACTTTCCCCTTCATGTCTGTGTCCCTGTTTATATTTTCATAGTACTATAATTTGTGCAAATCTACTCACCAACTAGTGTGTGAACAAACAACAGAATAACACAAGCAGGCTCAGTATGATTGACACCTAGAATCCTAACCCATGAAGAATCACACTCATATAAATATATATACACTGTACATATATATGTATGTATACCAGTTGAGTATTGTCTACCTGAATCCTTGATAGCACAAGTTCTATGGATTTCAGGCACTTTCACGTATTTATATGTATATGTAGTGTGTGTGTGTTAAAATACTTTGGAGATGGGAACCAAGTCTAAACACAAAATGTACTTACATTTTAATTACTTATGTCTCAAAAAGCAAGTCTATACATTTTAAATGCTTTTGAGCAATAGGGCCAGCAAGATGGCTCAGTGGGTAAAGGCAACTTCTTCCAACCTGATGGCTTAGTTTGATCCTAGAGACTCACATAGTGGAGGCGAAGAACAGATTGTCCTTTGACCTCTGCACTTGTGCATACACTCCCCTCTACACATAAACAAACAAAACCAATTTTATTTTAAAAAGTTAAATAATAACTTTGAACATGAAAAATAAGATTTTTTATTTCTAACATTGTAGTACTCAAACTGTTTGGATTTTTAATTTTTGAATTTATATAGCTGAGTATTTTATAAATATTTTATTAAAATAGTTTTTGAGCCACATATTAGACAGGAAAATTTTTTCACAGAATAAAAATATTTCACATACATAAATCTATCATCTTACCTCACCGTGATAAATCAAAATCTGGAAAAATGTGTCCATGAGAAGAATGCGATCTGCAAGAATGCTGCTGCTGTCGAGAAGAACTGGCTGAAATGAGGCAATGACAGGGTAAGGTTATCCTCTCAGTCTTGTTAACTTGTCCTAAATCTGCATACAAGCACTAGCTATCATCGCACCATCTGACAGAGCATGCTTCTGTAGCTCCTGCTTCCCCTTCATCTCATTGCTTAAATTTTAAATGTACCAGACACTTCCAGACACTGTGAATTCTCAATGTATTTTAATTCTCTAAAGAATCTCTCTAATACTGAAATAATATTAAGAAGTCAATATGCCAGGCATTATGGTATACAACTTTAATCCTAGTACTTGAGAGGCAGAGGCAGGTGAATCTCTGTGAGTTCCAAGCAGTCTGGTCTACAGAATAAGGTCCAGGTCAGCCAAGGCTATATACAGATTGTCTCAAACAAACAAACAAACAACTTTTTCAAAGATTTAAGAAATCAAAGACAGCCTCTAAGCCTGCTGACAGTAAACTGAGGGAGAGATAAATAAAAGGCCTGGACTATAAGAAATGTAGGGTGCATGAGAAAACAGCTCTGAATATGAAATGGGGCACCGTGAATTGATTATAAGTTTGAGTAACACATGTACAAAGATGGCAACCAAAGCTATGGGGTTAGACTGTGTAATTCAGAGAAACTGAAGATGAGGAAAATGAAAAGACTGAGCCCTGGCCAAGTGGAGAGGCTTATGCCTGTAATCGCAGCACTTGGGAGGCTGAGGCAGGAGAATCACTGAACTTCAGGCCAGCCTGGGCTACAGAGTAAGAGCCTGTCTCAAACAAAAAATATTAACGTCTTAATCTTTTCTTAAGGACTTAGACTTAGAAGTCTAAAAGGAAAACCTGGCAAAATGAGACCAAAGAGCTCTTTGTGGCCAGAAAGAAAACTGGGAAGGAATGGTAGGTACCAGAATGCCAGAACAAAAGGTCTTGAAGAATAGACACTCTCCAGAAAAATGCTGTTGAGTTTCTTAAAGGATGCTGCCCAACATGGGTGATGTTGATTATTATATTACATTACATTATATTGTATATTCTATCATAATTACAATACTATATTATATAATGTCAGAGACAAATTTTGCTTCAAATAAGTTAGGGGCTCAAAAGTATAGATAACAGGCTTGGAGAGAGAACACAGTGGTTAACCATACTTGCTCTTCCAGATGTTCCGAGGTCAGTTCCCAGAACTCACATCAAGCAGCTCACAACTTCAGGTCATGCTGGCTACAGGGGACACTGGCTACAGGGGACACAGTGACTTCTGTCCTCCATGACCACCCACATGCTTGTGCACACACTACCAGATGTACATACACATACATAAAAATAAATACTTTTTAAAGTATGGGGGCTGAAGAGATGTCACAGCAACCACATGGTGACTCTGGAACTCTGGTTCTAGGAGATCTAACATCTCTTCTAGCCTCCTCAGACACCAAGCATGTACATGGTACACAGAAATAAATGCAGGTACACAAAACATTCAAATAAAAAAACATTTAAGGCTTGGAGAGATGACTCAGCAGTTAAGAGCACTGACTGCTCTTCTAGCGGTCCTGAGTTCAATTCCCAGACAGCACATGGTGGCTCACAACCATCTGTAATGGGATCTGATGCCCTCGTCTGGTGTGTCTGAAGACAGCTACAGTGTACTCATATAAATATAATAAATAAATCTTAAAAAAAAAAAAAGTGTAAGTATGGACAACAAATAACTTTGGGTTTAACTGTGTCAGGAAGCAGAGAAACTAAGTGATAATTAGAAAAAATAAAGGAAACAGTTGGTTTTTAATGATTTGCTTTTAAAGATGAGTGCTATTAAAAGTTACTATGTTAATGAGAATGGCCCAGACTGAGGGGAAGGTAGCAGGAACCAGGAGAGAAAGAGGTAAGTCTAAAGGCAAGGCATTAGGCAGATGCAGGGACAGAACGGCTGGGATTGGCCAAGGTCACGAGCTCAAGGACTCCAGTTCTCGTCTGAGCTATTTTACAATTCTCAGGTGTCTACAGCTCATATATTATTTTCCTGATCCTAGGAACTACAAGTCCAACAAGTTACTTTTTGGAGAAAAAAAAAAAAAAAAAAGAGGTATTAGCAGGCCAGGCATGGTGGCACATGCTTATAATCCCAGTACCCAAGAGGCCAGCATGATCTACCTAGTGAGTTCCAGGACAGCCAGGACTACACAGAAAAAAATTGTCTCAAGAAGACAAAAAAAAAAAAAAAAGGGGGGGGTAACAAAAGGCATCATTTTACCTACAATTTTCAAAGACTTGAGATAAAAGCAATCAATAGATATCATAAATACCCAGTACCAGTTATACTGACCTCTCCTCAAGTACTGTTTCCAGACACAGCTGCTAAATAGTTTTAAATGATAAAATGAACAATTTAAACTATCAGAAGAAAATCTATTTATTTGATAAGAGATAAAAGTGTGTTGAACACTTTTCCAAGACAGCTCAGGGTGGCTTTATTAATCGCATCTTATTTCCTCAAAAGAACAAAGGAAAACGAGATATGTGAAGAGACTTAATTTTGACAGGTTGCTCTGTCAGACATTAAGCTATGAAATTAGACATCTCTTCCAGAATCGTGATCATTTCTGAGCCTTGTTAAAGGAAGGCAAAGAGTAATCATAAACCCTAGGCAGCTTTATCAACCAAACACTAAACGAAATCACCCAAGAGTATCTTTTATAGTATTTTTGTATTACTATAATACTTTTGTATTAATGATATAACCTACCTAATACATAGTTAAACACTCATAAATACCTTTAAATGAGCATCTTGAGATGATAATTTAACAAATTCCAACTTCATTTCAAAACAACAGTTGTTGTCACTGTCTTAATGCCACATATCACAGTAACAAGGCCAATCGACCCTCTCCTTCTCCTTACCTCTGGTGGCCCACTGAAAGAATAGGCATACAGAATGGGCTGAATCATGATTAGAGACTGGGTTAGATCCTGGCGCATAAAATGGTGACGATAGTATGAACTCTCATCAGGACTGTTGTTGAAAACTTGCAAGAAAGGAGATCTTCTTAAATGAAACATAAACTACAAAATAAAGCAGGTGAGATTAAAAGAAAATAGCTTTTACTGGTGTTACTATGGCAATAACAGTTCTCTAACAACAAAACATTTGCTGACAGTGTTGTGTCACATCAACTCAAAAACACAAGTTCTATTAAGAATATACTAACAGCCGGGCGGTGGTGGCGCACGCCTTTAATCCCAGCACTTGGGAGGCAGAGGCAGGTGGATTTCTGAGTTCGAGGCCAGCCTGGTCTACAGAGTGAGTTCCAGGACAGCCAGGGCTACACAGAGCAGAGAAACCCTGTCTCGAAAAACCAAAAAAAAAAAAAAAAAAAAATACTAACATAGTACTGGAGGGATGGCCAGCAGTTACTTATGAACCCGGAGTCAAGGGGGCTTTCAGTTACCAGAACCCACACTGGGTAGTTCACTTCTCCCTGTAACTTAATTTCAGGTTATCAGAAGCCCTGGCCTCTGTAGGCATTTGCATATATGTGGTGCATATAAGTTTATACAGGGACATACATGGACATATTAAATAAATAAATAAATGCTTTTTTAAAAAGAATATTCTAAAGTATACCACAAGAAAGTTTGTCCTGCTGCCTTGTCTGGCCTCAATGGGAGGGAGGCCCTTGGTCCTGTGGAGGCCTGATGCCCCAGAGAAGGGGGATGCTACAGAGGTGAGGCTGGAGTGGGAGAGGGTGCATCCTCTTAAAGTTGAGGGTAGGGGGAGGCTCATGGAAGGAGAACCAAGAAGGGGGATGACATTTGAAATGTAAATAAAATATTTTTTTTAAAAAAAAAAAAAGGCTTGTCCTGATGTTTATGAGCTACATCAGCCTAGTGAGATGATTCCAAAGTTACGAGAGCTTGCTAGGCAAGCGTGAGGACTGGAGCTCTGCCCCACCCCCACCCAAATACATATACTGTACAGAAAAGGGCAAGGCATATTTCAGTTTTTTCATAGACCTTGCCTCAAAAGAAAACCAAAAAAGGGCCAGGCAGTGGTAGCACATGCCTTTAATCCTAGCACTTGGAAAGCAGAGGCAAGGGTCTCTGTGAGTTTGAGACCAGCCTAGTCTACATGGTGAGTTACAGGACACTCAGGGCTCTGTTACACGGAGAAACCCTATCTCAAAAAAAAAAAAAAAAAAAAAAAAAAAAAAAAAAAAAAAAAGAGAAAAACAAGGGAAAAAAAGGTTGAAGTTTCAGGACAAAGCTTTTATTGGCAAAAAATGAATTTTACCAATATACTGAAGGTGCAGATGTACAGTCCCAGCACTTGGAAGACTAAGACAACAACATGGCAAGTTTAAAACTAACCCTGGCTACATAAGACCCTGTCTCAAAAACAGGGAAAAAGGAAGGAAGGAAGGAAGGACAGATGGTAAAGATACTGTAAGGCAAGTTTAAGCTCACATTTCTTACCTGGTATGGCATTATAAAATTGTTCACAGGTGATGATAATATGCCATTATCTCATTGGTAAAATAACTTCACATAAATTTACTTGGTATCACTGTAATTAGAACCTCTTATCTTAGATGGCAAGCTAACGGGGTTTAACCTTGCTTGCACACACAGTAGGTCTTCAAGCAGTACAAATAAACAATAACTATTTGTAAGCCCCATAGAGGGATTTTTTTAATCATTGACCACAAACATAAAATTAACTTCTGAGTTATCCCAAAATTTACCTAACTAAAAGAATAATCCAGTAAAATACGTTCATGTGTGATTACTAAAAGACAAACAACAGAAAAGATGAAGGTCAGTGCTACTAGTGACAAGAGAAGAGAACCTGGTCTCTGCCCTACTTACCTGTGGATAAAGGGAAAATGTCTCTGAAAACCGGAAGGAGTTTGGATCATCTTTGTGATACTCTCCAAACTTCTGACACTAAATAAAATAAAACATTAGCAATTTATTCTTGGCATAGTAACTGAAAATTCTGCCCACTAAAAATCTATTTATAAAAAGTTGCTACTTTTAAGGAGACAGATATTCAACATAAGGTAAAGTTGGAATAATATATATTGACTTAGCAAGGGACTGGTTACAACCAGAAAAACTATCTGAATTTCCAAAATGCAGCAACAACTCACCCTAAAATGTTTAGATTTGTTGTGATAAGCAAGAGTCTTTTGTAGCAAATAAAGACTATGTAGATGCCAAATGGAGGAGGGAGGAGGCCAACAGAACCTCCTAAGGCCACCACAGTCTCTTTTCCAATACCACCAAGGATAGGAAGACACAACATCAACACACAACAGCAGCTACACAACACACTTCTGGTACAAAGTCTGCTGTACTGAGAGCCCAAGAGAAGAGCGTCAAAGGAAAGCCAAGCCTAGCGAAGAGAAAGTTACAGAAGCAGAAACTGGAATGAGGTTAAGTCATGTCACAGGCAACAGAGAAGCAGGCCATGTGTGAGTCTGTGGCAGGAGGCATCCAGCTCCTCCTACAGCAGCCGACAGCCTCGCTTTAAACACAAAGTCTCTGCCCTACAGTGCAGCACAGCACCGGGGAGGAAGAGTGCCTAACGGGAGGCATTTTGGCCCCTGGGGCATTCCTTGATGAGAGCTGTGGAATCAGTCTTTCTCCTAAGGCAACAGGCCAAAGATCATAAACCAAAACCTCTAAGACGATGAGCGAAAATAACCCTTCCTGTGCCGGGGCGAAGGACATGTGACTAATATTTGAATAATGCCATCCTCCATTTTGGACCTCATACAATGAAGGCACATAAAACAGCCAATAGATCATTCACAAAAAGTAGATAGAGTCAAAAAAGACTATATCTGACTTTCTCCCAAATTACCTCCATTGGTCTCCTCTTGATGTGGCATAGATCAAAGTAAACTTTTCATTACTCTATCACTAACCTGTCCTGGCTCAGCAGCTGTGTACATGTTATAAAATGTTCACTGTGTGGCTAACAGCTCACCATACATGGGGATAAAACTTTAATTTTATGCTTGATGAAATTGTCTCGTTTGGTAATTCACTGGGTCCTAAAGATTTGTTAAGATTGATTTATTTATTTTATGTATATGAGTACAGCATTGCTCTCTTCAGACACACCAGAAGAGGGAATCAGATCCCATTAGAGATGGTTGTGAGCAATCATGTGATTGCTAGGAATTGAACTCAGGACCTCTGGAAGAACAGTCAGTGCTCTTAACCACTGAGCACTGTCCTGGTGGTCCTAATGATTTTTAATCAGTGTTTCTCTTTTTAAAATATATCAGACAATTACAACAGTTTGTGAGTTGAGGTATGAGATAAAAGAGAAGCCTAAACTTGCTAAAAACTCCTTAAAAATTGCAATCCTGAGTCTTTTGCAAAGGAAAAGGAAAAAGAAAAAATTATTTTTTCACTAGAAGGTGTTCAGTGGGTTTTATGCAAGTTGATGGTCCAGAGTGCACTATAAAAGGGTAGTGTCGTACATGACAACCTGTGAATGCAATAGCTCCAACGAGATGGAGAGAGCACTGAACTACAGATTGCAGCTACTGCCCAAGTGCACACACTGGACACTTCAGCTCTTAGACCCTCAAAACGAAAGAACATTTATGAAGACACAGTCATTTTCTATGAAAAGGCTCAAGAAGCAAGCCACTTCAGAGCACAACTTATTAGCAACATGGAAAGCTCACATGGTTGGTGACATCCTAAAAACACCAACATGTAAAATTACAGTCAGTAAAATACTAGGGCGAAATGCGACCAAGGAAACAGGAGCACTTCTCTCGCAGAGCGCAGTAGGAAAGCTAAGGAGCCGCCACGCTGGCGGATGGCGGATGGGGCCTGAGTACAGTTACCAACACAAGAAAGAAAGGTGTTTCAAAAGTTCCATTTAAAACAAAGTACTGGGGCTGGAGAGCTGGCTCAGCAGTTAGGAACACTGGCTGTTCTTCCAGAATTCAATTCCCAGCAACAGCACATGGTGGCTCACAACCATCTATAAAGGGATCTCATGCCCTCTTCTGGTATGCAGGTGTACATGCAGAAAGAGCACTCCTACATTTAAAAAAATGATACATAAATAAATTTTTAAAATAAACAAAGCAGAGCACTGAATGAAAGCACTGGGTACATGCCACATTATGCTAAGAGGTCTGCACAATAAACTGCAAAGCGCGTCTTTGTCTGGGTGGGAAGTTCAGGACTGTGTATCAATCTTTTATTGATAGTGGTGACAGTCAAGGAAACAAAACTTTTTGGCTACAAGAGAGTCTTCTGCTGTTCTGAAGAAGTTCAGGTGAAATACTTAAATATTTATCCCCATCTAGAACCAAACAGCCCACGGAGAAGCTGTGCCAGCATCTGTACTGACAGTGTCCCATCAATGATGGGCTATACAAAGTTAAAGCTCATTTTAAGACACATTTAATACACAACTCTGATTTCTTCACAAAGACATGCTGGGAGAAAGGGGTGCTCTTACAAGAGAAAAATCTCGACAGTACTACAAGACTAGCTAACTTTAAACAAGTTCACTCATGACACCTGGCACACAGGTCAAAGCACCTCTCTCAAGTTTGATAGCTTAACAGAGAATTCTCAACAAGGTATTTAGGTTGAAAATTAAATGAAAAAGTACAGGACAGAGTTTACAAAGTAAGAACTAAGTGTGCAGAGCTGCTTAAACCTCTAATCCCAGGACATGGGAATGCGTTTAAGACCAGCCTAGTCTACATTGTTATATTCCACTGAAATTAAAACAGAAAATAAAAGCCAGAGTAAAGACTAAACACACACACAGCAGTAATAGCAAGTTCCAGACTAGCCAAGGCTACATACAAAGAGTCTGTCTCAAACAAAAATAAAACTAACAGAATCAATAATACAGAATTAATTTCCACATTCACTTCATACAAGCCAAAATAATAAATTGCATATTGCCATTCATGTTTAGGGAAAGGGGCTTTCTAATGTATTGAAAGTGAGTGGAACGCTGCTATTTATTGCTAGCTCGGTTCTCTGAATGAGTTCTTTCAAGAGTTCTCCCCACCCACTGCACGTTCTTTAAAGGGTATTTACTACAAATGAAAACCAACAAGCTGAGAAAAGCACAGCATCCACTTCTTACCAGTCGAATGAGCTGTCTGTCCAGCCACCTCAGCACGTCTGGCCCTTCCTCTGTCTCTGCTCTGTATATCGCCAGCCTAGCCATGAGGATAGCAGCTGCTTCCTGGTCAAAAGATGCAGCAATGTTTTGGATTTGAGTTTGAGCATCTGCCCAGCTAAAGAAATAAGAAAGCACAGAAACATGGCTGAATTATATCATAATACCATGGTTGGTTACCAAACACAGCTACACTTAAAGAATACAGAACGCCACCTCAGTATTTCAAGATTCTAATACTACACAGATTAATTAGCATTATTAAAATATCACAAATAGCTGTTTATTGCATCAATTTTCCTAAAGAAACATATTCTTTAAGATAACAAGACTTTTATAAGTAAAGGTAATCGGTCATCAGGCTGGCTCAGCAGGTAGACACACTAACAGAAAGACCTACAGCCTGAGCTCAGCAATGTGAAAGGAGAAAGCTGACTCTGACTCCTAAGAGCTGTCGTCTGACCTCTGCCTGCACATGTGCACACACACAGACACAGAATCAAATCTTTTTTAATAAAACAGAATGTGTGAATGATATAGAAATCCTTACGGTGACATCATTCCTAAGAACTTAGGAGTTCACATATATACACACACTAGATTTAAAAATACCATATACATGTGCATAAACTATATAGATAGAATCATTCTTTTTACCTTAATACATAAGTCTATGCTGAATTTTTTTCTATGTATATGAGCACACTGTAGCTGTCTTCAGACACACCAGAAGAGGGCATCAGACCCCATTGCAGATGGCTGTGAGCCACCATGTGGTTGCTGGGAATTGAACTCAGGACTTCTAGAAGAGCAGCCAGTGCTCTAAACCACAGAACAATGTCTCCAGCCCCTTCAACAATGGATTTTAATGTATTCAATTTTAGAAAAACAAAAAATGAATTTACAAAAATAAAGGTTTTATTCTCAATCTTAGTGTCATTTGTTACACTGAAGGACAAAACATCAGAATTTTATTCTCATTAGTCTTTAGATAAAAATCAATAAATTTCAATGATAGAAATCACATAAATTAAAACTATTGTACTTTTCTCCCTGTTAATGCACTGACCAAGACAAATCAAAATTAAGTAAAAGAGTTTAGTATGGGAATGTAAGCCTATAATCCCAATACTCGGAAGCTGGAGACAGAAAGATCAGGAGTTCAATCCTAGTCCCAACTACATAGCAAATTTGAGGCCAGCCTGGACTATAGGAGATCCTGTCTCTAAGATCATGGTACGCAGTACGGTTTAGGGTTCCTCAAAAAATTAAAACTAGAACTTCTGGGGCTGGAGAAATGGCTCATTGATTAAGAACACCGGCTGCTCTTCCAGAGGCTGTGAGTTCAGCTCCCAGAAGCCACATCAAGGGGCTTCCAGTTACATGTAATTCCACCTCTATGTGATGCCCTCTTCCTACCTCCACAGTACCTGTACTCACATGCACATACTCCCACACAGACACACAAAATTCAAAAATAAAAATATTATTTAAACTTCCATATAATCTAGCTATACCATACACCAGTACAGCTATACCAGCTATACTTTCTTTTTTGTTGTTTGGGGACTTTGGGGGGGGGGGGGGGTTGTGTTTTGGTTTTTTGTTTTTCAAGACAGGCTGTCCTGGAACTCACTCTGTAGACCAGGCTGGCCTCGAACTCAGAAATCCACCTGCCTCTGCCTCCCAAGTGCTGGGACTAAAGGCATGCGCCCGGCTCCAGCTATAATTTCAAACAGTCAAAGTGAGCTTCCTACGAGAGAGACCTACACATCTCTGGGCATTATATAATTCTTAGTGTAGAAAGCTGCTGCAGTGGCAGACCTGTAACAATGCTAGGAAAGTACAGACAGGCCCGTCCCAGGGGCTTGCTGCCCGTCCGTCAGTTAGAGCAAACAGTGAGCTCCAGGTTCAGTAAGAGACTCTTTGTCTCAGGCACTAAGATGGAAAGTGATGGGAAACGACACTTGATACACTTACACACACACACACACACACACGCACACGCACACAGGAAAAAAAGATTTAAAAAAAGTTAAAGTGAGACTCTCAGTCTGAGGGGTTGACGGTATTATAAATTATAACTGTGTGAGCCTGGCTGGCCTCGAACTTACCGAAATGTCTCTTCATGCCTCTGTTTCCAAGTAAAGTCATATGTTCTATAAACTTAATCTAGTCAAGCTTTCTCTAGACAGAACTTTTTTTTTTTAATTTCAGGGGGATTGGCTTGTTTTTAATACTTCTGCTGATCCTAGTTGCAAAGCATCTCATCCTATACAAGACTAGCAATCCTTTGTGTGTGTCTTGTGAGTTGTTGTACGATGGTCATATGGGCTGAGTACATGCCCTGTGTCCAGATGCCTGTGGAGGCCAGAGGACAACCTCCAGAACACCATCCACCTCCTTTGAGACAGTATCTCTTTGGAATGCAGCTCACCAATTAGGCTAGAACGTCTAGATAGCAGCAAGCCATAGAGATACTTCCGTCTCTGCTCCCTCTGCCCTGGGATTACAAGCACAAGACCATGTCTACCTTTTTTACATGGATTCTAGTGATCAAACTCATGTATGGGCAAGGATTAACCCACTGACCTATCTCCTAGATCATACGTGTTACTTTACTGTAATTTATAGTGACATACTTAGCTTTTCAGCCTTTTAAGTTTTCTTTTCATGTGTCTGTGTGCACATCTGAGTACAGACGTCTACAGTGGCTAGAGCAGGGCGTCAGGTCTGTATGTATATACGTACACACGAGTACAGACATCTACAGTGGCTAGAGCAGGGCGTCAGGTCTGTATGTATATACGTACACACGAGTACAGACGTCTACAGTGGCTAGAGCAGGGCGTCAGGTCTCCTGGAGCTGGAGTTATTAGTTATTAACCATCCAACCTGGGTACTGGGAACTAAACAGTAGTCGTCTGTAAGAGCAGCAAGGACTCGTAAATGCTGAGTCAGGACTTTACCCTGTGGTAGTTTGAATAAGAACGGCCGCTTAGGCCAGATATTTGAGCGCATCAGGAAGTGGCACTACTTGAACTGGATGATGAAGTGTGGCCTCACTTCCTGTTGCCTATGGATCTGGATGTAGAACTCCAGCCCATTCTCCAGCATCACGTCTGCCTGTGCGCTGCCATGTTCCCCGCCATGCTGACAGTGGACTAAACCTCTGAACTGTAGGTAAGCCTCAACTATATGTTTTCCTTTACAAGAGCTACCATGGTCATGGTGTCTCTTCACAGCAATAGAACAATGACTAAGGCAAGCCCTTTCTCTATTTTTAATTTTCACTCAACCATTTTAAAATGTTTCCATAGTAAATAAGAGTAAGATATCTTAGTCTGGTAAAATAATTGTTTTTTGAAGACGGGATTTCTCACTGACCATGGAGCTCAACAACTAAGCTAGGCCAGCTAGAGAGAACTCAGGACTCACCTGTCTCCATTGCCCAGAGCTGGGATTACACATGGGTTCCACCACGTCCAGCTTTTTTTCTCCCCATGAGTTCTGGGGATCAATCTGAGGTCTTCATGCTTGCTTAACAACCAGCCTCCTCCCCACTCTTAGGAGGACTTTTAAAAACTGCTATTAACTTGCCACTGAGTATTCTACAAAATAAGCTAGGTTTAAAAGACATAAAATGCCCTTAATCACAAATGTTTATTTTTTTAGTCACAAATGTTACTCAAAACAGAAACCCAGCTTGGGAGTATGACCTAAAATAGTTTTAATATATAAATTACATCTCTAATGGGAAAAAAAAAAAAAAAAAAACAACTTACTTCCTAGCAATTGTGGTCACTCGGATGCGTCTCTGCCCACTTGAGTGCTGATACTGGGTCACAAATTGGACTGCACCTCGTCCTCCTTGAGGAATTGGAGCATTATGCTGTATGTATAAAAATAAAGAAGAGCTAAGCAAAATCCAAAACTGGTAACATCACAGTGCCAAAATTAACACACTCTCTACCACTAGGAAAATCACCGTAGGACAAGGAAAAGTCCTCGGGCTGGAGAGTGGCTCGTCAGTTAACAGCACTGGCTGCTCTTTGAGAGGATGCAGGCTCAGTTTCCAGCGCCCACACAGTGGCTCACAACCCTCAGCCATCTAACACTCTCCTCTGACCTCTGCAGGCACCAGGACACAGACGGTGCACATGCATACATGCAAGCAGAACATTCACACATATAAAATACATATAAAAACAAAGTCAAAGCCCAGTGTTGGATGCCTTCACTACCAACTGAGCCTAGTCAGTATTTAAAGACCCATCAGAACATAGTGCACAGCGTCACAGTCTCACAAAGCCATGTGAGGAAATTTCCGAGACCTTATGGGAAAACTGAGTAAACAAGGCATGAGTCTTATAATCTCTGCTCCTCTGTCACATGAGTTGTTCTTGGAATGGGGTTTCGTGCCTGTCCCAGGTGAACCGACGGGAGTTAGTTTATTCATTATGGTTGGCTACTGTTTATATTCCTCTATGGAAAAATGTGTTTTCACCACATGAAGCTTGTCCTTGTGATTGACACTTTACTCAGATGACTCTGCTCAACCCTCAGAGTATAAACTGACTGAAGCTCTGGATAAAGTTGGCTATTGCGAGAGACTTTATTCTACCTCATTCTTAGGGCCCACTCTCCCAGGTTTATATCACCAAGTAAAGCGGCAACAAAGAACTAAAACTAATCTTCTCAGTGTGGGATTCTTCCTATGGATTGCAATGATAATATATGTGAATGAATTAATGATATGATAGCACCATATCATTAAAATGAAAAACAAAAACCTTATGTCATCTCAACAGATGCAGAAAAGGCATTTGATAAAGTTCATAATGGATAATCCCATTTACAATATTAATAAAATAAAACAGCTATAAATAAATCCAAACAAAGTTGAAAGAAATTAAACAAAGATATAAACAAATAGAAAGATATCTTTGTTCATGCACAGGAAACAAATCAGTATTGTTAAAATGTCCACACTACCCAATGCAAGCTACAAATTCATTGCCAACCTATCAAAATACCAATGGCACGGCTCACAGAACTAGAAAATAAATCCTGCAATTCATATGAAAGATTCAGTGTCTAAATTAAGTATCTGTTTACCTTCCAGTATTAAAATGCAGTCAGCCAGACATGATAGTAGACATGATAATGCATTTAGAAAGCAGAGGCATCTCTGTGAGTTCAAGGCCAGCCTGATCTACATAGTGAGTTCCAGACAGCCAGAGCTATATACTTGTCACAAAATACAGATAGATAGATAGATAGATAGATAGATAGATAGATAGATAGATAGATAGATAGGCAGGCAGGCAGGCAGACAGACAGACAGACAGACAGACAGACGGATAAATAAAAATAATTTTTTTAACATAGGCAGTCATACCTGATTAACAACTTCAAAATATATGGCTAAGGTTGTAGTGGGACTGAGTCCACATATCTTCCACTGACAAGTGCCACCTGTTCCAATCTCCTGTAAAAATACAAGACAAGGTGCTCGAAAGCTAAAGAACCTTATTTATTAATATATAAGAAGAAAAGCAGGGATAAGCCTCTGGTAAGAAAAAACACACAGCTTTCAGATTTATTAAAAGCTAAAAATTTTTAACACCACCATATCACAAACACATAATTAAAGTAAATTTAAGCGATTTTACATGATAAAATATTAAGATTATAAAAAGGTTTATTAAGTAAATTAAAGGGATTACAAGGTCCTTTGAAGCAAGCACTACTTCATGAAGGATCAACCAAGCAACCCCTGCCTTTCCACCCCACTCTCCTCTCTGTGTAAAGGACTCTGCATATGTACATCTGAATAAGCCCTCTACATTATAAGCATAGGGCTGAGAAACTTTAGACACAGCTCTTTACCATGCAAACGGCATGTAAATTGATTTTGTATCTGTCATTTTTGAAAGCTGGTCATTGACTTTGTACTGGCTTCTTATCCTAGCTACAGCCCCATGACAGTAATTCTGGAAGGCATTACAGTCTCTCTACAGGCAGAGAAAAGAAAGGAGTTGAACCTTAAACTTAAATCCCTCAGATTTCGTTGTTCTGTTGCTAATCCTGGTGACAAAAACCATTTGGAATTAATTTTGCCTTTCAGAAACCTACAAATTTCTAAACTTATCTCAAAGCACTAAGACAAAGACTTGCTTAGCCGTATGAAAGAGAGCATTGGTGCCACGTAGGTGGGAAGAGGCACATATGGAAGCAGGCCGATGCAAGGTCAGCCACACAACAATGTAAAAGAAATGGTAGAGGCTTCCATGAAGGGTCTGCCTTTGTTAGCCAAGAAATTAACTATATTTTTTAGAACAAACATTACTTACATTTTCAGACACGCAGGGTCCTTTAGAATTAAGAGACACACAGGGTCCAATAGCTCCTGAAATCTTTATTTCCCTTGAGGTCTGAAAATAAGAACATGATACATGTGGTTCTCTCAAAGATGAAGTCAGGGCTGGCAAGATGGCTGAGTGGATAACGTACTTGGCACCAGGCCTGAGTTTGAATCCCGGGAGCTACACAGTAGGAAGAAAGAACTGCTGACTCCTCTAAGCTGTCCTCACATCTCCACACAAGCACTGCACCGTGGTATATGAGTGTGCGCACACGCGCGCACACACAAATAAATATAATAAAAATTTTAATAAGTTCAGATGTTTATAACTGTTTTAAAATATAAGACACTCTTCATATTTAAAATTCTAAAGTTCATGAAAAACCAGTGTGGTGATAGACACCTTTAACTTCAGTACCTAGAGCCAAAGGCAAGTGGATCTCTGTGAGGCTGAGGCCAGCCTCGTCTACACTGCAAGTTCCAGGCCAGCCAAAATATACAGTGAAACGTGGTTCTTCCTTAATCTACAAATGACAGATCTATGTATCTCCAACCTACAACAGCTGACATAATTAATACTATGGTTCTTGTATTTCAACCATCCACTCTCACACGGCATTCTTCTCAACTGTCAACATTTTATATTGGTGTCCTGAGTAAATTCATTTCCTCTCATCTTTCAGAAAACATTATAAGCCACACTCCCTTGGAATAAACTGTATCCTGGATATACTCACTTCTTTTTTGTTTGTTAGTGTTTTTGTTTGTTTGTTTGTTTGTTTTAATTTTCAAGACAAGGTTTCTCTGTGTAGCCCTGGTTGTCCTAGAACTTACTCTGCAGACCAGATTGACCTCAAACTCAAAAGAACTGCCTGCTTCTGCTTCCTGAGTGCTGGGATTAAAGGCATGGCCCACCCAGCGTGTACAGCTCTCAATATTCTCTCTCTCTCTCTCTCTCTCTCTCTCTTTAGTATTTTTTTCTTATTCATTTTACATCCTGCTCACTGTCCCCCTCCCAGTCACCCCCTCCCACAACCCTTCCCCCATCCCTACTCCCCTTCTCCTCTGAGTGGGTGCCCCCCTTGGTCCCCACCCTGGCACATCATGTCTCTGTGAGGCTAGGTGCATCCTCTCCCACTGACTCCAGGCAGGGCAGCCCAGCTAAACATAGCCCACATGTAGGCAACAGCTTTTAGGATAGTTCCACCTCCAGCTGTGAGAACTGGGTGGGAGAGGGGTTGGGGAGAAGCATGGTTGGGGAGTTCAGGATCAGGTGTGGGGAGGGACAGGTGGGATGGCTAGATGGCCATGAGAAAGAATGGAAACCTACAACTGCCAGGAGTGGAGAGGTAAGAGCATCTCCAGAAGAGACAGAGACCTAGGATAAGGGAGGCACCCAAGAATCAATGGGGTGTCAATTCACTTCTTAAACCTCTTCATCACTTTGATTTCTACTGTTACTTTATTAAATCATACATATGATTTAATCTCTCAAAATGAAGGTTCCCTATACAAGACCTCCACCTTAGAGATCTAATCACATCCCTACAAGTTCCTACCATCATGCTGACTACATGGTAAACCATCAATAAAATGTCAATAAGAAATGTTTAATGAAAATTCAAAAGCAATGGCTTTGTAATATACATGCAATTAACAATAAACCTTCCAAGTGTTTTAAGTCAAAATTTGAAATTTATGATGGAATTGTACCCCCAACACAAATCACAAAACAAAAGAATAATTCCCACTCAAGTTAGATAATTTCCACCATTATAAAAAACTAACACAGCCAAGTGGTGGTGGTGCAATGCCTTTGATCTCAGCACTCAGGAGGCAGGGGCAGGCAGATCTCTGTGAGTTCGAGCCCAACCTGGTCTACAGATGAGTTCCAGGACAGCCAAAAGCTACATTGAGAAACCCTGTCTCAAAAAACAAACAAACAAACAAACAATCTAACTTATGCTGGGCATGGTGAAGCACGCCTTTAATTGCAGACGCTTGGGAGACAGAGGCAAATGAATATCTATGTTTGAGGCAAGTCTGATCTACAGAGTGAGTTCCAGGACAGCCAGAGCTGCACAGAGAAACCCTGTCTCAAAAAACAACACAAGCAAATAAACAAAAAAAACTAACATATAAACTGACTATAAGAATATATTATGTCTAGTGCCAGCTACATTAGAACACAGCTGAATCACAGCAAAGCTGAGGGGGGAGGGTCAGGAGTCAGAAGACAGACTGAAGGAGACTTAATCTCTAAAACTAAAAATACCCAATAGAAGAAACTTTACTTACATTACTTTACCATCATTCAGAACAATCCCAGTCTCCTGTACATTTAATAACAACATCTCTCTCTGGGAAACAAAATCTCTAACTCAAAATTCTAAAGTAACCATTACTTTTTAAAGTTCATCTGAATTTAACTAATGTTTTATAGTTACCATTAAGTCTTCAAGGTTCTCAATTGATAAACACATCACACATGTCAAAGCTCTTACCTTTATTTCTAATGTGCCACCAAAGCCCATTTTAAACTGGCTATGTATATCTTTGATGAAGACTCTCTGGAAAGTTTGCTTGAATAAGGAAGTATTGAAGGAGTCACCCATTACCATGTACCCTCTGCACAGAAAAAGGCAAACACAACATACAAAACGAATTAACTGATCTCATATGTTACCAGAAAAAATAAATTACTAAGAACAAATAGTAAAGCCATTCCCCAAAACCAATGTTATTAGTATTATTTCTATTAATACTGTTTAATTACCGTCACTGTGTGCATGGGTGTGTGCATGACACAGTGTTCATCTGAAGGTGTGAAAACCTTTCAAGTGTCAGCTCTCTCCAGCCACCTGTGTGTCCCAAGTATCAACTCCGGTCATGCCATCAGAGCCGTACCCACTAAGAAGCCTACAGCCCAGATTTTCTCCTTTCATATGCATCATCTAAGAGTATTCATTTTATAATATGCTTGGTATGCATCATTCATTCAAGACTGCTCCATTTTATAGTTAGTGTGTATAAAAACTGTCTATATTTCTGCTTTTCAAAGTGTGGTCTGAACAAGAAACCCAAGTTATCTATACAAGTTAATACCTGAGAAGCCCTTGTCCATATCAGCTGCTTCCCCGTCTCTCCTCCTGATGTCTTTCTAATTGGCTCTAAGTCAGCTTTCACTGTTTAGTAAAGTTTTCAAAGACTTTACAATGCTGAAGTGCTTACTCTCCACCCTGCATTGTTTTGTATCTGTATGCCTGGCACAACTGACCATGGCCTTTCCCTTCTGGTTGTTTACATTTCCCTAGGTATATATCCAAGAAAATAGTCAAGGAAGCTGAACCTCTACTTCACTTTTATTCAGCAATAAAAGGAAATAGTGGCACATCCTAAACGTGCAGATATTAAAAGCATACTGAATAAAAGAAGTCTGTGGGGGCTGGAGAGATGCTTCAGTAGTCAAGAGCATTTGTTTCTCTTGCAAAGGACCCAGTTCAGTTCCCAGCACCTACAAGGCTGCTCAAAACCACCTGTAACTCCAGTTCCAGGGGATCCAAGGCCCTGTTCTAACCTCCTTGAGTACCAGACAGGCACATAGTACACATACACATAGGTAGGCAAAACATTCATACACATAAAATTTTTATGGAAATCAACAGCGACAATCTTGTCCATATCAGCTGCTTCCAAGTAATAATGGAGTAATAATGGCAACAGCACTTATTACTCCACTTATAGGAAACATCCAGAAGAGGCCAGCAGTGTCACCTCAGGCAGGAGGGTGGAGTGAGAAAGGAGAGAGGAATGGAGATCGGCAGCTAACAAGCAGAGAGAGTCTCCAGGGTCACATAAATGTTCTAACATCAATCACAGTAACGGCATACACCTGAAGAACATACTACAGCCTTAGACATTTTAAATGGATAAATTTCATCGTTTGCCATCTCAAAACACGACTAAAACAACCTAGTAACTTTATAATAGACTTTTTCAGAAGAACTTGTACCTTTATAATCCTGTCTTTTCAGAAAAAAAAAAAAAAAAAAAAGAACCATGAGCTCCAAAGAAGACACGGCAATGCTGTTAGCAAACACTGGCGAAAGCTGTAAGACAACGAGTTCGCATCTCCTAAGCTGTCAGCTTTGGCTCCATGTGTAAGCACTCATTATTAGACACACACATCCACACATACCCAGTAAGGTTAGGGCAGCACTTCATCTCCAAGAGACCTGTCTGATCCAATGCACAGGCGTAGATATCGATGACATGGCCCGTGGTAGCAGCTCGATTAGCCAGTGCTTCAAAATGCTACAAAAGATTTTAATTAATATCAAAATATATATAACCTAATCAAATATATCAGTATCAAAAATTATGACATTAATTAAAATATTAACAATGACTACCAAAAATATCAACCTATAAATCTTTTTCCTATTAACAGATCAAAATAATTTAAGAGTAAAAATAATTCATCATAATTTACATATGATCTAGTCATATTTAATTTTCTATAGTTTCATAAAATTGATAATATAACTTCTAGAAATCTGACGTCCAGACAAACAAGTGACAGGCATCTGGAATCCCAGCACTGGGGCGGCTACAACAGGAGGATCATATGTTGCACTATATAGAAAGGCTGTCTCAAAATAAGTAAAATCTGATATCTTAACATTCTTTAATGTAAAAGCCATTATTTTTAGACATCTCCCTAAATGAAGCAAAACTAAACAGTGATATAGAAAACATTCTTGGGAGCTGGAGAGATGGCTCAGAGGTTAAGAGCACTGTCTGTTCTTCCAAAGGTCCTGAGTTCAATTCCCAGCAACCACATGGTGGCTCTCAACCATCTGTAATGAGATCTGGTGCCCTCTTCTGGCCTGCAGGCATACATGCAGACAGAAAGCTGTATACATAATAAATAAATAAATCTTAAGGGGAAAAAAAAACTGATTTAAAAAAAAAGAAAAGAAAATATTCTCTACTTCAATATAAACACAAGAAAACAGAACTCTTTTTCCTAGCTAAATCTATAGTCAGGTAACAAACACATCTGAAGAGAAAAAAATAAAATAAAACCAGAAGATAAGCAAATTTAGAGCAGTTTTTGCAGCTTTAACAATAAAATTCCCAAGCTCAAAAAGGAAACTAATTAGCAGACAAAAAGCACTCAGTATCAAAAATTATGACATTAATTAAAATATTAACAATGACTACCAAAAATATCAAACGGTATAGAGAATTAAACTAAAAGCCTGAACTAAAAACTGAAAAAAAAAAAAAAAAAAAAATTCTAGTAACAGCAAGAGCATCAGCAAGCAGCAACAACAACAAGGACTCACGAATCACCAATAGAAACTTTTGCAAAACACCCCCCAAAATGAGAAGTTACACAAACAGAAAACAACTCAAAAGAAAACATGAATGAAAATTACCTTAGTTCCCTTTTTAACATATTTAGCATTGTCCTTCTCAATGTCGTGCCAGGATCTTATCGGTGTCTTTAGCTCATCTCCCACCACCATTCCAGGCCCCTGTGTAGCAGGGCCACCAATGAACATCATGATCCGAGCACCAGTGTTGGGGAAAGTACACTATTGGAAGAAACAAACCCATTCAGAAAGTGTAAAGGATAACGAAAAGCAGGAATATGCATTTCTGACAACGCATTTTAATGTATTATTCCTAGAAAGCAACATGTACTTGATAAGAAATAATTAAATGCTAAAAAGAAGACACTTGTTTGGATAAATTTCTTTTTAAATCCTAAACAGTTCTACACTCTTAGTTTTAAAGCAATCTCTAACTTACACCCTATAGCCAAGGTTATGTTTCCTGGTTTGTAGTTATAGAAGCAGGTAAAAGAGAAGACACTGTCTTCTGGGTTCTATTCTTGGTTTCTGTATTTAAAATGTAAGTATTGCTGGGCTTAGTAACAGCACAGTTGCTAGAATGCTTGTCTAGTATCCAGAGCTTGGGTGGGATCCCCAGCTACAGAAAACCAGACACAGTCTTCATGCCTGTAATCCCAGCAATTAGGAAGTGAAAAGAAGATCATAAATTCAAAATCAGCTTTGGCTAAATGGCAAGTTTGAATCTAGCCTTGGCTATGAGAAACCTGTACTAAAAAAAAATTAAATTAAACCATAAGCACTACATAGCTGTCATTGAAGCTAATGGATTAACTATTCCAATCTACTTTCTGTTCATCAGCATGGCTGCCTAAACACGTCCTGAACAAGCATGACACGAACATACATGCTAACATGGAAGAGAGATAGCCCATAAGCCTTACCTAAGAACTGTAGTCGGCTAAGGAATGCTGAAAGTGGGAAAAGTACACCAGTTATCCAATGACCAATGTTCAGCTCTGAGAATGCATACATACAAAAGAAAAAATAGGCCAGGAAGAGAACTAGGGGATGAGGTACATGGGAGGGTTTGAAAGAAGTAGAGGGGAAAGGGGAAATGATATAATTATACTGTAATTTTTAACAAATCAAAAATTATTTAAAATAGAAAAATATATACCGGTGAAATTTTAGGACATCTAAAAACCTTGATTCTACAAAAATTAGGAAATCTGAAAAAAAAATGGATGAATTTCTACATGCATATGATGTATTATAATTAAGTCAAGATAAAATACAGCAAACAGTTTGTGGTGGTTTCAATTAGAAATGTCCCCCACAGGCTCAGTCAGCATTAGACACTTGCTTGCAGTGCTATTTGGGAGGCTATACGGAGGTGCAGCCTTGCTGGAGAGATCTATCTGCAGAGGCTGGTAGCTGGCCCACTGCCAGTGCCCTCTCTCTGCTTGTGACTGACTATGTGATCGCTCAGTTTCTTGCTCCGGCTGTCTGCTGCAATTCCTCCCCAGCCATTATGGACTTTCCCTCTGGAATAAGACAAAATAAACTCTTATATTTAAAAAAAGGGGACCAGACATGGTAGTTGTGCTGACTAGTTTTTATGTGAACTTGATACAAGCTAGAGTCATAAGAGAGAAGGGAACCTCAATTAAGAATTGCCGCCGTAAGATATATATATATATATATATATATATATATATATATATATATATATATATATATGGGTTTTTTTTTTTTCTTAATTAGTGGTTAATGGAAAAGGATCCAGTCCATTATGAGTGGAACCACCCTGGGCTTGTGGTCGTGGATTCTATAAGAAAGCAGGCTGAGCAAGCCATGAGGAGCAAGCCAGTAAGACTCCATGGCTTGCTTCTGCATCAGATTCTACCTCCAGGTTCCTGCCCTGCTTGGATTCCTGCCCTCACTGCTTTTGCTGATGAACTGTTATACAGAACTGAGTGAAGTAAACCCTTTCCTTTCCAAGTTGCTTTTGGTCATGGTCTTTCATTACAGTAATAGTACCCTAACTAGGACATTTTTAATAGTACTGCACACCTTTAACTCCAGAACTCAGAAGGCAGAGGCAGGCAGATTTCTGTGATAATACTGTTCCAGTCCAGCCAGTACTACACAATAACCAGACCTTTAGGTATTAGATAACCAATTGATGTGCTTCTCCTGGATGATTTTTCCCACTGTCAGCATTCTTTAGCTGCCTGCAGTAGTCCTGACTATAGAAACCTCATCTCAAGGAGAGAGAGAGAAAGAGAGAGAGAGAGAGAGAGAGAGAGAGAGAGAGAGAGCAAGGAAGAAGGAAGGAAAGAGGAAGGAAAGAAAACCAGTAAGTATAATCCAAGAAAGTGTTACAGAAATAAAACATATGGGCCCTAGAGTCAAAACTCATCCTACTAATAGACTTCAAGAATAAAGACTGTAAGTTGAGCACCACTAGCCAATGATGCAATCAATCTCTGCTCTGTAGTGAAGCTTCCATAACCAATCACGGGGCGTGAGGTACTGCAGAGATGGCTCAATAATAGCAGCACTTGCTAGTCTTGCAGAAGACCCAAACTTGGTTCCCAGTATCCACACAACAGTTCACAAATAAATCATCTTTGTCCAGTTCTAGGGGAACCAATGCCCTCTTCTGGCCTCCATGGGCAGCAGGCATGCATGTAGTACACAGACAGACACACAAACAAATACATCTTTAAACAAAATCAGGGGCTACAAGTCTCTCCAACCACAAGGACCAAGTTCGATTTCCAGCAACTCTGTCAGGGGGTTCACAAACACCCATAACTCCAGCTCTGCCTCTGACCACTGAGAGCACCTCTACTCACATGCACACACAGACAAACACAGACATAACTGAGAATCATATGAGCTGGATTTGGGGAGTTCTTGGATAGCTGACCCATGCTGCTCTCTACTGTGTGCTGTGAAGAGAAGACACGCCCTTCCTCTCATGTCTCAACTACATGCATTTCTTCTATCAGCTGTGGCTACTGTTAACTCCCTTTACAAGTGATGCATAAGGAAAGGGTTTCCCTGAGTTCCTTGAGCCAGTCACTACAGGAAATTAATCAAGCCTGAAGTAATACCCAACTCACAGACAGAAGTACAGGTGACAACCTACTATTTGTGTGGAGCTTTAAAAAACTGAAGTACTGTACACTGATTACAGAATGAGAAGAAAGGATCCACATATGGTGGTGCACAGCAACAGGCCGATACAGAAGTCTAAGTTCTCCTGAACTCAGCTAGTGAAGCTTAGCACGAGCTGCACAGTAAAACAGAAGAAAAGGGTGGCAAAGATGAAGGTGGAGCAAGGAAGAAGGAAAAGGAGGAAAGAGAAATGAAAGGACACCCACAACAAGCATCACCATGGTGTTCTGCTTTCCACGTGCGCACATGCATACACACACACAAACTCTTACATTTCAAAATTAAGTTTTCATCATAACTACCTCAAGCAGTCCTACGGCTATAGAAAGCGCCACTCCTGAGGAGCGCAAAGGTCTCTTTCCTTGTGGTACAGGCCAAGGGTCTCGCTGAAGTTCTCCCAGAAGATCTGTGAGATTCATGTCTATTTTCTGTACTGGCTGTAAGAACCTGCAAAACAACAGTAAACAAAAGCCATTTACAATTGTGACAGTTTACAAAGTTCTCTTAAAAATAGAAAAAGCTACATGACACACAGCAGATCAATAGCTCACAATGGCCGGTGTGCCATTGTGAATGTACCGAAGTGTTTCTTTGAAAACAGGTTGCTATGGGAGATGAAGCTCAGTCAGAGGTCCTATCTAGGGTGTGAGAGCCTAGGCTGGATCCCAGCATCACACACAAGTACATACTCCTGTGGGTGGGAAAAGAGAGGAGCAGAGGGAAAGAAGGAAGCAGGAGAGGGAAGGAGAGAGGAGTGAGTCAGCCATGGTGGTCATGCCTATAGTCCTAGTACTAAGAAGGTAGCGGCATGGTGATAAGGGGATCAAGGTCTAAGTCTAAGCTGGCTACATGAGCTGAGACTCTGTCCTCAGAAGATGGGAGGTTGCTATTCCTAGGCCCCATTCTACAGTGTCTATCACTCCCAGGGGTGCTGCTGTGCTGCTACTGGCCAAGGAACTTGAACAACTGCTATCAAGTTATTTTAGTTCTAAGGTCACCAAAATAATTAGAAGATAGATCAGTTAACTCATTTTAGTAACAGCACCTCTGATTAGGAGAAAAGGCTACCAGTAAAGACAAATTAAAAGCTTTTGAGGCCCTACTTTTGCATAGTTGTCCACAAACCACATAAAGTTTCTATGAACTTAAAAATAAACATATCAAAACTAAACTCCTAACATCATAATGATAAAAAAATGAACTATTTCAGTAAAAAAGAAATGGCCACAAAAAGTTATAGTTTGTTTTTTAAAACCGTATACTACTGCAATCTCTTTATACTCTTAACAGTACTTAATCTTACATATCGCCTAATGTCTTTGTCCGTGTTGAGGGCATGATGTTTCAAGTACCTGCTTGAACTACAGGATTCTGTTTGCTATATTAATTACCTATTGGAAGGAGGTGGTTGCTGTACCTGAGGACCACGTGTGGCTTGAGTAACAGGTACTTTAGAGAGCCCCAGCATTTCCTGTAAAGACATGATTTTGGTCAGATCAGTTTATTTACTTCCACATTATTTATCAGCTTCTTAAGACGTTGTAGGTCTATAAATTAGAAACACAAAATAAACATAGGTTGCTTTTCCCAGAAGCCAAACAGTCTAGCTATGGAGACTGAACTCCCCCCATAGCAATTCACCAGAAGCGCAAAGTACAAGGTATGATGGAGTGAAAAGGATATTAATTTAGAAGTACTTATCTAATTAAGCCATAATACGTTAGCGATGAACATAAATGTCTTTCTTCTTAGCTTAGATGCATTCAGCCCCTTCAGCAACTGTTATCTTAAATACCTACTCTGTAGCAAGAATACAGTGGTTTAAAAAGACCAGCTCTCTGCTCTCATGGTAGTTACAAATCTAGAAGGATGAGGTTATCTACTACAGCAGTATACAAGTGTGACTGCAGCGCCATGAAGAGGCACATAAGCGAGAGGAGGGTGGCACCACATCCAACCCCAGCTCTGGGGAATCCAATGCTCTCTACCTCTGCAGGCAAGTGCGCGCGCAGACACACACACACACACACACACACTTTTAAATAAAAAATCTTTTTAAAAAAAAAAAACAGTCCATAGAATCACATTGGGGATGTAAATTAATTCATGATTTTCAAGCTAAATGTCTTATAAAAGTACCAGTTTTGTTTTGGATTTCACAGATGTGCATAATCCTTTCCTATACATAAAAATGTTACTTTACTGCAATTTTCTTAATCTAGAAATGCTTGGTATTATTTAGTACTATGGAAAAAGCATTTAACAATCAGAAAGTCTACATACATATCTACAAAGAAAAATAACTGACCTAGTTCTACAGTGCTCCTGAACTGCCACCAGAAACAGCAACTTTTCACTATGCACCAAATTCTGAGCTAAACTCTTCAGAAATACTATTCTCGCAAAATAATAATAACAAGAACAAGCTAGGCCCAGTGATTCATGGACTACTGAGGAAACAGAATAGACAAAGCCAGTCTGGATACATAAAAAGGGAGGGAAGAGATGACTGAGCAGGTAAAGATGCTTGCTGTCAAATAGGACAACCTAAACTCAGTTCCCTGGGCCAGAATGCCACATGTAAGAGAGAACCAATACCACAAGCTGTCCTTTGACTTCAATGTGTGCACAGCGGCATGTACACACGCATACACACAGACAGAGAGGGAGAGAGGAGGAGAGAGAGGTAGAGAGAGGAAGAGAAAAAGAAAGCTACACACAAAAAAAGAAATGTAACATTTTTTTATCTTTAAAGGTGGGAGGATAAAGACAAAAAAGGCAGTTATAAAATTTGTCTGTGGTTACTTAACGTAAATAGCACAGGATTTTAATCCAGATTTTGCTATTTACACTACACTGAATATCACCATGAGGAGAAATTTACAATTAAACAACTAGAAACTTTAACACTGGAATCTCAGACTATCTGTGCAGAAAGGCCAGATTCTTTTTAGCTGAACACAGAAAGAAGATAAAAATGTTATATTAAAAGAAAACATTTCTTGTATTGACAATCACTTGCCTGTTTTCAATGCCATACTTGTATTATATAATTTACGTAACCATAGTGAGAATTAAACTTCTCTCTAAAAATGTATAATTTACAATTAACAGAAGCAAACATTTAAAGGCATAATGTGTTTTATTCCTGTGACCATCCTGAAAAGCAGACCATCTTTATAGCAGCTTGTGCACCTAATCTAAAAAAACTCAAACCCTGAAATGCTCCCATACCTGAATGGTTCTAATTCTAAGTGTCACCAGAATGCCACAATGGAAAATTCCACACATAACTTCCCATCATACAGTCAAAGTACAGAGGTACTAGACATATTCCATAAAGCTACATTCAGGTTGTATCTATATGCATACATGTATCATCATCATCATACATGCATATATCATACATGCATCAGTTATTTTAGCTTATACTTGAATGTCATCCCCAAAATACCTCTTTCTGTACAATGTCATGCACGTAATGACATCTCAGTCGATAATGGACCACACGCAATGGTGGCCCGAGAGTACATCACCTATCATGGCAGAACTTCTTAGTTGATAGAAGTACTTTATGTTCACACCATGATGAAACTGCCTAATGACCCATTTCTGAGAATGTATCCTATTTTTCCCATAACCATGTATAAGAATATTCAAAAAAACCTAGTATTCATGAGGTGGAGCAGGCAGATCTCTGTGAATTTAAGACCAACCTCGTCTACATAGAGTTCCAAAACTTCCAAAACACTTCTGTTTCAAAGAATTTTAGATATTCAACCTGCACCCACTTCTCCAGCCTCACAAAAACAAATGGTCCTCCTTTTTAGAGTCCTCTGCCTCCTGTCCTCCGAACAGAATCCCACCTCCTCCTCAGACGCTTCCCAGGCCCATCTCCTCCTTTACTCATCCTCTTTAGTCTCCTTCTCTTCCACATAAACACATTCAACCATCTCAAAGGATCTTTAACAAATTCTCACACTGTCTCTTTCCTTATCAACAAACCTACACAAAAAAAAACAGGCTTTAGAGACAGGCACAGTGATGTAAACCTGTGCCCTGAACTTAGGAGGCTGAGGTGGAGGAGACCAGTAAAATTCAGTCACTTCAAATTTTAAAAATATAGTTAAAAGTAGACAGTCGTGGGCTAACTACAGTGTAAAGTGTTTGCCTCAAAAGCAAGAAGACCTGGGTTCAATCCCACAATGCATTAAAAACTCTGAGTGTAATGGTGCATACACTATAATCCACTAGAGTGGTAGAGACTGGTGGATGAACCCCTGAGGCTCCAGGGCCGGCCAGCAGCCTGATCATCAAGTTCTAGGCCAATGAAAGATCCTGTCTCAAACAATAAACAAAAGACAAAAGTAAAGCAGAGGACATATGATGGCTAACGATGCCTTACCTAGGTTGTCCCAAGGCCTCCATCCACACGCATGCACCTGTACACAAACAGTCACTACCTAAACAATGTACACAGTGAGATCCTAGTAAGTGTATAAAAATAAATTCTAATAACACCATCACAGAAGCAAAACAGGTTATACATGTGGTCATGGAGAGATATCCAAGACACACTATGTAAAGAAGAAAAGTCTTTCGTTTGTATGACAGTTAAATTGCACAAGAAATAAAACTGATATCAACACTAAACTTAAAGCCTTGTCATAATGCAATTATACCAGAATGAGTCATCATATTTTTAAAACTACATGCATCTAGAAAGTATCTACTAACATATACAGTACACAGATAAACAGGCTCAACACTCCCACTCTTACTCACCTGCAGTTGTTTGGCAGACAGGTCCTTTGTTCCTCGGAAGACATAGCTTTTTGAAATGCCTTCACATCCGAGCTCATGAACCTGCACCATTCTCCCAAAAGTAATGAGTCCAACCAAAGCTGTAGGTGGCAAAAGGCTCAATGACATCTGCATGGATTCCTTCAGAGCCTGCAAATCTTCATCTTCTATGCACGTATCAACCACATAGAGAAATATCAAAGGCATCTGGGGACCACGCTTTAAAAACAAAATGCAGTAAGAAAGGCATTTATAAAGGTATTATCATTTTAGCACAATATTCAAGACAATCGGGAACTCATTAAAATGCAAACAGTGAAATATATTAATGCATGTGTACAATGGAATTCTAAGGAAGCCATACAAAAAAGAAACAGGCCATATGTGTGGTCCTGGAGAGAGATCCAAGTCACAGCACTGAGAAAAAGAGTAAGTGTAAAGGGTGACAAGATGACTCAGTGGTAAAAGCACTGTGGGACAAGCCTGATGACCTGAGTTCACCCCCAGGACCCATCGCAGAAGGACAGTACCGACTTCTGAAAATTGACTTCTGACCCCCAAATGCACACTATGGCATGCACATATCTGCATAAAAACACACACACACACACATACACGCACACACACATATACACACACACACATACACACACACACACATACACACATACACACACACACACATACACACACACATACACACACACATACACACATACACACATACACACATACACACATACACACACACACATACACACACACACATACACACATACACACATACACACATACACACATACACACACACACATACACACACATACACATACACACATACACACATACACACATACACATACACACACATACACATACACACATACACACATACACAGTGATGATGATGATAAAAAATTTTTAATGTAAAAATTGGTAAAGAAAACTTAAGCTGGCAGTGGTGGTGCACGCCTTTAATCCCAGCACTTGGGAGGCAGAGGCAGGCGGATTTCTGAGGTCGAGGCCAGCCTGGTCTACAGAGTGAGCTCCAGGACAGCCAGGACTACACAAAGAAACCCTGTCTGGAAAAACCAAAAAAAAAAAAAAAAAAAAAAAAAAAAAGAAAGAAAACTTAAATTTAAAAACATATGTATAGCTGGGCATGGTGATGCACACCTTTGATGCCAAAACTCAGAAGGCACTCAGGAGGATCAACATAAATTCAAGGCCAGCCTGAATTCACAGCAAGACCCTGTCTCAAAAAGCAGAATACACACACACACACACACACACACACACACACATTTATTTGGGTATGCTAACACACACCCTAAGTCCTAGCACTTGTGAGGCAAGAGGCAGGAAGATCTCTGTGAGTTCCAGGCCAGCCATGGCTATACAGCAAGATCCTGTCTCAAGAAACACACACACACACACACACAGACACACGGGGGTGGGGAACACTTTGGTTTTCTATTTAGTTACATGCAGTTTAATTTCTTATAAGAATTTATTACTTTTCAAACTGAGTGTGCACACCTCTGACCCAAGCACTGGGGAGACAGAGACAGGAGGAACAAGAGTTGAAGACATCTTTATCACATAGAAAGCTTGAAGCCAGCCTCACATACATGAGACTATGCTGCCAATAAGGATAATAATAATTAATAATAATAATTTTAAGTATTTTTTAGATATACTTTAACAACTACAAAGTTCAGGCCTAGTATGGGCACACCTTTAGTATTTACTTTGGGAAGGATCACTTAGAGCAATGTATTCAAGATTATCCTGATTTAATAGCAAAATGCAGTGCTAGATGAAAAATAAACCAAATAACACAAACCATGTACTGCATTTTTGGTCGAATAAGTTAAATAGCATTCTACTAATTAATGCTAATTAATGATTGTATTTCTGTAAGTATAGTCATTTTTTAAATTATTTTTGTTTGGGTTTATTTCACTGTTTAACTAAGCATATATGTGTAGGTTTCCATGCATGGGTTTTCATGTGTGGATATGTTAATGCAGATGCCCTCAAGTCCAGCGCAGGGCATCAGATCCACTGGAGTTACAATTCCAGGCAGTTTTGAAAAAAATGACATGGATGCTGGGAACTGAACTCAGGTCCTCTCCAAGAGCATCAGGTAACCACTGAGCCAGACCAGCAATTTTATTTAAATCACTTTCAAACTAAAAAATAATAATAAGCTAATATTTATAAAACAATTATCTAAGACTGAGATAGCTTTTCAGAAAATCAAAAACTAGCCAGGTCTGACAAACATAGAGACTAGTTCAAGTGCACCGTCACTCTGTTCCTATACCACATTCGGTATTTTTTATTGGCCAGGCACGATGGCAAACATCTTTAGTCCCAGCACTCGGGAGGCAGGCAGTGGCAGCCTGCTCCACACAGAGCTTCAAAGACAGACAGCGTCTCAAAAAACATACTTACATTTTTAAATGTCTATACTTTAAATTCTTACTGGTTTGGGACAGAGTTTCATAAAGTCCAGGTGAACCTCAAACTTACAGACCAAGATAAGCTTGAACTCCTGATCCTTCTGCTTCCACAGCCAAAGGTCTGCGATTGCAGCCATGACCTAACATGCCCAGCTCTCCACCACTAAATCTATAAGCAACTTTGTAAAGCATGCTCACACTAGGAAGAAAAATGATTCTCCCAATTCAAGGACGTTTCATTCATAAACTCAGGGACACATCAGCAGATTTAGCACTTTACTGACCAAGTTTATGACAAGAGAACTTCCAATTATAAAATAAAGCTCATGCTTTCATGCTTACTGACTAAGTCTCACCATCCTGCCTAGTATCTGACCAATCATCAGAGAACTCCAGCCAGAGATGACCTTCACCACTTGACCCTGACAGTCCTTACCTTGGAAATCCTCAGTCTGATTCGCTGGCACGCCCTTAAAGTCATCTCCATTTTCACAACTCTCTGACAGAAGCCCTGGTCTACTTATAGCTTTCTTAAATACCTGCTTTTCTGTTCTTACCAGAACTACGTATTCAATGCTTGAAAACTGGGGTAAAAGCTCTGCAGGCTGGTTCAGTTCAGATATCCCAGCATACGTAGGTGGAAACTAAAAACAGAAAAACAAAAAACATTACCAAATTATTTGCCAGAAACAGAAATACAGAAAAACAGAATACAGTTTTAAATTCAAAATGCTTTCTTTATCATTTAAATTTTTCGCCTTTTTGTTGTTGTTGTTTGGTTTTTTGCTTTTGTTTTTGTTTTTATTTTTGAGACAGGTTATTTCTACGAAGCCCTGGCTGTCCTGACCACTGTGTAGACCCGTCTAGTCTCATGTAATTACTAAGAAGGTATTTCCAGACCGGTAAGACAACAGCAGATAAAGGCATTGCTTCTAACCCTGACTCCCTTGACCCCTGGGCCCATAAGTTATAAGCAGAGAATCCCCATCTGCCCTCTGCCCTCCACACACTCAGCATTGCATATGCACACCTGCCCACGTGCAGCCAAGAAACTTACTGAAAAGGAAAAATGTTGTCATAACGGTTCTATCCTTTTTTAAACAAGCATTTCCCTATATGACCAGCACTACAGCACTAGCATCTGTAAGAGATGTCCTCACCTGATTCCTTTGGTAACAAAAATTGCAAGCCCAGAGTTTTGCTCGATAATCCACTTGACTGTTGTAAGAAAACACAGATTAGTTAGGCAACATTTCAATTCAATTTTACAAGGACCTTAATTTAAATAAAATTAATTTCATTCCAATGCGTGAATGGATTAAAATTGATGATCAAAGTGATTGGTTTTTATTGGGGCGTGAGGGGTTGAACCTCAAGCCTCATACATTGGGCAATCATTTATCACTAAACTAAACTGTACCCTGAGACTGGGCCGAGGGTTTTGGAGTGACCTTTACTATTACACCCAGCTACTTAAGTAGCAGTAATAAAGATTAACAAGCCAGCAAGCTCACTGGGTCAAAGTGCTTTCCAAGAAAGCCTAACAACCTAAATTCAACACCCAGAGCCATGGTAGCAGAGAACCACCTCCAAAAAGTGGTCCAGTGACCTCCTCACACACAGTATCACATGTGCACACACACACACACATGTGCACACATACATACACATGTGTACACACACACACATGTGTACACACACACACACATGAACACCCACACACACATGTGCACACACACAAAAATTATTTTTTAGTTAAACAGATACAGAAAACAAAGAGCTATTTCTGGAGTATGCTTGGAACAGCTACTGTAAAGCAGAGCCTTCTTGGCCAGGCATGTTGGTACACACTTGCAATCCCAACCCTTATGAGGCAGAAGCAAGACCACTGCAGCAAGTTCAAGGCTAGTCTGGCTACAGAGCATGTTCCAGGCCAGCCACAGAGTGAAACTGCCTCAAAAGCATATAAATCCACAATAACAAAGATAACGGCAAATAAAAATCATAGGAGTAACTTCAGAGCTTGACGATCAGCCTGAAGGAAAAGAAGCCAACCATGGAAAAGGCTGCAGGGTTTCAGGCTGTAGGTAAAGTTGTGGGCTCAAGGCTCAGAAAGAACAAAGATGTAAGCTAGCACAATGGATCAGAAAGAGATGGCGCCAGGCAGAGCGGCACACACTTATAACCCAGCACTAGCCAATACCAAGTAAAAACCAAAGAACCCAAATGTTTTGGAGGAAGAACTCACTACATTCACTAGCAGACTAGATAGGAGAAGAGGTAGAAGAGAAATTTTAAAAATATTTTCTGAAATTTTACCTTAGAAGTGATAGCACCGCCGGGCGGTGGTGGCACACGCCTTTAATCCCAGCACTTGGGAGGCAGAGGCAGGCGGATTTCTGAGTTCGAGGCCAGCCTGGTCTACAGAGTGAGTTCCAGGATAGCCAGGACTACACAGAGAAACCCTGTCTTGAAAAAACAAAACAAAACAAAACAAAACAAAAAAACAAAAAAAAAAACAAAAAAAAAACAAAAAACAAAAAAAAAAGACAAGAAAAGAAATGATAGCACCTTTTGGTTGGGTGGTGGTAGCACACACCTTTAATCCTAGCACTCAAGAGGCAGAGGCAGGCAAATCTCTAAGTCCCATGCTCACCAAGGTCTACACAGAGAAACTCTGTCTCAAATATTTTGAATATCACACCAACTCAATTATGACCAAGTCATAAGATGGGTTCATACCTAGCCAGTACCATTAGCCAGTATCCTCAATAAGATATAATAGTTTTTATAATGACATTTGTGTCTGGTCTCTTCACATTACCAATTCACTATAACTAGAATACCAAAACTTTTGTTTTTTGTACTTGACTATAACTCTAAACAAAAACAAAAAAAAAAGGACTTATTACATAAATGAACAAGAAACAATCTATCTTTTTCTCTTTGATCTCATGTAGCCCAGATTGGCTTTGAATTTGCTATGTAGCCAAAGATAATCTTAACAGAATCCCCCTGCCTCCAGTCTCTGAGTACTGAGATCACAGGTCTGTGCTGGTTTATCTGAAGCTAGGGTCTGAACCCAAGGCCCTGTGTAGGATGATATAGGTAAGCATTCTATTGGCTCAGCTAAAGCCCAGCACATCACTGCAGTTCTGAATGGTATCACATTCGGTTTTCCATATATTTAATTACCATAACGGATTCAAAACTGCGCGGCAAGTCGTCCTGCTGCACAGGACAGGCTCGTACTGGATGGGTGGTAAGTCAGGCCTCTCCTTCAGAGGTGTAAACAGCGCTGCCACTGGAACAACCATTCTTGTAGCTTCCAGACGACTAGATGGCCAAACATTCCAACTGAACCGGACCCCATCTCGTTCTTCATTTTGTTGGATAAATTCCAAATAGGTTGTCATTGTAGCACTTGATTCTTATATCTGTCTGAAACATAAGTCAAAAGATATTCAAAAGTCCAAATGCCTCATAAGAAATTAAATGTAATTATGTTTTCCCATCTTTTATATTGACATAAAAACTATGACTAAACAAAAATATAGCAACTCTACTCATAATTTGTAATGCCTCTACAGAGACTAATGCTCACAAGGCAGTAAGAGGAAGGGACTTTCACTCTTTTAAAACTGTTGACAAGGACCAGTGAGACGGGGTTAAAGGCACTTGTTAGAGGATATGATGGACAGAGTTTGATCCCCGGGACCCATATGGTAGAAGGAGAGAACCAAGGTGTTCTCTGACCTCCAAATAAACAGACACAAAAATCATAAAATTATAAAATATACATGGTTTCTAATTATAAAACAACAAGTTCTCACCAGACTTTCTAGGAGACCATTTAATAGTACTTCTGCTATCCTGAAGCTAGGTAGAGAATACTAGTAGCATGACGAACAAAACACCTACTAAGCGCTATCCCCAGGCTTTACACTTCACAGCCCCCTCACAGGAACTGAATCCTAACTTGTCAAAACATTTGAGATATATAATTTTTAACATAATACTGTAAATTCATAGGTGGGTTTAGGCTTTCTGGTTATTGTTTGTCGCTGTCATTGTTTTGAAAGAGTCTCACTATAAAACCAGATTATCCTGAACACCTCCCTGCTCCAGCTGGGGCCTCCCAAGTGCTGGGATTATAAACATGGATCACCACAACCAGGTATCTTTTTCCCTTCTAAGCAGCTGGCTAGGGTGGTGCTTCCACATCTCGTGTACAGTCCTGCCTCTGGCTCTTACGCTGGAAAGAGTGGTCAGTCACGAATGAAAGCTAAAGAACCCAAATACACAAAAGTACAGAATTCCAAATATTAATGCACAAAATGAACCAATCAAGGTTAAAAAAACTGAAGTTGGAGAGATGGCAATAGTTATAAACACTCACAGTGTTTATAAACAGAGCAACTCAGTTCAGTTCCCAGCACCCACATGGCAGCTAACAACCATCTGTAACTCCAGTTCCAGGGGCTCTGATTCTTTCTTCTGGCCCCCAAAGACACTAGGCACACAAGTGGTACACAGACATACAGGCAAGCAAAGTACCTATACATATTGAAAAAAAAAAAAAAAAAAAAAAAAAACCTTAAGAGGGAGGTAAGCACGAATAGAGAGATGGCTCTGTGACTAGGAGCACTGGCTGTTGGGTTCAATTCCTAGTGCCCATGTGATAGCTAACAACCAGATTCTACGACTCCAGCTCCAGGGGATTTAGCATCCTCTAGAATCGGAGGCATCAGGCACCCACGTGGTACAAAGACATTCGTGCAGGCAAAACATCCATAAAAATAAAATTTTTTTTTTCAATTAAGTTTAAAAAACTAATTAAAATTATGGACCCACATTGTCAGAAAAACAAATATGGATATTAACTTTGCTAAGAGAGACAGTGGGGAAAGGACCTGATTTTAAATGAATATTATTTGTAGCCTTATTTTTAAAAGACTCCAGAAAACTCTACTGTCTTTTCTGCCATGTAAAAATAAACTACAATATGCCACGTATGCACTGGAAAACAGGCCCTCACCAGATACCCAATATAGCATCTTGATTTGGATTGCTTCCAAAACTGAGAAATAAGTTTCTAGTCAATAAAAAATGCTGGTAAGACCAAGTTGGGAAGGAACTTAGATGTTGTCGTATCTAGGAATAATTCTGTGAGCCATGCACACTGATGGATGAGGCTGATGGAAACCAGAAGGCTTGAATGACTTTCCATCTGTTGCTGGCCTGTTTACTAGGCTCCATCCTTGGAAAGAGAAGCAAGAAGCCCATGTGGTATAACCAGCAGAGAAAGGCACAGTGCTGCATGCTTGCAACCCCAGCACTAAGGGAGACTAAGACAGAACTGCTGTAACCTGGGCTACCAGTTGACAGAATGAGACCCTGTCTAAAAGAAACAAAACTAAAGTTAGTGGGAGAAGAGAAAGAGAGCAGAGATCACACGTAAAAAATGAAGCATGAATAAAAATCTTCCTTCTGTGCTTCCCTTCCCCCTCCTCTGTTAGAATGCAGACTTCACATGCTGGTTTTGTTTTTGGTTTTGTTTCTGTTCTTTTAGGATATAAAAATAAACATGTTTTTCTTCGGATCCTCAATACTGTTTAAAAGTATAAGGAGGTCCTGAGAACCATTGCCTTTGTCCCCTCTCAGAAAGAATAAAAGACTCAGAAAGCGTTCACACTTAAGCAGGCTTAAATTTCTACAACAGGCTGTGACCTGGACCCATATCTAGAGTGCGTCTTTAAATGACTGATTTATTTTCATTGTGTGCGCACTGGTAATTGGCCTGTATGCGTGTGTGAGGGTGTCAGATTCCCTAGAACTGGAGTTACCAACAGTTGTGAGCAGCCACGTGGGTGCTGGAGAAACCCTGGTCCTCTGGAAGAGTAACCGATGCTCTTGATAGCTGAGCCATCTCTCCGGCCCCTGGACTGAATTCTACTCCACATCCTTATATTTTATTAGGACATACAAAATGTCACCTGCGTGATAGGTGAGGACAATTTCCTTCTTGCTCAGGCTTTTTTCTCTCAACCTCTCTCTCTCTGCTCTAAAGCCACAGATCCACTCGCTGCTGTTCACTGTCACCTCCCAGCAATCTTTTGAAGCAGGTAGCACCCTGTCCTTACTTGGTCCAGTTCCATCTTTCTACACAACTTCCTTCCTCCTCTCTGAAGCAGTGAGTGTTCATGCTTCAAATCACAAAACCCATCTCAAACGTCCTTTCAGAAACCTCCTTAATGTGATGACATATATGATATAACCATCTAATACGAACATTAATGACATATATGGCAAGCACCTTATCAGCTAATAGGAAACTTGTTGGAACAGTACTTTAATCCTAGCACTCAGGAGGCAGAGTAGGTGGATCTCTTATCAGTTCCAGACCAGCCATAGTGTGTCCTTGTTTAAAATACAAGCACACACACACATACACACACACATCCTAAAATAGGGTTAAAATGCAGATTTAACAAACTCTTTAAAAAAAAAAAAAAGTCACATTTTTAAATAATTTATAGCAGTGAGAACTATTTTAATTAAATAATTTCTCCTGATAGAACCAAAGCATCATGTCACTTTAACATAACACAGCAAATACTTTCCTATATCCTGAAAGGCTTTCCATAGTAATGTTTTTCTCTATTCCATTTTAACCTCCTTATGCATTCCTACTGGGAAAACATACAAATTTTAAGTAAATTAGTTATCTGTTACCATGTTACCTCCCTATCTTTCAGTTGCAAATTTTCATATATATGTATATACATATATATATGTATGTATATATATATTTCATTTTTGTGTATTGGTGTTTTGCCTGTATCTGTCTGTATACTATGTGTGTGCAGTACCTATGGAAGCCAGAAGAGGGCGGTGGACCCTCTACCAATGGAGTTGCTTGTAACCCAGTAGTGACCCTGGGAGGGTTGAAGGTATAGGTGTGTGGGTGTGTTACAAATGGTTGTAAGTAGGTAATGAGCCACTGTGTGTGTATGTGCATTACAAATGGTTGTAAGCCAGTAGTGAGCTGTGTGTGTGTGTGTGTGTGTCCGCATGTGTGTGTTTCTGTGCCTGTGTACATGTATTCATGTGGATGAGCAACCAGTGCTCTTAACTTTTGAGCCATCTTCCCAGCCCCAATTGTAAAATTTCCAATGAAATGGACTGAGTAATAAATGTTTTGCTCTTGGGCAATAAACTTCTCCGGCCTTCAAATTTCACATCAGTTATATGAGAAGGGGGGGTGGGGCAATAATACTATAGGTCGCTGTAACAATTAAAAACGAAGGGCTTCTGAAGACACTGGAAAAAAGGAAGCTTTCATATGCACTCAAATTTAAATTTCTTTTAGCAAATATGCCTAGTTATCCGTGGCTTAGGGTGGGGTTGTATTAAGACATGACAGAAGTTTAGCTGATGAATTAAGCGTCTCTAACTCTGGTCTACCTATGGATTTATTGTAACTCTTACTCTTCCTTTCCCATAAAAAGTAACACTCTACAGACAGAATAAATGCCCCAGTGCATGGTATAGCTCAGTTCTGAAAACTGATCATTAGTAATCAAGGCCCAAGGCACTAGCTATATCTGGTATTTTTCTCTTTAACCTTTATAAGGCCCAAGGCTGAATTACGGGTGATGTAGTCACCTGGGTTCAAAGTCTAGGGCACTCCTGAGCAGTCAAGAAACGAACCTAGAGGCCCCAGGGCACAGGAGCCCTGGGCAGGGAAGGGGAAAGCGTGTCACGCAGGAGGTGAGGGTGGGTGCAGGGCCAGATGCTCAGACCGTCGTTCTCCACCCCACTCCCGTCCTTCCACCTAAACTAGCAGGACTAGAGTCGAGGGTGCTCCGTCGCCATGACAAGCACAGGGCTCAGCGCTCTTGGTTCGGCGCTGGGCCACAGCCTCCGGCACGCCTAGGTGCTTAGGCTAGAGCACAGACAGGTCAGAGCCAACACAGTCCTAAGACTCCGTCCCGCTGCCCGCATCCCAGCTCCGATTAAGACCCCGGTGGAGCAGAGGTGGCTGCCACACCAGTCCTTACCTCAGTACCTTCCTAGGAGCTCCGTGACGGCCACAGCCTCCGCCTTGCACAGTCTGTTCCAAAGCCCTGTAGCAGCCGTGGCACCGCAATCAGGGGCGGCACCGCCCCGCCCCCGGCCTCTAGGAGGGCCTCGGCCAGGACAACATGGCTGGTGCCGCCTCTGCCACGTCAAATGGGAGAAGTCGGGGAGGTGCAACCAACGGAGGGGCGGGGCAAGCGGGAGCAAAGGGGCGGGAACAGTCCCGGAAGGGGCGGGACGCGCAGGAGGTAATGGACGGGATGAGTGGCGGAAAAGAGAAACCGGAGTAATAAAGAGGGTGGGGCCCGCGTGAAAGAAGTCCAAGCAAAGCAGAGGGCGGGGACAATTCAGGAAGGGGCGGGGCAAGCAAGAAGCAATTGGCAGGGCGGGTGGCGGAAGGGAAGTAACCGGAGTAGTAAAAGGTGGGACGTGGCGGAACAGCTTTGCTGAGAAGCTCCGTGGAGTTCATGCTTAGTATTAAGACTAAAATACCTGACTGGGACATTGCTAGCAACGAAGGAAAAGAAAATTGTTAACCACTAGATGTAGCTTTCGCGTCTACTGTTTGTTTGAATGATTGTTTTTCTGTTTTCTAATATATATAAAAAGCTCTTCCAAGTTTTTTCCTGACATTTTATCTGTGTGTTCAAGCGAAGAACGAAGCGCTAGTTAACAATATTTGAAGTATTCGCTAGAAAAAATAAGATGCTCAGATTCTGCTAATTTTGAATTTTCGTCCTTGTCAAGAGGCAATGAACCAATGAGAAGGCTCAGCTCGGTAACCTCACTTGCCTAGAACTCAAGAGGCAGAAAAAGAAATTTTACTCCCAAAAGTTGTATTCTGATCTGCGCATCTGCTATGACATGTACTCACCTACCCACATGCAATCGCAAAATAGTAATTTTAAAGTTTCTAAGTTCTAGGCTAGTGGTGATGGCTCATGCCTGTAATCGCAATAGTCAAGGTAAAAAAAGAAAAATAAAAAAAGCAGCCCAGCGTGTTACATTACAAACTGTAGACCGTTCTAGGCCACAGAAGAGACCGTCTCAAAAATCTAACAGGTATCCAGGTGTGATACTTGGTACTCCGAAAGCTGAGGCCAGAGAATCGCTACAAGCCTGTTCCTTGAGCTACCTAATGATTTCCATAATAGCCTCAGCTAAACATTAAGATGCTATCCGACAAAGTAAAAAAACAAAACAAAAGTTCTGCATTCATCCACTCTGTTCCCCGCGAAATCAGAAAGACACCACTTTAAAGCGGTTGTAAGATTTCGATGAAAGTAATGTGTTTACAAATGATTAAAGACTTTAGAACTCTAAAAATAAATGGCAATTATAACAATATTGTTCATTAATTTCAAAAATATTAAAGATTACAAAGTTCATCCTCACTCCCTGCCCCTCTACCCAAGCTTTAGAAGAGAAAATGGAATTAGGGAAAGCGACCTAGAAACTCTTTAGGAACCACTTCTGCCAGGAATTATTCTCGCGCGCTACACTCCACCACCGGAGCCATAAGCTGGATGCAACAGCAGGTTCGCTCCTGTGAAGCTCCGCCCCCTTACGCCGGTAGCCCGTGGCCGCGGCGGAGCTTAAGCGCCTGCGCAGTACCTACACTAGGCGCTGGCGCCAATAGAGGCTGGCGGGAGTAAGTACCATGGCATGGATTCCAGCCGAGTCTGCGGTGGAAGAGTTGATGCCACGGTTGTTACCTGTGGAGCCCTGTGACTTGACGGAAGGTTTCGATCCCTCGGTACCCCCCAGGACGCCTCAGGAATACCTGAGGAGGGTGCAGTGAGTGATTTTTGTCCTGTGCGAGTGGGCTGGTTGTCTCTCGTGCCCCTGGGTATAGCCCTGGTGTCGCGCTTGATCCTTAGTGTGCAACAGTCCCTCCTCTGTTTGGGTTCCTATCTTTCGGGAGGTCCAGGAAATTTAAGGTCCTTGTATTACATCCTACGGTTGGCAAATATCTTTTGAACTTGATTGCACGTTAAGACGTGTGATCTTAAATTTCTTTGCTTTTAATCCAGGTGTCAGGCGTTTCGTTCTTTCGTTGGGAGCTTGAGTTTTATTTCCCGTTACATAATGAAGTAAAGTGCATCTACTCTACAAAGCGAAATAATAAGTATCGTATATGTATTACTTGTAGGATCGAAGCAGCCCAGTGCCCAGATGTTGTCGTAGCCCAGATTGACCCAAAGAAGTTGAAAAGGAAACAAAGCGTGAACGTTTCTGTGAGTTTTACCAACCACCTGGGAACATTTAACAACACACATACACAAGACTGAGGCTTTTTCTGTCATATCAAGAATATCAGTTATGGTGCCTATAAGATTAGATTGTTCCTTACAAAGTTAGACACCACTTGGAAGCTAAGGCAGGGGCATTTTGGTTTGGATGTCAGCCTGGAGACCCTCTGAAAAATGTGTTTTGTGTTTGTGGAAGATTACCTCTTCCACCCCCCAAAAAAGTACTTCAATTGCTTACTAATATTAAGCTTTATACATCAATAAAGGATTTTTTTATATATACCTTTATACTTATTTTCAAGCTGACGCATTGCATTTGTGCACTTTCTCATTTTGACCTGGTAACGTCTTCTCAGAATGGAAACACAAATGTTAGCACCTTTCACCCTTTCTGTCCATAATCTTTATTTATTTGCTGATCCAGCACACTTTTTGTTAAGCAGTTGGGTTGTGCTGGGCACTAGGAACACACAGAGGATAATAAAGAAAAGGTCTGTACAGACCAGGCATATTGGTAAGCACGCTTGTAATCCTAGCACTTGGAGGTAGAGACAGAGTCAGCAGGTCCATATCATTCTCAACTATATAGAAGGTTCTAGGCTACCCTGGAATATATAAGACACTCATCTCAGAAAGAAAGAAGGAAAGTTCCCTGTGCTTGTACAGTATTAGTCTCCTGAAGGGCACAAAAATTAACCAGGTAATTACATCATCTGCTCAGTGCATGAAGAAAATAAGTAGCACTCAGTAGTTAAAACAACAGGGCCAGAGAAATGGCTTGATGGTTAAGAGCACCAGATGTTCTTCCAGAGGATGTAGGTTCAGTTCCAGGCACCAGATGGTGGCTCACAGCCATCTGGAGCTCTGGTCCCAAGGGATCTGATGCTCTCTTTACACCTTTTCAGGTACTAGGCATGATGTACAGACATGCATGCAGATAAAACACTCATACACACAAAGTAATTCAGGTACTTAAGGCATGATGTACAGACATGCATGCAGATAAAACACTCATACACAGGCTGGAGAGATGGCTCAGTGGTTAAGAGCATTGACTGCTCTTCCAGAGGTCCTGAGTTCAATTCCCAGCAACCACATGGTGGCTCACAACCATCTGTAATGAAATCCAATGCACTCTTCTGGTGTGTCTGAAGACAGCTACAGTGTACTCATATAAATAAAATAAATAAATCTTAAAAAAAAAAAAAAAAAAAAAGCACTCATACACATAAAGTAATGAAAACTTTTTAGTTAAAAAAAAAAAAGCAAAACTCACCGGGCGGTGGTGGCGCACGCCTTTAATCCCAGCACTTGGGAGGCAGAAGCAGGTGGATTTCTGAGTTCGAGGCCAGCCTAGTCTACAGAGTTGAGTTCCAGAACAGCCAGGGCTACACAGAGAAACCCTGTCTTTAAAAAACAAAAAAAAAACAAAAAAAAACAAAAAAAGCAGAACTCTCAGCCATTTATGATAGTACATGGTTTTAACACCAGCAGTAGTAAGTCAGGCTGGCAGGCCTCTGTAAGCTCGGGGCTAGCCCAGTCTACATAGTGATTTCCAAGACAGTCAAAGCACATAGGGAGACCCTATCTCAGGGGGGAAAAAAAAAAAAAACAGAAATGGGAGGGTGTTTCCTCAGGGAAGATTTGACCTGCAGTTATGTTTGAAGTAATTCCTTTAATGTTTATAATTAGGACATTTCAATTTATGCGCTATAAAGTTTTATATAACTTTACATGTTTTCACATGTTTTACATATTTAGATGACACATGATCTCATGTATACTTCAGTTTTTGGGTTTTTTTTTTTTTTTTTCAAATTTATCCCACTGAGTTTTGTTAGAAGATGATACCTGATTATGTGGGGTTTTTTAAACACTGTTTTTAGACTTGTTTCTATTTCACTGTAGTTTACTTTATGTATGAGTGCCCTGCTGCATGTAAACCCGCATGCCAGAAGAAGGCATCAGTTACCGTTATAGATGATCATGAACGGCCATACGGGTGCTGGCGTCGGCAAGAGCAGCCAGCTCTCTTAACCACTGAGCCATCTCTCCAGCTCGACCTGATCATTTGCTAACTGTGTGCTATTTTGGAAAAATAAAAGTAAGACGAGGCATGTAGAGTCTTTAGCCACCTTGTTTTGCAATCATCACCATGCTAATCCTCACCCCTCAACAAAGTAAAAGAAATCAAGTAGACCTTTTCAAGTCAATCGCCTTTAAGTTACTGGGTCTATTTGACCATCCCCATATTCTTTATTTAGGGTATATCTCTCTTTTTGTTTCTCTTCATTATAGAAAAACAGAATTGGGTTATATCCTTCATCTACCTGGCGCTGGCACACACCTTTAATCCCAGCATTTGGTAGACAGGCAAATGGATCTCTGAGTTTGAGGCCAGCCTCATCTAGTAATCTGAGTGAGTTCCAGCTATCCAAGCCAACACAGAGAGATGCTGTCTCAAAAAAAAAAAAAATTATATTCTTCAGGTTCATAACATTTAGATTTCATAGAAACTTCACCCATAATCATTCAGTCCATATTTTTTAGTGAGATGACAAAGGGTCTCCTTTATTAACTGGTCCATAGATTGCTTTTCTGCTCTGGTAAAATATACCTTTATTTTCTTATATAATCTTACCATTCACTGAAACGTTTTTACTCTAATTCTGCAGAGGCATTAAGGTTCTAGTTACAATACTAACATTGACTCTAACATTTGTGAACTGATTTCCAGCTTTCGGGATGCCAGCCTGCCCCTGAAGGTTATTCCCCAACACTTCAGTGGCAGCAGCAACAAGTGGCACATTTTTCAACTGTTCGACAGGCAAGTGTCCCTTTTAATGAATTTAACCTCCTTCGGGTGTATTTCTGTTCTTAGACTAATAAGAAAAATTATAAATACACAAGTATTTATGAACGAGTTACCAAATTGTTCTAGTCTTTAGAAATATTGGTATATATTTTCTATGGATGTTTAAAATTTTATCCAAAAACTTCTTAATTTTTCATTCTTTGAAGATGACTCATTTTTCTTCCTCAGAGTGTGCACAAGCATAGAAATCACTGGAAATCGCAACAGTTGGATAGTAATGTGACAATGGTATGTGAGTTTCTAGGCTTACATTGTCCTGTGTGTACCTGTGTGGAATAATCCATAGCCTAGTCTTTAAAGGGTTAACTGTTTAGTCCATGTTATTTTTATTTTCCTTCAGATACCATTATGTAAGTTTATCAGTTTGATATAGTAGTAACCTGAACCAGTTCATGGTTTTTTGCTTTTTTTTTTTTTTTTGAAGGTATCACTATATCACCCCAGCTGGTATGGGACTCATTATGTAGACCAGGCTAACCTCATACACAATTACGTCCTTAACTAGCACCGTGTCTTTGTGTTGGGATAGTCAGGATGTATGAAACCTTCACTTCTTGGTTGAAAGAAAATGAGCCAAAATTTTTATTTGTTTATTTTTTTTGCATTTGAAGTACCCTTCAGTGATTTCTTTGCCTTTATAGTTTTTTACTGTTCAATATAAAAGTAAATAAATAGAAATAAGTTTTTTTTTCTTTCAGCCAAAATCTGAAGATGAAGAAGGCTGGAAAAAATTTTGTCTGGGTGAAAGGTTATGCGCTGAAGGAGCTACTGGACCATCTACAGATGAAAGCCCTGGGATTGATTATGTGCAAGTAGGTGGTGTCATAGGTAAACACACAAAGTGACACAGAAGTGCAGTCATCTATTAGGGTATTGGAAAGATCAGTTCACAGCCTCCAACAACTTCAGACCGCAGCCTGCTTGTGTACACCTCATGACCTAAGAGTCACTTGCTCCTTCACAGGTTGTGAAAAACAAAGCTGAATCCCAGCACTTAGGAGGCAGAGGCAGGTAGATCTCTGGGAGTTGGAGGATAGCCTGATCTACACAGAGAAACCCTGTCTCAAAAAAAAAAAAAAAGCCAAGTATGACTAAAATGATGTGTGACCAGCAAAGATTAGATATTGTCCAGTTCTGTGTAGGAAATATTCACCAAACTCTCACTTAGGTCATTGGCTATTTGACTTAGAGGGTGTCAATCAAGTTTGTAAAATGATGTACTGGGCTCATATCCCTTTTGTGTTAGTTATATAATCTTATTAATTAAAAAATATTCTGTTAGTAAAGGGTTTTGGTTTTACTCTGGGACCAAGTCTCCTTGCCTGGATGGCCTTGCCATCCCCTTCTTCCCCCAGAGTCATCTGGGTAGCTAGGGTTATGAGTTATGTTGTCCTGTCTACCTAGGATTCGAGGCTTGCTGCTTTGTTTGCTTTGATTTGGGTATTTTGTGAAGCACAGTTGAGAATTAATAACATTTTAATATGAATTCAAAGGACAAAGGCTAGTGGAGAAAGAGGCACTCAGAATACACACCCCAGAACATCAGTGTGAACTTCTCAGGGGTCACGTTAGCATTTTGGTGTTTTGCTTTGTTTTTAAAATATTGGGCATGGATTAAATATTAAGTTATAAATAGTCAGAGACAAAGGAAAACATGATAATTTAAAAACTCTAATGTTTTTTGTTTGTTTGTCTGTTTGTTTTGTCTTATCATCAGATGGAGACTCACTGTGTAGCCCTGGCTGCCCTGAAACTCCTTGTGTAGACTACGCTGGCCTCAAACTCACAGAGATCCTCCTGCCTCTGTTTCTGGAGTGCTGGGAGTAAAGGTGTGCACCACCATACCAGGCCCAAATAGGAAATGTTTAGAGTAATTAATACTCATTCTTCACATGAAATCTTGAGAGTATATTTAAGTTTTTGGTGACTTTGTGGAGGACATTGCAACAGTCTTGCCCAGGCTGGCCTGGAAATCAGTGTGTAACCCAGAATGACCTGGCTTCAAATCCCCATGATGCCACACTCAGACCTTGAGCGTAGCTACTATAACCATACATGATGTGGCTACATTCGTGTTCTTCATAGTTGACCTGCCTGTGAGTTTGAAGGTGTTCCCATCAAACCCCTTGTGAGTGCCGGCAGATGGCTCAGTGCCTTCAAGCCTGACAGTTCAATCACCAGAGCCCACATGGTGGAAGGAGAACGTCAACTCCTGAGGATAGTCCTTCCATGTACACACACACACACACACTGAGATTTATGTGAAATTTTTAAAAATCACTCTGATGCTCCTGCCTCAGTCTCAAAAGTACTGTGTGGTAAGGTTACAAATGTGTACCACCATGCATGCCTGGCTAAGAATATGATCTTAATAACTAAAATTTTGAAAGTATGAAATTTTTTTAAATGCTACTTGAAAACATTAACTTTGTTCATTTGAGGCAGTTTTATATATTCTACAATAGCAAGCTACATCAGTAACGTTCTATAAGGAATGAGTGAGGAAGCAAGCACACGTGCCTGGTGCCTGGTGCCCACAGAGGTACAGGGGGCGTCAGATCTCAGAAACTGGTGTTGCAGGTGATTGAGAGCCACCTGTATGGGTACTGGGAACTGAACTTGGGTCAGCAAACACCCTTCACTGCTGAGCCATCTCTCCAGCCACTTTTCCTCTTATTTATTTGTTCGTTTTTTTGTTTATTTTTCCCTACAGTATGGAGACTTAAGCCCAGTGTCTAACTAACATACTCACCAGGTGCTCCATCGCAAAGCTAGATCCCTGGCCCATGGATTGTCCTGTCTTTGTTTAGCAAGAAACTTACCAGTTTGCACAAAGTAAATGAAGCCCTGCTTTATTTAATAAATCTGTCTTTTTTTTTTTTTTTTTTTTTTCAGGTTGGTTTTCCTCCCTTGCTTAGTATTGTAAGCAGAATGAATCAGGTAAATGTTACCAACTAATATATACAGTCTTTTGCCTACAGTGGATATGAAAGGGTTTGAATCTGTTTACCCAGTATTTACAGCCTTATCCTAGGCCTGCAGTGATTCTGATTACATTTTAGTGTAGGAAATTAATGTTAATAGCTATAATTTATAGCTGAGGAAAGAGAATTTCATCAAGTAACACAGGATCCTCTGACAGTGACCTTGTGTTCCTGACATGGTGCTAAGTATTCATCTGTGGACATTTCAGTTATAAGTGCTAAGTCTGCATCCAAAACTTAATAATTAAGGCCAAGACACAATTCTAGTTGTAAAGGGCCTGCCTCAGCATGTAGTCTGTAAAGACTAATAACTTATTGGACCAAAATGGGAAAACAAATGTGATTTCATTCTTTAGTCTTTTAGGGATAGAGACTTTTTATTGTGCAGCAAGGAAGCCGGTCAGTGCACGTCTTTAATCCCAGCATGCAAGAGGCAGAGGCAGGTGGCTCTCTGCATTTGAGGCCAGCCTGATCTACATATTGAGCTCCAGCATAGCGAGGGCTGTAGAGAGACCTGTCTCAGAGAGGAAGAAGCTGGTAGTTATAGCTAAGGTCTCTTATTTGAGTTTTTTATTAAATACCCAGTTACATTTAAGTAAGGAAATGTTCTGAAGCATTAATAATTTCATTTTTATAGTTTTAAAACATCCTCCTTGGGCTAGAGAGATGACTTGGTGGTTAAGAGTACTGACTGCTCTTCCAGAGGTCCTGAGTTCAATTCCCAGCAACCACATGGTGGCTCACAACCATCTATAATGGGATTTGATGCCCTCTTCTGGTGTGTCTGAAGACAGAGACAGTGCACTCATATACATAAATAATTATATCTTTAAAAAAAAAAAAAAATCCCTCTCCACCCAAGTTTGTTTCTCTCTAGATTTGGTTTTCAACTTAATCTGAATTGGTAAGTAAACTAAGGATCTTTTTGTAAGAGTATTTGAAATTTTTCATTAGTTACAAACTGATTTTTAAGCCTAAAATTTAAAGCCTAAGTTTATACTTGAGAGTATAAAAATATTTCTCTTAAAAGACTTTCTAGCCATGTATGTGGACTCATGCCTGGAAATAGTAGCACTCCAGAGGCAGAAGCAGGAGGATGACCACAAGTTCAAGGCCAGTCTGCTCCATATTGTGAATTCAGGCAGGCCAGGGCTACATAGTGAGACACTGTCTCAAGAAACAAAACAAAAAGCCAGTTGCTAGGTGCAGGCCATCTAATGAAATTATTCATTACTCATGGTGTCAAGAGCAAAGCCATTTTAACCCTCAGAACTGCTTTTTAACCACAGTTAGTGGAACTCATGTTGAACTTCTTAGAGTTTTACCTCTAATGTCACTGTTTCCTGCCCCTGCCCCACCTCTCCCTCCCTCCCTCCCTCCCTCCCTCCCTTCTCTTCCACCCCCACCCCCATCTTTGTCTCTTTTTAAAGGCAACCATTACTAGTGTCTTGGAATATCTAAGTAATTGGTTTGGAGAAAGAGACTTTACGCCAGAATTGGTAAGATTGCACATCCTTTTCTTTTCATTATGCATGCAAAATTATGTCTACTCATGTGAGGTGTAACTACAGTTTTCATACTTGTGTATGTGTGTGCCTAAGTATTCATGTGTTCTACATATAAAATCCAAATCTTGTGTATAAATAAGAACCTTATCCCAGAAGATAAATCAGTACATTTTCCTCGCTGAGAAAGCCACAGGGACTGGGAGTGCGGTGGCATCTCCTTGTAAGTTGCAGTTCCTGAGAGGCGGACACAGGAGTGTGAGTGCAGCCTCAGCTACACAGCGAGCTGCAGCTCATCCTAGGCTGCAGAAGATCTTGTCTCCACAGTACAAACAAGGTGCAAACAGTAGCAGCAAGCGCCATATCGCATGCACTATTCTATGACCATGTTATACAATTCTTCACTAAGTGTATGAGCTGACAGCCCCCTTTTACAGGTAATAAAATACAGCTGAGTTTAGTGGATTGTTTCTACTCAGTCTGTCAGAGGCGGAGGTCACCTTCAACACTATTAACTTCACTTGGGGCTTTTTTGTTCTTTTAAGCCACTTTTTAAAGATGACGTGGAATTGGAGTTTACTAGGGATAATTTAATATAAAATTTAAGCACAGGGATTAAGGGGAAAAGTTTCTAAAGAAAATTAAGGCACACCAGGAACTTACTTATAGCCCCAGAATATTGCAGATTTTTTCAGTGTTTATTTGTTTATTTTTCATGTGGCTGCATATATGTCTGTGAGGGTGTTGGATCCATCTGGAACTGGAGCTATAGGCAGGTGCAAGCTGCCATGTGGGTGCTGGGGATTGATCTCTGGTCCTCTGGAAGAACAACCAGCGCTCTTAACTACTGTGCCATCTCTCCAGCCCCCAAATTGTGTTGTTTTAAGGAAAGGAATATTCATTTTGGCACAGTCTCAGGATCCTCATTCCCATGCTGCCTGGCTCCATTGTTCTTGGGCTGCAGTTAGACAGAGCGTCCTGAAGGAAGGGAGTAGCCAGTGCTTTACAATGAGTTGTAACCTCAGCCCTCAATTTACTATTTCATTTTGAGGCAAAGTCTCGTTAAGTTGCTCAGGCTGACCTTGAACTTGTGGTCCTCATGTCTCAACCTCCCAAGTAATAGTACTACAAGTGCACCAGACTTAGCAACTACAGGTTTTGCTTATCTACCTTTTGCTTTATATATCCTTAATCACAGCGCCCTAGACACAGACACAAACATCTCTGAGCTGGAGGCCAGCCAGAGGTACATAATGAGACTCTGTCTCAAAAAACAAACAAAATTTTTCCTTATAATTGAAAACCTCAGGACAAGGCATGATGTGTACCCCTTCACTCCCAGTATTCATGAGGCAGAGCAAATAGATTTCTGTGAGTTCCAAGCCAGCCAGGGATACACAGTAAGACTGTCTCAAAAAGGGTGGGGAAGTGGAGCTAGAGAGATGGCTTAGAGATTGAGAGTACTGGCCGCTCCGGCCAAAGTAGTCCTGAGTTCAGTTCCCAGCAACCACATGGTGACTCAGAACCATCTGTAATGAGATCTGGTGCCCTCTTCTGTCCTGCAGGAGTATACAGGCAGAATGCTGTATACTAGATGGATGGATGGATGGATAGATAGATAGATATGCTGTATACTAGGTAGGTAGGTAGGTAGATAGATAGATAGATAGATGGATGGGAGGACCTCAACCGTAGTACAAATACAGAAATGAGTTCATCGGGAATCAGGAACTATTTTGAAGTATGCAGTGGCCTAGGTCTCTGCTTAGCAAACAGAAGAGCATTTGCCTCTCTATACAGACACTCTCTTGAGTCAAATTCGTAGCATGTAAGCAGGTACCAGCATCGGGCATTTAAAAAAACAAAATAAATAGGTTCTTCATTATTTGTCTATTTATTAATTCTAAACTTTTACTTAGGGAAGATGGTTTTATGCTCTGTTGGCTTGTCTTGAAAAGCCTTTATTACCTGAGGCTCATTCACTAATCCGACAGCTTGCAAGAAGATGCTCTGAAGTGAGGCTCCTCGTGGTGAGTTATGCTCGCTGTTCTACCGTCTGTCTGTCTCCTGTGGTAGAAAAGAATATATGTATATGAGATAGAACAATGTGGGATGTGTTATTAGTCGGGATTAAAGAGTCTACAGAAACAAAAAAACTCGAATAGAGTACATTAAATAACAAAACCAGATATGGTGGCACATGGCTAATCCCATCATCTAGGAGGTGGAAAAAAGAGTACTGCTGTTCAAATCCAACCCGGGCTGTATAAAAGACCCTCTCTAAAAAAGGGAGGCCAAGCATGGTGGCATGCACCCTTAATCCCAGCCCTTTGAAGGCAGAGGCTTCTCTGTAAAGCCAAATGTAAGGGCTACATAGTAAGAACCTTATCTCAAGAAAATAATATGGAGGTGGGGGTAGGGAGAGTACAGTGAAGTTTCTTTCCCTCAGGTGAAGGAAGTCTGAAGGTCCAGATGAGATCTAACATGACTAGCCCAGTCATTGTTTTCTGATGCTGTGACTTCCATCCTTCTCTTAGTTTGTTCTGTGTTGCTGTAGAAATCCCTGAAGCTGCTGTTTATAAGCACAGAGGAATTGAATCAGGACCTTGAGTAAGCTAGGAAAGCATTGTATCCAACCTGCAAAGAAGTTGACTTTAGTTCAGTTTTGAAAGCTCAGAATCCAAGCTCAAATTGGTAGACCAATCCAAAGCCCATCTGGTCTACCTTACGTTTGTATCATAATATATTAGGGAGACCACCTACCATGAGTGAGTTAAGAGCACTTCCTGGCTGATGTTCAAGAGGGGACATGTCAAACTCACTATGTCAACCTCCTGTTATAGTACCCATAAAACTACAACCCTTGTAAACAGCATTAATTATTACACCTTCTGAACAGCATCGTTCTTTAAATAATGATCTTAGGCTGGTGACCTGAGTTTGATCCCTACACACACACACACACACACACACACACACACACACACACACACACACACTAGAAACGTAATAATAAAATAAAGAGATTGTAGCTGGGGCTGTAGCATGTTAATTACGCTGCTCACCTAGCATGCCCAAGGTTCTAAACACAGTGCTGCATAATTCATACATGGGGCCCCGAGCCTGTCAGCACTGGGGAGGCTAAGGCAGGAGGGTCAAGGACAACCTGGGAACTACTTTGGAAGTTTTAAGGCCCAGCTGGGCTGCATGAAACCTTGCCCCAGAATAAAGCAAAGGCCTCTTATTAGTAACTAATAAAGCCTGGTATCTGGAGCTCCCAGATTGGTTATCCAACACCAAGTGGTCAGCCCTAAAATCATAACCGTACAAGTAACCATATATGAGCTGAACAGATTATATATTTAAGAGTGTGTGAGAGTGTATGTGTGCATGCGTGTGTGCATGGGTGAAACAACAATTAAGGAAAGGGGGTCATGATTTTGAGAGAGCTAGATTAGAGGGAGGAAATTTGGGACCAGGGAAAGTGATATATTTATATTTTACTTTTAAAAATAAAAGATGGCCCAGGTGTAGTGGCACATGCCTTTAATTTCCAGCAGTCAGGAGATAAAGCAGGCAGATCTGTGAATATTAGGACAGTCCAGTCTGCATAGGGAGTTCCAGGACAGCCAGTAGTAAACAGTGAGACCTTGTCTGATAAATAAATAAATAAATAAATAAATAAATAAATAAATGCCCTAGTGTTTTCAGTGGATCCTTTAGTTTTCTTCTGTCTGTTCATTTTGGGGACAAGGCTGACTTTAAACTCACAGATCCACTTGCCTCTGCCTCCCAATCTCTTGATACCTAAGGCATGAGTCAAATACCACCTTCTTGGTGGGTTATCTTCATGTGACGGCAACTGCTATCTAATGTGATCTTCATGTGATGGCAACTGCTATCTAATGTAAGCTTCACATTTTTTTATCTTAAAAAGAAATTTGTTATGAAAATACTTAAGAAGGAAAAACAACTAGCCTTTTTCTGTTTTTCAGGGCAGTAAAGATGACGAAAGAATCCCAGCTTTGAATCTGCTGATCTGCTTAGTCAGCAGGTGAGTTAAGAAATCTCATTTCATGTTTCCTTGTTATCAGTAGAAGGCAGAACATATTTAATGCTGGATTCATTTTCATTTGCTGTATATTTTTATCTAGTATGTTTAATTTCATTCCTTTTTTAGTCTATACTGGATGGAACCTATACATGTCAGGCAGGGAGTCTGCCAACCAAGCTCTATCTTTATTCCTTATATCAAAGTTCCCACTGAATTTTCTTGAAAATATATTCTATATCTAAGCAAAGGCACACATTTTAGGTCTCTTCCTGGACAAGTTTTACTCATTGATCAGCAGTTTGTTTTGGGGTTTGGCTTGGCTTGGTTTTGTCTTGCTGGCACGTGTCTAAAGCTTCATAATATGTTTGATTAACAATACCCTCAAGTTATCCTTCCCTTTGCCAAACAAGATGCTTTTTGAAAAAACATACTAAACATCTGGTTTCTATATCTGTAATAACTATGTTGTTTATTATGTTTAATTTTTCTGATACTTTATTCCAAGCATTTTTCTTAGTGTGTCATAACAGGAACTCATTCAGTGCTACACTACTGGTTTAGAGATGAGGAAACTGACAGAAAGATGTGAAGTAACTTTGCTACTTCCTGACCATCACAGGGCTAGTGTATGGTAGAGAGAGGATCCAAACCTAGGCAACTTTACTGAAGACCTCAGCGTCCCCCCTTTTTAATGTATGCAAGTGTTTCCCAGTGGGCAGCTGTGCTGTGTTTGGTCTTTAGTGAGTCGTTGTGCGCTTTTGCTGCTACAGACAGTGCTGTCCCTGATGTGCGTGCATACACTGAATCTTTTTTCTTACTAGGTATTTTGATCAACGTGACTTAGCTGATGAGCCGTCCTGATAGAGCTTACCTCCTGGGATGGAAGATCATTCTGTGAAGGGAGCCTGAGTCTGAGGAAGCATAATTCCAGCCTGCTGACAGATTGCATCACTTCTTCAAGTTATGGGAAGGGTTTCATCTTAACCTGCAGCTCAAGTTGATATTCAAAATATAGACTTGATTGGTTTCTGTGTCTGAAATATCTGTGGAAAAGTCCACCTGGTATCTGATGAGCCGTTGGAGCAGTGTTCTTCAGTTGCATGCTTTGAAAATAGGTCACATGTGACTCATTACGTACTACTTAAGCAGCCTGTATAAAAGCTGATGACACTTTATACAGGCCCCCGGTGCTGCTTCATTGGTTTTTACAGGTATACATATATGTTTATGTTAAAATGTATTTTGGCTACCAAAATTTTATTTGACTCTTGGACAAAATAAAAGACAGTGGATGCCCTTAGAATTGCACTTCATACAGATGAAATGGCAGATCTGTCCATAGTCAACAAGACTAATCCAGTGTACATGTTTAAACTCAGAAGTTTTAATTTAATTACACCATCAAAACTTTCTCTAACAAATCATTTTCAATAATGTCATAATAAGCAATACATGGTAGAACACACTTGGGATCCCAGCATCTTGGGATTCTGAGCCATTTGGGGATACATAATAAGACTCTACCTCAAAAAAAAAAAAAAAAAAAAAAAAAAAAGACTGGAGGTGGAACAGCAGTCGAGAGCACTTGCTGCTCCTGAGAGGACTTGGGTTCAGTCCGAACACCTATATAGCAACTGACAACATTCTGTCTCCCTGTTGTCAGGCATGTATATGGTATACATAAAGACAAAACACTTCTATACATCGAAAATAAATCTTCAAGTTAATGTCTTAAAAACAGCTGACCTTAAAGCGTCATAGTTTTGCGGATCCGTTTGGGAGAGGAGGATGCACTAGGGACTAGTAAACTGTCAGTTATTGGGTGGCTGTGGTTATTTCCACAGCTAGTGCTGAGCATAAAGTTGTATATGCTGCTCACAGTGAAATTCCTGAGTGGATTATATGTAAAAAGCAGTTTTGCTTATGCAAGTCTAAGGTATAAAAATATTACCTTAGCACAGTTCCTTCTCTACTTGCAAACTGCAGGCTTTTTACTGTTGCTAAGACAAGATGGTGTTCTGTAGCCCAGCATTGCCTGCAGCTCTAGCCCAAGATGGCCTCAGATTTGTATGAATCCATGCCTCGGTTTCCCAAATACTATACCAACAGACTGTGTACCTGAGTTAGCTAGAGGACTGTGAACGGAAGTGAGAAACTGTAACCACAGGCTTTTCCACCCAAGCCCTAGCATTCTCAACAACTCAGAGGCTATGGTTTATTTATTTAATAAATACCTAGGCCATAAATAAGGTAGGCTTGTTCCCACTAGATCATAACTTATTTAACCTGTTTATACTAGTCAACCTCTGCCGCGTGGTTAGTTACCGCTCCTCAGTTTCATCTTCCTCCAAAGTCCTGGTGGCAAAAATTGGTTTCTCTCCCTCTCTCCTCTTCCCCCACCCGTGTGTGTATGTCTCTCTGTCTCTCTCTCTCTCTCTCTCTCTCTCTCTCTCTCTCTCTCTCTCTCTCTCTCTCTGTATGTGCACATGGAGGAGGTCAGAAGACAACTAATGGGGGTTGATTCTCTCCTTCCGATCTGTAAATCCCAAGGATTAGATGATAAATCTTGGTGAAGTGCTTTAACTGTCACAGTTTGAGTAAGACTGGCCTCAGAGCCTGAGTACTTGATTTCTGGTTGATGGAACTGTTTGGGAACAGTTAGGAGACATGGCCTTATTGGAGGAGCAGTGTCACTGCCTGACGGAAGGCTTTGAGCTTTCTCTCTGGCTCCTGCTCATAAGACGTGAGCGCTCAGCTGCTGCTCTAACTACCCGCTACCCTGCCTTCACTCCACCATGATGGACTCTAACCTTCTGAAAGCATAACACCAATTGAATACCTTCCTTTATAAGTTTCTTTGGTCATGGTGTTTTGTCACAATAACAGAAACTAAGATACACTAAAGCCATCTCTACAGTCCCTCATTTTTTGTTACAGTACCAGTGGGATGGTTTGCGTGGGCCAGGGAATGGCACTATTAGGAGGTGTAGCCTTGTTGAAGTAGGTGTGTCACTGTAGTTTTGGTCTTCAATACCCTAGTCCTAGCTGCCTGGAAGCCAGTCTATCACTAGCATCCTTCAGATGAAGATGTAGAACTCTCAGCTCTGCTTTAACCAAGCCTGCCTGGGTGCTGCTATGCTTCCTGCATGGATGATGGTGGACTGAACCTGTAAACCAATTAAATGTCCTTTATAAGAGTTGCCTTGGCCATGGTGTCTGTTCACAGCAGTAAAGCCCTAAGACAACCAGTTTACATGTATCCATGCAAATCCATTTCATCTTGTTTTTAACAGCTGCACAGTTTCTTTGTAGAATCATTTAATCAAGTGCCACTAATGAATACTTAACTAGTGAAAATCTCGTACATACCTTTCATATCGTTAATTTCTTAGCTTAACTTTGTAAAAAAAAAATGGAATTTGTGAGTTAGAGCATAAACATAAGTGTTCTTATAAAAGCAGATATTCACTAATTTCTATGATATGTACTGTATTTTTCCCTCTTCAAATATTTTCATGAAACTTTCTATCAAACATAACTTTTCCTCTCTCTCTCTCTCTCTCTCTCTCTCTCTCTCTGTGTGTGTGTGTGTGTGTGTGTGTGTGTGTATTTTGTTTTAGCTTTTGAAGACAGAATTTCGTCTGCCTTTAGCCAGTACAACTAACCTCTTGTCAACTTGACATACAAACACATTACTATTAAGCCACAATCTTTTCTTGTTCATCCTCCAACATCACACATTAATTTTAATATTACAGTATAAAGCATTTTACAAACCTGAAAGTCCCACAGTCAAGCTGGGTGTGGTGGTACATACCTTTAATCCCATAACTCTGGAGGCAGAGGCTGGCATCTGTGTGAGTTTGAGGCAGCCTGGTCTTGAAAGTGAATTCCAAGACAGCCAGGATTGTTATACAGAGAAATCCTGTCTCAAAATATCCCACAGTCCTACAAATTCACTTTAAAAGTCAGTCTTTAAAAAATAGGACTGGAGAGGTGGTTCAGTGGTTAAGAACACTGACTGCTCTTCCAGAGGTCTTGAGTTCAATACCCTGCAACCACATGGTGGCTCACAACCATCTGTAATGGAATCTGATGCCCTCTTCTGGTGTGTCTGAAGGCAGCTACAGTATACTCATAAATAAATAAATCTTTAAGAAAAATCAAAAATAATCCAAGGTCTGAAACTGTGGGGTCCTATAAAAATCAAAAAGGCAATACAAGAGAAGAGAAAACATAGTATGAACAAAATAAAACTAAAATCCAACTGTGTAAATAATTCAGCTTCCAATGTTTGGGGTCCACTCTGGGCTCCTTCAGGGGGCCTAGGTCACTCCACTGGCTCCACCCACTGTAGCCCACACAGATTGTCTTCTACACTTAGACTGGCCCCACTCTACTGCTGCTGCTATTTGGTCGTTCCATGACACTGGTATCTTCAAAGGTGCTGGCATCTCCAAAATGCTGAGATCTCTTGGAAGTAAGCTGCACTTTCACCAACAACCTCTCCAATGCTCTCTTCAAGGACTTCTACCCTACCATACAGTGCCAGCTCTCAGCTGCTCTTCATGACCCCTCCTTTCATTCAAAACCACTACCACATGGGTGACTCTTACACTACCAAGTTCAGCTGCCAGCAGGAAGTACAATCTTGGCCGTCTCTGGACTACAACTTCTGTGTACTGACTGATGAAACACTTCCCAGATTTCATTTCAATGATCTCGTTTTAATCACTGCTGACTTCTCAGCTCCAGCTAACCAGCATCTAGTACCCAGAAAACCAAAGGTTTCACTTTAGTGGTTCTCATATCTTGTAATCAAAGCCACTCTTCAGCCCCAGGTAACAAGAGCCACAGATTCTTAAACCAAAGTATGCAATAGCACAGATAGAGTTTAAGTAACTCTCAGATTTCCCTCTGGAACTTCACAAGCCAGGCCTCCATCGTCTGCATTTCTCTCAATAGTCTCATTTCCCAAATTCTCACCTGATAGCTCACCACACCTTGAAGATTAATGGCTTTTCTATCCCCGGAATGCCAAAGCCCTTCCATAATCCTACTAAATAATTCATTTCCAGGTCTCTCACCATACCCCACTCCTGATACCAATTCCTGTCTTAGCTAAGGTACTATTGTTGTGGTGAAACACCATGACCAAAAGCAACTTGGGGAGGAAAGGCTTTATTTGGCTTATGCTTCCTCATCATATCACACAGTTCATCATCGAAGGAAGTCAGGGCAGGAACTTAAGAAGGGCTGAAACCTGGAGGCAGGAGCTGATGCAGAGGCCATGGAGGGATGCTGCTTACTGGCTTGCTTCTCATGGCTTGCTCAGAGTTCAGGCATACAGAATCCAGGACCACCAGTCCAGAGATGTCCCACCTGTGTTATTAATTAAGAAAATGCCTTCCAGCCTGGTTTTGGTTGGTTGGTTGGTTGGTTGGTTTTGGTTTTTCGAGACAGGGTTTCTCTCTGTAACCCTGGCTGTCCTGGAACTCACTCTGTAGACCAGGCCAGCCTCGAACTCAGAAATCTGCCTGCCTCTGCCTCCCAAGTGCTGGGATTAAAGGCGTGCGCCACCACCTGCCCAGCCCAGCCTGTTTTTATGATGGCATTTTTTCCTATTGAGGATTCCTCCTTTCTGATGAGTATAGTTTGTGTCAAGTTGACATAAAACTAGTCAGCAAGATGTGTAACCAATATTGGTCTCAAACTTGTATCATCCACACACTTCAGCAACCTGAATGCTGGGATTAAAGGCATGCAATACCATTCCAAGCTCCAAAACTTATTTTTATTGTGTTTTGTTTTTAACCTTTTGAGACAGTATCTCATGTGTGTATCACATGCCGACCTCAAACTTATGTAGCTGAGAATATTTGCATTTCCGATCCTCCTGAGTGTTAGAATTTCAGGCATATGCCTCTACACCTGGCATTGTTTGAGGGTTTGTTATTTTAGACAGATTCTTATTATATAGCCCAGGCAGATTAATGATTTTTCTGCCTCCACTTCCTGCGTGTGAAGATTACAAGCATGTACCAATAATTTTGTAGAAGTTTCCAGACTAAAGCTAAGCAGGATTGTCAGTCAGTATGAGAAACTGAGAGTTAGGTCTAAGTTGCAGTGGAAATCCAATGACGTTGTAGATGTCAGGACCATAGGACATCAACTGAGGAGAGTTACAGGCATGGAGTGGGGCTGGACCAAGAGACATTAAAATATGTTGTGGGCATCAAGAGCTGGAGAAACAAAGCTACCCGTGTGTTGGGAGCCAAGTCCTAGCAGAAAGCGGCTGTCATCTTTGCAGCCATCTCAGACCATATACCCAGACAAGAGACTTATTTTTCAACAGCCAACAACAGCTGAGCACACTCTGATAAACATCTTGTGTTTCTCACGTATCTTGTTTTGTTGTTAGTGCCCCCAGCTGCAAGGCAGGCGTGGTAAAGTGTCTTCAGCTGTGTTCTCCTGCTTGTGCTTATACAGACCCATGATTTCCTTTCAATAAACCGGACTTGATCAGACAACTGTCTTGTCTCCATTCTTCACGTCTCTGGACCCTCCATCCCCACTCTCTCTCTTGCTAGATCCCATTGACTGACCCACGGACCAGGGCACCTGGCCCCCAAACGTGGGGCAGTGTGGGCGGGTCACCCATGTTCTTCAGAGCATCCATGATTCCCCAGGTGCTGAACATGGAAGTGGAGGGTATTTGCCCTGCTGGATTTTGGTCTTGTTTTGGTCCCATCTCTCATGGTTTTGTCTCCATTCCTCCCTTTTGGAATAGGAATATTTACACTGTGACATGTTACAAATATATAACTTGTGTTTTAATGGAATTCATAAGACATTTCATTGAGTCTCAGAAGCCTGACTAAACTTTGGAACAATTACGGACATTTGTGGAAATGGATTAAGTGCATTTTGTATTTTTTTTTGTATTAATCATTACATTTATTTACATCTCAAATGATATCCCACTTCCCGGTTACCCCACCACCAATACCTCCCCCCATTGCATTTTAAATTATCAAATGAAAATAAGACTTTAGGATGATAAAATCTTATTAAAGTAATGTATCAGGTTGTCAAGTTAAGGATTGGAGTTTTTGATGATTAATTTTCATTATCAATGTGGCAAATTATCAATTCATTATCAGTGAGTCTTTTTTCATTAGTGTTTCATATGTTTATATCACATCTGCTTTGTGTCCTCATTCCTATATACTTACTGTTGGTTCTTGTGAGAAATGTAGTAAACATGGCAATGACTGCTTCAGGGGCCTTCATTTCAATGCCTTTGGATAAATACCATTTATCCGAGCAGTTACTGTAAAGGACTTCCCCAGACTACCCAGACATGAGGCTAGTAGGGTGTCAGTGAAGCAGTAAACACTCAAGAGTGATCAGTCCGAATGCACTTGTTAAGTGAACTTTCATACAGAAAGGACTGCATTATATCCTTGAGGGGAATACCAGGATGATCTACCTATTATATCTGCAATGGGTGGAGAGTATAGAGTTTCTGTAATTTAAAACATTAAGTTCGAGGCCAAGACTAGTGTCAATGTTTGGGGTAACAGCCTAAACGTCCCTATGAGTACCTGGGACCGTCAAGGTCTGTTAGATTCTGACTTACCACCCTAGCTGTCTTGAGCAAAAGGTCGATCAGTCAAACAGCCGTTAGACTACCCATATGGCAGCACCAGCTTCCTCAGATGCCTCAAGAAATGTAAACTACTGGGGGAGGGGAGGAAGAGGCCAAGAGGCCATGGACCTGAAAGAGCAAAGAGGGATCTACGTGTGAGGGTTTGGAGGGAAGAAGGGGAAGGAAGAAATGATGTGATTGTAAGCTCGAAAAAAAAAAAAAAAAAAAAAAAAAAAAAAAAAAAAAAAAAAAAAAAAAAAAAAAAAAACATTTTTCGAAAACATGCACAACGATCATAGATGATTGCCTCTGCTCCCAAAAGCAAAGCATCAGCCAGGCTGTTTGAAATAATTTACACAAGATGTTTTACTATCACAAGCCTCGGTAACCTTTAGATGTCCATGCAACCTAGGCTAGAGAAGGAACGCGTTCCCAGTAGTCTAACAAAAAACAACCGTGATTGATGCTAAAAAGGCAAGGCTCTGATTGGTCCAAAAATAAACCCCGTTGGCTGTGAATTAAGACACAAGGCAGCAAATGAGGCCAACATAGCTTCCCTGGCTGTGATTGCTCTAAACACACCTTCCTCTGACTGTATAAGCAGGTTGAATAGGCTCACTTAGTAGATCAAGAGGAAGACTCCTGTGCCGCCTACTCTAGTACTGCAGCATCGGGATCAAGAAAATGTTTCTCGCTAGGTTGAGCATGCGTCGCCACGCCCATCGAAGGCGACACATGCAAATCAAACTGAGATTGGGCGCGCAGGATGCCGGGAGAGCCGGGGTCGTGGAAATTGTAGCCGAAGCCGTGGGTCCTGAAGAGGGAAAGAAGTGTGGAGGACGCAGACACGGACGGGAGGAGAAAGGAACCGCGGGGAAGGCAGGAAGTGAGGGTTGTGAGAAGTCACCACGATGTTGGTGTGTCTTGCGGACGCAGGTCAGGGCTGTGTGGCAGCAGGTGGGTATCGCTTCTCGGCCTTTTGGCTAAGATCAAGTGTAGTATCTGTTCTTATCAGTTTAATATCTGATACGTCCTCTATCCGAGGACAATATATTAAATGGATTTTTGAAACTAGGAGTTGGAATAGGAGCTTGCTCCGTCCACTCCACGCATCGACCTGGTATTGCAGTACCTCCAGGAACGGTGCACCCCCTCGGGGGAATAATGTTGGTTAAACGTTAGAGTAAAGCGCACTTTTGGCTGTCTTGGTGCTCAGAAATCTGCTTGCCTGCCAAGTGCTAAAATTAAGGGTACCACCGCTACCTGGCTATAGGCTTATTCTAAATAGTGGAGTACACTATTGACATCTTCGGACCCACTAGAAGAGAGTACTACAGATACCATTACAGATGGTTGTGAGCCACCGTGTGAATGCTGGGAGTTGAACTCAGGATCTCTGGAGGAGCAGTCAGTGCTCTTAATAGCTGAGCCATTTTCTCCAGCTCCTGGCATGTATGTTTATAGCGCCGGCACTTGGAATCAAGACTGTTGGAAGGCTCCCCAATTACATCAAATTTCAAGTCAGTTTGGACTACATGAGTCTCAAAAAAAATAAATAAATAAAAAGTCACAGTGTAATGAACCTGGACCAAATGTGCTAGTGTATTTTACAGGCTAGGGAATCTTAACTTGGCCCATGGAAAAGCCGAAACAAACACCCACAGTTGTTAAGGAGTCCTGTTACCTAGGCCTGCCTGTAAACTGTACAGTCAAAGACTGAAAAATCCTCACTTTCTACATCCCAGTAGCAGAAAACAATCTGATTGAAAACTGCATAGATGTTCCTCCAAAGAAGGAATAAAAATGACCAAATGAATATGAAAACACTCAGTGTTGGAATCCTCAACATTGCACAGGAAAATGCAAACAAAACCGGTAAGATACACTTCATAACACCTAGGATGACCAGTACACCTGTAATATACATGTGTGTATATGTATGTGTGAGTACATTTGTGTGTACAAGATCTCTAACACAAAGTCAAAGTCCCTGAGGCTGTTAAATCTCTGCAGATGACTGAACCCCATTGTCTGCCACCATGTGTTGTTGCCAAGCATGGAGGAGACATAAGTTGCCAAGGACCATTAAGAGCTACTTGAACTGGGAAGATGGCTCAATGGCCAAGAGTGCTTGCAGTTCGCAGAACCCATATAGGACAGCTCTCATCATGTTAAATTCCAGCTTCGGGAGTCCCGTGCCTCTCACTTCCAGGTCCATCCCCTCAAGGACACACAAATGCACACAGGCAGACACCCATAATTTAAATTGTATCTTCTTTTTTTTTTTTTTAAGATCTCTACTCAAAAAAAATCTTTGTTTGGGGGGGAGTGGGGGGTGGATTTGTTTCTTTGTTTGAGACAGGGTTTCTCTGCATAACCTGGGCTGACCAGGAACTCACCCTGTAGACCTGGCTGGCCTCAAACTCAGAGAGATCCACCTGCCTCTGCCTCCTGAGTATTGGGATTAAAGGTGTGCACCACCACTGTCCAGCATCTACTCAAAATTTGTATCCGAGTACAGCCAGAGGCTATGACAGCTGCTTAGTAAAACTGAACACACTTGTAATCTTCTTCCCTTTTCCTTTCCCATAGCAGCTAAGTTGTGATAATTTACATCCTAACATTACACAAGGGATCAAGGAAAGTAATGACTGGACATCGTCAGGAACATTTGTTTTACACACACATACATGTATACATATATATTAATCATATATTTTATACTGGCCATCCTAAGCACTATAAAGTAATATGTTATGGTTTTGTTTGCATTTTCCTGTGCAATGTCAAGCTTTTCCGAGCTGACAGTGTTTTTTTTTTTTTTTTGTTGTTGTTTTGTTTTTTTCCAGACAGGGTTTCTCTGTATAGCCCTGGCTGTCCTGGAACTCACTCTGTAGACCAGGCTGGCCTCGAACTCAGAAATCCACCTGCCTCTGCCTCCCAAGTGCTGGGATTAAAGGCGTGTGCCACCACCGCCCGGCAGTCCTAGCCATTTTCAATCAGGCTGTTTTCTGCTACTGAATTGCAGGAACTCTTTTTTTTTTTTTCCCCAATATTTATTTCTTTTTATGTACATTGGTCTTTTGCTCACATGTATGTCTGTGTGAGGGTGTCCTCTGGAACTGGAGTTACAGACAGGTGTGAGCAGCCATGTGGGTGTTAGGAATTGAACCCAGGTCCTGAAGAACAACCAGTGCTCCTAACTCTGAGCCATCTCTCCAACCCCACAGGAGGTCTTTTTAAGAAAAGAATGTTCTGACAATTTTATACATGTATATACTGTATTTTGGGCATACTGACCCCATGTTCCTCTCTTATCCTTTTTGCTCTTGGACCCTTCTTCCCAACACAACCCCCCTTACTTATAGGTCTTTTTTAAATTACCCACTCAGATGAATTAGGATTATTCCTACACACATGGATCATGGGCAACTTACCTGTAGCCACTGCCTGGTGAGTTATAGAAGCTCTGTATCAGTTATGCATCTTCAAATACTTGTAATACTTTCTTTCAGTCTATTCAGTTGCTTATCTACTCAAATTCAAGGCCTTGACCATGCAGCTTCTCAGGTTGTTCATCTTTCTACTTCTGTGCCCCTGTGCTCAGGGTGTGGCAGCAGGCAGGGATAATCACCATGACCAATTTTATACTTTTCCTCATTCTCTTCTAGAACATTTCAGGGTAATTTTGTTGTTTTGTAGCTTAATGGGATCGATCTCTCTCTCTCTCTCTCTCTCTCTCTCTCTCTCTCTCTCTCTCTCTCCCTCCCTCCCTCCCTCCCTCTCTCCCTCTCCCTCTCCCCCCTCTCCCTCTCCTCCCTCTCCCTCCCCCCTCCCCCCCCCCCCCCCCCCCCGTCTCTCTCTGGTTTTGGGTTTTGGATGGTTTTTGGATTTGGGTTTTTTTTTTTTTTTTTTAGGGGGTAGGGGCAGGGTTCCAAGACAGGGTTACTCTGAATGGCCCTAGTTGTCCTAGAACTCAAACTGTAGACCAAGCTGGCCTCAAACTCAGAGACCCTCCAGACTCCAGAACACTGATATTAAAGGCATCCACCACCACCACCACCTGGCTAAGGAAAATCTTACATAGCTGAGTATGACGTCGAATTTCTAATCTTCCAGCCTCCACTTCCTGAATGCTGGGATTGTGCTTACACTGCCACCATGGCATTTATACCTTCCTGGTGATGGAATTTAGAGCTTCATGATACTAGGCAGGTAGACTATCAAATGAACCACATCATAAGGCCAATTTTCAGTTTCTCTGTTTAAGTCTTTGATCCATCTTAGTTGACTGCTGTATATAATATCAACTTAATGATCCAACTTTACTCTTGCATATGGGTATTATGTTCCTAGCATTTTAGAAAAGATGTACTGGTTAGAGACAATGCTTCCATTACACTAGCTTGTAAGCAAGTCTGTGTGGCATTCTCTTGATTAATGAGTGATACAGGAGTGCCCAGGCCACTGTGAGCAGTACCATCCTTGGGCAGGTGTCCTGGGCTGTATAAGAAAGCAGGCTGAGCAAGCCATGAGGAGCAAACCCATAAACAGCACTTCTCCATGGCTTCTGTTTCAGTTCTAGCCTTCAAGTCCTGACTTGACCTCTCTCAGCAGATGGTGGCTCAAGGCATGTAAGCCAAATACACCCTTTCCTGCCCAAGCTGTTCTTGGTCATAGTTTCTATCACAGCCATGGAAACCTAACTAATATGGATGCTTAGTTTAGCCTTTTTGCTATTTCCCTTTACCATCTGCTGTATATAATATCAACTTAATGATCCAACTTTACTCTTGCATATGGGTATTATGTTCCTAGCATTTTAGAAAAGATGTACTGGTTAGAGACAATGCTTCATTACACTAGCTTGTAAGTAGTGTTTACTTCTGTTTGGGAAAGGCCTTTACCAGAAGTTCATAAAAGTAACCTAATATTTTCTGTAGTACTTTGTGATTTTAATTTTACATGTAAACCTATTAAGTTTGCTATAACCCCTCCCCCCCCAAAAGCATATTCAGTTTTCTTTATTATCTCTTGACTAACTTAACCCTTGTTTCTACTAAAAGAAGTTTCCTTTTGGCTACAATTAACAAAACATGCATTGACTAATGAGGTGAGCATACAGTTCTCAAAAAGATGACGTGCAAGTGACCAATGAGCATATGAAAAAGCCTCAACACTGGTCGGAGGAGCGCTGCAGATTAACATCACACTGAGATTCTGTCTCGCCAGGCAGAATAGCACTGATTTAAAAAACAAACCAACAAATCCTATTTAAGCTGTGAACAACATCGGTGGTACTGGGAAGTAAGACTTGCCCAGACAGGAATCAACCCAAGTTTCCTCAACAGAACAGACAGGAAATTGATACAAGCTGGAGAGATGGCTTAATGGTTAAGAGTTATGGTTAATGGTTAACACACTGCTCTTGCAGAGGACCTCAGTTCCCGGCACCCACATCAGGCAGCACTCAGTCATCTCTAAGTCCATTCCAAGGGATCCAACGCCCTCTTCTGGCCTGCTACACTCTCACAAAGCACATAACCCCACACTCGTGCATACACACACACACACAATATTCTTTGGCACTAGAGTTACCAAATTCACATTTAAACTAATCTACATTTCACTTTGATTAAATTTAATGGAGGTCTCAAGGACTGAAATCTATTAAAATAAACTTTCAAGCAATTTAGACAGTAATGCATGTATTTATATATACACATATATACACAATGTATAAATGAAATCTTACATAAGCATATGAATTCTCTCGACAGAAATAAATTATGAGCAATACAATAAAAATTAAGCTTAATTTAACATAGTGGTTTGTTTTTTTAAATAACTAAAACGGATTTATACTTCAACAAATTTTGGTCATTTGAACACAAACTATTCTGATTGGTGCATTATTTTTATACAGCAATTCAACACACCCTGAGTTTCACTTCCCAATTGACGGTTAAATGCTTATCGCCCTATGGAAATAAAGATGTTTAAACTGAAGGGCCTTGCATCTTGGTGTCTAGTTCTCTGAAATCACTCTGAACAGTTCAGTTAGGATCTACTTTGATTTGGTCTATGTGACTCTGGTGAGATAACAATTTGCTCCAACGAAGACAGCCAACAATGAGGTGAAATCAGGATGTGCAATGCTCTGCCCAGGAGTCGCCACCTCACCCTACAGCTTCTGTATCATCACCTGAAATTTGCCTGAAAAAGGAAACAGAGCCATTCTTTGATTTTCAGGCATAAAGAAAACAAGCACACTTATTTCCATTTTGGAAGTAGTTTCACTCAAAGAACTTGCTATGTCAGTGGTCTTTTCACAGTCCTTAAGATATTCAATAAAATCTATCCCATTGCATAATTAATTATTTGTTTTATGAGGCTTCTTCCCTACATCCTAGGTCAGTCTCTATATCTCTGTTTCCTTTCCCTCTCTTTCACCTCTATCTCCATGTTCTGAGAAGGGTCTCACTTTGTAGCCCTGGCATGGGGCTCAGTATGTTGACCAGATCAGGCAAGCTTAAAACTCATCGAGATTGGCCTGCCTCAGCTTCCAGAATGCTGGGATTGAAGGTGTGAGTCACCATGCTTGGTGATTCTGGATATTTCATTACTAATTTGTCAGTGGGCAGAAAAGTAATACAGTGAAATTCAACTCAATTTTATTCTTGGTCAGTAGCTTGAGAGTGAAGATAAATACATATTACCAAGATAACTGTGAGATAAAGGACAGTAAAGTCAAAGTGTCAACATTTTTAGTCTCCTCTAGGTTTAAAAGAGAAAGATGATATGTATACGTAAGGTAAATAAGTTGAACTTACAGGCAGGCATTGAAGAGACTTCGGCTGTTACAATACTTTTTATTCCCAAGTTTGACAAGCCACCTCTGATTAAGCCACATGTAAATGCTAGATACTAAAAAGAAGGGGAAAAAAGTAACAATTCATTAAAATAATGAAGCTACTAATAAACACGGAGTTGCTTTAAGCTATGGCATCAACAACCCTCTGCTGTGTTCATCAAGGAGAACAGAGAAGAGATGACAGGAGGTGAGAGCAAAGGGCAAGGGGAGGAGGAGTGGTGAAGCTGCTGCCTTCAATCCCAGCACTCGGGAAGCAGAGGCAGGCAGATCTCTGTGAGTTGGGGCTAGCCTGATCTACATAGTGAGTTCTAAGACAGCCAGAGCTACATAGTGAAACCCCATCTCAAAAAAAAAAACAAAAAGGGGGGAAAAAAGGGTGTGACAAGCCAATGGTGGTACACACCTGCACTATCAACTACTCAGGCTAAGGCATGGGAAGCATTTCTTGAGGCAAGAACTGGAGGCCAACCTGAGCAACATATAGGGAGTCCCCACACCACACAATCTCTACTGAAGAGGAAGGAACCACATAGATATGGTGAAAGAGCTGTTAAGAATCAGATCTAACTGTATGTAAAGCACACTACATGCAGGGATCTAACTAGGCCCTTGCAGCACCACACATAACCAGTTCTTCCTCACTTCAGCATTCCCCATTTCCTGCCTGTTTTGCCTTCCTGTCAGTGCGACTAATTAAGGATCACTACACTTGCTTTTTCTTCTCTCCCCATTTGGGACAGCGTCTCGTGTGGGTCAGTCAGGCCTCAAGCTCATTACGTCTTTGTGCTTGTCTCCCAAGTCCTGGGATTACAGGAATGTGCTGCCACAGCTAGCTTCCTACAACCAAACATGGTGGCAAGAGTCCTCCTTTCTTTAAACCCAGCCACGTTACATCAATGTTTCTGTTGTAACCCCAGGTGCGGACAAGAGGCTGCTTCACAGTGGGTGATTATGATCTGCCTCGGGCACCAGCAGGGCCGTGGTTTGGACAGCTGCAGATAGTTTACTTTGGGATTCTGGGAACTTTTGAGAGGCTATAAGTGCGAGAACCCACCGTGCCCACCCCTGGTGGGGTGGGTGTTCCAGGAAGGCTGGTGTTGCTCCTGCTTGCTCTTGTTTGTCAAGTGAGCAAAGAGAAGTTGGAGATATCTGATGATGAAGGTTGGACTTGCCCCAAGGAACTTACCGTCCCTAATTAGCAAGAAGCAGTCTAAAGAGGTCTACGCCCCCTTCCCTCTAACCTTTCTCTCCTACCTAGTGCTGGGAGGGTGGAGAGATTAGGGTGGAATAAGCATTTGAAGGGATGTAGAGGTATAAGAATCCAATAAAATAACTGAAAAAATATGCCAGCAAAACATTTCCTAAGCCAGGCGTTGGCAGCACCCGCACCAGTCTACAGGGTGAGTGCCAGGACAGTCAGGGGCTACACAGAGAAACCCTGTCTCAAATGAACACAACTTGTCTGTAATTCTAGCATGGGGAGGCTCAGGCGAGAGGGTTACTGCAAGTAGAGACCAGCCTGGGCTGTATGGTGAGTGCTCTTAACTACTGGACCATCAATCCAGTCCCCCCCAAAAAATTTTAACTTATTCCTCAAAGCTGAAGAAACTAAGATATCCCAAAGTTAAATGAGAACTAAAAATAGTAAAATGTGATTAATAAAAATAATGAAATACATATATTAACCATAAAAACACGATACCTATACTCTATCTGCAAACAATTTCTGATATGTGAGGGAAATAAAAAAACAGCAATATAATATATAAGACATGCAGGCAGAAGGCAGGCTATATTTTATCAGAGTAGGGGTCAGCACAAGGGAAGCAGATGAGGCAGCGGGCAAGAAGAAGCAATAAGAACAAAGTGTACATGAAAGAGGAATCAGTAATTTTCAAGGTTAATGAAAAGTTGAGGTGTGAGCGAACATTTACAAACAGCAAGTTACACTTCCCTAGATACTTTAACTCTTGTGAGAAACCATATATAAAATTTGTTATTCCACCAGACACGGTGACATTGGCCTCTAATTCTAGCACCCAGGAGGAAGAGGCAGAGGATCTCTTTTGAGTTTCAGGCCAGCCGATCTACAAAGCAAGCTTCAGACTAGGTAGGCTACATACTGAGATCCTGCCTCTCCTCCAAAAAACCAAAAAAACCCAACAAAACCAAAACAAAACAAATCGGAAAAACCCTGAAATTTGTTACTTTTCTTTAGTCCATTTATTCATTGATGTCTCTGAGATTAAAGCCTAAAAACACAGATATACTTAATGTAAAATAAACTTTTAGAAACAAATGACAATTATATTTCTTAAACATTTTAGCCTACCAAAGACGACGATAAGCTCTGAGGTAACTAATTCTGCACGGGTAATATCTGCATGTCTGAGTATCTTTGCTGAGGTAACCACATCATATTAAAGAATGAGTAACAAGTCTACACTTCCTGGCACTCAGAAGTCGTGTTTCACTTATTGGTCTCTACTGCCTTACTCAGGAACATAGGAGCTGATGGTCAACATGTTTTCTGTTGCAGAGAAAAATGGCTTAAACAACATGGTATAAGTAAAATCAGTTTATTGAAACAGTTTATTAAAAGACAGTTTTAACTTGGATTTTTAACATATAGGTTAAGAAAAAAAAAAGAGGGAGCTGGAGAGCTGGCTCCAGGGCTAAGTGCACTTATTCTCTCAATCCCAGTGCCCACCTGCAAACTCACAACCTCCTCAGGCATCAGGCACATATATGGTGCACAAGAACCAAGGAGACAAAAACATTTGTACACATAACAAAATAAAATAAACCAGGAAAAAATGATCTGCTTAAAAAAAAAAAAAAAAAAAAATGGGTTACTGAAGAACATGTACTTGGGGCTGGAGAGGTAGCTCACTGACTGCTCTTCCAAAGGTCATGAGTTCAAGTCCCAGCAACCACATGGTGGCTCACAACCATCTGTAATGGAATCTGATGCCCTTTTCTGGTGTGTCTGAAGACAGCAACAGTGTACTCATATACATAAAATAAATAAACTTCCCTTTCCTTGAAGAAAAACAAAAGAACATACACTTAGGAACTCAGGTTTCTCGATGAATTGCTAAAATTACTATGCTTAATTTGAATCTGTTGTGATTGATTTTGTAATTTTCCCTGTAATTCCTTTTTTCAGTATAAAACCAAACTGCATTAAATACCTTGGATGCATGTTCTAAATACTGTTTTCCTGCAGACAGCTGAATAAGTAGTCGAAATTTGTTGTCCTGAAGTACATATATGCCCTGTTTCAAAAACACAAAAGTAGTATCAAAGTCAGAGTAACCTGGAGTCCTTAAAAATTACCTCACCCTAGGCATGGGATGTTTCCCATGTCTGTGATTCTAGCACAGAGTTAGCTGTGAGCCACAGATTGAGTCTCTGTTTAGATAGGTAAGTAGGTTAATCAATCAATCAATCAATCGAATATAAACCAACCACTTCATACCCAAGCAAGTCCTTTTTAAAGATTCATCTTTTTAAAAAAAAAGAACAATTTATTTTATGTATATGAGTACACTGTTGCTGTCTTCAGACACACCAGAAGAGGGCATCAGATCCCATTACAGATGGTTGTGAGCCACCATGTGGTTGCTGGGAATTGAACTCAGGGCCTCTCTGGAAGAACAGTCAGTGCTCTTAATTGCTGACCCATCTCTCCAGTCCTGTTATTTTATTTTTAATTTTGTGTTTATATTTATATGTGTATGCATACACACAGATTCCCAAAGAAGCCAGACACACTGAATCCTGGAGCTGGAATTTCTGGAGGCTATAAGATACTTGTCATGAGTGATGGGCACAAAACTCAAGTCCTCTGCAAGAGCCATCAATACCTAACCACTGAGCCATCTTTCCAGCCCCCATTTGCTACACTTTAAATTTTAACACAATTTATGAAACTAGAGGAAAAAAACAGCTATAGTTACTGATAAGTGCTGCCTTCTCCTTACTTTACCCTACTAGAGATAAAGACTGATGTCTTAATAACATTAGAACATAAAGTTTATTTAGAAAGAAATTCTAGTAGGTTGAGTGGATTGGTAAGAAAGATGACTCAGCTATTAAGATTACTTGCTGCCTTGCAAAAGGGCCAGGTTCAGTACCCAACACACACACTGAAGCTCACAACCTTTTGTAACGCCAGCTGCATGGGCTCCGACCTTTTTCTGGCCACCGAATGCACAGAGTGCTTCTATGTATGCAGGATTATACACAAAAAGAAATCCTCAAAATAATCTAATTTAAATAACAAATTAAGAGCCAACAAAGCTAGCTCAGCGTGTAAAAGCACTGTGCACACGCCTCACAAACTGGACAGTAGACAGACAACTCCTGAAAGCTGTCCTCTACCCTCCCTGTGCCAGCCAGCAAGCACCTGCATTCACACATCACACACAATAACAGGTAAGTAAATAACTGACACGAAGGACATTCACATTTAGTGACTTTTAAAAAATAGGTCTTAGAAACAACAGCACAAAGGTTTATCGAAATACCTGATGATTTGTCCTTAGATTGTCAATTTGTTTCTTGAATACTGTAGTCCAAAAATCTTTACATATGAACTTCATGATGTCTAATTCATCCTTGAACCTTGCAGTATCTTTCGTAAACCTAAGAAGATCAACTAGAAGTAATACAATATATTTCTCCACCAAAAAAAAAAAAAAAAAAAAAAACAAACAAACAAAGGAGGAAAATTTTTTCTTACTCTTCCAAGAGGGGCAAATTATTGACTAATTTCTAAATACTACCAGCACTGAACACTTATTTACAGTCGTACCGTGATAAACACCAAGCGAAGACAACTTTATCTCAGTGCATTTGGAGCCTTTATATAATTATGAAGCTCAAAAGCCTATTAGTAATCAGCCAGCCGTACTTCCAGCTACATTTCAAACTATCAAATGAGCAGCAAGAGACCTAGGTGAGCATGGTGGTTTGGGCCTATAATCCAAACTCTCTGGAGGCTGAACAAGCTCTTCACAGGATTAAAGCCAACTTGGGCTACATGAGTTCCAGGGTAGGTTGGGCTACAGTATGAGACTCTAGCTCAAAAAAAAAAAAAAAGGATTGGATTATTTTTATGTAAAATTTATCTAATATAAATTCAACTATTTATATATTTAGAAAAGAATAAAAAAGTGATCCAGCCAGGTGAGGTGATGGTGGTATGCCTTTGCTATCAGCACTTAAGAGGCAGAGGCAGAAGGATTTTTGTGAGTTCCAGGCCAGCCAGGGCTACACAGAGAAACCCTGCCTCAAAAAACAAACAAACAAACAAACAAACAAACAAACAAAAATGAACCATAAACACACATTTCTATGCCAATGCAGTTAAACAAAATCCTATTTAGAATTTAAAAACCTACTAAGCCATAAGAAGAAAATGCAATGAGATTGCAAATAGGTATCTCAATATACTAATATTTTCATTAAAAAATTATACATGTAAAATAGGTCTTCCTCAATTCCTAAAACATAAAATCTGAAGCAGGGCACAGTAGAGAATAGTTATAATCCCAGTCCTCAGGGACTGACAGAAGAGTAGTTAAGTCTACAGCCAACCTCGGTTACACAGCAAGGCCATGTCCATAAACAAAAATAATAAAACCAGAATAACAATTTAACTAAGACCAGGTCTAAAGAGAATTTTATTTTCTGTAATGGAATGCAGGGCCTTGTGCATGCAAAACACATGATCTACTACTGATATACCAGCAGTCTCTTAATAATAATCTTCAATCTATCAACTATAAAAATGAAAATTAAAAACTGGAAATTAAAATAAGTTCCCTGCAGTGATCTGAAATGGATCTTCTATGTTCATAACCTACCTGGAAGGAAAGTTTCAAATCCACACTGCTCACCTTTCTATCAATCCTTGTCCCACTCGAAACCCCATGTTCTCCAGCTTAGTAATGCACCGGCCATTTTCCTAGTAAAATAAAACAAAAAAGCAGTTTTGAATATCTTAGAATTCTAAGCCATCTGTATTTTAAAACATCGATATAGAAATCAGAGGACAGGAGATGGCTCAGCAAACACAGGCGCTTGCCACCAGCCCTGATCACTTCTGGTATGGGGCAGTGGGGTGGGCAAGCCATGGCACACAGGTGGAAGGAAGAGGACACTCTCTGAGCATTAGTTCTCTCTTCCCATCATATGAGTCCCGGGAATTCAGCACTTCCTTTGTAAGTAAGGAACTCAGCAGCCCTAACTGTGTCTTACATGTACTTGTGTGTCGTGCCTGCTCACGGTGCACATGTGGGAGTCAGAGGACAAACTGTTTGACTGGGTTTGTTACTTCCACCACGTGGGTCCCAGGAATCCAAGTCAGGTTCTCAGGTTTGGCAGATGCACCTTTAACAATAGTCTTCTGCTGGCACATATAATGACAATTTTGAAATGCTAAAATATAAATACAAGATGACACTCACACATGCACACATACATGCATGTTTGAATTAAAGGTACACCACTTTAGGGATAATGCTTCCCACAGAAACACAGACTATCTAACAAAAACATCAGTGCCAGGTGTGGGAAACGTCTCTCTACTGTTGCTAAGGGGAGTTCAAAGGATTCCCCAAAATAGTATAGGCCCATGTCTCTGGCTGCCTCCCAGAATTTGAAAGGAAGACCCTATTGCTAAAGGTACTCCACACTTCATGAAGACTAGCTACTGCTACCACAGTATCCAAAAGTGGTATGCTAACTGCCAAAGGAGAAAAGCTAGTTAGTCCTCCCCAGCTGTGATACCTATAAACCATAACAATGACCAGAATGGTAGAATGTCCCCAAGAGTAAAATGGTGCCACTTATTTCTTGGGGGTTACCTGCAGTCATCTAATTGGACCAAAGGCCTGTTCAGGAGGAAGGAGTCCATGCCTGGCACCACCAACCAACCGGCTGTGGCTGGAGAGATCAGGAATCCTAGAGGAGAATCTACTGCTGCCACCTCCCTAAAGCACTATAATTTCTAATTGCATTCGAAATACTTAGCCCTCTATCCACAGACAAGTGTTTCTTCTGATGCAGAGACATTACAGAAACCCATACAGGTAAAACACAGAAAACAACTGACTATGAGGTGCTCACTGCCAACTGATACGTCTACACTACAACCCTACATAAGGCTCAGGGAATATATCAGAATTGGGGAGGGTAGAAAAATGGTAAGAGCCAGAGGACCAGAATGACTGTGTCTCCTGTAGAAGACAGGGAAGCTACACTCAAAAACTCTCAACAGTATAATCACCTAAACAAGACCTACACAATGACAACACCAATTGACATGACAACAAAGATAAGGGATCTCTCTCGAGGCCCCACCACTAAATGAAGAGCTAAGAGCAGTTAATGGCTGCAGAGCGGGAGAATCAGTCTTCTTGAGGGAGGAATCTGCATAGGTTATTGAATCCCAAGTGGTCTGCCCTAAGCATACACACATACAAACAACACTAAAGGACTCAGTAGGCTATATTTAGTGTGTGTGTGTGTGTGTGTGTGTGTGTGTGTGTGTGTGTGTGTTAACAATAATTAAGAATAGATCAGGAATTTGAAAGAGACTGGGGACATTGGATAAGTTGACAGAGAGGAAAGGAGGACAGAAATGATTGAATACAGTACTAATGCATGAAATTCTCAAAAAATAAAAATTTAAGTTAAAAGAACAAAAGGAAAAAAGAAGGCACTAGATAGAAGTACCGCCCGTGCTCACGGATTAGACTATATTCTACCAAAGCCACTCTCCAATCCCTACCAAAATTGTAGTAACATCTTCACAGAACTAGGCAAAGTAAACCTAAAACTTGCACAAGATCATGAATGAAAATGAAAAGGGAATGAAAATGAAATGAAGAAAGAAAGAAAAGCGAAGGGAATGACTGTTCTAGATATTGTGGTTTACTATAGGTGAGGGAGAGCATAGCCTGAGGCAGGGACACCTGGGAGTGGGCAGAGGGAACAGGACCCTGAGCTGGGCCATGTGAGAAGGAAAGGGAAGAGGGGAGAGCCATACCAAGAGGCCCAGATGGTAAAGGGTGGACTAAAAAAGGTCAGGTAATCAAAATGATTGGTTTATACAGGGACAAGCCTCTGGAGGAAGGGCAGCCCAGTTTCAGTTTATGGTAGGGGACTGAGTATGCCAGCCATCCCTGTAACAAGTAGGGATGGCAGGGATGCATGCTGACCAGAAAGAGTAATGCTGGAGACACCCCAATATCTGATTTTTATATCACACTGCAGAGCTATATTAACAACATGATACTGGCACAAACAGACACACAGATCAATCCCACAAACAAACTCACAGAGCTACAGTTGATTTTTCATAAATGTACCAAAAACATAAATTGGTGAACAAAATTGGGGATGTAGATCAATGAGAGATACTAACCTAGTGAATGTCAGGCTCTGGCACCAGATGTGGTAGCACATACCAGTAGATCACACTAAAGAGGCCAAGGCAGGAGAATCATGTAAGTACCTAGGGGAGGGAGGTGTCCCTGAAAAAACTGGATGCTCATGGGTAGAAGAATGAAACTAGATCTTTCACTCTGCACAAAAAGTAAGTTCAAATGTATCAGAGACCTTAATGTAAAAATCTGAAACTCTGAAATTGCTAAAATAAAACACTCTAAGATATAATCAGAAACAAGAACTTTCAGAAAAGAATTCCAGTAGCATAGGAACTAATCTTAAGAACTGACAAGTGAGATCATATGAAATAAAGAGTCTGCATAACAATCAGCGAAGTGAAGAGACTCTGCAGGGTGATGGACTAGAAGAAGAAAAAAATCTCTGCTAAGTATGCATCAGACATGGGATTCCTGAAAGAAAACATGTAGGCTCAGGACTCAAAACCAAGGTCTCAGCACAAGGGAGCCTTATTTGCTGCAGAGGGACAGAGGACAGGATAAGGGACAAAGACAAGAGATAGAGGAAGTGGGAGAGGTAAAGGGAACAAAGGAGAGAGAAAAGGGGCAAGGGAGAGGGGGCAGGGGTATCTGTCCCAAAGGGAAAGGAGCAAAGGACCATCTCTGCATAGAGGTGACAGACATGGCACACAGGAAAAAAAGGTAGTTTATAAAGATACAAAGGGAAACCCCATTTTAGGATGAGGTGTTTAATTTTGTTTTGACACGTTAATTAGGTGGGCCTCAGGGGGGTTTTGATTTCTGGACTTCATTCCTTGAGGCTTTGGGGGCTAGCTTCAAAAATGTAGTCTAACAGTTTTCAGCAAGGCAGAGGGAACTGGGGAGAAGTGTTGGGCCTGCCAGAGCCATGCTTGGCACACCCAAGCTGGCCAGAGTTCCTTCAATTGCTACCTTGAGTCTATAAAGACCTCAAAATTTTTTTTCTTTTAAATTAAGCCCTAGGAGAAAACCTGCTACTCTTGCTCTGCTAAATGGGCATAGTATTAAACCAATTCCTAATGAGTCATCTTTATATCCATAAATTAAGGCATCTCGCAAACCCTCACCAGAGAGGTTCCTGTTTGTAGAGATGGTAACACAGAGACTCACTCTGATCACCAGGAGACTAAGAGACTGCATATCACTCAGCACTACACAGGACATCTATATCAGATCACACACATACACACCGTTAGCAGTGAGGAGTCATTGCAGAAGAGGAAGCAGAAAGATTGTAAGAAATGCCATATGCAACTTCTCCACCCAGTAAGATTCTCCATACAGTAAGACTGTGTAAAGGGAAGTAACCAGAAAGACAAACAGCACATATTCCTTCTCATCTAAGGCTCAAGCTCCGAGTCCTTAGGTATGGAATGTAGTTCTTGCCCCTTATCAAGGAAACTTCTCTTTGCAACAGACTAAGATCATCACAGAAAAACACAATAGTTCTGCTCTACCAATGAAGATTGGTAGAGCCCAGTGATACATCTACAACACAACTCCTGCACCTAAGATCAGAGAACATCAACGAAGGTGGGAAAGAAAGATTTTAAGAGTGAGACCACCCAGCACTTGGGAGGCAGAGGCAGGCGGATTTCTGAGTTCGAGGACAGCCTGGTCTACAGAGTGAGTTTCAAGACAACCAGGGCTACACAGAGAAACCTTGTCTTGAAAAGCCAAAAGAATGAGACCAGGGGCCAGTGAGATGGCTCAGTGGTTAAGAACACTGACTGCACTTCCAGAGGTCTTCCAGAGTTTAACCATCTGTAATGGAACTTGATGCCCTCTTCTGGTGTGTCTGAAGACAGCTACAGTGTACTCACATACATAAAAATAAATACATCTTAAAAAAAAAAAAAAAAGCACCAGACCAACAGGAAGTTTGCTGTGAGATTGTGTCTCCTAGAAATGTCGGAAACTACACACGTGAAGTCTCCCCAACATGGCTGCCTAAATATGACCTGAATAAGGATGACACCAGCGACATGTGGAAGAGGGAAGGCTCACAAAGCCTCAACCCTAGACAAAGAGCTACAAAAAACCCTAGACGAAGAACTACACGAAGCCCTAGACAAAGGCAACTAAGGAATCCTGACAGCAAGAGAAACAATCTATTGTAGAACCATCCATGAACATATTTATTACCAGGAAACACACAGTTTTATATAAAACTCAGATCCTATGATTTATCACCCATGCCCAAAAGGAACATGGAGCAGGAAAGGGATCATTCATTTACACTTTACACTTCCATGTCACAGTCCACAACTGAGGAGAGCAAGACTGAACTCAACAAAGGAACCACTCGGATGAACCAGTTTCCAGCTTGCTCATTCAAAGGCTAGTTAGCTCTCTTAAACAGCCCAGGACCTGTGTAGGGATGGCGCCACCCACAATGGACTGGCTCTCCTCCATCAACTAAAAACAAATTCCCTACAGACATACCCACAGCCCAGTCTAATCTAGGCAATTCCTCAATACAGACTTGAAACTCTAGGCTGTATCTAAAGTTAATTAGGACAGCCTGTAAAGGCAGCGTTAGGCAAACACCAATGATGATATCACAGTGAAAATGCTGTAACCCAGGGGGGAATCTACTGTAGATGGGTGTAATAAGGAATAGAATTCAAGAAGGCTGCAGAGATGGCTCAGCAGTTACAAGGTCTTCTTCCAGAAGACCTGGGTTCAATTCCCAGTTCCCACATGGCAGCTCCAACTATCTGTACCTCCAGTTCCAGGGAACATGAAGCCCTCTTCTGGCCTCTGTTGGCATTTGGCATGCAGGATGTACAGATATACATGCAGACAAAATACCCATACACATAAACTAAATGTAAAGCACTAGGCATGTTTACTGTTTTCTAGAAGAATCACGAGGGAATAAGAACTCCCAAATTTGCAGGGCAGTGGTGGTGCAGGCCTTTAGTCCCAGCACTTGGGAGGCAGAGGCAGGCGGATTTCTGACTTCAAGGCCAACCCGTTCTACAGAGTGAGTTCCAGGACAGCCAGGGCTACACAGAGAAACCCTGTCTCGAAAAACCAAAAAAAAAAAAACAACAAAACAAAACAAAACAACCCCAAAAACAGAAAAAAACCAACTCCCACATTCGATGTAACCTCCAAAAGGATGGGACCACTGTGCCAGTCACTATTAAACACCAAACTCCTAAAACCAGCTCTGACATAAGTATTTTAAATAATAATAATAACAACTAAGTATTTTAAATAATTAATTTAAGTGGTTTCATAACTACTGCTAAAAATCTTGCAAAATTTCCTTGCTTTAACTCCAAGGCTCATCAGGCTTTGGCCCTGGAGTTGTGTGGAATGGTATCCTGAATCAAGAGATGAGAAAAGTGTAAGAGTCTCGCTGGGACAGTCGGTGGTGGGCCTCTAAAACTGTTGGGAGCAGCAGGAAAATTAAGCAGGAACGTCAAAATCAGGTCTGCAGTTAGACTCTAGGTAAATCTTAACAAGGTCAAGAACGAAACGCTGTGACATGCACTCAAAGGAACGTACGGACACAAACACGCCAAACAGAAGACAAAACACAAATGGATGAAGGATGCAATCTCGGAGGAGACAGCCCGTGGGATGCCTCTAGGTGGACCAGTTCTGTCTACCCCACTGGGTGTCTACGTCCGCGGGGCGGGAGAGGAAGGCAAGCAAGCGTCACTGCAGGACCCCAGGGTGCCGGGCGGCACTCACCACTTCCCCCTGCTCGGCGGACTTGTATACTCCGGACACCATCTCGTTATGGAGAAGCAAAAACAACGCCTCGTCCGCCATTTCCCGCCGATCCCTCCAGCGCCGAGTCGGCTCCAATTAGTGAGGGACTCGAGGCTCCCGTTAGTCCCGCCGCACGCGGTGCGCAGCGGCCTCCGCCTTAGGGCAGGGGTAGGCCGCTGTGGACCGCGCCCCTCCCCGGGGCCGCCGCCACTGGGCCCCTGAGACCCTATGACAGCCCCACACACCCTGCCAGGACCACGGCGCTGGGAGTGGAGCGTGAGCAACTTCCGGCCTGGGGTGAGCTACTTCCGGCGCTCTGCTCTACGTCAAGTGGGTGGTGCTTCACAGAGCTGTGGCTGGTTCTGGTGCGCAGTTAAGGGAAAAGCCTTTTCTCCCTTGGTTTTGGTTTTTTGAGGTCCAGCCTAAATTGGTGTTATGCTCCTGGTTTCTAATGCTCCTTCTACATTTAAACTCTTAGTACTACAAGTACTACTTTGCCAGCTATGTGATTAGTTAGGTTCTTCTCTCGGTAATTCATGAAATAGGTTTTTCTTCCAATCATTTCGTTGTCTCCCCTATTAACATTAGTTTTCTCAAATTGGTTACAATAACCTAATGTTACACTATTTCAAATGATTTCTCAGATGACAGTTCTATAATTGTAATAGTAGTAGATGTCATGGTTAATATTAGTTTGACAGGATCTAAAATCTCTTAGGGGGCAAACCTCTGGACTTGGCCATGGCTTTCTGACAGTGGCTGCAACGGAACAAACCTTACGATCTTTTTTCTTTTTCTTTCTTTCTTTTTTTTTTTTCTTTTTTTGGTTTTTCGAGACAGGGTTTCTCTGTGTAGTCCTGGCTGTCCTGGAACTCACTCTGTAGACCAGGCTGGCCTCAAACTCAGAAATCCACCTGCCTCTGCCTCCCAAGTGCTGGGATTAAAGGCGTACGACACCACTGCCCGGTCCCACCTTAGGATCTTACCAGCATGTCTTCCCTGCCATGGTGGATTGTGTTTTCAAACTGTGAGCCAAAATAACCCTTTCCTTCAGTTGCTCTTGACAGGTATTTTCTTCCCAGAATAAGATAAGTAACTAATGTTGGATCACTGATGCTGCCTGGGTGGAGTGGATCAGCCTCCCCTTATCTTCCACCTAGTCCCTTCCCTAAGCTCAACGTGTGTAGAAGCCCCACAGTAGAGCAGAAGAATAGGACCACCTTGCTGATGCTCCAACCCCAGGCAAACTTATGTTCTGTTTAGTACCATCACTAAACTGCTAAGGACCCCTCCCCTCTAAAGCACTGGTTCTCAACCTCCCTAATGCTACGACCCTTAAATACCATTCCTCATGCTGTGGTAACCTCCAACCATAAAATTATTTTTGTTGCTACTTCATAACTGTAATTTTAATGCTGTTATGAATTGTAATGTAAATATCTGTGTTTTCCCATAGTCCTAGGCAACCCCCCCGTAAAAGTTTGAGAACCACTGCTGTAAAGTCTACAGAAGTAAGAAATATTCTTTATTCTGTAGGTTGCTCCTATCCCAGCTTCCCCAATGCAAACAAACAAACAAACAAAAACAAAACAACCCTAAAGGATATTTTTCCTGAAATCTGTGTGGGCACTTGGAATCTCTCTAGAGAACTTGGAATCACTGTTATTTAGAGCTACCACTACATGGGTTTGTTTGTTTTCCTAAAAAAATGCCTTGTTGGGCCAGGGATACCCCACGTTGGGCGCCAAAAATGTTTCGGACCTCTCTGTCAATGTTTGAGCCTGCACTGCCAAAAGCCTTGGGGGCTAAATTGTTAGAGCCAGCACTGCCCCAAGCTGCTCCAGCCCGTGGGTCGAGGTTTAGCAAGAGAGAGAGTGAAGAGGGATTCGAAGAATGGAGACCAGATAGAGTGTGATTCAATCTCGTTTATTCTTCAGTCTCTCTTCTTCTCTCCAAGTCCCTAGTCTTGAGTTCCTAGTCCCTAGTGCCTCCAAGTTCCAAGTTTCCATGTCTCGAGTGTCTAATTCCAAGTTCTTCCTCCAAGTGCCTAATACCTAATAATAATTCTTCCAAGTGTCTTCTTCCTCAGTGCCTAATTCCTACTCCAAGTTGTACTGTAAGTTGTACTCTCTAACCTAATTCCTAGTTCCAAGTTGTACTAAACTCTTCTGTCTGCCTCTTGCCTTTTATATGTCTCACTTCTAAGCCACACCTTTAAGTCACGCCCTTAGGCCTTGTCTCTAAATCTGATCTCTAAGTCACGCCCTTAAGTCTTGGCTCTAAATCACAGCTTTAAGTCTCACACACCCAAGGGAAGATCCTGGGTATCTAAAACAAGATGTTATCAGAGTGTGGTCAGCTGTTGTAGGCTGATGTAATCAAGTCTCTTATCAGGGTATATGGCTCAAGATGGCTGCAAGGATGATAGCCGCCTTTTGATAGCTCCCCACAATGCCTTCCTTTTTTTATTGGATATTTTATTTACATTTCAGATGTTATCCCCTTACCCCATCCACCCTCCTCCTGCTTCTATGAGGATGTGCCCCCACCCCGCAAAATGCCTTCTAATATTTAAATTAATTTATGTCGTTCATCTTATAAATCGAACCTAAACATTCCACCTAAAAGCCACACATGCTGGTATAGGCCTGGAATCTCAGCGCTTGGGGAGCCAAAGCAGAGACTTTCAGCAGTAAAGGGACAGACAGATGGAGAGCACAGACCCATGCTCACCCCATGCTCACAGCAGCCTGGAGGAGGTTCATAATCTTTTTAAAATATCTGTCTTTTAATTATTTTTGTATGCATGGGTGTTTTACCCGCATGTGTATATATGCACTATTTGTGTGTCTGGTGCCCATGAAAGCCAAAAGGGGTTATCAGGTTCCCTAGACTGGAGCCATAGATAGTTGTGAGCTGCCCTGTGGGTGCTAGAAACCACACCCAGGTCCTCTAGGAGAACAAACAGTACTCTTAACAATGGGCCATCTCTCCAATGCCAAACATTTATTTTATTCCTGTGTGTGTGTGTGTGTGTGTGTGTGTGTGTGTGTGTGTGTGTATGTATGTTTGGTGCATAGGAAGTGGCACTATTAGTGGGTATGGCCTTGTTAGAGCATGTATGTCACTGTGGGGGCAGGCTATAAGGTCTCAGATGCTCAAAGTAGGCCCAGTGGATATTTACTTCCTGATGCTTGCTGGTGGATCTAGATATAGAACTTTCAGTTTCTTCTCTAGCATGATGTCAGCCTGCACAACTGACATGCTTCCCACCATTTCAATAATGGACTAAACCTCTGAAACTGTAAGCCTCAAGTAAAAGTTTTATCAGAGTGGCCATGGTCATGGTGTCTCTCGACAGCAATGGAAATCCTGAGACGTGTGTGTGTGTGTGTGTGTGTGTGTGTGTATGAGTGTGAATGCTAGTGGCCAGAAGAAGATGTAGGATCCCACAGAGCTGGAGTTACGAATAATTGTGAACCACCTGATATGGGTGCTAAGATCCAGACTTGCATCCTTTGCACCCAGTCTTAAATGTCGAGCTGTTTTGTTTCTCCAATCCTCAAGCCCTGGGATTTCCATGCTCCAGCAGGCCCAACTCTAGGTAGGGTTCTAATAAGATCATTAAACGAGCACACTATGTTAGAAACACGGACACATTCTGCACCTTCTCACAATGTTAAGAGTTTACTTAATTATTGAGATGACTCAGAGGGGAAAGGCACCTGTCACCAAGACTAATAACCTGAATTCCATCCCTAGGTTCCATATGTCCAAGAAGAAAACTGACTCCCACCTCATGTGTATACACATATACACTGAAAGTAAATTAAAAATAAAAAGACAGTTTATAGAACAAAGAATTTACTAGCCACATCATTTCATTGGCTACACTTTGCAAACAAAATAATTTTTGCTTGATAGCTGGCCTTTGGCAATCATGGGTTCTCATATTATAGGGTCATCACCTCTTAGGTCACATATTACATATAACATGCTATATATGCATATATATAGTGAGGGCATGTTGCGGCCGATGCTGCTCTGCGTTTGGGGGCCAGAAATGTTTTGGACTGCTCTGTCAATGTTGGGACCCACACTGCCAAAAGCCTTGGGGACTAACTTGTTAGCCTGCACTGCCCCAAGCAGCTCCAGTCCATGGGTCGGGGTTCAGCAAGAGAGAGAGTGAAGACGGACGTGAGGAATGGAGACCAGACAGAGTGTGATTCAATTCTGTTTATTCTTCAGTCTCACTTCTTAGTCCAAATCCCAAGTCTTGAGTTCCTAGTCCCTAGTTCCTGTTCCAAGTTGTACTGTGTTGCGGTAAATCTCTTGCCCATAGGGAGTCCATAGAATAAAGACACAAGTCAATAAATATCAAATGAATGCTGCATGCCTAGATTGGGCAGATTTACCATTAAACTACACTATTCCCCGGCTATGAGAGCTCTTAACAACTTGCGGTTTCCTATGTCATAATATAATAAGTCTTTATTCTATGGACTCCCTATGGGCAAGAGATTTACCGCAACAGTACTGTCTAACCTAATTCCTAGTTCCAAGTTGTACTGTAAGTTGTACTCTCTAACCTAATTCCTAGGAAAACACTAGCAACTTTCCCGCTATTATACCAGCAGGCTTTAGGCCCTGCTGGAAATAGCTTTGCTCAGGATCAGAATATTAAGTGCCTCTTAATATAGATCTGACGACTTGCAGGACCTAGGTCCGCAGCCTCAATTTCCTTATTATTAAGAACCATCTCATTCAAGTTTTAGTTTTTAACGACTAAGGCATGCAAGGCGATTCTCAATGTCCACAATAATTATTAGCTGTTAGGATAGACTCGTGGTGGTTCAGATCACTTACGGAAGGCAGCCTGCGCCTCCCAGCACTCTGGGCATGCGCAACAACCATAAATTGCCATGCCCTTTTCTAATTAAATCTCTTGGGGAAGGAAAGAAGGGATAGTCGCTTCCGTCCCATGGGTGTTAGTAAGTGTTTAAGAGCACTATGGAGTCAGCGACATATCAAGTTTGAGGGGATGCCTTTGCAGAGCCCCGAGATTGGATCTAGCACACAAACGTAATCCCTCTCCGCTCTGCGCAAGCAGCGGAGCGCAACCACCGCAGGTGGCGAGGGGAGGGGCTGACTGACTTGCCGGCTCCTCATTGGTCGGGAATCACGGATCGGCAAGCTTCTTCCCCTTCCGGTCCCTGGGTGGTTGAGGCCAGAAAAAACTCCTGCGGCCATTGGCTGGGGCGGGCTGTCAGTCCTTCCGCGTGTAGCGGCGGGCGCGGTGCGGCGCTGCGCGGCCTGTAGAGCAGTCGCGAAGCCTGCTGCAGAGAGAAGATGGCGGTCGCCGTGAGAGCTTTGCAGGAGCAGCTAGAAAAGGCCAAAGAGAGCCTCAAGAATGTGGACGAGAACATCCGCAAGCTCACCGGGCGGGACCCGAATGATGTGAGGTACGGATCGGACGGAACCTGAGAGGTTGGCGAGGCACTCATCGGGTGGGGGCGAACCGGGGAGAGAGGGCAGCCGAGCGGCTGTGGGCCGGCTGGGGTCAAGGGGTCTGTTTCCCGGGCGGCGGCCGAGCCCTCTACTCGGCTAGGCGGGAAGACTCCATGCCTGTACCCTAGGGCGCTGGGGGCAAGGGCTTACGGATGGAAGGCGAGCCTGGCTGCGCGGCATGGCTTCCGCGCCCCTGGGAAGGCCGAGACCACGGCTTCCCGCCCTTGGCGCTGCAGGCCCGGAACTGCAGTACAAAGCCCCTTTACACCCCCGCGGCCCCGAACCTGGATCAAACCAGAGACCCCTGGGGGAAGCGATGGCCACCTCTCCCTACGGGCCTGGGTGCCCTTCTTGAGGTTGGAAGATAGGACCTGACCCAGCCTTATTAATACGTAGCCGTCTCGAGGTACATATATTTTCGTAACACTGGTCTTGGGGAAGCAAGAAAGAGGATTGTAATTTTTCGTCTTGAAGAAGTGGATCTGAAACCGTCATTTCAGAATTATTTGTGTTCATTCTAAGGTTGTACCACACCTCTGGAAGTATATGATGCCCTCGCATATGTCTACATAGGACTTTGACACTGATTATAATTTTTTTTTTAGGCCCATCCAAGCCAGATTGCTGGCCCTTTCTGGTCCTGGTGGAGGTAGAGGTCGAGGTAGTTTATTGCTAAGGTAAGGTCTTTCAAAGGTGTTAACTGCTATGTTTCTAATAAATATATTGCAAAAGTAGAGGTTGGAGAATATTAATTAGAACAGTTTGATTATAAACTGTGATTTTAAGTTTGGTAAAGGCTTTTTGACATCTGACAATGTAATTGGTGGTGGTGGTAGGGTGTTAAGTTTGCTTCACTTGTGTTTTTCTTTTTTTATAAGATCAACTAAAATCTCTAACCACTTGGAAATACCAGTTTCGATGTTTCTCAAGCTTTATGTTGGATGGTTTTCATTGTAGGCGTGGATTCTCAGATAGTGGAGGAGGACCCCCAGCCAAACAGAGAGACCTGGAAGGGGCAGTCAGTAGGTATGTTTTCAGAAGATATCTGAAGAAGTATCAGTACGTACCTTGTTTTCTAGGACACTACAGGTATTTCTGTCATTAGGATTTATTTGAACTGGGCTAGCCAGCACTTTACAAAAGCCAGTGAGATTGGAAGAAGTAACACTTTCTGTTCTGTACTTTGAAAAACACCAAGAAATGTTTGGATATGATAAGAGAGCAAAGTTTGGTTTAGAGCATCAATAGAATGTCTTCTGGAGATGGGTCCTAGAATATGCATTCATCTTTGATTATGCATTCGATTCTGTGGTGATCATTTAGATTCTTTTTCCTTTGCTAGGCTGGGTGGGGAGCGTCGGACAAGAAGAGAATCACGCCAAGAAAGTGACCCAGAAGATGATGATGTTAAAAAGGTATTGAAATTAAATATTAGAGGATAAACACAGTTCTTAGTGTTTTGAAAAGCATGTTATCCAAGTACAGGAATGACTGATACTTTCTTTTCTCCTGTAGCCAGCACTGCAATCTTCCGTTGTAGCTACCTCCAAAGAACGCACACGTAGAGACCTTATCCAGGATCAAAACATGGATGAAAAGGGAAAGCAAAGGTATCTGCTTACCATCTCAGATAGAGTACTAACGGAAATTAAAGTACACTTAGTCCGATGCTTATAGGATCTCTTAGTGAGTTTTGGTGTAGATCGTGCAGACATTGATTTTCTTTTTCTGTTTCTTAGGAACCGGCGAATATTTGGCTTGTTGATGGGCACCCTTCAGAAATTTAAACAAGAATCCACTGTTGCTACTGAACGGGTATTGGTGCATTTTTTTTTTTGTTCTGCCTCATCTACTCATTACCAAATAGGAGATTAATGTTTCTTTTAAGAAAAGAGCTTGAATGTTCTCTTTGGTTTTTTGACAAAGACTTTTGCTGTGAAGCTCTGGATAAGCTGGTATTCACAGTATAGTTAAGGGTGACTTTGAACTCTGGATGCTCCTACCTCTACCTTACAAGTGCTGGGAGTTTTTGATGTTTTGGGTTTTTTGTTTTGTTTTTCCGAGACGGTTTTTGTGGGTAGCCCTGGCTGTTCTGGAATTCACTCTGTATACCAGGCTGGCCTCGAACTCAGAAATCTGCCTGTCTCTGCCTCCCAAGTGCTGGGGTTACAGGCGTGTGCCACCACCACCCGGCCTGCCTCTCCCTTCCAAGTGCTGTGGTTACCTCCTAGCCACCTGTAGGTTTTTGAAATGAGACCTCACTATGTAAATCAAACTAGCTTCAGACTCAACAGAGATCTGGCTGCCTTTGCTTCCTGGGTGTTGGAATTAAAGGTGTAAGCCAGCATACCTGGCTTTATATTATAGTAGATTATTGCCTTTCCTTCGTGTGAATGGGTGTTGGCTATGTATGTTTGTGCACCCTATGTGTACAGTGCCTATGGAGGACAGAGTGTTGGATTCTCTGTGGCTGGAGTCACAGAGGTGTGAGTTGTCCTGTGGTAGCTGGGAATCAAACACAGGTCCTCTGAATGAGCAGTCAGTGATTTGTAACCACGGAGCCATCTCTCTAGCCCTTTGGAGGGAGGGTGTGTGTGGGTGTGTGTTTCTTGAGACATGGTCTTATATAGACCAGACTGGTCTTAAGGTGGTGTTTTTGTTCTTTTTAAAGAATTATTTATTTTATATACATAAAAGTACACTATGGCTTTTTTTTCAGACACACCAAAAGAGGGCATCAGATCCCATTACAGGTGGTTGTGAGTGCCTGCTGGGAATTGAGTTCAGGACCTCTGGTAGAGTAGAGTGCTTTTAGCCACGGAGCCATCTAATTACATTTATGTGGTAGGGGTGGAGATATGCACACACACCATATATATATATATATATATATATATATATATATATATATATATATATATACACACACACACACACACACACATATACACATATATGTGTGTGTGTGTGTATATATGAATGATAGACGGAGGGGTAGAGGAGAGAGAGATAGAATGTGTGTGTGTGTGTCAGAGAACAGTTTGAAAAACCACTCCAGGGGGTGTTTGGGGACTTGAGCTCAGGTTATCAGCTTTGATAGTATTCACCTTATCTGAGGAACCATCATACTGGCTCTTGAATACTCTTATCTTCTTGGAATAGGGTCTCATGTAGTCTAGGCATGATTTGAACTACTTATGTTACTGAGAATGATCTTGCCTGCCTCTGACTCCTGTATCCGGAAATTACAGGCATTGGCCCTGCTCAAGAGTTGTAATTGAGTTTTACTCCATACCCAAAGGCAATCCATACCACTCTGAAAGCAAAAGGCTGCCCCCCCCCCAAGTGTGTTTCTATAAACTTTTCTTTCAGTACAGCTACAGATTTGTGTTTGTGGGGCTGCCTCTGTAGGAAAACTGACAGAAAGGGAAATTCTGATTCAGTATGTACTCTGAATTGCTGAACTACCTCTGATGTTTATCTCCTGTTTGAGAAAAGTTTTTTTTTTTTTTTTTAAATAGAGGGAAATATATTACTTGCTAAATTAGAATTCTACAAGGTGTAGTAGTATATGCATATAATGTTAGAAGTGTAGTAGCTGACGCTCCCCTGAACCCTTGCCGCCCAGTAAGAAGACGGTCTCAAAAGCTACTTGTGGTTCATATATATAATATTTAGGACCAAGAGGCTGACAGGGCCTCCCTTGGCTACATTTAGTCAGAGGCCAGCCTGAGCTACATGAGAGTCTATTTCAAATTAAATGGAAAGTAATATGATGCAAGTGAACAAGTAAATTTACGTAGTACAGTTTAAGTTTCAAGTAAGTAAGATGTGTGCAGCTTTTATTGTAATTAAATTAAAACTAAATAAACCTTGGTTGTCTTTTACTTATACTAAAGAAGATTACTTACTTTTAGCAAAAGAGACGCCAAGAAATTGAACAAAAACTTGAAGTTCAGGCTGAGGAAGAGAGAAAGCAGGTTGAAAATGAGAGGAGAGAGTTGTTTGAGGAGAGACGCGCTAAACAGACAGAACTGCGGCTTCTGGAGCAGAAGGTTGAGCTTGCGCAGCTGGTAAGTAAGCAGCGTTTTAAATCCTAAGTTAGAGCATTGTTCATGTTTACAAAGCATTGACCCTTTTACCTTTTCTTTAGCAAGAAGAATGGAATGAACATAATGCCAAGATAATTAAGTACATAAGAACCAAGACAAAGCCCCATTTGTTCTATATTCCTGGAAGAATGTGTCCAGCTACCCAAAAGCTAATAGAAGAGTCACAGAGAAAAATGAATGGTAAGTTTGTGAAGTCCATTGATGTTTCTTAGTGGTGAACCATGCATTCACATGTGCCCGTTTTGTTTTGTTTTTTTTTCTCTAGACCTTTTTCCCCTTTTTAAAAAACCTTTCTACAGCCCCACCTGTGGAACATCACATGGCAAAAATGAGGTTTCATATGCCTGTTTTTAAGAAATAATTTAATAGTTCAGTTTTGGGTTATTTTTATGATATTCTGACATTTTTAATGGTGTCAGAGTTCAGGTATTTTCTGCATAATTGAGTGTAACCAGAAACTCATTTTATAGGTAGTAAAGACTTTATGTAAGATTTTTGTGTTTTAAAATCTTAGTAGACAGAGAAGAATGATTAGGAAATAAGGCAACCCAAATATACATCCGTATCAGGCATTCACAGGACACTGGTAGACTGGCGAGTGGACATTTTCTTGTGCTTGGGAACAGAAAAGTTAACTATTAATGGTTCTGCTTTAAAGGGGTTTGTTAAGCTTCATCTAGCATAAAGCTTAACAGTAAAGGTGTCCTTGTGTTTTCCTCAGTTATATGTCCAGGTTTGTGTGCATAGAATTCCTAGGTCTTATGTGTCTTATGGATATTTGCATTAAGACTTTGAGTTCAAAACAAAATAAAGCAAAACTTAAGAGGTACAAAAAGATTATTAGGTGGCAGTAACCATTTTTGACCCGTATAAAATTGTTATTTTAAATTTTCTTATTTGTCATAAACTTTACACATGTAATTCTTTATTGTTTAGCTTTATTTGAAGGTAGACGCATCGAATTTGCAGAACAAATAAATAAAATGGAGGCTAGGCCTAGAAGACAATCAATGAAGGAAAAAGAGCATCAGGTGGTGCGTAATGAAGAACAGAAGGCGGAACAAGAAGAGGGTAAGGTGGCTCAGCGAGAGGAAGAGTTGGAGGAGACAGGTAATCAGCACAATGATGTAGAAATAGAGGAGGCAGTAGAGGAAGAGGAGAAGGAAGCAGGTGTAGTTCATAGTGATGCAGAGAAAGAACAGGAGGAGGAGGAACACAAGCAGGAAATGGAGGCTAAGATGGAGGAGGAGACTGAGGTAAGAGAAGGTGAGAAGCAGCAGGATAGTCAGCCAGAAGAAGTTATGGATGTGTTAGAGATGGTTGACACTGTCAAACATGTCACTGCTGAGCAGGAAGTAATGGAAACTAATCAAGTTGAAAGTATAGACCCTTCAGAGAATGAAACTAGCAAAGAGTTGGAGCCAGAGATGGAATTTGATGTTGAGCCAGATAAAGAATGTAAATCTCTTTCTCCTGGAAAAGAGAATATTAATTCTCTGGAAGTGGAAAAGGAGTCTGAGGAAAAAGAGGAAAAAGAAGATAAAGAACCTGAGCCCCATCCTGAGCCTATGGCTCAGCCTCAGCCCCCGCCTCAGCCCCTGCCCCAGAGCCAGCCCCACTCTCAGCCCCACTCTCAGCCCCAACCTGTACTCCAGTCCCAGCCTCTCTGTCAGCCTGAGACTGTGCCGTTAGCTGTTTTGCAGCCTCCACCTCAGGTTATTCAGGAGCAGGGGAATCTACTACCTGAGCGGAAGGATTTTCCTATAGAGTCTGTAAAACTCCCTGAGGTGCCTATAGAGCCAGTCTTGACAGTTCATTCAGAAAACAAAAGCAAAAATAAGACTAGGAGCAGAAGCAGGGGCCGAGCAAGAAATAAAACAAGCAAGAGTAGAAGTCGCAGCAGCAGCAGCAGTAGCTCCAGTAGCAGCTCTACTAGTAGCAGCAGTGGGAGCAGCTCCAGCAGTGGCAGCAGTAGTAGTCGAAGCAGCTCCAGTAGCAGCTCCAGCACGAGTGGGAGCAGCAGCAGAGACAGCAGCAGCAGCACTAGCAGTAGCAGTGAGAGTAGGAGTCGCAGTAGGGGCCGAGGACATAACCGAGATAGAAAGCACAGAAGGAGCGTGGACCGGAAGCGAAGGGATACTTCAGGACTAGAAAGAAGTCACAAGTCTTCAAAAGGTGGTAGTAGTAGAGATACAAAAGGATCAAAGGATAAGAATTCTCGATCTGACAGAAAAAGGTCTATATCAGAGAGTAGTCGATCAGGCAAGAGATCTTCAAGAAGTGAAAGAGACCGAAAATCAGACAGGAAAGACAAAAGGCGTTAATGGAAGAAGCCAGGCTTGCTTAGCCTATTCTTTGCAGCAGAAGATTTCTTGATGAGTAAAAGGATTACCTTGTAAAGAGGATGCTGCCTTAAGAATTGCATGTTGTAAAAATTCTTTTTGGAAAATACAGACTGTTTGTTTACCAGACATTCTTGTACTTTTTGCATAATTTTGTAAGAGTTATTTATCAAAATTATGTGAGGTTCCAAAATATGTAAAAACGATAATAATAAAAAAAAGATTAACATCCTTTGTCATCTTTTTTAAATACCCTTCAGTCAGAATCTGTATATTTTAATAAGTAAATCTTTAAATTGTTCCTTTATGTTCTGTATCATACATTGCTTTTGTAGAAATAAATATGCATCTTTCATTATTTTTGGGATGTCCTTGTTGACACTTGTATAATAAATATCTTTATATCATTTTCAGTTTTTGTCACAAGATACTGAACATGATTAGGATGTTTTTGAAGGTTTTATCACTTTGATTTGCCTGAAAACAGTTACCAGGTTTTTACAGCTTTGATGGGGAATAGTTCTTTTAAAACATTTAATTATTTCCTATCTTACAATTTTTAAGCATTTTTCTGTTTTTCATTTAAACCATTCAGTTGGTAGATAACTTAAACAGTATGATTTGGTTGTCATTTCCTGATTATAGAGCAACATTCTCTTGTCCTCACATCTACTTGTCTGATAACAACGTAGTGTGTAATCTGTTATAGTTATCACCTCCTGGGTGGTGGGGGGTGGGTAAAAATATCTTCTAAATTTGGTTTATGAATTTGTGGTCTTGTCGTTTCTGTTGGCTATAACTGAGACATGCCAATCTGTTTTCAAGAATTTTTGTTTAAGGAAGTATTGTATGGAAGTTTACACAATGAAGGAAGTTCATCTAGACTTGCATATGTAAACAAGATAACACACAAGTGTACCAAGTGATTAATAACTTTGTTGTTTATAAATTTGTATGGACCTGGAGTATCTGTTGCCCATTGCTATATATGTGCAAATAAATGTGGCTTAGACTTGTGACTGTTGAACATTAGTACGTGTATTAACATTTTGATGCATATGAGAGCATTTAAGTGACAGTGGCTATTTTAACATTGTAGCTTTAGCCTGACATTAAATACTCAGTATATGGTCTATAAGTAAATGGTTTAAGTGAGAAATGAACAAATATCTTCATTTAGTTTTGTGTCTGTACCACCCATGTGTTAAAGCAAATGTGAAAAGAATTCTTTTTAAAAATCCTTTTCTTGAATTAAGTGAACCACCTACATCCATAAGCATGCTGACATCAAGACAGGTTCAATCAACAACTTGTACTTGGCAAAATGCTTCAGCCTTACAATGCAGTGAAACAGATTGGTGAAGGAATGACTAGATTAAAAATGGCAGAGGAGCCCTCCCCATGCTAATTGTTTTGTCTGTGGGTATATGCACGCCCTAAGGAAGCCAGAAGACGTTGAATCCCTTGGAGAGTGAGGTGCTGCTCTCCTTGGATGCTGAGGACAAACATCCTCTGCCAGAGCCCCAGGAGCTCATAACCTTTTGTTGACATTTATGTCCCAAGTGCTAGGATTAAAGGGTGTGTGACCACACCATCCTAAATTTTTTTAAGCTCTCATTTCTGGATATTTTAAGTTTTTGTGTATTTAAGTATTTTATTGTTTTTTTTTTTTTACTTAAAGCATACATAATATGTTTAAGATACTCAATATGGAATTTTATATCTATTTTTTTACCTTTAATGGCTGGAGTTTTACATTGGTCCCTGTGATGGAAAATAAGACTTTTGAAATCCCTTTTCTGTTAGTAGATAGTCCTAAATTCTAGGTGGGCAAAGGCCACTCCATATAGACAGAAGCAACACTTCCCAGTATGCCTTGGAGTTAGTCGTGGCCATCATGGGAATGGGAGCCAGGAGTGAACTCCCAGGTCACATTGTCCCTCTCCACTTTCTTTTTACCAAATAGTGTAGCTTGTATTTGCTAGTAATAAGCATAGATCATGCAGAGGAATGTAGCTCAGAGCAATTCATGGAACTGACTCATCCATGTCCACTTGGACTTCTAAACAGAGGAGATTATTTCCATACCCTTCCAACCTGGTGTTTATTAGCTTTAGTTTCTGAGGTGTAGGAGGCACGTATTAGGAAGACATTACAGGTGCTGGAGAGATGGCTCTACAGCTGAAGTGTATATGGCTTTTCCAGAGGATCAAGTTCGGTTCCCAGCGCCATGGTTTTAACTCTGGCTCCAGGGGGACCAGGGCTTCTGGGTTCTGTGCACCTGTACTCATGTGCACATTGTCTGCACACACGTGTACACATAATGTTAAAAACCTCATAAAAATAGAGGGCTTGGGGATGCCACCCCCTTGGTAGAGGGCTTTCCTAGCAATGTAAGCGCTGCATTTGTTCCCCGCACTAGATAGAACTGGATATGATAATGCCTGAACAGAATGAGATAGAAGGGTTAGAAGCACAGTTCAGGGTAGTTGGTATATCAGTTATTTCAAACATTTGTGTAGGGGACATTCAAACTCTTCTACTTGGCCTTTGAAATAATACAATTAGTTGTCAATCACACTAGCCATACTGTGCTATGTAGAACGCTTAGATGTTAATTCTGTTCTTCAGTTTTGATCCACCTTGAGTTGAGTTTTGCTTATTTTTTGTTGGTTTTGGGGTTTTGTTTTTTTGTTGTTTTTTTTGTTTTGTTTTGTTTTGGTTTTTTTGTATGTGTGCTTGTGGTGGGGATAGATTCTCACTGCATTCTTAGCTAGCATGAAACTCACTATGTTGACAAGGCTGGCTCTGAACTCACACAGTACATCCTGTCTCGGCCTCCCGAATATTAGATTAAAAGCACAGACCGTCATACACAGTTCTAAGAAGTAGGGTCTAATTTCATTATTCTAAATATTCCCAGATAGTATTGAAAAACTATCTTCCCCCACAATGTTTGATCTTAGTGCCTCTGTTAAAAACCACTTAGTGGGGCTGGTAAATGGCTCAGTAGGTGAAAGCACCTTGTCACACATATTCAATCTGACAACCTCCTGAACTAACGCACTCAGGTAGGGGAACATGCCAGCTGCTACAGTGTGCTGCAATAGTCACAGTATATCCTAGACTGCATTAGCAGAAGAATCATCCGGAAGGTTGAGAGCCAATTAGCCTGCAGGAAACACCTCTCAGCAGTGATAGCAAGAGAAACCCTCAACAAAGAACAGAACTGACTACTAAAACTCATCCTCTGACCTCCACATGTGTGCCAAGCATGCATCATATATATATATATAATACACCCATAATTTTAAAAAACCAGATATCTCAAGATGTGCATTTCTCTCTCTCTCTCTCTCTCTCTCTCTCTCTCTCTCTCTCTCTCTCTCTCTCTCTCTCTGTGTGTGTGTGTGTGTGTGTGTGTGTGTGTACAGTGCTCTGCATGCTAGGCAAGCATTCCACCTCTACACTAAGACTTTAGTGCAACCCATGCTTGGTTTTTTAAAAAAATGTATTTTTAATTATGTGTGCCTGTATGCTTGTATGTGGTTATATACACATACTTGAGTGCAAGTGCCCAAGGAGCCAGAGGTGTCAGGTCCCTATGAAGCTGGAAGTTACAGTTGGTTGTGCGCCACCTGACGTGAGTGCCTAACACTGAAGTCTGGTCCTCTGCAAGAGCAGTGTGCATTCTGAACTGCTAGGCCACCTCTCCAGTCCTTACATTTAGCTTTAATGCAAACTTAAGAATAATTTTCCAAGAACAAAAATATTTATTTATTTATTTATTTATTTATTTATTTATTTATTTAGGTTGTTCTAGACAGGGTTTCTCTGTGTAGCCCTGGCTGTCCTGGAACTCACTCTATAGACCAGGCTGGCCTCAAACTCAGAGATAGACCTGCTTCTGCCCTCCCAGTGCTGGGATTAAAGGCTTGTGCCACCACTACTTACTGTTAGCTTTAGTTGTGCTTGAATTAACTTTTACATTTTATTTGTGAATAATTGTGGGTCTCACAGCTCTCGTGGCTCGACAGTTGACTCGATCCACGAGGACAGAGAGAGCAGAGATGAGGATCGGAAGCCCTGAGGATGTGTGTGGTGAACGACTGCACCGTACAGCTATCAGGAGGCAGATCAGCTTTACGTAAGGTGATTCGAGGCTTAGTTTTGCAAAGGTAGGAACATCCAGGCTGGGCAAAGGCCATTGGCTGGGAGGTTAGGGTACCTGGAATGCCTCATTAGCATTGGGGAAGCATTTTAGCAATCTCAGGTGCTGGTTTAACAGGTTTTCTCAGGAGAAAGGAAATTGATCCTGTAATCTAACTGAGGCTACTGAAATTCCTCAGGTAGAGGCTAAGAATCCTGGAGACAAGGTCGGAGAAGGAGAAGCCCTGCTAATGCAGGGTGTCTTCCATATTGCTTTGAGCCCAGAGACTATCTGGTCATGATGGACTTTGACCTTAATTTGCAGAGTTTTCCCACAAATGATTAACATCTTTAGAATGTTGGACCAATCTTAATAGAGATTCAGTTCCTCATGTATCCTGTCACCTATAGACCGTGTGAAATCTTTGATGGTTTTCTTCATTTGCATTAAGTCCCTCAGAGAGTTTGCATGTATTTGGTATTATAAATAGAAGTTTTCTACTTTCATTGCATGTCTAGTTTATTTACTTATATATAGATACAAACTCACAGAGATCCATAGGAATGGTCTTTAACTGTAGTTCTCCAGTCTATTTTGTCACTGGTATAGAAACCTGGATACATCCATCACATCAGATTCTCGATGGCTTAACCAAAGGTTAGTTAGCTGTTTTATGCTAACTTCATATCCATCATTCTAGTATAAATAAGAAACAATTTTGGGGGCTGTGGGGAAACCTGAGTGGTTAGGAGTGCCTGCTGCTCTTACAGAGGCCCTTGGATTCTGTTCCTAGTACCTACATGGTGGCTCAAAACCACCTGTAGCTCTAGTTCCAAGGGATCTGAAGCCTTCTTCTGGCTTCTGTGGACAAAGTCACAGAGCCAGACATACACACACACACACACACACATACTCAGACAGACCCCTCCCCTTTTTTTAGAATCTCAATTTTTGAGAATCTCAAGCTACTGTCAAACTCACTATGTAGCTTTTAAATGTGTGTGTGTGTGTGTTTGTGTGTGTATGCATGCACATGTATGCATGTGTATTTATGCATGTACATGGGGGGATGTATACACATGTGTGAAGGCAAGAGATTGACTTCAGGTATCTCCCTCTATCATTCTCCACCTTGTTTTTAAAGTTTTATTTATTTATTGTGTGTATGGGTATGTGTGTTAGAGAGCATGTGTAAAGGTCTGAGGACAACTTTTGGGACTCGGTCCTCTCCTTCTACCATCTGACCCTTGGAATTGAACTCAGGTCCTCAGACTTGTCAGCAAGCACTTTTTAATCCATTGAGCCATCTTGCCAGCCTCACAATGCTAACCTAAAACTTTATAGTTTGGTAATTTTATATCCTTGATCAAATGCAGACTTACTTCTAGATGTCAAGCACGTTGTCCTTAGCCCTCTCTGACTTATTTTTAGGGTGGAGCTGCAGGATAAGTTCCTATTTAGTCATTTAACCTTTGGAACTCTTCAGACTTTACTTCTGCTAAGACTGAAAGCACATGATCAGCCCTTAGCAGGCAGGGTAGAACAGTGCGTCCTAGATGTTATCTAAGATTATGACCTTTTATTCAGAGTTGTGACTACTTTGAACAAAATTACACTGTAATGTCTATTTATTTATCATTTTAAATTTTCCTTGTTTTTGTTTGTTTGTTTTTGTTTTTCAAGACTGGGTTCCTCTATGTAACTCTCGCTGCTCCAGAATTCACTTTGTAGGCCAGGCTGGTCTTGAACCCAGAGATCTGTCTACCTCTGCCTCCCAAGTACTAAAGGTATTAAAGTATTAAAGGTGTGTGGCATCATCACCTAACATGACTGTTAATGAAATTCTGAGGCAATCAAGTGTTCTACATATTTCAGTAGGACTGGTTCGGAACTAGCAATGCGTATCTGCTGGAAACCATACTGCAGAGGTGTAATGAGAGAAGCTAGTTTAAATAAGACTGAGTATTTCTCTTTCCTGGACACTCGCTTTACCCTTCCTGGCAGTTAGCTTGTGGCTGCATGATTGGGTTCTGCAGTGTCTGTGGGTAAAGGGGATATGTTCTCTGTCTGGACCATGAAAGTCCACACAAAGCTCTTTTCATTTTCTCTTTCACTTTTGTGATGATCTCAGAGGCCACGTGATCTAGGATACAAACTCACAAAATGGAAACATTTGGCATCTCTGTGTTCCTACCTAGAAGAAAATTACCACAGAAAAACACCCTGATTAACTTGAGGAATAAAAGATAAGATTTTTTTCTTAAATTACAGAGGTTTTGTGGATTATTTATTATTTAGTTCAAAGTAATAACAATTTTTTTTTTTTTTTTTTGAGACAGAATCTTTCTATGTAGCCCTGGCTAGCCAGGAACTTGCTATGTAGATCAGGTTTGCATTAAACTCACAGAGATCGGCCTGACTGACTCCTGAGTGCTGAAATTAAAATGTCTGGTGTAATAACGACTTTTTAGGAGTTGTTTAATTGTAGAAGTCACATAGGTAAGTTTATGTATTTATTATGAATTTTAATATATACATATCTATCAGTCAGCAGATAAATATTTCATAAAACGTTCCTGGTTCAAAAATATGGAAATATGGTGGCTCATGGCTATAATGCCAGCACTTGGAGGCTGAAGTAGTTTCAGGATAGCCTGGGTTATATAGTAAGATCTAGGCTAGTCTGGGCTAAAAATGAGAACTTGTCTCAAAGCAAACAAGCAAGCAAACAAACAAAAATTATATTTGGAAATAGTCCATGTACCCTCCAGGATAGTAATTCACAGATTGTTATTGAAAGGGAATAACCAGTCTTGCTATAGCTCTGTGAGGCTGTAGCTAAGTCCTTTATTGGGAACTGGATATTTAGAAATACCAAACACATAGGCTGCTTTTGCAGCGCTAATAGTGTAGTGAACCTGGGGCTACACACACACACAGACACACACACACACACACAGACACACACACACACACACACACATACACAGACACACACACACACACACACACACACACACACACACACCACCATTTAACTGACTTTTGACTGTCTTAAACTACTCTGCTCTTAAGCTCTCCCAGGTAGTCACATTGTCCAATCAGAATATTTCTGAGGCCAGGTCAGTACAAATCTGCAATTCTAGTTACTCAGGAGGCTGAGGCAGAAGGATTGAAAGTTCAAAGACTGCCTGGGCTACAGAATAAGATCAACTAGGGCAACTTCTGTGAGACCTTGTCTCAAAGTAAGAAGTAGAAAAAGGAAAGAGACTGGTTAATTAGCTCAGTGGAAGAGCGTGTTGCCAAGGGTGAGCCAGGCCTCTGGCTTTAGTCTCCAGTAGCACAAAAAGAAAAAAACTTTTTTGTTTTGCTATTTTGGCAATGAGAGGAATAAGGCATGTTATGGTTTGAAAGAGAGTCCCTCCCTTGGGCTCATGTATTTGAACATTTGGTCCCCAGTTGCTAATGCTGTTTGGGGCACACTGGAGGCTGACTGTGAGATTAAGAAATTCAGTTCCGCGCCGGGGCGGTGGTGGCGCACGCCTTTAATCCCAGCACTCGGGAGGCAGAGGCAGGCGGATTTCTGAGTTCGAGGCCAGCCTGGTCTACAGAGTGAGTTCCAGGACAGCCAGGGCTACACAGAGAAACCCTGTCTCGAAAAACCAAAAAAAAAAAAAATAAAATAAAATAAAATAAAATAAAAAAAAAAAGAAAAAAAAAAAAAAAGAAAAAAAAAAAAAAAAAGAAATTCAGTTCCGGGCTGGAGAGATGGCTCAGTGGTTAAGAGCACTGACTGCTCCTCCAGAGGTTCTGAGTTCAATTCCCAGCAACCACATAGTGGCTCACAACCATCTGTAATGGGATCTGATGCCCTCTTCTGGTATGTCTGAAGACAGCTATAGTGTACTCATATAAATAAAAATAAATAAATCTTAAAAAAAAATAAAAAAGAAAGTAATTCAGTCCTGTTCACTCTTTCTGTTTCCTGTTTGCTATGGAAGATGGGGACTCTCAGCTTCCTGTCCCTCCTGTCTTGCCTGCCATGTGCTTGCCTTCCCCCATGATGGACTCTATCTGCTATTGTAAGCCAAAATAAACTTTTCTGTAAGTTGCCTTAATCACGGTGATTTTATCATAGCAATGGGAAAGTAACCAACACAAAGCAAAAACAGTTCTGACTCTTTAAAATTTCCTATAATAGATCAAAGGTAATGTTGTTAGTGACACCTTCTCTATTCATGTGCTTTTAGTTTTGATTTTTTAGTTTGAGACAGCTCTAGCTCTGTAACCTAAAATCTCCTCAGTCTCACTATATTGCCGAAGATAGCCTCTTGGCTCCTACCTAACATTCTGGGACTACAAGGATGCTCCACCATGCTGGGCTAACTGTAGCTGTTTCATTCTGATTTTCAAGGCAGCATCTTGCTGCTGTGTAGTTCAAGTTGGCCTGGAACTCGCTGTCTCCTGCCTCACACTCCAAGCTGAGGTTAGTAGCTGCTGGCCTATGCCCCACATTCAGACTGTTTGCATGTTTTGTTCATTTATTTTTAATAAATAGGCTTGTATGGTGCTGGAGAGATGGTTCAGGGTTAAGAGCAAGCACTGTCCTTGAAGAAGAACCCACATCAGGCAGCTCACAACCACCTTCAACTCCAGCTTCAGCTGCATCCAGTTTCTCTGGCCTCTGTAGGAATTTCTATTTTTTATTTTTATGTATATGAGTGTTTGCCTGCATGTAGATATGTGTACCATGTGAGTGCCTGATCCCCACAGAGGCCAGAAGAGGTTATCAGATCCCCAGAACTGGAGTTACAGACAGTTGTGGACCCCCATGGGGCTGCTAGGGATGGAACCCAGGTCTGGCTAAACCGCCAAGCCATCTCTCTACTCCCTATGTGATAAAATTTTAGAAATGTGATTATTTTTCCAGCTGAGGTCAGAGCTCAGTTGGTAGAGCTCATGCACGCAGGCCTGGATTCCGTCCCCAGCACCTCGGGGACCTGGAGTCCAGCCCTTGGGAGACGGAGTAGGAGGATTAGAAGCTCAGAGTTACTTTTGGTTACATATTTAGTTCATGGCCAACATGGGATGCATGAGACCTTTCTCAAAGTATGTTGATAGGGGCTGAAGAGATGGCTTGCAGTTAAGGGCACTTGCTGTTCTTACCAAAGGTCTGGATTCCATTCCCAGCACACTCGTTACCTCACAGCCATTTATAACTACAATTCCAAGGAATCTGATGAGGTCTTCTGGCCTCCAAGGGTACCAGGCATACAAGTGTTACACAAACATACATGCAGGCAAGCAAATACATAATAAATAAATATGTAAATAAATAAGTACTGGAGAGATGACTCAATGCTACTCTTCCAGGGAATATAGGGTTAATTTCCAGCAACTTCATGACAGCTCACAATTATTCATACTTCCAGGTCCAGGGGAACTTATATCCTGATCTAGCCTCTATGGGCACCAGGCACACACGTGTTACACAGACACATACATGCTTGCAAAATATCATACACATAAAATAATAAATTTAAAAATATGTAATTATTGGGAGGTATAAATTTTAAGGAATGTCTTCTTTTTCTAGTTAATTTTTGGGGAAGGGGTTGAGACAGGGTTTCTCTGTATAACCCTGGCTGTCCTGGAACTCAGTCTGTAGACCAGGCTGGTCTCAGAACTCAGAAATCTGCCTGCCTCTGCCTCACAAGTGCTGGGTTTAAAGGCGTGTGCCGCCACTGCCTGGCTTAGTTAATTTTTTCCTTAAGGAAGGTGTGAAGAGCTGAAGAAGTGAGTGAAGCCTTTGCCTTCCAAGTGTGAGATCTGTCTTTGAAGCCAGTGGTTAAAAAAAAGTGAGAGACGGCCTAAAAACATCCACCCCCCGACTAATAATAATAACAAAAAAGATAAGGTTAAAATATGTAGGTGGCTCATGAGGAGTGACTTTTGCCTGTACATGCATCTACATGTGCACACACACAAAAGCCTTAGACCTGTGGTTCTCAACCTGTGGGTCACAACCCCTTTGAGGTTCACATATTTACACTACGATTTATAACAGTAGCAAAATCACAGTTATCAACTAACTTTATGGTTGGAGGTTACCATTTTATGAGGCACTGTGTGAAAGGGGCGCAGCCTTAGGAGGGTTGAGAACCACTCGCTGCTCTAGAGTTTCTTGTGGCATATATGGGCACTACAAAAATTGTTAGTGGTGATAAAATATATATATATATATATATTTTTTTTTTTTTTCCGAGACAGGGTTTCTCTGTGTAGTCCTGGCTGTCATGGAACTCACTCTGTAGACCAGGCTGGCCTTGAACTCAGAAATCCACCTGCCTCTGCCTCCCAAGTGCTGGGATTAAAGGCGTGCGCCACCACTGCCTAGCAGTGGTGAGGTATATAAATGGAGAAGGGATAGCCCAGAAAATAAAGCAGGTGATCTGGAGAGGAGGATAGAAGAGTTTCTTCCTTGCTGCTGGCCTGTTCTACTTAGTGCATTTTGAAATAGTTTCTTATGCAGCCCAGAGGGAATCTCAGACTTTACAGCTCAGATTGGCCTTGAACTCCTAATCCTCCTGTCTTTACTTCCCAAATAACAGGATTGTAGGCTTGTGTACCACAGCAACTGGTGGGAAATCTACTGCAGTGTTTGGAAATCAAAGGGGTTTGTCATAGTTTTACTTCCTGGATATTTAGACATTTTCCCCCTGCCGATGCTAACATCAGTACAACAGCAAGGACAAATACTGAAAAAGCTGACATAACTCTTTTTGTATCTTTTTTTCCCCTTTGGTGAATGGTTTTGGGGCTCAAACCCAGGACTACATAGATGTTAGGCATTGCTTTCACACTAAGACATGCTCCCACTCCTTGCCCACATATTTTACAAAAGTAAAAAAAAAATTTTTTTTGTTTTTTTGAGACAGGGTTTCTCTGTATAGCCTTTCTCTGTATAGCCTTGTCTGACCTGGAACTCACTCTGTAGACCAGGCTGGCCTCAAGCTCAGAAATCCGCCTGCCTCTGCCTCCCAAGTGCTGGGATTAAAGGCGTGTGCCACGACCACCCGGTTCAAAAGTAAAAATTTAATTAAATAGACGACTTGATTTTTTTTTAAACTGTGAGACAGCAGGGGGACAATCCAACCTAAATAAAATGCAGAATTTTATTTAGTCATGAGGTATGACTTACTCTTGGGAAGCAGTATAGTCATTTTTTTCATCCATTTTTGCATTGAGTAAAAAAATTAAGTGCTAATATTTACATGATTTTATTTGAGTCCTGAAGAATAAATAATGTCTAGAAAAGCAGTTATATGAAAAAAAGGGGGGCTGGAGAGATGGCTTAGTAGTTAAGAGCACTGGTTTTTCTTCCAGAGGACCCAGGTTCAATTCCCAGCATCCACGTGGCAGCTCATAACTGTCTGTAACTCAAGTTCCAATGCAGACAAAACAGCAATGCATATGAAATAAAAATAATCATTCAGAAAAAAAATTAAAGAAATCGTATCTCCTTCCTCACAGCTTTATATGGCTTCCTTCTCCACATCAAAAACACCCACACTCTACCCTTCCACCACTCATTATGATCCCTTTATGACTACATTTCTCTTTGACTTTTAACACTTTCCTGGCCTTTGCCACCCGCCTCTGTGTTTTCTATGTGTGATGCATGTGTGTGACTGTGTTTGTGATGCTGAACTGAACTCAGGACTTAGTATATGCTGTGTACTCTACTGCTGAGCCATATCCCCAGCACAACCTTCAAATTTATTGATTATACAAAGGTCCCTCAGAACCAGTTGTATGACCCTCCCTCTCCAACAGAGTATAGTTTACATATAAGGCCACAAATAAAATGGCACAATATTTATAGATAGCCTACATATAACCTCCTTTCATATACTTTATTATGTCTAAATTAATTATAATACCTTAAGCAATATAAATGTTAGGAATATAGTTTTTGTGCTGTATCGCTTAGAGAATAATGACAAGGGTTAGGGGAAAGCCTGTACACGTTAAGAGGTCTAGCTTATACTAAAAAGCAGGTTTGTGGACTGGAGCGTTGGCGCAACAGTTAAGAACACTTGCTGTTCTTACAGAAGACCAGAGTTCCCATTACCCACATGATGGTTCATAACCGTCTGTAACTCAAGTTCCAGGAAATCCAAGCCCTCTTTGGTAATCCATGGACAACAAGCACATTCATCCATTCAGTCAAAAACACACACATAAAATACAGATAAATAATCTTTTTTTGAAAAGCAGATTACTCCTTCAGACGAGATAGGTCACAGACAGCCACAATGAGGCTCCAAAGGGACACGGACTCTTCAGGTCTGCCATTTCCCTTCAGACCCAAGAACAAGGTGAGTTTCTGACTCATGGAGATGTTTGAGGCAGAAGGGTATATTTTATACTACACGGCCTAGTCTACAAGCTAGAAGCAGGGAGAGAAGGCACTGTTAAAGATGCCTAATGGATCAGTTAGATGATTCAGTGGGGGTAAACGTACTTGCCACACAAAATTAACACCTGAACTTGATCCCAGAAATCCATGGTGCAAGGAGAGAACAGACTTCTTAAAATTGTCCTGACTTCTACATGCATGCCATCACACACACACACACACACACACACACACACACACACACACACACGCATACATGCACATACACACACTTAAAGAAAACCTAGCTACAATTCAAGGCTGTCTTGGGTCCGGACAACACATAGTAAGGGAATCATGATGTACTTGTGTCTTCTTTGTTCCTTTTAATCCACTCTTCAATTTGTCACTGCACTTTCTACCTCCAGAATACAGACTTCTGCAGCTGCCTCAAAGGCTTCCTGTCTTTGCTGTCCTCTGCCGGTTTGGGTCAGTGGGTAGCACACTCAGGACAGAAGAATGAGGCTCTGGTGACGGAGATTCACTGCAGGCTTCAAGTTCCTGCCCGACAGGCCTGTCCTGTAGCTCTCCCTCTCAAGCTGCAGTTCCAACCTGAGGATGCTACTTCCCTGTTGCTTCCCTTTAACTGAGTCTCTACCCTTGTGGACTGTTCCTTCTGAATCTTTGCCACATAGCAGCCCCTACATCTGCATGTCCACTTGTTTCCTGGTAGAACCCCTACTGATAGAAACAAAACATAAAAAGTGAGTAGAATTATACTCCGGACTGGAGCAACACAATACACACAAGGATGTCATGGAGTGACCTGTACCGAAGATAGACCACAATGTATATGTTTACTTTTGTCTCTTTTTTTTGTCTGTGTCTTACGGGTTCCAAGGTTGTGCCTTCTAGAAGCAGATGCTGAGATGGAGTCTGGGGCTCAAGGGATTCACTTCCTCAAAAGGAGGGAGAAGAAAGCAGGAAAACACACACGTCAAACTGCAATGGCTTAGTCAACAGGAAGCACTGGATGAAAAATGACCCTGCCTTTTGTACCCTGTTTATCTGTAGATGCTCTAGAACACCCGGTGGGGAGGTGGTAATCTCAGCTAAGGAAACTCCCTGTAGACAGGGCAGACTCTGACTTAGCACCCTGCTGGAGACTGTCAGCTGACCGGAAGCAGGGCAGAGAGTCTGACCAGGAGGAAGGGAGACGGCGCCTCCGCTTCTGTGTCTTCCACACCAGCTTATCTCTTAAGTCGTTCCTAGGCCTTTTCTCGTATATTTATCTGCCTGCTATGGGGACTTTGTACAGAAGCTCTGCTCAAACCCGTGGACCTTGGTAAAATCCTACTGGTTTATCGAGTTCTGCTAGCTCTGAGGCGCTCCTGACTGAACTTATTTGATAAACTGCCCGAGTGACAGACAGGCAGATAGTTTAAGGAAATATGCTATTACTTTAGGAAATGTGAGATATTAAGAAAGGAGGCGATACTGTATGGAACTGGCAATAATACCGCCACCCAATAAAAATCAAACCTTTAGGAGTCTGCCTTTTCGTCCTTACGGAAAGGCTGCTCTGCAGTTTTATCTGTAGGCTATGATGTGTGTCTTTGATGATTCAGTCTTTAGCTTTGTACAGCAGGTTCTCTTCTTTCCAATGGCTGCGTTTTGTTACCATGACATCTTCCTCAGGGTTGGCTCTGTAAGTGAACAGAGACACATCTAACCTACACACTGCATCAACAGTTAGGCCATATCTGACTAAGTTGATATAGCTGTTATTTATAGTAGTTTCTTAAATTAAATCCTCTTGTCCTCTCCATGTTCTGCCTCTTCACTTGGCTCTGTTGGAGATCACTAATCAACATTATTCTACATTTTCTGGTTTCTTTAACTCACAGTCTCAGCAGAAACCGAGATCACCAAGTGCAGTAAGAGTGGGTGCACATGGCTAGCAGACCCATCTCTCTCTCAAGTTTTTCTCTGCTTACACCTTTTCTATGGCATTCAATGGACAAATTTAAACTTTGCTGGGCTTTTATTGTTCATTTTTTTACTTAGATTTTTTTTTCCAAGACAGGGTGTGTGTGTGTGTGTGTGTGTGTGTGTGTGTGTGTCCCTGGCCATCCTCTCTACAGACCAGGCTTGCCTCAAAGTCAGATCCACCTGCTTCTACTGGGATTAAAGGCATGCGTCACCATTGCCTGGCTTTACTTGGAATTTTTAAGTTAAATTTTATTATTTACTTTCATTTATTTGTATGTGTCCCTCTTGGAGTGTACACATACCCTGGAACTAATGTGTGCATGTGGCAGTTGGGGGACAATTTGAAGGAGAAATTGGCCCTCTCTTACCAGGTTCCAGGGATTGAACTCAGGTCTTTAGAGTTGTAGCAAGCACCTTTGTCCCTGAGCCATGTTGCTGGTCTCTCTCTCTCTCTCTCTCTCTCTCTGAATTTTAATCTAGCAACATGGCTGCTCAGATCACATCCTTCTAGGTCTGTTTGATCTGGCTGAAATACAGAGAATCCTTTAGTACACACCTTTAATCCTAAATAGTAACGTGTAATTGAGGGGCAGACTGACAAACCAGAGAAATATGTGACAGAGTGAGTCAGAGATAGGATAAGCCCAACTCTCAGGAAAAGAGACAGGAAAGAGAGGTGACTTAAGAGAGCAGTACAGAGGGTGTGTGTGTGTGCTGGGAGGGAATGTTCAGTGAGGGCAGTTCTGCTCATTTCATGCAATGCAATGGAGTTCAGGTCAAGTCAGTGCAATTCAGTACAGTTTGGTGCAGTTCAGTTGAATGCAGTTAAATTTAGTTCACTTCATGCAGTTCTATTCTGTTCAGTTCATACAGTACAGTTCAGTTTGTGGAGTTCAGAGGCAGTTTTTTTCTAAGCTGAGCAATTCAGTGAGAAGCCAGTTTGAATCAGTCATCATGGAGAGGAGTTTTGAGCCCAAACAGCTGATTTGAACCAGCCAGCCAGAGTTCAGAAAGAACTAGCAAGGTTAAGCCTATTTAGCAGTAAGTCTCAGAGGCTGAAACATTCTAGGCCTAGGTTAGCAGATGGAGCCTGGAAAATTGTATGGAATCTAGAAGTTTCCAAGCCTGAGTCAAGAGGTTGGACAGAGAAGGAAACACTCTAGCTTCAGCCCAAGCTTGGGTACAGCTCTTGTCACATCACTTCATCTGAGGAAATAAAAGCAACATTTATATTCACAATGTGTGTATATGAGTGCAATAGGTCAGAGGACAATTGAGCAGAATTGGATCTCCTTCTACCCTGTGGGACCTGGGAATCAATGCTGATTGTTAAGGTCTGGTGTTCATGAAAGCCCATACATATGCTTTCATGATATGTGCACATGCTGTGGCACATGTGTGGAGGTCAGACTTTATGGAATCAGTTCTTTTCTTTCACTTACATAAACTCAGTCCATCAGGTTTGCAGGACAAGGACCTCATTCACTGAGTGAGCCATCTTACCTATCTGTTTGTTGTTAATTTAAAACATCAATAATTCTGTATTATAATATAATATAATATAATATAATATAATATAATATAATATAATATAATATAATATAATTTAGTATTGAATATAAACAATGATACATAAAATTGCTTACATGTTCCCAATTTATTATTGGTTTTTATTTTTAAGATTTTATTTTTGTTTGTTTGTTTATTTGACAGGGTTTCTCTGTGTAGCCCTAGCTGTCCTGGAACTCGCTTTGTAGACCAGACTGGCCTCAAACTCACAGAGATCTGCCTATTTATGCCTCCTGAGTGTGAGAACTAAAGGCATGTGCCACCACTGCTGGCTTATTCTTGTTATTTTTAATTATGTGTCTATGTGTAGATGTGTCCACATGCGGTACAGGTGTCCTCAGAGGCCAGAGGTGACGGATCCCTCTGGATACTGGGAACTCAATCTAAGTGACCAGTACATGATCTTCAGAGATGAGCCACTTTTTTTTTTTTTTTTTTTTTTTTTTTTTTTTCCGAGACAGGGTTTCTCTGTGTAGCCCTGGCTGTCCTGGAACTCACTCTGTAGACCAGTCTGGCCTCGAACTCAGAAATACTCCTGCCTCTGCCTCCCAAGTGCTGGGATTAAAGGCGTGCGCCACCACCGCCTGGAGAGCCACTTCTTAATCTTCTAATATTTTCTAAAATAAATCGTGCAAATAACTTCTTGAAGATGGAGTGCTCTGTCTCTCTGTCTCTCTCTCTGTCTGTCTGTCTCTCTCTCTCTCTCTTTCTCTCTCTCTCTGACATAGGGTCTCTCTCTGGTGATCTGGAGCTCTCTGTGCAGACCAGGTTGACTTGGAATTCACAGAAATCCTGCCTCCTCGAAGTACCAAGATTAAAGTCATGTGTTTTACCCGGCCCCGAGGAGCTGATTTTTATTTAAATTTCATCAACAATAATATTGCAAACTCATGAAGGTATTCAAGAAACTGATCTACACTATATGTGTGTGTGTGCACAACTATGCAATGCTATGTTGCAAGCCACCTGACTCTCGAGTGTATGTTCCATCAGGTTCTTTTGGGAGACTTCAAATCCCTATCTGGGAGGGAACAGACTTCCCACTGATAAACAAACCAGCAGGTAGTGTGCTTCTGTTCTGTTACAAGTTTCAAAGCAAAGATCCTTTACTTTAGCTTGCAGGAGCAATAGATATTTGTTTTATTTCTGTCTGGCACTGGAGTGGAATGTGCTGCATTGGGGCCCAAGGAACTTCAGATCTAGTTTCTTAAACAAAATTTCCCAATATAGGACTTTGATCTTTTTAAAGCAACAGCAGCATTCAAATGACAAAATTATTTTCCTAACTTATTTTTAAATAGCAGATGCTTACTGGCTTTTACTAAGGAAATCTCTAAAGGAGACTACGTCCTGAAATCACATTTTCACTCTTCAAGGAAACATTTTCAGAACTCTCTCATCTCAGTTTCCCTTCATTTTATAAATACATGTGTAATTTTAAACATGTGGAATAATTCTCTATTCTGTTTCTCCACAACAGATAACTTAAAAAACACACAGTGGTTTGTATGCTGTTCTACTGAAGTACCTACATTTAAATTTATTCTTCACTTGCTTCATGACATGGGATGGCTTAGCCTGTTTCTACTGTAGCTTGTATGCAAATATCAGGGTGATAATGTCACCTGTCCCAGAGAGCTGGTATGAAGTTGAGATTATATCAAGAATCTATTCACATTATCTAAGCATTTTAGATAATACATGGATCATAGTAAGTAGTTACTATGTTTTAACTATTGTTCTTACTGTGACTTCATAGCAACACTGAAGATTTTTTAAAATACCTAAAGGAATAGTTTTTCTGATAATTTCATCATATTTCAAAAACATACTTCTAACGATCATTAATAATGCTTTTTGTATAACTATATATCTTCTTTTTAATGTCATATGTATGGAAACTGTTTCTAGTTTATGTATTTGAAGGTTTTTTCAAAACAGTTTAATTCGTTTTGAATTATGCATTTAACTTTTAAAATTACATTTATTTATTTACACATATGCCCTGTCTGTCTGTCTGTCTGTCTGTCTGTCTGTCTCTGTCTGTCTGTCTGTCTGTCTGTGTATGAATGAGTGTAGGTCAGACTACTACTTCTGGAATCAGGTCTGTCCTTTTACCCAAGTGGTCCCAGGTAATATTAAACTCGGGTCATAAGGCTTCGTGGTAAGGGTATTTATTAACTGAGGTTTTCCAGGCTCTCTATACCTTCTCTTTTGAAGTTAGAATCTACATGCAGTAAATATTTGGTCTGTACTTGTTGACTCACCTGCCTGAAGACTATGGCAGAAATTAAGTACCTTTTTCTGGAAGCTTAAGAACTATTCTACTGATCACAGGGTCCCTTTAAGTGAGTCAGTTTCACCTGGGCTACTTTATAACACATTGGTCCAGCTAAAAACCTCCATTAATTATTAAGCCGTTCGGTATCATCTGTCTAACTGACTCTGCAGATTGAGACTAGAGAGTGTTAATTCCTGAAGCTGAGCCAGCGCACCAGCAGGAAAATGCAGCTACAACGGGACTGAAGAATACTCAGGTTTTTCCTCTTGCGCTACGGAACGGAGCGTGGGCTGTTTTTCTGGCATGCCTGCCACCTAACATTTTAACACTTGTTCTGGAGCCTCGGTGGCTTGTTAAGCATGGCGGAAGTCAGAGTTCAAAGAATCCTTCTTTTGGTTGTTTCTCTGGTAAAGTGTCTGGAGGGTACAAAGTTGCTGGCACACCTTAAAAAGTGTGGTGACTTGGAATGTGAAAGTAAGTTTGCTTTTCTTCTTCCCTCTTACACTGAGTTCTAAAAAATCACATTAAATCTTACTCTGGACTTGTGTGACGAAAAATCAACATTAATAGTATTGAGAAATATTTGAACTATAAAGTATAGCTTGATACGGAAAAGGGGACTCTAGAAGCAAAGCATTTTGTGACAGCATAATTATAAATTTAACAGATTTAATACGTTTAATATCTTATCTAGGGTAAGTATAAAGTTAGAGACACAAAGAAGACTGGTAGAAATATGTCAGAGATGGTATTAATCTGTGTGTCAAAAAAAAATTTTTTTTTTTTTGGTTTGGTTTTTTTTTCGAGACAGGGTTTCTCTGTGTAGCCCTGGCTGTCCTGGAACTCACTCTGTAGACCAGGCTGGCCTCAAACTCAGAAATCCGCCTGCCTCTGCCTCCCGAGTGCTGGGATTAAAGGCGTGCGCCACCACCGCCTGTGTGTCAAAAATTAAACAACCAGCTTTTTACTGTTTTTTTGTTTGTTGGTTTGTTTGTTTGTTTTTTGATAATTGAGTTGTTCAGAGAGCTATCGGGCAGTCTGTTAATTCACTGTCGACGAAGTTTGTATGGTTTAGTCTCTATTTCACAATCAGAATTTTCTGATTCTTGTGAATTTCTCTCAAAATGTTTTTATTTCAAACCAGCATATTTGAAAACCGTTTAGCTGTCCAAATTTTATCAAATGCTAATCATTTGTGTCAATTTATTATGCAAAAATGCTAAAATAAGTGTTCATATATGTGTGTGTATGTGATGTATAATGTTTGATATTAAACTTTCTTAAGTCTCTAGGAAGAGAAGTTAATTTCTACTTTGTTATTTAAGAACTTGTTTTAAAAACTTATTTATTTTTATTTTATATATGGGTATTTTGCCTGCATGTATGTATGTATAAATGTATGTAGGTACATTTGTATACCACATATGTGCCTAGTGCTCACAGAATCCAGAAGAGGGCATTGGATTCCCCGGAACCTGAATTATGAACAGTTATGAGCTTCCATGTGGTGTTGGGAGCTGAACCTGGGTCTTCTGCAAGAGCATTAAGTGCTCTTAACCACTCGCTCATCTCCCCAGCCCCAAGAACTAACTTAATTTTTTGGTATCCATGTGACTGCAAAAAAAATTTTATTCTGCCGGGTAGAACGGCACCAGGAGGCAGAAGTAAGCAGAGCTCTAGTTCCAGGCCAGCGTGGTCTACAGAATGGGTTCTTTGTCTCAAAATAAAACAACAACAACAGGAAAAAAAAAAATCATATCCTCATCTCAGGGTTTCTGAAAATAAGTCCTATCTTTCCAACATGAAAACTATTTATAATTTTTCAAAATGTAAATTAAAATACAAGATATAATTATATGAAACACAAAAATATCTAAGACATATATTAAAAGATTTGCCTCTATTTTATGTGTATTAGTGTTTGCCTTCAGGCATGTAAAGGCACTGGGTGTGTGGCTGGAGGCAAGAGAGTGTTCTGAATCCACAGGCTGGAGCCACAGATGACCACAAGCCACAATGTGGGTGCTAGAAATTGAACACAGGTCCTCTAGAAGAACAGCCAGTGCTCCCATGTGCTGAGTCACCTCTCCAGCCCCAGTCATATTTTTATAAGTAAAAATATCTGTAACCTTTTGTAAAAACCACTTACATGTATATTTACTAATTTTTCTTTCTTTATTCCTTTCTCTCTCTCTCTCTCTCTCTCTCTCTCTCTCTCTCTCTCTCTCTCTCTCTCTCTCTTTCTTTCCTGTCTCTCTACATAGACCTGGCTGTCCTGAAACTCTCTATGTAGACCAGGCTGACCTTAATCTCATAGAAATCCGCCTGCCTCTGCCTCCCAAGTGCTGGGATTAAAGGTGTGCACCAGTATGCCCTGTCAACTACATGATATTTTATAGTTAAGATTCTCTAATAACAGCTTTTTATATTTTAATAGTATTTTTAATTCATCCTTTGGCAATTTCATAATTTAAACAATGTGTTTTGATTATGTCTGTCTGTATCCCACTTCCAACCTGAGGATCCTGCAGCATCTTCTCTCCTAATTCATATATTTAAAAAAAATTTTTAAACGCTTTTTAAAAATTTTATTTATTTTATTTTATATGTGAGTGTTTTCCCCCTAGAGTTTCTTTGTGCAGCCGTGGCTGTTCTTGAACTCACTCTGTAAACCAGGCTGGCTGTGAACTCAGAGATCCACCTGCTTCTGCCTCCCAAGTGCTTTTATGTGTGAGTATTTTGTCTGCATGTATGTCTGCATGTCACGTGCATGCCTGGTGCTGGAAGAGGCTAGAAGAGGACATTTTAGAACATCCTGGAATTGGAGTTTCAGATAGTTGTGAAGTCCTGTGTGGGTGTGGAGACAAATGATTCTCCTCGGTTGGGAGCCACAGACTCAGACTGTCCTCCGATAGCTGTGGGGGCATGTGAGCCCCTCCCTGCTCTGTTCTGGAATGTTGATGGCTTGATCCTGTGGAAGTCTTTGGTAGGCAACCACAGCGTCTGTGAATTCGTGAGCACGACAGTCATGTCCAGAAGACAGCGTTTCAAAATGAAAAATATGACTAGTTTAAATGTGAAAATTTCACAAGTGATATTTTTATGAAGTAATCATTTTTTCTTAACCTTTTGGAAAAGTCATTTGGTATGTAGAGAAGCTTGTTGCCATGGTACTTTGCAGTGACTATGCTTTCCCACTCTTCATTATAGCAACACTTTAATATCTCTGGAGTCCAACAGAAATTCAAATTCATAGTAACTTATAATGTAATTCTGACTCGTAGTGAAGGATTTAATCAGCATGTTTTAAAATTTTACACATTAGTACTATAATAATTATATGATACACATGTTGCTTTAGGCATCGAAGGGCTGAATCAATCTTACATGATTTACTCAGAGTTATTGAGGGTTCACTATGTCTCTGGGGGTATGCGTTCTAATACGATGTATTTTAAAAGTAATAAAATGAAATGCAAGCAGTTTCTTTCTCTGTAGGAATGTTCATCTTACTTAATAATGACAGAACAAATCAAAGAGGAACAAGAGTGACAAAATTAAAATAATGACAGATGATGCTGGGGTTCAGACTCAGACAGGAAGCAGCATATGAGTTAATCATGAAGAGAGATGGGTTTTTTTCTGCACTGAGGAGGGAAAAATAGAAATAGAAGCTTAGGATAAGGTCCTCAATGTTGCAGGAAAAAAAAAAATCTCAGGGCAGAGCTAGGCAACCAGAGCTGTTGTTTTTTTTTGTTTTGTTTTGTTTTGTTTTTCAAGACAGGGTTTCTCTGTGTAGCGCTGGCTGTCCTGGAACTCACTCTGTAGACCAGGCTGGCCACGAACTCAGAAATCCGCCTGCCTCTGCCTCCCAAGTGCTGGGATTAAAGGCGTGCGCCACCAGAGCTGTATGCTCAGCCCCATGAACCTTAGCTAAAGGCTCAATTGTTAGAATGAAATGGGGTGATTTACTCAATAGATATGCATTGAGGATTCAACAGAATGAAAATATAATTTGGAAATGTAAAGGTACAAAAAAGAAAGCCAGCGTTTCTTACACACCTGAGAACAGTAGTGACTTACTCGGAGAACAACAGATTTGCAACCTGGAACGTGTGTGAACCTTGAATCTGTGCAAAAGAGAGGTTGCTTAAAATAGGAAGGGCAAGGTCTTCAGAGAGAGAGAAAGAGAGAGAGAGAGAGAGAGGGAGGGAGGGAAGGAAGGAAGGAGGGAGAACGGGAGAGAGGGAGGGACGGAGGGAAGGAAGGAGAGAGAGAAAGAGAGAGAGAGAGACAGAGAGAGAGAGAGAGAGAGAGAGAGAGAGAGAGAGAGAGAGAGATCTGTAGTTAAGAGTGCTTACTGCTTTTTCAGAGGGTCCAGGTTCAGTTCCCAGTACCCACACGGCAGCTGAAAACCATCAGTTCCAAGAGATCTACTACCTTCTCTGTACTTCATGGGCACCAGGTTCACATACAGTGCACACACATACATGCCAGCAAGACACTCAAACACATAAAATCAAATAAAGTAAAATAAAATAAACATCTTTAAATGTAAAATGAAATAAGAGAAAGACTGTGAGTTGAGTCAGAGGGTAAAGGCACTTGCTGCCAAGTCTGACAAGCTGAGTTTGATAACCAGGATCCACAGGACAGGAGAGAACTGACTCCCAAAGTTGTACTCTGACATGTGCACCACATGTGTGAACACACGTGCACACACACACACACACACACACACACACACGCGCGCGCGCGCACACACACACACACATGCACGCACACACACAAATGACACTTAAATTTAAAAAATAGGTAAGTGGGATCAGGTTATGAATAATCTTCAGTACTATGCTAAAAATCTGGGCTTGAATTTGTATATAGTGGAAAGTCTATTTTAGTTTTTGAGAACATAACCAATATCAGCAAATTAGGATTTTAAACTATCATCATTATTGTTGTTGTTGAAATATCTCAAACTCTTGAAATCCTTCTCCTCAGCTTCATGAGAGCTTTGCCTACAAGGGTGAGCTATCAAGTCCACCTCTCATTTCAAAATTTAAAGGCTGGTCTGAAGGACGGCAAAATGGATGGAGAAGTGAAACATTATGGTGGTATATATCTATAATGTCAGCAGCAGGAGAAGCTGAAGCAGGAAGATTTTGAGGCCAGCCTGGGATACATAGCAAGACCTTGTCTATAAATAAGTAAATGTGAAGCAATAACATTTTAAAGTGTGAACTTTTCTTTATGTGTCTATACAGCTTTGATCAGCAGAGTCCTAGCCCTGAGAGATTACACAGGACCTGACTGTCGGTACCTGAACTTCACTACAGGAGAAGAGATATTTGTTTATGTTAAACTTGGAGGAGACAGAGAAGATTTGTGGGCAGGAAGCGTAAGTATTTAGTTTTAAGAACTAAATGTCCAACTTGGACAAGGATACTCGCTGTCAGTATTTAAAAGAACTCTTATTTAACAACTTCAAAGCTCTGTATAAATATTAACATACTCATCATATTTAAGCAAACAAAAAAAATTGATCATGTGCATGCCTTTAATTCAAGCCCTTGGGAGGCAGAGGCGGCGGGTCTCTGTGAATACAAAGACGGCCTGATCTACAGAGCAAGTTCCAGACCATCCAGGGTTCAAAAAACAAACATCACATTTGGTGATTGCTCTAAGATTTCTATAGAAAAGGTTTTTGAGAAAGACAGCTTGTGATAGCCTGAGATGGAGTACTAAAGGAGGGCCTTGCAATTATTTTTTACATAACACACATAATTTTCAGCTTAGAGGTCATGATTATTTAGAAGGCTGTTAGGAATGCCAGCATATGTTATGGCAACCACAGTATCTCTCTGTGCTGTCAGTGACTGAGTCTTAGGGAAGTTAGTTTGTCAGATTTCAAAGCATGTCTGTCTGAACAGAAAGAAGGCTGAGGTGTGTTGGACAAGTCAACAGAAAGGTTGGCATGACAGGGAAAAGAGGTGTATAAATTTTTCATGGAAAAGAAAATAATAACTTAGGAGATCCTTTAATTTGGCCAAAGTAAAAGAAGCCCAAACTATCTCTTGAGATAATAATTCATGTTTTCAGTTGAAAAGATTTATATCTCTGGTGTGTGTGATGTTTTGTAATGATGGCATGCTATGATAGATGAGTTTACTTTCAAGTTGAATAGACATGGCCAATCTGATAGACTCTCACATAGCTCCCATACTGTGTGTATATCAGTTTCTTCCATAATGTAGCCTCTGTGCTCACTGTCTGAATGAGCAACTTTAGTTCTGAGACACTTTTATGTAGCTCAGGCCATCCATAAACTCCCAGTGTCTGTAGCTGAGAATGAGTCTGAATGCCGGGTCCTCCTGAGTGTTGATGTTGCTGGCATACAACACTACCCTTCTAAAGGCGCAGACTGTATTGGAAACTTTCCTCTTCCCACCAGGGGATATGTAACCAAACCTTTGCCATGCCTCATTAAGGAGATTTGACTTCTCCTTAATGCTTAGGATGGTTTTAAAATACCTGGCTCTGTTTTGAATGCATCACAGAAATCTGACACAGGTATAAGAAAATGACAGTATATGTCACAAGAAGCAAGGAGAACAATCTTAATTTTTTTTACTAAGTATGAAGATAATAATTCTACACAAAATAATGTTTAATGGATTAAAACCTTGGGGAAAGTCTCAGCTACCTTTAGCTTTGGGTACCTTAAATGTTTAATTACTTCTCTGCCTTTTGGCTCAGCAGAAGTAGAAATGGTTAGTCTGTGTTCATAACCATTGAAGAACTCACACTATGGACTCATAGACTATTTCCAAATAGTTGTAAATGAAGACTAACTGGAGAGGTAGAAGAATCATATTTAATATGTGATGGTGTTGGATCAAAAGACAGAAAACGTTTGTGAAACTTTAATAGGAACAAGAGGGGCTCTGAGTGGTTGAATGCTGACTTCACTTATGGGAGACATCATACATGTACTTGAACTGGGTCAAGAGAATCTGTTACCAGGTTAGCCCAGAAAGGCCAAAAGGAACTGCATCCTCCCTTGGCAACACATGGACCCTAACTACCTTGAGAAACCCATGTGTTACTTCTGGGAGTCTAAATTCCTTTCTTGAATGTGACATCTTGACAACCTCTGAGTTTGCTATAGTTCTGTCTTCCTGAATTGTCACCTGAGTTGTTACCTTTTGATATCTCAGATCTAAAAGTGTAAATCTGCATAACTAGGCAAAGAGGTCCCAGAGAACTGGGGTGAGGGTGGGGGACGGGCTGGAACAATGGTCCAGCAGTTAAGAGCACTTGCTACACTTCCAGAAGATCTGTTCCCCAGTAACCACAACTCTCTGTAATTCCAGTTCTAGGAGATCTGACATCTCTTCAGGTCCCCACAAGCACTACAGGAAAACCACCCATACACATAAAATAAAAACACATAAATCTTGCCTGGCAGTGGTGGTGCAAATCTTTAATCCCAGCACTTGGGAGGCAGAGGCAGGCAGAATTCCATGCCAGCCTGGTCTATACAGTGAGTTTCAGGACAGCCAAGGATACAAAGAGAAACTCGGTCTTGAAGCACACACACACACACACACACACACACACACACACACACACATGAAGACTGAGAGTAAAAGGAGTATATAGTACAGTTCTCAGGTTTGCAACAGCAGCATTTTACAGTTCAGCTCTTCATGCCCTTAAGTTAATATCATTCTGTCAAATAACAAAACAATGGGGTCTCACTCACGTTCTTGTTATTGTTGTAGGTTTGTTTGTCACTGGGGCGTGAACCCAGGACTTAAGCAAGCACTCTATCACTTAATTATATCCCTAGTTCCCACTCATGATTTTTAGATGGTATTTGATAGCCAATTAATGTTTTGTGATTTAATATAGCTAAAGCCAAGGTCACAGGACAAAGCAAGGCCCAGTAGCTATTCCTGCTTCAATCACTTTTTCCTTAAAATCTTTGTTCTTTGTTTTGATAGAAAGGAACAGACTTTGGATTCTTTCCCAGAGATGCAGTCAAGATTGAAGAGGTGTTCATAGCTGAAGAAGTCGAACTGCCAACTAAAGTGAGTAAATTCATTATCAGCAATTAATTGAGTTTAAAAGTTCTTGGCCAAAAAATGGCTTCCTTGGTATAAACATTCATTGGTTGTGTACCTCACTTAGTGAATGCAAGCGATAGTTATTAAGAACTTGTCCTTGGCGTTGTTTGGGTATGTGAATACAATGACCGCTAAAGACGTTCCTTTCTGAACAATGAACAGGCAAAAGAGTACAGTGGTTAGAAGTGTGGAGTCTGGAGAAAGTGTAAGTTTAAAGCCTGACTCAACCACTTCCTGAGGCTGTAGAAATGCTTAAACTTTGTCACTTGAAAACTAGGAATCGTGAGTGCACACAACGTAGCACAGCCTCCAAGAGACAGAGGAGTAAAAGAGCATGTAAAGGCCACAGAACAGATGTGGCAACTATTAGCTACAGCCACTGATACTGTTGTCCTGCTAGGACCAAAAGTTACTTCTCCTGCCACCTCTCCTGGATCTCACATCTGTACAAACACTTTGGCTATTGTTTTTTTTTTTTTAATTAATTAATGTTTTGATTTTATGTGTATGAGTGTCTGTCTGCATGCATGCCTGGTGCCTGCAGAGGCCAGAAGGTGTGTCCTACCCCCTGGAACTGAGTTACAGACAGCTGTGAGTAGCCGAGTGAATACTGAAAATTGAATCTAGGACTTCTGGAAGAACAGCTGCTGCTCTCAACCCTGAGCCATCTCTCCAGCCATTTGCTGTTGGAATTCTTTTTTTTTTTTTTTAATTTTACTTTTTACTTGTTTGTGTGTGTGTGTATGTGTGTGTGTACATGCACATGTGTGTCCTGCCGGCCTCTGCTGGGACTAAAAGCAGGCACCATCACTGCCCTGCTGCTGTTGGAATTCTGTATGAATTTCAAATAATATTGATCTTGGTAATAAAAAGGCATCGGAAAGTGATATTTTAATATATGAATTTGGCTTGCCACTTTAATTCAGATTCCAGGTTTTACCACGTGTAGGTCATCGTGAAATGAAACTGTTTGTTTCCACACACTGTCTGTTGGCACTGGGATTAGCTGTCCACTTGCTGTAAGGTAGTTGGCCACGTCGCTTCTATGTACTTTATCCATAGCGCATTCTCTTCTCTGTAGGTTCACTCTTGTAGACCTTATTCTAGGTATAACACCTATCTCTCTCTGTCACAATCTCATGTAATTATCATTGTGCATTAGTGTGTACCTTGAGGGCAAGAGTGCATTGCCATGGGGAGCCTGTGCAGGTCAGAGGACAGCTTTGTGGAGTTAGTTCTCTCTCTCTGTCCTTGTCGGGATTGGACTGGCAAGTCCCAGCCCTACACAGCAAAGTCGTTACTTTACATGTCAGTAGCCAGGCATTGTTGCCTCTTGACTGGAATATAGTAATCCTCTAACTGTTTGGGCCATATTGCTCCTTTCAGGCCCATCCTGCAAACAGCAATGGATCCTGTAAAAACAAACCCAGAAGATCAGGCCAGATCATTCCTTTTGTTAATATTTATTAGACCTGGCATACAGCCTAGACTCAGTCCATCCTGGAATCACAGGTTCTGATCTTGCTACTCTTTCTGTCCTGTGTCACTCTTCTTTTATAACACACATACACACACACACACACACACACACACACACACACACACACACACACACCCCTGGATAGACTGGCTTTTGGACTGTCCTTAGATGTGCCAACTGTTGACTAGCCCAGGGACTTGAAGGGGCTCTTTCTCTGGGAGAGCACTCAGCAGTGCTTTCCTTTGGCAGTTTTCTCTTACCCTTTAGGTCCCAGCTTAAAACACTAGTGCCTCTTGGGGAAATTTTGGAATATCTTCCTAGATTATGGCTTCTAACTTTCCTAGTGCTGTGACCTTTTTAATACAGTTCTTCATGTTGTAGTCACCCACCCCCATCATAAAATTATTACGTTGTTACTTCATAACTTTCATAACTGTAATTTTGCTACGGTGATGAGTCATAACGTAAATATCTGATATGCAGGATATCTAATAGCTAACCCCTATGAAAGGATTTATTCAGACTGCCAAGGGGTCGAGACCCACAGGTTGAGAACTGTTGCTCTAGACTGTAGTGATGGCAACGGCAGTGGATTTCTCTCAACTCATCAAATTAGATGCAGTTACTATGTGTCTTTGTGTGTGTGTGTGTGTGTGTGTGTGTGTGTGTGTGTATGTGTGTGTGTGTGTGTGTGTGTGTGTGTGTGCCAATTATTAGTCTATATAGATTGGGGAATGGTATAATTAGTTTTCGATTTAAAAAACAAAATGGGAGCCAGTGAGAGGGCAGAGTAAGTGTCGGAGCTTGCCACAAAGCGTGATGACCTGAGCTTGATTCCTGGAACTCATGAGAAAGTGGGAGGAGAGAACCCACTCGCTTCCATATGAACATCATAATATATATGTGCTCAAACACACGTATCAGGCATGTGTACCTCTGTGTGTGTGTATGTGTGTATGTATGCATATACGCATGCCTGGAGGTCAGAGGTCAACTTGCTGGAGTTGATCCTGTCCTTCTATTATGTGGGTTTCTACAGTTAGTTGATAGGCACTTTTACCTAGCGAACAATTCCAGTATATGAGTCTATGGGGACCATTTTCATTCAAACCACTATAGCTAGGAAGTTCACTATCAACTGCTGACATCTGGTGAGGACATTGTTGTCATATGACTGTAGTGGAAGGAAAGAGAGTGAGAATAGGCTTAACAGAGCAAGAGGTGAGCCTATTCCTTGATGAAGAATCACGCCTAGGGTGATGCATCCACTCCCATGGTAACATCAGCTTTTATCCATCCACACTGACCTCACGGCCTAATCACTGACTATAATGGTCCATCTCCTAAGCCTTCTGCATTTCCAATATATGCTGGTGGGGTAGCACGTTTAACCTTATAGCTCAGGCTCTCAGATCACTGCCCAGATGCATGCATTCACCTAGGATACTCTCAGGAGGTGCAAGCTATGTATACTTTCTCATCCCAACTTATTCATAGAATAGACTCAAAGTATTAGTAATCTATGCCTCTCAAATATTTGATAACAAATAAAGCATAGTCTAAGAATTTTAAGTCTATATCATTAACCCTTAGAGGTAAGTTGTGATGCATTTATCTGAGATTCAGAGGCCTGATTTTACTTTGTGCTCTAGGGTTAAGCTAGTCGTACATTTCTGGGAAAATTATAGTCATCCCTTTATTTTAGTTTTTGAAATAAAGTCTTTTTTTTTTTTTAAAAAAAAAACACATTTTTATTTAGACATCTGTGTGTATCGGTGAACATGTATGCCACATGTATATAGTTGCTCTGGGAGACAAAAGTAGGGTGTTGGATCCCCTGGAACTGACATTTTAGGCAGCGAGTGAGCTGGTAGAGCAGCAAGTGCTGTTAACTGCTGAGCCATCTCTCTAGCTCACGATAAAGTCTTTCTATATATAGATGAGCTAGTTTAAAATTCACAATCCTCCCTATGCCATCTCCAAAATGCTGGGATTATAGGTGTGAAAGAACACACCTGGTTATAGTCCTCCATCTTAAAATATTCAGGGAGAGGCACTTATGATTATTTTTTGTCTTTTAGGAGTCTGACTTTCTTTGTCTTCTTGAAGAAGGCTACATATTTGGAAGCGAACAGAGCGAGTTAAACAGTGATGATGATGAAGGACATATGTACCCATATGAAAAAGACGAAGACCAAAACTATAATATATACGAAGGTGATTTTCAGCCAGAACCTGACTTTTATGCAGCTTCTGAAGGGAGTTTGTTTGAAGACCAAATTTCAGCATCAGAAGCTCCTGACGGTTTTAGATTTTCCAATGAGTGGAAGGACTGGGAAGGGGCTGGAAATGAGGGCAGAGAGGAGCAGGACCACACTCCAGACTCCGGCCAAGCCTTGCCATCCCTCAGTATGCCGGAAAGGCAAGGATGGTTTGGCCTGGGGACAGAAGAAGCTGAAGAGAAGGTTTTTGAACCAGATACTGAACCCACACAAGAATTAACACTGGAAGAGGAGAGTGACCTGGAGAACTTACACAATGGTGAACCCCAAGTGAAACTTGAGCAAGAGCCAAAATCAGAGACATCAGAATCCAGTTCAGTGCCAGAGGAACAGCACGACCTAGCATCTGAGTCAGAGGAACAGCACGACCTAGCATCTGAGTCGGAGAGTATTCTCAAACCACAAGCCTCTGGCTGGTTTGGTGGTGGATTTACAAGTTATTTAGGTTTCGGAAATGAGGATGAAGGACTTGAGTTATTGTCCAAAGAAAGCAATCTACCATCACAAGATGTTCCCAGCTCTGTTTCACCAGATGAAGAAGCCCCAGCTCCATGCAGAGAAATATCAACAGGCAAAGAGGAAACAGTGATTAATGATAGCTCGGTTCTCAGTCCAAGCTGGATTTACTTTGGTTTTGGTATGCTAGGCTTTACAAATGCTAATGAAGACAAAATTATTTCAGACCATGGGGAAAATGAAGATGGTGAGGTAGATGACCTCAGACATCCTACGGGAAGCGACTTTGACCCTGAAAAGGAAGAAGAAAGGAAAGTAGTAGCTGTGCAAACAGAAGAGCAAGCAGGTAAGGAAAGTGCCTTGGAGAAGACAGATGATTCTGGTTCTATGCAGTATCTGAAGAAGTTCCTTGATAATCCTTGGGGCTTCCAGAATCTCCCAGAGGACCCAGAATTACCATTTTCCAAACAGATGCTGGATCAAGATGATATAGCAGAGAATGACAAAACTGAAAAACTTTCCACTGAAAGTTCTCCCACAGGTAGCATGAAAGACCCCACGATGTTGGAGAGCAGATACAGTCTGTCAGGTTAGTATGAAAAGACTTATTAACGTATCTGTTAAGATAATTTCTTTTTCTAAGTACAAATCCGATGAAAAAGTTCGTGCTGGTACTAGGAGATGGCTCAGGAGATTCAGCATCTGAGGGATAGACTTGAGGATGAATTGCGATTCTCCCCAAACACATAGAAAACAGGGCAGGCGTGGTGGCTGCTTGTGACCTCAGCACCCAGAAGGCACAGACAGGATTCCAGGGGCAAAGCCGGCTAGTTAGGCAAGCTGGAACTGTGGAACTCCAAGTTCACTGAGAGACCCTGCTTCAGTAAAGAGGAGCATAACGGAGGCAGACACAAGACGGCAAGTCGGGCCTCCACATGCACACGCTCACACACATCCAAATACATACAAACTCTAAAAAGAAAAAAGTCCATGTTTTAAAAAACAGTCAGTAGCCAACAACCATTCTTATCAATTGTTTGGTTTATTCTGAAAGTTATAGAACCTAAGGAAAAGAATGATTAGTCTTGAAGTTATGCCAAAATTTTAGGATATTCACAATATATTTTCATTATCAGAGAACTATATTATGTAAACAGAATTAAAAGTATAAATATGGTCAAGGCTTTTTTTTTTTTTTTTTTTTTTTTTGTGGTTTTTCGAGACAGGGTTTCTCTGTGTAGCCCTGGCTGTCCTGGAGCTCACTCTGTAGACCAGGCTGGCCTCGAACTCAGAAATCCGCCTGCCTTTGCCTCCCAAGTGCTGGGATTAAAGGCGTGCGCTACCACGCCCGGCCAAGGCCTTTTAAAAGTGAAAGCAATTTCTGTTCTATTTTTAGTCTCACCTTTGTCCCACTGGTCTTAGTTTCTTCTTCTTTTTTTTTCTTTTTAAAAATATTTTTAAAAAGATTTATTTTATGGATGTGAAAATACTGTTACTGTCGTCAGATACATTAGAAGAGGGCATCCGAGCCCATTACAGGTGGTTGTGAGCCACCGTGTGGTTGCTGGGAATTGAACTCAGGACCTCTGGAAAAACAGTCAGTGCTCTTAACCACTGAGCCGTCTCTCCAGCCCCTCTTCTTTTGCTTTTGTTTTTGAAGTCCATTTAGTTTGGTTTTTTTTCCTTTCAGTTTTCTAAATAAAAATCTTTATATTATATTACTTTGATTAATATTTATTTTATCCCGTGTCTGTTGGCTTTTCTGGTAGATAAGGATCTCATTTACTGTTACTCAGGTTTTAGACGTTCCTGATAGAATCACATGTATATGCTTTTCTTTGGAACCTAAGCTAAAGGCAACTTCAGTAATTCAATAGTCTAGTTGTTTTTTTTTTTTTTTTTTTTTTTTTTTGTTTTTGTTTTTGTTTTTGTTTTGTTTTGTTTTTCGAGACAGGGTTTCTCTGTATAGCCTTGGCTGTCCTGGAACTCACTCTGTAGACCAGGCTGGCCTCGAACTCAGAAATCTGCCTGCCTCTGCCTCCCAAGTGCTGGGATTAAAGGCGTGCGCCACCACCGCCTGGCCTGAGGCTGGTCTTGATCTCACAGATGTGCCTGTCTTTACCTCCAGTGCTGGGATTAAGATTGAGCTTTACCACACCCAGCTAGTTTTGATTCTTAAATAATATTTTATTCTATCTGCAGTTATATTTTGTTTTGTTTTTCTAAGAAGCACTGTGACAAAGTTTTTCTGTAAGTGTCGTATGTTCTAGGGAATTTCAGGTAGGGTTAGGGAGATGGCTCAGGGGTTAAGAATGGTTGCTGGTTCTCTGGGTCAATTCCCAGACTCTATATGATGGCTCACAATCACTCAGAACTCCAGTTCCAGGGGATACAGTACTCTATTTTGGCCTCTGTAGGTACCAGTCATGTATGTGGCACATATATATACAAGCAAACAACAATTTAGACACATAAAATAAAAACAAGATACTAAAAAATTTTTTTAATCACAAATATTGTAAAAGATTTTCAATTTTCTTATTTCTGAAAGTTCTCCAGAAGATCATACAGTGGGTGAATATCAAATTAAAACTTCTATTTAGATGTCCATGTTTTAGCCACTTCTGTGGTTAAAACCACATGGGTTGGGCCAGTTGTGGTGCTGCATACCCAGCACTTGGAGTGGAGGCAGAGACAGGTAGATCTCTGTGAGATGGAGGCCAGCCTGGTCTATGTAGTGAGTTCCAGGATAGCCAGGACTACATACAAAAATTCTGTTTCAACAAACAAACAAACAAACAAACAAGCAAGCAAACAACAACAACCACAGAACAAAAAACATCTCTCACACATATTTGGGTTTCTTCTTTCCTCCTCCTCCTCTTCTTCCTCCTCCTCCTCTTCTTCTCTCTCTTCCTCCTTCTCCTCATCTCTTCCCTCTTCCTCCTATTCCTCCTCCTCTTCTTCTTCTCTCTCTTCCTCCTTCTCCTCATCTCTTCCCTCTTCCTCCTATTCCTCCTCCTCTTCTTCTCTCTCTTCCTCCTTCTCCTCATCTCTTCCCTCTTCCTCCTATTCCTCCTCCCCCCACCCCCTTTTCTTCTGGGTTTCTTTGTGTAATAGCCTTGGCTGTCCTGGACTTGCTTTGCAGACCAGGCTCCCAAGTGCTTGGATTAAAGGCTCACACCACACCTGACCTCATGGGTTGTATGTTAAATGAAGATCTGCATTACGTAGCTCTCGGCCACATTCTGTATTTGCTTGTGATGGGTAGATCAGAAACCCAGAAAAGGATTGGAGAGATGGCCCAGTGGTTAAGAGCACTTGATGCTGTTCTGGGGCCTTTAGTTCAGTTTGAAACACTCATATTATGTAGCTCATTTGGAACTCGAGTTCCAGGTGATATGACATCCCTTTGGACTCTTGAGACACTGAATGTACATACAGAGAAGGTGGCACACAAACATATACATAAATAAAAATTAAAAAGAAAAGATTTTTTAAACCCTCAGAAAATATTGATCAATAATACAGAAATAACTGGTCCTTAGAATGACAGAAAACCTTTCAGACTTAGCCAAAAATGCTGAGAAGTCAGAAGGAAACACATTTGCATTAGAACCAATAGATTTTCCTGAGTTTCAAGAACTGTATGTTAATATTTCAATATTCTCCAAAATACAAGCATTCTGCTTGCCCACTATCAGTGACCAGTATGATATGGATATTTAGACTTAGTCTCTTCCCAAATGAGAACGGTGCGTTCAGTGTGCTTTCCACCCCAAAGATAACATGCTTTCAAAATATTTTTAATTTAGGCTGACAGTTTTATTCTTGTATGTAATATACCTTGAACAAATCCACTTCCACTTCCCCCTTGTCCTTAGACTCACCACGACACCCCTTTCTGCTCACATCTCCTCTTTTTGTTTGTTAGCTTATTTTGTGTGTATCTGTGTATGTGTGGGGATAGTTGGGCTACGCATACATCTAGAGGTCAGAAGATAATTTGTGAAAATTGACTTTTTTTTCCTTTCCACTGTGTGAGTCCCAGGGACCAAACTCGGGCTTTCTGGCTTAACAGCAAGAGCCTTTACCTCGACAGCCACCTTGCTGGAACATCTTCTTTTCTTTTCCTTTCTTTTCTTTTCTTTCTTTCTTTCTTTTTTTTTTTTTTTTTTTAAATTTTGAGGCAGGGGTTGGCTATGTGACCTGGGATGACCTTGAACTCACAATCTCCTGCTTTATCTTCATGAGTGCTTGATTAAAGGGGCTGCACAGACATGCTTGGTTGATATTTCAAGAGTTTTTATTTAAACAGACCTAATTAGTTTCTGTGGGGGAAAACGTAGTGATAAGTTTCATAATTTCCTGAGATTGCTTCCGGTAATTTGACATTCTAATCTTGCTGAAGTAGCGTTCGAACCTTCTGAAATCACTAAAGGCAGCAGTAATCTTGTGTGTTTTTCTTTGCCTGAAGTGTTCATAGCCAAGATGATCTAACATAAGCTTTTAACTTAATCTCTCAGCATAGCCTGGTGCTGCGCTTGGCTTGAAAGAAAAAAGAAGCATCTGTGTGTGCAAACTCGTGGCAGCCTGGGTTTCAGAGTTTGCTATTTTTATATTTTTATAACGTCAGTATCTTTCACGTACAGAGCCAACACAGAACTATAGAATGTTGTGGTTTTAACTCTGCCAGGCTTTTTCTTGTTTATTCTTTGGAGCCATGGTCTTTTATGTTTAATTATATTTATTTTATATTTATATTATTACATACACACAATCCACTGGGATCAAGTTCCATCAGGTTTGGAACTTGGAAATCAATCACTGTAAGTCCTAGTATGGCTTTTCTTGGTGTAACTATCTGTTCTACTTATTAATTGGAATTAGCAATCAATATTAAGCATCCTGTAGATACTGTAAGTAATTCTTGTCATTCTTGATTTTCTGGTTCTCTAACAGATAAAATAATCGAAATCTGTTTCATTGGGTGATGTCTACATATTGTATCTTTTTGAATAAATGTTTCTAAGAGGAAAGAAATCTTTTTTTTAAATTTTTTTCCAGACAGAGTTTCTCTGTGTAGTCCTGGTTGTCTTGGAACTCACTCTGTACACACAGAGTGGCTCCAGGCTCAGAGATCTGCCTGCCTCTGCCTCCTGAGTGGTGGGAATCAGAGGCATGCACCACCACACCTGGCTGAAATCCTTCTTTACAATTAACTTTATTATTTTATTCATGAGTGTTTTGCCTGTATATATATTCGTGCACCACCAGAAGGTGGCACTGGATCCCCTGGAATCCAGTTACAGGGGGCTGTAAGCTGTGATGTGGGTGGTGGGAGCTGAAACTGAGTCCTCTGTAAGGTAGCATGTGCTACTTACATGAACCACTGAACCATCTTTAGAACCCCAGGAATGAGTGAATGAATGAATAAATGAATAAGTGATGTATTTTTTTTAAATATTTATTTTTATTTATATGTGCGTATGTTTCTGAATGCATTTATATGCAAGTTTCATGGTGTATGCATGACAATCAGAAGGCAAACTGCAGGAGTTGGTTCTCTTCTTCCACCATGTGCATCCTGGGGATTGAACTCTGCTTGTCATGCTTGTCAACAAGCACCTTACCCACTGAGTCATCTTGTCAGCCCAAGGAATGAAATCTGAATGGGACCTTTTTATTATTCTTAGTCATGATCTTGTACAGTAGAAGAAAGTTGTTATTTGTTCCTGTTTGGGTTTTTTTTGCCTGGCTCTTGCTAGGGCACCCAGGCTGATGTTAAATTTGTGACTCTCTTGTCTCTGTTTATGAAATGTTGGGATTACGGACCTGTGCCACCATGCTTGGCATCGTTTTTAAATTTAAAAAAACATATATTTGCTTGCTTAAATGAGTACAGTTTTTTTTCTCTTTTTTCTTCTTTTAGTCTTTCTTGGCCAAGGTATCAAGCACTATGTGGTCTTCTGAGTAAAGACACCCCCCCCCCCCCCCCCATCCAACAAGCCTCTGTCTTAACTCCAACCTGTAAGCATGTTGTTTCACAAGCAGGAAGGACTTTAGAAGCTATTCTTTAGGTGCAATATAACCTCAGGGTTTCTCATAAAAAAGAGAGCAGGACTGTGTGAGCAAGAGGTGAGTGGATGTGTCACTGCTGGTGAGTGGAGAATGGTTCTACAAAGGGAGGAATTCGGGAGGTTCCCGAAAGCTACAGAAGGCCAGCCTTTGAATTTTTCTCCAAGCTTCTAGAAGGTGCACAGTTCAGCAAATAAGGCTTTAAGATTTTGACTTCCAAAATTCTAACAGAGTGAATTCTACTACTTAAGACAAAAGCTTATTTGACAAAAGTAATTTGCCATACTACTGTGGGAGTGTGTATGGACCACAGTTAATGTTTTGTGCACTTATTTTCTCAAATGAAGTATCATACTAGCCATGATGTCTCAAACAATAACTTCAGAAAATAAAAGGAAGCCGGTGACAAAGCAATATGTTAGAAAAGACATTTCTCTTTATGTACTTATAGATACGGCCTCTGAAATGGAGTCACCCATGGAAGACCATGAAGGGGTAAATTTCAAATCCTCATCTTCTAAAAGGAATGAGGAAGATTCAGAATCATGGGTGGACCCTGAAGAGCTCTCTGTGGCACAAACGGACAGCTCTGTGGAAGATGCCTTGCTTGGCGATACTCAGCTGGTTTCTCCAAAAGGTAAGAAATGGATTTTTTGTTTCAATTCATCAACTGAAGAATAAATTAAATTAAGAACTTATATATCATGTGGTAATGTGTTTTATTTCTAAAACAACAGGGCATGCTGCAGAGTTTCAGCTTCTGAAGTATTTATTTCAGATTGATGTCTACGGTTTCATGAACTCTGCTTTTTCACCAATTGAAATGATTTTAGAAAGTGTAAGTTGGATTTTACATTTTACATTCTTTAGTGCTCTTTGAATGTCTGTCTGCCTCTCTATCTTTCTGTGTGTGTTTGTACCATGATACAAATATGGGGGTCAGAAGACAATTTATTGGAGTCTGTTCTCTCCTTCCACTATGTGGGTCTTAGAAATCAAATCCCTTATGCTTGGCAGCAAGCACCTTTAACAGATGAGTCCCCTCAATCACCCATCATCTCAGTGGATTTTAAAATCTTTTGCAATAATTTTACCTAATACAGAAATGACTTAGAGTGACTCTTACCTATATAAACCTCACAGTGCTTCACCTTCCATGAAATCTTGTTATGAGTTCTCTGATAAGGTGGATGTTGTTAGGATTCTGTGGTTTGTTTGCTTGCTTGTTTTGTTTTATGACACGGGGTTTCTCTGTGTAGCCCTGGCTGTTCTGGAACTTACTCTGTAGACCAGGCTGGCCTCCAAATCAGAGAGCTGCCTGCCTCTGTCCCCTAAGTGCTGGGATTAAAGGCATGTGCTATTCCCCACACCCCAACCAGGATTTTTTTTTTTAAATATTGAATAATAGTTTTCTGTTCTTTTGGGAAAACTATAATGTTGTGGTAAATCTCTGACCCAAACACAGTTTATAATCATAAATATTAAGTTGTGTTTTCCTTGACCGGACGTGTTTGGGTCAGAGATTTACCACAACAAATTGTCGCCCAATTTATTACTTAGGACTCAACTAACCTGAGATTTTTTTTTTTTATCTTTTTTTTTTTTTATTAGATATTTTATTTACACTTCAGATGCCATCCCCTTTCCCCATTCCCCCCCCTTAGAAAACCCCTATCCCATGCCCCCTTTTCCTTTTTGCATTTATACATTTTTTTAAAATAATGTTAATCATAAGCGTTATAAGTTTGGAATTGTTCAATCAGAGGTGTAACCCACTGACCAACCTAGATATAACAACTATCTTTGACTGGTGGAGATACATGAATATCTGCCTCCCTGTCTCCCCCCTCTTTCTCTCTTTCATCACCTAGCTTCTCCTATCCTTCTTCTCCTCCTCTTCTTACTCCTTTTCTTCCTCTCAGTACTCCTTCTACCTTAGCTCCTCCTACACATCACCCTTCCTGTTAAAATAAAACTTTTCTCTCAAAATACAATTAGAGCATAATTATGCCAATTTGTACCAGTGAGGTACAAGATAGTCTTAATACCCAGTCCATCATTTTGTTGACTAACCAGCACCTCTGTCATTTATCCTAACTAAAACATTTAGTTCTGAACCTGGCTTTAGGATGAATGTCAGCTGCCGACCATCCACTCAAATCTTTTCTCTTATTGTAAATAGCTATAAGTTTTCAACCCCGTCAGAAATCCAGAATGACTGAGTTAACTGTAATTGTGGGAAGCACAAAGCATAGCTTCTAAAACTTAGCCAATTTATAGAGACCTCTGAACACCTGAAAAGCCCCTATACTACTGAACGTTGGAGCATCAAGTCTTCAGCCTTCTGGCCCAGAATCATCTGACAGACCTTGGTGATGCACTAACCTGAGATTTTAAAAGTTCATTCCACCCTAATCTCTGAATACGGCTCGGCAGCCTTCTAGGCTGCACCACCAGTGTGTATTGAAAGCTGAGTGGGTCTGAGGGCCTACAAAGAAGTTACAAAGTTTCACTGCCCTGTAAAAACTACAAGGAGGGACTGGTGATCCTAGAACACAACTGACTGCAAGGTAGTTTTCAGGCAGAAACAGTGAACTGAGGGCTCTGGACCAGGTAATTCTTTGATATAAAAAAGACACACAATCTTTTGATACATAAAGATGACAAAAACAATGGATATCTTTTGGGCTTTATATTATGATATTTCAAATGGTTTGACAGGAACCAACTTAGGGAACACCTTGTTATTTATCCTTATTGCAATACTTATTTTTTTGATGTACTATGTCTTCTCAAAAGACAGAGCCCTAGATAAAAAATTCCTTGCCTTGGAAAAGAGATTACAAGTAACACTAGAACTATTGGTACAGGATGTTATTGGTCAAAAGAAGCAGCAGCAAGGAGATAGAGATGATATTTGGAAACAAAGTCTAGAAGATAATTTACTAAAGTTAGCAAATCAAAATAAGGCAGATGCTGCAATATTACAATCACAACATAAAGAGAAGTTAAGATTATGGAAGCAGGGCTTAGAACAGAAGATACAGGAAATTATAGAGCAGCATGAACTTCAGAAAGAGAAGCTTATGACTTGGCAACAAAGCTTAGAGGAAACAGTAGAATTAAAGACACAAGAAATTATAGATCAGAATAAGAGACAGAAAGATGAAAATGAAGGTGGGAGACAGGAGCTTGAAAAGATGCTAGAACAGAGGATGCAGCAGCTCACAGGTCAGACTGAGCAGCAGAGAGAAAATAATGAGGAATGGAAGCAAGAATTGGAGAATAACCTTGTAAACTTAATCAATCAAAATAAACTGGACAGCAAACTATCAGAATTACAATATAAGGAAAAATTCAAAATGTTGAGGCAGAACCTTGAACAGAGACTACAGGAACTCAAGGAACAGGAAGAGTGACAAAAGGAGAGCTATGAAGCATGGACACAAACCTTAAGGGAAGAATTTAAATTTTCAGTTAAGGAAAATACTCAGGTAGAGACAGAAGAAACTAAAGAAAATCAATCAAAGGTTATTAGAAAACACGCTTTAGTCTATCCAGTTAATGTACAACAAAGACCTCCAGACATTGTTTATCCACAGGGTTATGAGAAATTTGAAGGCAACCTGTGGATGTGTTAGATCTGAGAAAATTTAAGGAAAGTGTCACTAATTTTGGAATGCACTCGCCATTTGTAAGACAAATTCTGACTTCCTGGGCTATTAAAAATAGAATAATCCCCCAAGACTGGAAAGATATGGCAAGGGCAATATTAGAACCTGCCGCAGACTTACAGTGGGTTGCATGGTAGAGAGAGAGGTGAGGGAGAGAACGGAGAGTGAGAGGAGCCATTGGAGCCGTTGGTGGAAGGACAAGGAGGAGGAGAAGAACTGCAGGTTTTAAGGGATCCCATAGCTGGGGAATAGAGTAGTACAATGGTAAATCTGCCCAATCCAAGGCTTGCAGTTTATAATCATAAATATTGAGTTGTGTTTTCCTTAACTGGACATGTTTGGGTTAGAGATTTACCACAACACTATACTAAATGAGTTAATTGGAAATAGTATGACTTAAAGAGTCTTGAGCAATTGTTAGTACCAAATGAAGTGGTATAATGAGAATATGAGCCCTTTTGGCTAGGGCAGATACCTAGCTGGTCTGCTCTCGTGAAGACACCATATCCTGAGATATTCTAGAGGAGCAACTCCACTCAGAGCAGCGAACACCTAGTTGGTCTACTCCTGTGAAGACACCATATCTTGAGCCTTCCTAGAGGAACCACTACACTCAGAGCAGCAGGATTTTAGGATCCCAGAGGCGGCCTGAATCCCAGGAGTTCTTCCACCCAGGAGCTCAGGAACACAAGGTCATAGAGACATGTGGACTCTGAGGAGTCCTGACACAGGCAAGATAACCGGAAAGACAGGCTCCAGTCAGAGACAGTGAGTGCAGGTAGCACTAGAGTTAACCAGATGGCGAAAGGCAATTGTAAGAACATAAGCAACAGAAATCAAAGTTACTTGGCATCATCAGAACCCAGTTCTCCCACCATAGCAAGCCCTGGACTCCATCACACCAGAAAAGCAGGATTCAGAATTAAAATCACTTCTCACTATGATGATAGAGGACTTTAAATAGGACATAAATAACTCTCTTATAGAACTACAGGAGAACACAGGTAAACAGGTAGAAGCCCTTAAAGAGGAAGCACAAAAATCCCTTAAAGAATTGCAAGAAAACACAACCAAACAGGGGAAGGAATTAAACAAAACCATCTAGGATCTAAAAATGGAAGTAGAAACAATAAAGAAAACTCAAAGGGAGACAACCCTAGAGATAGAAAACCTAGGACAGAAATCAGATAGACACAAGTATCACCAACAGAATACAAGAGATAGAAGAGAAAATCTCATGTGCAGAAGATACCATGGAAAACATTGACACAACTGTCAAAGAAAATGCAAAATGCAAAAAGCTACTAACCCAAAACATCCAGGAAATCCAGGACACAATGAGAAGGCCAAATCTAAGGATAATAGGTATAGATGAGAGTGAAGACTCCCAACTTAAAGGGCCAGTAAATATCTTCAACAAAATTATAGAGGAAAACTTCCCTAACTAACCTAAAGAAAGAAATGTCCATGAACATACAAGAAGCCTACAGAACTCCAAATAGACTAGACCAGAAAAGAAATTCCTCCCGTCACATAATGATCAAAACATCGAATGCACAAAACAAATAAAAAGTACTAAAAGCAGTAAGGGAAAAAGGTCAAGTAACATATAAAGGCAGACCTATAAGAATTATACCAGACTTCTCACCAGAGACTATATATAAAAGCCAGAAGATCCTGAACTGATATCATACAGACCCTAAGAGAACACAAATGCCAGCCCAGACTACTATACCCAGCAAAACTCTCAATCACTATAGATAGAGAAACCAAGATATTCCATGACAAAACCAAATTTACACAATATCTTCCCACAAATCCAGCACTTCAAAGGATAACTGATGGAAAACTCCAACTCAAGGAGGGAAACTACAACCTAGAAAAAGCAAGAAAGTAATCTTCCAACAACCCCAAAAGAAGATAGCTACACAAACATAATTACACTTCTAATTACAAAAATAACAGGAAGTAACAATCATTTTTCCTTAATATCTCTTAATATCAATGGACTCAATTCTCCAATAAAAAGACATAGACTGTCAGACTGAATACATAAACAGGACCTAGGATTTTGCTGCATACAGGAAACGCACCTCAGTGACAAAGACAGACACTATCTCAGAGTAAAAGGATGGGAAATAATTTTCCAAGCAAATGGTCCCAAGAAACAGGCTGGAGTAGCCATTCTAAAACCCAATAAAGTCGACTGTCAACCAAAAGTAATCAAAAAAGATAAGGAAGGACACTTCATACTCATCAAATGAAAAATCTACCAAGATGAACTTTCAATTCTGAACATCTATGCTCCAAATGCAAGGGCACCCATATACATAAAAAAAACTTTACTAAAGCTCAAAACACATTTTGCACATCACACAATAATAGTGGGGGATTTCAACACCCCACTCTCAGCAATGGACAGATCATGGAAACAGAAACTAAACAGAGACACAATGAAATTAACAGAAGTTATGAACCAAATGGATTTAACAGATATCTATAGAACATTTCATTCTAAAACAAAAGAATAGACATTTTTCTCAGCACCTCATGGTACCTTCTCCAAAATAGACCATATAACTGGTCACAAAACAGGCCTCAACAGATACAAAAAGATTGAAATAATCCCTTGCATCCTATCAGATCACCATGGACTAAGGCTGGTCTTCAATAATGACAAAAACAATGGAAAGCCCACATACACGTAGAAACTGAACAATGCTCTATCCAATGATGACATGGTCAAGTAAGAAATAGAGAAAGAAATTAAAGACTTTTTAGAATTTAATGAAAATGAGGACATATCATACCAAAACTTGTAGGACTCCATGGAAGCACCACTAAGAGGAAAACTCATAGCTCTAAGTGCTTACAAAAAGAAACTGGAGAGAGCATACACTAACAACTTGACAGCACACCTGAAAGCTCTAGAACAAAAAGAAGCAAATATACCCAAGAGGAGTAGATGGCAGGAAATAATCAAACTCAGGGCTGAAATCAACCAAGTTGAAACAGAAAGAACTATACAAAATATCAACAAAACCAGGAGCTGATTCTTTGAGAAAATCATCAAGATAGATAAACCCTTAGCCAGATTGACCAGAGGGCACAGAGGCAGTATTCAAATTAATAAAATGGGAACTGAAAAGGGAGACATAACAACAGAAATTGAGGAAATTTAAAACATCATCAGATCCTACTACAAAAGCCTATACTCAACAAAACTGGAAAATGGACAATATTCTGGATGAAATGGACAATATTCTAGACAGATACAAGGTACCAAAGTGAAATCAGGATCAGATAAATCATCTGAACAGTCCCATAACGCCTAAAGGAATAGCAGCAGCCATTGAAAGTTTCCCCACCAGAAAAAGTCCAGGACCAGATGGTTTTAGTGCAGAATTCTATCAGACCTTCCAAGAAGACCTACTACCAATTCTCTTCAGACTATTCCACAAAATAGAAACAGAAGGAACACTACCCAATTCGTTCTATGAAGCCACAATTACACTCATACCTAAACCACAGAAAGACAGAACAAAGAAAGAAAACTTCAGACCAATCTCCCTTATGAATATTGATGCAAAGATACTCAATAAAATTCTTGCAAACTGAAATCAAGAACACGTCAAAACAATCATCTATCATGATCAAATAGGCTTTATCTCAGGAATGCAGGAATGGTTCAATATTCAGAAATCCATCAAGGTAATCCACTATATAAACAAACTCAAAGAAAAAAAAACCCACATGATCATCTCACTAGACGCTGAGAAAGCATTTGACAAAATTCAACATCCCTTCATGGTAAAAGTCTTGGAAAGATCAGGAATTCAAGGCCCATATCTAAACATAGTAAAAGCAATATACAGCAAACCAGTAGCCAACATCAAACTAAATGGAGAGAAACTTGACAAAATCCCACTAAAATCAGGCACTAGACAAGGCTGCCCACTCTCTCCCTACCTATTCAATATAGTACTGGATGTTCTAGCTAGAGCAATTAGACAACAAAAGGAAGTCAAAGGGATACAAATAGGAAAGAAAGAAGTCAAAATTTCATTATTTGCAGATGATATGATAGTATACTTAAGTGACCCTAAAACTACCACCAGAGAACTCCTAAACCTGATAAACAACTTTAGCAAAGTGGCTGGATATAAAATCAAGTCAAACAAATCAGTAGCCTTCTTCTACTCAAAGGATAAACAAGCTGAGAAAGAAATTAGGAAAATGACACCCTTCACAATAGCCACAAATAATATAAAATACCTTGGAGTGAATCTAACCAAGCAAGTGAAATATCTGTATGAAGAGAACTTCAAGTCTCTGAAGAAAGAAATCGAAGAAGATCTCAGAAGATGGAAAGATCTCCCATGCTCAATGATTGGCAGGATTAATATAGTAAGAATGACCATCTTGCCAAAAGCAATCTACAGATTCACTGCAATCCCCATCAAAATTCCAAATCAATTCTTCATAGAGTTAGAAAGAGCAATTTACAAATTCATTTGGAATAACAAAAAACCCAGGATAGTGAGAACTATTCTCAGCAATAAAAGAACCTCTGGGAGAATTACCATCCTTGACCTCAAACTGGGCAATAGTGATAAAAACTACATGGTATTGGTACAGAGACAGGCAGGAAGATCAATGGAATAGAATTGAAGACCCAGAAATGAACCCACACACCTATGGTCACTTGATCTTTGACGAAGGAGCTAAAGCCATCTAGTGTAAAAAGGATAGCATTTTCAACAAATGGTGCTGGTTCAACTGGAGGTCAGCATGTAGAAGAATGCAAATTGATCCATTCTTATCTCCTTGTACAAAGCTCAAGTCCAAGTGGTTAAAGGACCTTCACATAAAACCAGATACACTGAAACTAATAGAAGAGAAGTTGGGGAAGACCCTTGAATACCTAGGCACAGGGGAAAAGTTCCTGGACAGAACACCAATGGCTTATTCTCTAAGATCAAAAATTGACAAATGGGATCTCATAAAATTGCAAAGCTTTTGTAAGGCTAGGACACTGTCACTAGGACTGTCAACCAACAGATTGGGAAAAGATCTTTACCAATCCTACATCTGATAAAGGGCTAATATTCAACATATACAAAGAACTCAAGAAGTTAGAGAACCAAATAATCCTATTTAAAAATGGGGTACAGAGCTAAACAAAGAATTCTCAACTGAGGAAACTTGAATGGCCGAGAAGCACCTAAAGAAATGTTCAACATTCTTAGTCATCAAGGAAATGCAAATCAAAACAACCCTGAGATTCCACTTCACACCAGTCAGAAAGGCTAAGATCAAAAACTCAGGTAATAGTAGATGCTGGCGAGGATGTGGAGAAAGAGGAACACTCCTCCATTGTTGGTGGGATTGCAAGCTGGTACACCCACTCTGGAAATCAGTCTGGCGGTTCCTCAGAAAATTGGACATTCCATTACCTGAGGATCCAGCTATACCACTCCTGGGCATATACCCAGAAGATGGTTCAACATATAACAAGGACACATGGTTCACTATGTTCATAGCAGCCTTATATATAATAGCCAGAAGATGGAAAGAACCCAGATGTCCCTCAACAGAGGAATGGATACAGAAAATGTGGTACATTTACACAACGGAATATTACCCAGCTATTAAAAACAATGAATTTGAGAAATTCTTAGGTAAATGGGTGGAACTAGAAAATATCATCCCGAGTGAGGTAACTCAATTACAAAAGAACACACATTCACCCACTGATAAGCGGATATTAGCCCAAAAGCTTGAAATAGCCAAGATTCAACTCACAGACCACATGAAGCTCATGAAGAAGGAAGACCAAGTGTGGGTGCCTAGGTCCTTCTTAGAAGGAGTAACAAAATACTCAAGGGAGCAAATATGGAGACAAAGTGTGGGACAGAAACTGAAGGAGGGGTGCTCTGGAGACTGTTCCACCTGGATATCCATCCCTTGTGCAGTCACCAAAGACAGACACTGATGTGGATGCCAGGAAGTACATGCTGACAGGAGCCTGATATAGCTGTCTCCTTAGAGGTCTGCCAGAGCCTGACATATACAGAGGCACATGCTCACAGGTAACCACTGAACTGATCATGGGGTTCCCAATGGAGGATTTAGATAGAAGACTGAAGGAGCTGAAAGGGTTTGTGGCCCCATGGGGAGAGCAACAACACCAACCAACCAGAGCTCTCAGGGTCTAAACCACCAGCCTGGGAGCACATAGGGAGGAACCCATGGCTCCAGCTGTATATGTAGGGGAGGATGGCATTGTGGGGCATAGGTGGAAGAGGAAGTCCTTGGTCCAGTGAAGGCTGGATGCCCCAGTGTGGAGGAATTCGAGGGTGGGGAGGTGGGAGGGGGGTAGGTGGAGGCACATCCTCATAGATGCAGGAGGAGGGGGATGGGATAGGGGGTTCCTGGGTGGGGGGGAAATGGGGAAAGGGGATCACATCTGAAATGTAAATAAAATATCTAATAAAAAAAGGATAGTAAGAAAAAAATATGAAACCAACTAGTAGTGTAATGCTTCACTATAGGAAAAATTCCAAGTTCTGCTCACATATCTCATGTGTTGCTAATTTGACTATCAGCTAGACGTGGTGTTGTACCCCTGCAATGCCAGCATTTGAGAAGTAGAGGCAAGAGGATTGAGTTGGAGCTCTGGTGCTACACAATGAAACTCCATCTCGAAAAGAGAGGGGGCACTAGAGAGATGGCTCAGTGGTTAAAAGCAGTTGCTGTTCTTGAGGTGACCTGGACTCAGCTCCTGTCACCCACAAGTCAGGTTACAGTTGTTGGGGTTCAGGAGTTGCCTCACAAACCACATGATCAGTGAGCTTAGTCATACAGGGATAGTTTATTGAGCATACACCCCAGGATTGATCGATTAAGGCCAAAGGTCAGACTCCGGAGCTGAACCATGACCTTCAGTTAAGATCCTACAGGGCTTTTAAGCCTAAAATCCACAAACATCTGTGCCAAGTTATTCCACCAATCAAGATTTAGTGAAAAGGTACTTCCTTAGGAACACGTCTTTGTTGTACAGTACCTGCTCCCACTGGTTGGGGTATTCAACTACGGCAGGGTACTTGCCTTGTTCAGCATCCATGTCTTAACTTGTCAACTAGGATGTCAGTTACCCATGTACATGCTTCTTTCTGCCAAGTAGGAGGTCTGTTTCTCAGGAAGGTCTTGGGAACTTCAACATTACTCAACCCTTACTCAAAATGGAAGTCTTGTTCTAAATAGTTTCTTATATAGGTGCAGGTGTCTCTGTTATGTTGAGATCCATTCCAGGGGTAGCTTATAAAAGCATACACCTTAAAAGCTTGTTATAGGTGCAGCAAGTGCTGCTGGGTAGTTGGTTCCGGTCCAAGCTTATTGTGGCTAACTATATAAAGAAGTTCTAACTGACTTCTGTTGTAAAGTTCAAGGGCACAGAATATAACAGAATATACAATCAACTTGGGCATGAGAAAGTTTCTTAGTAATAGCAGTAACAGCACATGATAAAGTTTCCTTATGACATTAGTAACAGCACAAGATGGCAGGTGACACAGTTAACAGTTACCAAGGGCTTACCACTTCACGTAGGCCTTATCAACAATCATCTGTAACTCTAGTTGCAGAAGATCCAGCACCCTCTTGTGGCACAGACATATTTGCAGGTAAAACACTCACATAAAATGAAGATAAGTATGTCTTTAAAAATGTTAGCCTTGTAGTGGTGGCATATACCCTTAATCCCAGCACTTGGGAGGCAGAGGCAAATAGTTCTGTGTGGATTTGAGGCCAGCCTGGTCTACAGATTGAGTTCCAGGATCACTGGGGCTACACAGAGAAACCCTGTCTCAAAAAACAAAAACAAAACAAAGCAAAAAAAAAAAAAAAAAAAAAAAAAAAAACCCAAACAACAACAACAGAAACTTATTAGTAAATGAGATAGAGCCTCCCAGCAGGACCTCACTTTAATATTTAGCTCATAAGAAATCATTTGCAAACTTCTTTACTGCTAACTCCAAGTTAATCGAGGAGGCATTTTATCTGCTCGTTTACTTTGTAGGTTGCTTTTTGGGAGTTGATTGGGAAATGAAGGTTAGGAAAAAGAGTAATTGTAATATTGGAATATAATAGTCAGAGAATACTACCACAAGGTCTGCCCAGGAGGTGGCTTAGGTAGTGTGGTAGGTAGTCATCAGGTGCTACCACAGGGTCTGCTCAGGCTGTTCTCAAACTTGTGGCTGTGTCAGATCCTCTCGCCTCATCCTCCAAGCGCTGGTATTACAGGCATGAGCCACCGTGCCTGACTTCATCACGTTTCTTTAAGAAGCCCCTTCTCATTTAAATTTCCTTGTTAGGTTCTAGAAAGTAGATATTATAGAATGAAAAGATCCAGAAAGATCATTACTTTTTTTTTTTTTTTTGTATGACTCGGTCTTAAAGATGATAACAAATGTCAGTCAGGTTAGGAGAAAAACTAGTACTAATGACAATCACTCGTCAGAATGAAGCCTTCAACTCTCTGTTGAAATATCTTTGCCTGGGAGGTGGTGATGCACACCTGTAATCCCAGCACTCAGGAGACAGAGGCAGGGGGGTCTCTCTGAGTTGAGGCCAGTCTGGTCTACAGGGCAAGTTCCAGGACAGTCAGGACTACATAGAGAAACCCTGTCTTGAAAAACAAACAATCCCCCCAAAAGCTATTGTTGTAACTGGTGATGTAGCTCAGTGGAGGAAAAAACTTGCTTTGGTCGCAGAAGACCATGGGTTTAATTCCCCAGCACTGAAAACAATGGTAACAAGAAACACAAGAAACAGTACACACACACACACACACACACACACACACACATACACACACTCTTCCCCAGCTTCAGATATTAGATATTGATCAACTGTCAATATCTAAAATGTGATTTCATTTAAAAATTCTGGATTCTCTTGAACACTGAAAGATTGCAGCCTAGACTGCTCTAGTGTGGGAAACCGGAGCTCAACTGGATGCTGCAGAGGAATGCAGGCTTGAACTGTTCAACTGCTTCAGCAGCATTCTAACAGCTTGCTCCCCCTCGGCCTGTCAGCCCATAATCATTGGACTGGATGTTCTGAAGAGTTTCTAACACACCTGAAATCTAGCAGTCTGGGCACAGCTTTGACCTGAAAGGCTTCAGTAAGCAAAAGATTGGAGCAATTTTCCAGTTAATTTTGAGTGAAAGGGGTTCTTTTTTTCCCCCTCCCTAACTGTTTGAGGTGATTGTTTCAAGTAATTAGTATTTCCGGTAGATTTTGTGTAGACGGACCTTTCTTGTATCACTTGAGAAATAGAAGTACACACAACTTCTTAGCAACTTTATCTTATAGACACAGAATCTCTTGAAGTCCTAACATCTATCTGCTCCTCCCCCGATGCTTCTTTAGTAAGAAGCAAGGAAACTAACTGCCCAGCTCCTGTTGAACAGGTAGCTCGTGATTCAATATATTCTGAGAACAACTCTTACGTCACAGATTCAGAGAATAGCAATGTGGTACAACTTGCTGATTTCCTTCCCAGAGAGGAGCGCTTCTGTGTGTAACATTAGTGCTTACCTAAGCGGGGCAGCAAGTCCTTACAGCTTTGACATAGGGCCTTCATGAGGGAAACCAGTTTCTAGGCAGTGGACTGGGTTTTCTGGTTAGCAACTGTCTAGAGTGCCTGGACGTTTTCTCATAGTTGTTATGAACACTAATTACATTTACTGTCCATTTCCTTGAAAGCATGTCCTTTATAACATAGTAAAATCTCATGTTTATTTATGGAAAACAGTCTTTGAATATTGTTCCCTTGGTAGAAATTATGAACTCTATATGAATGGACTAGAATAAAATATTCAGTGTTTCAGCAGTTTCAATCTTAGAATTTTCTTTCCAATTGTGGATTTTAATGTGTGAGATGTATAATATTTAAGAAAACACATATATGCAGGCATGTGTGCCTGCATACATCTAACAAGTTATGAGGTCCATGAAATTGGATTACAGGTTGGTAGTCACAGCCCCACTTATAGTTACCCCTTCCGTCACAGTGTCAAAACAGGATCACACTGTGTGGAAACAGAGGTGCAGAAGGTATTAAAATCTGGACTCTTTCTCAAGGATATGAAGTATTCAGGAGAGGTTTAGTTACATGTTCGGGTAGTTTAACATGAATTTCCTAAGAAATGGAGTTGGAAGGTCTGGGTGACGAGGTAAGTGTCTACACAACTGTAATGTGTTTAAAAGTTAGATTTGGGAATTTGCAGTGATTGTTAAGTTTACTATTTTTTTTCTATGGAGAAATCTTTGCTATGGGTATGCTTGGGTTTTTTTCTTCTTTTGAAAACTTCACTTGTCTCATTTATGCTTTTAGCATTTGGGATGATAAGTATTGCAGATTCTTGGAAAGGGGCACAGATTAACATAAGGAAGACAGGCTGAGCTAAGCAAGTTTTTTCTTTTCTGTTTACAAATCCTAAAAGCCCAATAAGATTGTAGAGCCTGTTAAATATGCTAAGTTCGCACTGTGACATTTTTATTTGAGTAATGTAGTATCCTAAATGAACCTTAAACACCTCTGAAATTTCTAAAACATTTAAGCACGCTTCTTTTCTGCCTTTAGTATCCATATAAGCTGATTTCAACACAGTCCAACATGTACAAAAGTTGGGCTCTACCTTAAAACGGGAGTATTGTGCAACTTCTGCTGTTTCCTGATCGCAGCACTTTCTGAAACTCCCTAGGGTGATGTGGCAAAGAAGAGTTTGAGTATCGACAAAGTAGGCCTCAGTTTGGTCTTAGAAGTCACTGGCTGCAACCAGGGCTGTTTCTGATTTTGTGTGTGATTGCTCGTGGCATGAAAAGGACGTGTTTACTATCAGGGAAATTTACAAAGGTTTACGATTTTTATCAAGTTCTCGCGGGAGGCTGCTCCTTTTTGAGTTTCTTCTCTGGAGACTTGCATTAGCTTGGATAAGAACGACCGTGTAGGTAAAGAAGGCATACCCTAGAGACAGTTTATCTTATAAACCTTACGTTTCAAAATCGTCTCTCCCAGTACTTCGTGCAATGGCTCTAAAAATAGGGCCCTAAATTTAGAGGGCAAGCTGCTACATTTAGTTCTTTTCTGAGAACTCCCCGTGTCGGGCACGAGTCCACAGGGGCTCGATTTGGCACTCCCATCCCTAGGGATACTGCAGTTTCAGACTGGGGCGCCTGGCCAGCGCCCACCGGGTGGACACCGGTGAGCGAGCGAACCCGAACGCTGGCCCGAGGACCGACGTGTGCTTGCCCAGGAGAGGTTACACTCTGACCGGACCACACAGTTGACCCGAACGCCTTCGTGTCCAGAGTCCGAAGTGCGGACTCGCATAGCAGGACGCGCCGGCTCGGGCTCCGCGGACCATTTTTCTGGCTACAGTTATGGCGGAGGCCCGCGAGTCTGAGACGGAGGGGTCCTCCAGGGTACGGCAGTGTGGGGCTCAGGCTCTAGAGGAGCAGGCGTGGGCGCGCGGGGAGCTAGGGTGAGGGAGGCGGGACTTTTTCACCCCGAGGCTGCGCCCTAGGTCTCGGGGTGAAAGGGTGCAGCCGCACGCCCCGGCCCCTCGTGCTCCGAGATTGAAGACCCGGGAGCGGCGCGCGGGCCCTTTAAGCTCGAGCGAGGACGTGGCCGCGGAGCTCGTGCAGTAGAAGGGGCGTCTCCGCCGCGCCGGCGAGACCAAGGCCGGGGGTGCGACGTGGGCTCCCCCCGCAGGGCCGCGGTGGTGCGCGCCGGCCGCCAGTGCGTTCGCCTTCCCAGCGCTGCGCGGACCGCGCCGGGCCTGCTGCAGGCCGGCCGGCCGGCTGCAAGGCCTCCGCCTGTGGGCGCGGAGATGGCGGGGCCCTGGGCGGCGGCTGGTTGCGCGCGGCGGGTTCTGGAGCAGCTGCGCTGGGTGAGTCCGGGACTCCGGAGCCGCGGGCCCGGTGGGGCGGAGCGGCTGCGGCAGGGAAGCCGGAGCTCAAGCGCTCCCGCCCGGCCTGTACTCGGCCGCTGCTCGCCGCGGGGGGAAAAGGGCCCGGGGATTGAGAAGGCGGTGTGAACGTCCCAAAGGAGAGCCGGTTTTGTTCCCGACCCCAGAGTCAATTACCCGAATGTCATTTATTTTGAACGGGAGTCAGTTACACGTGGTTCTTCTGACACCGGAAACTAGAGTTTCTTGGTGATGAAAGTTCTGGTCTTAAGCGGACGCCTAAACTGGGGCCGGAACTGAGATTTTAATTCTGCATTATTTTTCCCCAGTAAAGAATGCCCTTCTGAAATGCTTTAACCATAGTGTCCTTCCTCTTTTTTGCATCGCTAATGTAAAAGGTGTTCTTGTAAACTCTAGACATAGTGAACGCTCAGGATCCAAAGTATATTTTTTTCTGTTTCATTTTGTAATCAGGTGGCAGAGGTTTTTCTCCGTGTTTGTAGGTGTGTTGTTGTTGTTGATGATGATGATATGTTTTGGGACGCGCCCCCCCCCCCGTGTTTGAAAACTGCATTGTATTTTTTTTTAAAAAAAGAACATTTAAATATTGCGGCTTTTCTGATTAAGCAGTTCGGATTACCTTCTTGTTCTGTGAATTTAAAGTAGTGTCGCCATGCCCGTGTTTCATTTATTTATCCAAGTGTAGTGTAGTGAACGCACCCACCCGTGAATGAGAAAGTTCTGTGGAGGTTCTAAATGAACTAAGGATTTTGTCACTGGCATACTGTTGTCTTTTAAGAGAAAAGAGGACACACAATTAGTTCATAGTAGAAACCGATTACTCATAGAAGCACACATACAAAGTAAGGGCACGGAGAGATTACATATTTTTGGGAAGTTGGGAAAGTCTTAAACGGGCTGAGCAAATGAGTAAACCGGTGTGTACAGGACCTCTGCTGCCAGAGTATAAAGTGAGCCAAGGATGTGACGTGAAATGGTGCCTGCTGTAGACAGGTGGGTCTCAAGGACTGCTATGGGGTGCCGGAGAGCCCTTGAAGGCTTTTTGGTGTTTGGCTACTGTAGATTTTCCTGGTGTATGTAGCCCAGATGTCAGGGGGAAAAAAAACCCCTCAAAACACAAAGGAGAAATGACCTCGATAAGGATACAGAATTTTGGTCCTAAATGGGGAACGAGAAAGAGCTAAAATGGGTATAGCATTCTTGATTAGATGTGGCGAGGGGTGGGTTGTGGGGAGAATCTAGAATACGCCTAAATTTCTGCCTGTGTCAGTTATTGAGATGGAGTTTATGGGAAGAGAATCATTGTAAATGAGAGATAATTTCAAATCATACCCATCGCCCTTCATTGAAATTAACAGTTAGTGCCCGGGGAGGTGGCTCAGTGGTTAAAGGGCTTGCTGTGCAAGCATTACCTGGATTTGGAGCACACATCCCCAGCAAATGCTAGGCGTGCGGGGAGCTTGAACTCTAGCCCTGGGCAGAGGTGTGTGCAGGGGAATCCCAGGGCCTCACTGGTCACCAGCTTAGCACAGAATGGGTGAGCTCTAGGTTCAGTGATTAAGACTGGGAAAGACATCTCCATGTTTACCTCTGGCTTTTTTGTGCATGGACACGCAGTGTACACATAAAATACATACACAGGGAACGGTTACCGATATTTGGCTTTGATAAGTTGGTAATGAGGGACATGAGAGGGAATGAGGCTGTCGGATTTTGCACAATTTCTTTTGTGCCTCAGTGGGCTAAGTTGATATGTTTGTTCCTGGTTTTAGGGAACCATTCTCTTACTTTTAATATGGTGTTAGCTGTGGATTTTCTATCGACATTACTTGTCAGATGACTGAGTCATCTTCTTGGCCCAGTAACTTTTAAAAAAAGTTTTTTTTTTTTCTTTCATGAGAACAAGACTTTATTGAAACATTAGGTTAAAGTTTGGGGGCTGGGGAGATGAGATGGCTCTGTGGTTCTCAGTGGTTAAGAGTGCTGGTTGCCCTTCCAGAGGACCTTGGTTCAGTTCATAGCACACACATGGCAGTCCAGTCCCAGGGAACCTTCATCTGGATTCCAAAAAACACGGATACACATACTACACATACATGCAGTGTATGTGTATGTGTAGACCCTCGATAGGCATGAGGAAACTTAGCTGGCCGTGTCGGCTCTACAGGATTCCACAACCAGAGAAACAAGAGCATCTTAGCTATCAGTTGTTAAATTGAAGGCTAATCCTTTTTACCCAGAGTTAACTGCACAGCACAGGCAGCCATGGTGCTGGGAGTATTTCACTGGGGACTAGGCACACATGAGCCTTTAAGGTTAATGCACATGGCAAGCCCCCTGCTGGCACACCTGTAATCTCAGCTTCTGGGAGATGGAGAGAGCCACACCCTTGGTCTGCTAATAGCCACTTTGGGCTGACAGCCGGTTAAAAACCAAACCAGCCTGCAGCTGGAATTCATTATCTCCTCCCCCAATGGTTAGAGAAACTTGAAGGTCCAGGGAGTGGTACCCACAGGAGTAAAGGTTTTGCACTTACAAATCTCCCCTTTATGCACCGCATTGGCTGCATACTAGTAAGTTTTGTTGTGTTACTTTTTTTCAACTTAATCTGAAGGTATTTCATCTTTATTTTACGTGTATGAGTGGTTCGCTCCTGCATATATGGCTGTGCACCAATATGTTTGCAGTGCCTGGAGATGCCAGGTGTCAGATTCCATGGGACTTGAGTTTTGGACCATGTGAGTGCTGGGAATTGAACTTGGGTCCTCTGGAAGAACAATCAGAAATCTTAACTGCTGAACCATCTCTGCAGCTCCTGGAAATATATTCTAATTTCCCTGGTTGGACTGCAGCACAAGCCTGGTGGCCTCATCCCCAAACCCACAATAAACATTAGATACAGCACAGGCATCTCTAATCCTTGATGATCCCCACTGGTTTATGGGAGGAAGACAGGAGCCTCTTCAGAAGCTTATGGGCTAGCCTGGCTTATGTGACAGTGGACCATAGGAAAGCCAGTCAAACAAAGTGGAAGGTGTGAACCAAAAACCTGAGATTGTCCTCTGACTTTATCATAGGGGCTTGTGGCACTAATGTACCTAAACTCAAAATAATGTCCCTCATGACGTACGTTTTCATTGATCTGTGGTGATTTAGTAGTATATTATTGATTTCCACATTTGTAAAATTTTCAGATTTCTTTAAAACAATTTAAAAATGATTTATTTTATGTGTGTTGAGTATTTTACTTGCGTGCATGTCTGTGCACCATGTATCGTGTGTGCGTCTGGTCTGGTGGAGGACAGAAGAGGGGTCAGATCTTGGAACTGGAGTTGTGGATAGTGGTGAGCCACACCATATGGATGCTAGGAACCAAAATTTGTTTCGTCTACAGGAACAACAAATACACGCTTTTAACTGCTGAGCCATCTCACTAGCCCCGACTCCTGTTTTTGATCGCTAATTTCAATTTATTGTAGTCAGATTACACACTTCTCAAGATTTGAATGTTATTTTTTTTATTATTTTAAATTATGTGTATGTGTGTACGTGTCTCTGTGTTTATGTGCATGAGAGTTCAGGTGTCTGAGAAGGCCAGAAGAGGAAGGATGTCAGATCTCCTAGAGCTGGAGTTACAGGCCGGCAGTTGTGAACTGCCTGACATGGATTGTGGGAACGTTGTGAACTCTGGCCCTCTGCAATAGCAGTAACTGGACTTAACTGCTCACTCATCTCTCAGGGCTGGGCTGTGTGATTTTATACTTTAAAAAGTATATTGAGCTTTATATTAGCTTGATGTATGGATTTGTTCTTAAGACCCTAGTGTGCACAGTTGAGAATGCCTTTGCTGCTATTGTTGTGTATTTAAGGTCTGGTAGGTTTGTAGTATTGTTCCCAGTCATCTCTCTTCCAGCTGACTGATTGAAAGTGAGATCTGGAAATCTCTAACGACTATTGATGAGTATCTGTTTTTTCCTTTACTTCATTTTGTGGTTTTTTTTTTTTTTTTTTTTTTTTTTTTTGTAAAATATAACCTCTATCTTAAGACTGAGCTAGCTTTTGTCATCACATGATGCCATTCTTTGTTCTTAGTAACAGTTTTTGTCTTAAAGTATTCTTCTTTATCTGGTATCACAGTTGTCACTGCACTTGCTTATGACCAGTTAGAATCTGGGGTCACTGAGGGAGGAAGAGTTTTGAGCTGACCCAGGAGGAGGTGAAATATAATCAGCTGCAAGCCTTCGGCTGCATGGTGTGGAGTGTTTCAGGAGCAGCAATGTGAAGCTGTCTTGCTTATACAGTTAGAGCCTTTGTGGGGAGGGATGGTGGCAATAGTTGCCTTTTCTTGAGTGTCTGTCCTTGTGATCCAGCAGGCAGAAGCTCCTTACCATTGCTTGGGGGTATGAGCCCACATTTCTGTGCATTGGTGTCTGAAGTGAAGAAGAGAGACAGGAGTAGGATAAGAGGCGTTTCACCCTTTGCTCTGCCCTTTTAAGGTTAATGCTGTACTTTAAGAGGCTAACACAGAAGGGTAAAGGAACTCTCCATAAAACCCAGAGAAGAGGCTCCACACTTCTTCTTTGGATCCTGTCTGGAGTCACAGCTGAAAAAAGAATAAAGATACAGGGATTAAGAAAAAAGACATACTATCACATGCTTCTGTAATATTATGTTAATAAACTAGATAGCAACTTGGAAGGAGGCTGTGTAGACACAATAGCTAAAAATAGATTTTAAAAAGAATAACTATTAGAGGGTTTGTTTGTGTGTTTGTCAGGCCCCCAAGGGGAAGGTTTCTGTGGAGGGTCTAGCCAGCCTGTGTGATGCCTGAAAAGAATCAAGCCTGATCATTCTTTGGTTCTTTTTCAAAGAGCCGAAGTGGTGTGTCGTGGAAGAGCCTCTCAGAAGGAATGTAAGGAGGCCTGGCTTATATTGTCGTGGGCTTTGAGGAGAGGTGGTGGGAACAGTTGCTTTCTATTGAATATCTGTCCTTGTGAGCAAACTGAATTATTTTAACCCAAGGTAAGGAGAAATAGAGGGAAGGATTCAAGTCTCAAATTCAAAGCTCTATCAGTTGTTTTATGACTACTCCCCTGCTCCCACTCAGCAAACTGCAGACCTGTGTGTCTCTCCTGTAGGGAAATTTTTGTCAAACCCAGTGTATTGCAGGATATTTGATCACACTGTGAAATCTGAGATTTTTTTTTTTTCCCGTTTCTAGTTTTAGTTCTGTTCAGCCTTAGCACACACCTTTAATCTCTCTGGCTGGAAAATAGACATGCCCTTAGTGTACATCTTTAGTTCCAAACACTGAAGGTAAAGTTAGTTTGTAAAAGGAAACAACCATGTTTGAAAAATGATGTCAAATTGAGTGGCAGACAAAGTGAAGAACCAGAGAAAGATTTGATATGCCCAACTCTCACAAGAAGGGAGGAAAGAGAAGCTGTTTAAGAGAAAGAGGAGCAAAGGGAAAAAAGGTGATGAAGGCATTTTACCAGGACAGTTGTACAGAGACAGGTTGTAGAGAGAGAACAAACTAAATACCTGTGAGGATAGAACAAGCCAGAGAATGAAGGAGCCAGAAGATAAGAATGTATTGCTAAAGTTAGTTTGAGGCCAAAAAACAGAGCAATTCAGTCAGAGACAGAGAGAGAAGTCAGATTGAATCAGTCAGCTTGTCGAGGAGTTTGAGCCAGAGCAGCTGAGTTGAACCAGAAATCCAGAAATCAGAAAGAATTAGGAAGGGGTGAGCTTATTCAGCAGCAGGTCTCAGAGGCTGAAAACATTCTAGGCCTAGATAAGTTTGCTAGAAGCTTTCAGGACTAGGCCTAGGTTAGCTGACCGAGGCAATGAGACTCAGAGATGACAGCTACATCAGACAAATGAGAGCTACTTTGACCCCATTTTATATAGATAGGAGTTTGTAGTCAAGAACCTCCCCTACCCCAGGTCACTGGCTGATAATCTTTTCTTGGCACTCTCCATATCCTTGTACCTTCCTGAGTTAAGCTCTGAGCAGTTCCTTCCTAATTCCTCAATGGTTTGAAAACCATTGTTTGACCACACTGTTGCTCTTCACCCAGTGAGAGCAGTTTTAAGATGCCAGAAGGAAGTGGTCAGAGGCAGAAATGCTTCCTGTTATCTGTCAGCCTGTTTCATATTGATAGAGTTGACCTCCGCCTCCTGTACCTGCCTTTGTGACAGCGCTGCTCACAGGCTTACCTTCTACCTTCCTTTGTCTTGAAGGTTGTGGCAGCATTGCCTGAAGATATGAGAGCAAACTTTAACCCCAATGGTTTTTCATTGGAATTGGCAGTGTGTGTGCTTACCATTGGACTACTTGCCACTGTCTTGTTTCTGTGGAGAGGCTTCCGATCAGTAAGTAACCACTGCATGCTAAGACAGTGTTCAGTCTGGGGTTTCTCAAGGTTTTTTTAAGGTTTATTTTATGTGTATGAGTGTTTTGCCTGTATATATGTATCACATGTGTGCCCTGTACACACAGAGGTGACAAGAGGGCATTAGATCCTCTGGAGCTACAGTTACAGGAAGTCGTGACTACTATGGGTATTGGGAATTGATCCCTGGTCCTCTATGAGAGTAACAAGTCCTCTTAAGCACTGAGCTGTCTCTCCAGCCCTCATTTTGCCTTTAGATTAAACAGCGAATTGGAGAAACTTAATTGTTATTTCAGGGAAATAAGTTAGGCCACAGTGTTCTGGGTAATATGTGGTTATTAGAAACTGAATATAGATTCAGAGAAGTGTTTTTATATGTGAGGATTCTTAAAGGGTTTTCTTTGTAGGGATAGTACACACTAGTACCAAAACCCCACCACCTCCTCCTCTTCCTCTTCTCTTCCTCTCCCTCCTCTTCTTCCTCCTCCTTCTCTTTCTCCTGCTCCCCCCTCGCTCCCCTGCTCCCCCCCCCCCCGCTCCCCCCTCGCTCCCCTGTTCCCCCTCGCTCCCCTGCTTCCCCCCCCCCCCCCCGCTCCCCCCTCGCTCCCCTGTTCCCCCTCGCTCCCCTGCTTCCCCCCCCCCGCTCCCCCCTCGCTCCCCTGCTCCCCCTCGCTCCCCTGCTTCCCCCCCCCCCCCCGCTCCCCCTCGCTCCCCTGTTCCCCCTTGCTCCCCTGCTTCCCCCCCCCCCCCCCCGCTCCCCCTCGCTCCCCTGTTCCCCCGTGCTCCCCTGCTTCCCCCCCCTCGCTCCCCTGCTCCCCCTCGCTCCCCTGCTCCCCCCTCGCTCCCCTGCTCCCCCTCGCTCCCCTGCTCCCCCCCTCGCTCCCCTGGTCCCCCTCGCTCCCCTGCTCCCCCCTCGCTCCCCTGCTCCTCCCCCCCCCCCCCCCCTCCCCCTTGCTCCCCTGCTCCCCCTCGCTCCCCTCCTCCCCTTCTCTCCCTGCTCCCCCCCTCGCTCCCCTGCTCCCCCCTCGCTCCCCTGCTCCCCCTCGCTCCCCTGCTCCCCCTCGCTCCCCTGCTCCCCCTCGCTCCCCTGCTCCCCCTTGCTCCCCTCCACTCCTCTTTTGGTCTGTGTTTGCTTTTAGCAGTATAAAAAGCCAGCAGATGTATCTACTTCCCAATTTAGAATTAAAAAATGGCCACTCATTCAGTTAATAATCAGATGGTTAATTCCCATCCCCCTGGCTTGTGGGTGCACACCAGTCCCTGCATCGCTTATTCCCATAGTTACATTTTTTTTTTTTAAATGAGAGAGTCCTATCATATTCTTTCTTTCTGAGACTTCTTTTTAGAAGTTGGCCCTGTGCTTCTGACACCATTCTGATTTTTCATGGTTTTCTGGTGCTCTCCAGGAGTCTCTCTGCCCCGCGTTGCCTTTCCTATATTTCCTGTTTACACACATCCCAGGATGTCTTGTCCTTTTGATTTTCTCTCCCACTTTTCTATCTCTGTCTTTTCTAGGTGATATAAATCTTCCTTTTGTTTGTTTCTCTTGATCCTTTTGCTCCAGCCCCAGGGCTGTCACAAGTGGGTTTATCCTTCCTTCACTGAGAGCTGAAGCTTAAGAAAAAGGCGAATGGGTTTTTTAGAGTCGGTTCATGTCTAGAGCCCTTCTTAGACTGTTTTATCTTGGCTATTAACAGTAAGAGTCTTAATAATAGGGTCCTTGAAATACTTCGTGTTAGGGCGAAATATGTGTGGGAAACATGGGTCTGAGTGAAGTAGCAGGTGTGAGTGCAGGTGTCTTTAGAGTGAGGCCGCTTCAGAGCCTTTCATATGATAACAGCAGTGGGAGACCTGACCCACTAGCAGTGCTTTCATCAGAAGAGAGTGCTGCTGGGTAATTCACTGTGGGGAGGCCATAGTAAGCTGGCAGTAGAAGTGAAATAGATTTACTTGAAGGTATATTTGTTTTAATATACTTTTGTTAAAAATTTGTTTCAGATTCGAAGCCGATTTTATGTGGGTAAGTTGTTATTTTTCTATTTGAGAGCTCATCATTATATATAATTTAAAAACATAATAGTTTAACCACAATAATTTCCTTTTCTTTTTCTCAGGGAGAGAAAAAAGACTTGCTCTTGAGCTTTCTGCACTAATTGAAGAAAAATGTAAACTACTTGAAAAAGTCAGCTTTGTTCAAAAGGAGGTAAGGCATGTCTGAGAACAGTGTTGGTGGCAGACCCTGGGGCTTAGTGGTTCTCCGTGTTACTTACTGCCTCTGAGCAAGGGATCAGAGCTGAGGTCTGTGGCGCCTCACCTGCGTCTCTCAGCCATCTCCTCCCTGACTGACAGAGCGCAGCACCTGGGTTTGCTTACTGCTCATATTCTTTTTATGAAGTTGCCCTTTTAAGTCTCTTTCACCCTTAAAAAATTATATTATTATTATTGTATGTGTCTACTTGTGCCTGTGCATGCGCGCATGTGTGGTTGGTCAGGGGATACGTAGAAGATACTTCTCTCCTTTTCCTGATTGGGTTTCAGGTTGTCAGTTTTGGTAGCAAGCTCCTTAACTACTGAGCCATCTTGCTGGCCCATTTCTGCCCTTTTAAAGACACTTACAATCCTCTTTATGTCATATAGAAGCAGGGTTTTTGTTTCGTTTTTAACATTTTATATTGGGGTTGGGGATTTAGCTCAGTGGTAGAGCGCTTGCCTAGCAAGTGCAAGGCCCTGGGATCAGTCCTCAGCTCTGAAGGAAAAAAAAGACAAAATAACAACAACAACAAAATTAACATTTTATATCTATTATATGTAAGAGTTTTGTTAGATATATGGATTGCAAATATCTTCTGCGACTTATATTTCTATTTTGTTTGACGTCTAAGAAAACAGGTTTAGAATTAATGTAATTTTGTCTGGGTTTTGTTGCTTCTTGTTTGTTTTTTTTCTTCTTGGTTGAGGAGATTTTTGCTTATCAGGGATGTGAAGGTATCCTTACTTACTATCATGTAGGACTTTAGTTACTTTTTTCATTTGGGCTTTGTGTTAGCTTGCTAGGGCTCCTATGACCAAATGCCACAGGAATGAACTCCCTTACAGTTGTGGAAACAGGAGTCCAAGAGTGAGGTGTCCGGCAGGCTTTTTCTTATTCTGTGGCCTGTCCCTTGACCTGTAGATGGAACTGCCTGCTTGCTGTGCCTCTCTCTGTCCTGATGCTCTCCTAGGATACCAGTCATACTAGGTTAGGTTTGTCTTTTTTTTTATTTATTTACTTATTTATTTATTTATTTATTTATTTTTTGGTTTTTCAAGACAGGGTTTCTTTGTGTAGTCTTGGCTGTCCTGGAACTCACTTTGTAGACCAGGTTGGCCTCGAACTCAGAAATCCGCCTGCCTCTGCCTCCCAAGTGCTGAGATTAAAAGCATGCACCACCACCGCCTGGCTGGTTAGGTTTGTCTTAACTGCCTCATTTTAACCAGTTACCATTTAAAGGCTTTGTCTCCAAATAACAGACAACATTCTGAGGTGTTGAGACTTAAGAGACAGGCTCTCTTTGTGTAGTCCTGGCTTCCTGAACTAGCTCTGTACACTAGGCTGGCCTCAAATTCATAAGCCACCTCATTTGAGTGTTGGGATTATAAATGCGTCACCATGCCCAGTTTCAGACTGTCTTAGTTAGGGTATTACTGCTGTGAACACACACCATGACCAAAGCAACTCTTTGTTTTGTTTTTTGTTTTTTTGAGACAGGGTTTCTCTGTGTAGCCTTGGCTGCCCTGGAACTTACTCTGTAGACCAGGCTGGCCTCGAACTCAGAAATTCACTTGCCTTTGATTCCCAAGTGCTGAGACTAAAGGCATGTGTTATCATTGCCCAGCTAAACATATCTGACGTAATCTTTTTTTTCTTATATTTTATGTAGATTTATGTAATAAATACATTTATGTATGTACATTTTATGGGTGTTTTGCCTGCATGTATGTCTGTGCCATATGTACATATAGTGCCTGCAGAATCCAGAAGAAGGTATCAGAGCTCTTGGAGCTGGGGTCATAGACAGCTATGAGCTGCCATGTGGGTGCTGGGATTCTATGGTAGAGTAACCAGTGCTCTTAACCAGTGAGCCATCTCTCCAGCCTCTCCTTCATTTTTAAAAGTACATTATCTTTGAGGCTTGCGACAGTGTTTTTCCTTAGATTTATTCCCAGATATCTTCTTTTTAAAAAGTTTTTTATTTCTAATTATATGTGTGTGGTGTGTGTGTGTATACGTGTGTGTGTGTATGTGTACATGTGTGTGTACATGTGAGCACAGAGTCCAGAAGGTTCCCCTGGAGCTTGAGTTACAGGAATTTGTGAGCCACATAATGTAGTTGCTGGGAACCAAACTCAGGTCCTCTGCAAGGTAAAACATGCTTTTAACCACTGACCCACCTTTATAGCTCTCCCTACCCATTTTTGTTAAGGCAAGGTCTCATGTAGCCTAGGCTGGCCTTAAACTCTATGTAGCTGAGGGTAACCTTGGACTTATGGATCCTCCTGCCTCTACCTGCTAAGTCCTAGGATTCCTTTAGTCCCACAGCTTCGTTGGGATGCAGTTTCTGCAGCACAGTTGACTTGCCCATGTGAAGTTTCTAGGGGAGTCAGCTGAGGTGATATATGACCATAAGCCCAGCATTTTGAAAGCATTACAAATTTGATTATAGTAGGATTACCAGTGTGAGATTACCTTAGGCTTCATGGTAAAATTTCATGCCCTTTCCAAAGTAAATAGAGGAATGACTTTTGTTATATTCACACATTTGGATATCCATGATAGCAGTCAGCTTTTGGACATATTTATTACCCCAAAGAAACTCTAATTTTCGTTATTATTCTCCATCCAGCTTTCTCACTCTATACATAGTTCTAGTTACTTATATGCTTTCTGTCTCTATAGGATGTTTTGTAAGACATTTTCTTTTCTTTTTTTCTAAGACAGAGTTTCTCTGTGTAGCCTTGTCTGTCTTGGAACTCACTTTGTAGACCAGGCTGGCCTCGTACTCAACAGATGTCCTAGCAAGCTAATACAAAGCCCAAATGAAAAAAGTAAATGAAGGACAGCCAGGGCTGTCCTTTACAAAGACACAAAGAAATCCTGTCTCAAAAAAAAAAAAAAAGTGAAAGGGGGAGAGATAGATAGATAGATAGATAGATAGATGGATTGATGGATTGATAGATGGATAGATAGATAGATAGGTAGGTAGATAGATAGATAGATAGATGGATAGATAGATATTGGGGGCATGGGGGAAGATAGCTACCTATGGTACCTCATACCAATAATCGCAGCACTCAGGAGGCTGGGGCAGAAAGAGAGCTAGCTACAAGTTCAAGGACAACCTGGGCTATAATAGGAGACTGTTTCAAAAGAGAAAGAAAGAAAGGAGACAAGCACAGTATTTGTTATCATGTATCTAGTAAAGGCTCTGTATCTAGGATGTATTAACCTGGCAGCACACACTATAATGTCTGCATTCAGAATGATAAAGCAGGATGGAGAATTCAAAGGCAGCCTGGTATACTGCTAAGGCTGTCTCATAAATATATAAATAACTAACAGGAAAACAAACTGAATAAACTTTCCTGCAGAGAAGATAAACTTTAAAGATACTCAGTGTCATTAGCCTTCAAGCAAAGGCTGCTGAAGCCTGTGACAGCGCTCAGCCAGTGTGCTAACAACAGTGCAGCACACACTTAGGACACAGAGAAACTGGAACACTCACCTACTAGTGGAAATGTAAAATGATACAACCACTGTGGAAGGTAGGCAGTTCTACCAAAACATTCTGAACATGTGCGCTTATTTTTTTTTTTTTTTTTTTTTTTTTTTGATAGTGTCTCACTGTGTATTCTGGGCTGGTTTGGAACGGAAAGAGATCTGCCTGCCTCTGCCTCTTAAGTGCTGGGCTTGAAGGAGTTCGAGGTATGAAAAGCAATAGAGAAAATATTATGTCTCAGTATTTAAGAAATGAATGAAAGGGGACTGGGAAATGGGGCAGAGGGGAACATTAGAAAAGAGGAAATGCATGTGTATCAGAGGTATGAAAGAAATAGAGAAAATATTGTGTATTTGGTTTAGAGGAAAAAAAAAAGGACAGACTGAAGAGCCTTTCCCACCAAGATGGTAGTTCCCACATATGAACCAAATACCTAAAATAAAAGTGTTCATAGTAAAAAAAAATTAAGAATTAAAAATTATGTATAAATAATTGGAAAATTAAAATTAAAGATTAATAACACAAATGAATAAAATGAAGTGGAGGTGTTATGTTCGTGGTCAGTGCTCCCTCCAGCACCCGGTACTACCCAAGTTTTCTGGGACCTGCGTAGCTCCTCGCTGCTGTGCCTGGCTGGGGTGTTGTGAATCCCTTAGCTCTACTGTCGCCACAGACTGTGCTGCTGCGGCCTCTTGGTCCCATCTGGATGCTGTCCTAAGTTCTGCAAGCGCCTTCCTGGTTCCAAGGAATCTCTTGTTCCACGGGGCGGCAGCAGGGGCTGGAGAATGAGGCTTGTTGGAGTTCCGCAGGCCCTGTGCCCATCTTTGGCACGTTTGTGTCTGTAGTTTGCTGAGCTGGCCTCTTCTGCTGGTAGATTCAGCCCCCCAAGCTGGCGCTTCCCGTGGGCTGCCCTGAGTCCGGAGAGTGGTGGGTCTTGGAAGGCTCTCACTCCAATTCCCTGTTCCTTTTGGTCTGTTGTGGTCCACTGTCCTCACTGAGTCCAGCCTTGGATTTGGACGTGTGCTTGCACTCTTTAATGGGCACGCCCTGGCAGGATTCGGTGCTGCTGTCCGGTGACTGGATGTGCTGACGCGAGAGAGTCTAGGTAGTCTTATTTCTCCTTTCTGTGGCTCTTACTTACTCCTCTGTGTTATATCCTGACTTTCTTGTACTCTGATTCCTGGCCTCCCAAATACCACTTCTAAGCTACCACTGTGAATCAAGGCTGTTGGTATCTTTTTGAGCTGGTTCTTTATTTGTCATGGACTGTCTGCTGCTTTATTGAATTCATTTGTTGGACTTGTAGTTTTGGGGGCAGTCTTAGAGGTTTCTCTACATTTAACATGCTATATTAGTTAGGCTTTTCTAGAGCAAAAGAATTAATAAAATGAATCTATATACATTGAAAGGGGCTCTTCTTAGGAGTGCTTTACAGGCTGCGGTTCTGCTAGTCCAACAATAGCTGTCTCCCAGCAGAAAATCGTAGAATCTGATAGCTGCTCAGTCCTCTGAGTCAGACGACTGAGTCAACCATATACCTTAGAATCCCGAAGAGGTAAGGTCTAATACTAGCAAGGAAAGCCTCAGCAGCAGGCAGGTGAGCTAGCCAGGGACAGTGAGGGCAAGCAGGCCAAAAGCAAAAGTTTCCCTTTTCTATGCCCTTTCATGTGAGCTGCCACCAGAAGGTGTGGTCTAGGTTTAGGATGGTCTTCCCATCTCAGATGATCCAGTCAAATCGAGGGGTACCTAGCTGTTTGGGTTTTAGCTGATTACAGATGTAGTCAGGTTGATGACCAAGATAGCTATCTCACATGCTATCTGAAAATAGAGGTAATGTCTTTTTTGATCTGGTTACGGTGGAGTCTCCTTTAACTGCTCTCAGTAGGGCTTCCAGCACTATGTTACTCAGCTGTTGGGGGAGGCGATGCCCTTGCCCTGCTCTCAGCTCCTCTCCATTGGTTGTATTGGCTGGACTTTCATAAATGACCTTTATCGTGATGAGGGACTGACTTCTTATACATAAATCTGTGCAAGTCTTGATCAAAAAAGGATGCTGAATTTTGTTCAGAGCTCTCTTGATCTGTGTACTTGAGTTATTGTTTGCTGCTGTGGTCTGGTGAAGTGATGGATCACATTGACTGTGCTAGCGGAAAGCCCACATGATCGGGCATATAATCTTTTTGAGAGCAGGATTAAGTTCTACTTATTGGCAGAGTACCTAGGATTTTGCAGTAGTTACCAGACTACTTGTGTCTTCATCCTGCTTAGTTACCAAAATGATACTTTTTGAAATATTCAGACAAGCACAGGATGCTGGCCTATATAGGTGCATCAGACTTAGCAGGTCCTGAAGTATGTGCATTCTTTCTTTGTGGTTTCTAATTCTCCTAAAATTCTTACCTAGTTCTCTGCCTGTGTGAGTGAGTCTCTTTTATAAGGAGAAAGAAGTGTGAACCACTGGCCTTGCCTTTCTGTAGGTCTGTCTTCTCTCGTAAATCTTTACTGTTTAAATAGTTCTCTGAGGCTTCAGCCAGATTCTGTCTTTTGCTGTGTTATCTAGCTGTTGTTTAGCAGGAAGCTGGATTGGAAGCAACATTGTCTTCACTTTAATCTTGTGATGTTTTACATTTAATTATTCTTAGTTTTCATCCCTTGATTATTCTGTCTTTTAACAATTTTATCTTCCTTACTTGTCTTATTTGTCATATGATATAAATGATGGCCAGTTACTGCACACTGCTCTACTGAAAAGGCTGGAGAAGCTGCTAAGTTGTTCAGGGGATGACAGACAGCTCACATCTCTGGATGCTCTTCAGTCTGTTCTTGATGTTAGAGTTTGTATTCCAGCAGACTTGGGTCAACTTTGCTTGTCACAGGTGTAAAGTTTTTCATGTTTCCCAACCTGGTGGTTGTGACTAGTTAGGGGTTCTGGCTTTGCTTGTCACAGTGGTTAGACTGCAAAACTAAGCTTAGAGCTTGCTTCACAGATACCTGCTGAGATGCAGTTTGGAATAGAGTTTATAGTTTTACTTACATGTTGCCTTGTTTCATTCAGTATGAAGGCTTAGAGTCATCTTTAAAGGAGGCCAGCTTTGAGGAGGAGTCAACAGAAGCACAAAGTTTGGAGGTAAAAAACAAAATATGATTTAAAAGCTAGGGAAAAGATTCTTATTAAATAGCAAACTTTAAAAATATGTTATCTTCTGAAATGGTGTATTAGGATCTTAAAGCTTACAGAAAAATTAGAGGAAATAGAACATGTGTAAGTAGCATAAAATATTTAAAATGAAGACACTTTGAACTCTTATTGCTAACTTGTTTTGAGGGATATATAATCAGTTTATCATAATCTATAGGTTTATAGGAAGAAATCCTTTATTCTGTATTCCTAAGAATGCACTGAAGAGACCATTCCTTTTTTGACATTGTTTGCTCCAGGAAGGAGACATAGGACTCTTTCATAAATTTAAGCAAAGCAGGAGACAATAAATTATATAAGTTGTGGCCATATTACCTATCTGTCATCCCATGATAGTAGGTGTTAACTAGGATTAGACCAGAGGTTTACATCATGAATAGTGCATGCTAGTAAATGTTTAATCCCTGCCTACAGACCATTTTCTGAGTTTTGTGTTATAAACTCCATCATGGCCAGTTTTCAGTCACTCACATGATGTCACTGACATGAGAGTTTTCAGTCACTCACATGAAAGTTTAGCAGAGATACATAGTTAACTCGATGATAGTTTTCAGCCTAGCAGACAGATTAGGATGTGATGGAGTGAGTTCCAGATGGAAGTGTTGTAAGAAGGTGAGTCGTGAGCCTGCGTGGTAGAAGCAGCCTGCCCCTCATGATGAGACAATAGAAAACAGACCTCGTCTCGTACCTTTGGTTTATGTGTTCATTCCAGTGTGGCGAGTCCGTCATGTCTGTCCTCAGTAGAGAGTCTGTGTCTTGTGATTTAGAATGTACTTGTAGAATCCATACAAAATTAAAAACTCCAAATAAATTCCTTAAGGTTTTTTTTTTTTTGTTACCTGTGAATATTCTCAAGAACATTTTTAGCTGCTATGTGTTCTTTGGTGAACCTCTGTTATAATCGCTATCCCAGTGGGAATGTATTAGTTTCCAGAATGAAAGGAGTGTAGGCAGGTGTGAGGGATGCCTGCCACCTTGGCACTTGGGAGGTTGATGCTGGAGGATTGCCAAGTCTATATTAAACGAAAACAACACCAAAAACCAGTCAAAAGCCAAAACGCATAAAGGGTTTTAAAAGCTGTTTTGCATGCATGGTAACAGAAAAATTGTTACTGGGTGACGAAGACAGACATTGTTCACGCTTGGTGTCACAGGTAATGTAAATAGCAGTTTGGTATGATGACAACAGATTTATAATTATGAGTCAGATGAGTTGAGATTTGGCCAAACTGAGTATCTTAGAAAATACTCTGTTAATTTTTCTAGTTGAAAACATTTGTAGGAATAGTAATTGTAGTTGGACACAAACTGTAATGTAATACAAGTTTTACAAAGCTTGACAGTTGGCTTTGCAGGTAAAAATCAAATCAATAGAATAATTTTGATTGAAATCACTAGTCCTATGATGGAATAGTCAAATTTGGGGCGATTGTAGGTAAATAGTCTTTTAAACGACTGTAACACATCTTGGTTTTGTTCTTCCTTTTTAACAAGTTTGTTGAAGGATCACAAATATCAGAGGTATGTTAACTACCATATTTAAAATTCAATTAGACCAATCTAATAATTAATCATTTTAAATTAAAAAGATTACAGAAAATATGTTATTCAATGGAAAATATGGTGATGCAGTCTTGATTTTTAAATTAATTATTTTTATATTAAATTGAACTTGCCGTTTCCCCCGTAACGTGCTTTTAAACATGCCTTAGAACTAGGTTGACAAGCTGTGCTGAGTGGATTTTCCACCTTTTTTTTTTTTTTAAATAAAAGTTTTATTGGAATGCAACTGTATTGATTCCTTTAGGGGCTGCCTGCGTTTCTTGTAACAGTTAGCTGATGGGAGCCTGAAATGCTTTCGCTCTTATAGAGGCTGCTGGCAACTGTTAGACCTGCTCCTATCTTAATGTCAGAGAGCAGATGTGTACGGTGTCATACACCTGTTTGATTATACTCACTGAGTTTTACTCTAACTAAACATTCCTATGTCTGGCTGTTAGAGTTGGCTTTCTGTTTTAGGCAACCTATGAAAATCTGGAAAGATCCAAATCTAAACTTGAAGACGAAATACTACTCCTGGAGAAAGATCTCGAAGAAGAGAGAGCTAGACATTGTGAACAAGATGAGTTGGTAAGTCTTGTACATGTCAACAGAATTATGAAAAGAAGGTTATTGAACTTTGCACATTTACAGGATATTGATTAAAATATTACATGCATGCCAGCCATAGTGACAAGCCTGTAATCCCAGCGCTCGAGAGGAAGAGGCAGGAGGTCCAAGCCGGCCTAAAGTGCATAAGGAGAGGAGACACTATCTTCAAACATGTAAATGAACAAATATCAATAAATCAAACTCTCAAACCAACCAAAAAAAAAAATAATAAGTGTAACCAAAGCAAAGGAAATCAAAATAAAACCCCTCAGGCACATAAACAATAGAATCTAGAAGGCGGCAGAGGGCGGCGTCTCCAGCTGTGACCATTCATGTCAGCTCTAACTCTTTACGTGCGGCCATGGATCTTTGTGCATACTCCTTTTGTTTACTGTTTTTATGTGTTGAGATAGGGTGTTAGAATATAGCCCAGTCTGTGTAGCTCAGGCTGGCCTCCAGCTCTCGGTCCTCCTGCCTCTACCTCCTGCCTGCTAGGATTACAAGTGCGTACACCCCACACGTGGCTCTCTTGACCATTTGTAGAGAAATTTTCCATGTTTGTTGTGAAAGTAACATTAAACTATGTTACTTGAGTAATCATATACCTAGTGAAGTATTTTTTTTTAAAGTTAGAAATGTGTTAAAAACATAACTTTCTAATTTAAATTTTAATGTAAGGAAAATCTTGATTTGTGTGAGATGATTTAAATATGACATTAGTATGCTCACCCTGAACCTGAAAAGTGCTATGGTACATTGAAATTGAGAAACGTACTGTTACATGTGTAACTGCTTCTGAGCAGACGGTAAGCAAGCTACAACACAGCCTCATCTGAGCTCTCACTCTTACTGATGTTAATTTAACAATATACCTAACACATACATGTTGTGTTGAAGCTAACGGGACTTATTGAAGACTTACAGACTGACACTTTCTTTCCAGATGGCCGATATTTCTAAAAGGATACAGTCCCTAGAAGATGAATCAAAATCTCTCAAATCACAAGTAGCTGAAGTAAGTTGAATTACTATAATTGGTCTGTTACATTTGAAAAACATTTACATTTTCATGATATTTTTATTTTTAGGTATACTAGTCAGAGTTTTCTAGAGGAACATAATAGATCGTCTATCTGTTCATTCATCCATCCGTGTCTCTAGAGGGAATTTATTAGAGTGGCTTACAGGCTGTGGTCCAGCTAGTCCAACAATGGCTGTCTACTAATGAAATGTCCAAGAATCCAGTAGTTGTTCGTTCTGTGAGGATGGATATCTAACCTGGTCTTCAGTATACTTCAGAATCCTAAAGAACTAGGCTCTAATGCCAGTGAAGGAATGGACTTGCCAGCGAGAGTGTGAGAGCAAGCAGACAAAGAAAGAGCAAAAGCGTTCTTCTTCCATGTCTTTTATATAGGCTGCCACCAGAAGACTTGGCCTTTTTTTAAAAAAAATTAATTAATTAATTAATTAATTAATTTTTAGCACAATGGATGCTATTTTATAAAAAAAAAAGTTTTTTATTTAAAATCAAACAAGAATTTCTAGGTTCATATAAATGTACTCAAAGTTCCAAGATCTCCACTTCTTTTCTATCAACAATAACAATCTGAACAAACTCAAATCAATAATAGTTTTCTTACCCAGCCAAGAAATGAAGTCACACGTTAAATTCCACCCTCACCCCTGTAGACAGAGACAGAACCAATCACCATAGCCCAGGAAGAAGCTGAAGGTGACAGCTGCTGCTACAGCTGTTGGACACCATTGCTGCAGTGGCTGAACGTGGACAGGAGCCAGTGACAGGCCTGATACCTACTTGAATCATGATTCTGGGATTCTGCCAGACAGAAGCTGCAAGCACTTTAATGTTGGCTATCAGGGCAGGTTCCCCACTACCTCTGGCTTTGGGGAGTAATGGAGCCTCCCCTCCTTAGCTACATGCTCAGATGAAGGACTGGGTGACAGCTCCTAGATGCCATGGAGGGAAACATGTTTCTCTCCTACACAGGTCAGGGAAGAGCTCATCTGTGGCAGAAGGAGCAAGTCTCCAGCCATAGACAGCCATTTGCTGAGAAGCCGGGGAGTAACTAAGTAGAATCCTCAGACCTGGGCTCCACACTACCTCCACCCCTGCCGTTGCAGTCAGGCAGAGCACCAGTGCAATCCCTAGGCCAGCAGGATTTCAGTAGATAGAGCTATGTGGTACCCTGGATTAACCCTAGAATCAGGATGGTCAGAGATGAGGGCACCAGAGGAGAACACATCCTCTGGTCTTGGAGTGATGGCAGCAGATAGGAAAGAAAATCTACTTAGGAAGGCAGGTGCCATCACAAAGAGCTCAGCTTGACCTGGTCCATGTTGCCCAGCCCAGAACACGAGGCTCGTGCTCAACAGGCACGAAGAAGCCAATAGGCAGGAAGGGAAAGAAACTCCTGAAAGGCAGCACAGACCTGAGGGACATCCTCTGTCTGTATAAGAGCTCTGTAGAGCTGCCATACAGAACTATGTAGTCATCTCAAATCGCTAAGAATCCCCCCGCAAGTTACATCCCTCCCTGCTCTTCAATGCCACACATTGGCAATCGGGCAACCAGCCTCTCTCTAGATGGGCTTCTTTACATAGTGCTGAGGCTGTCTACCGTCAGAACCTGCATGTTCTTCCTGGCTTGAGAACCCATTTATTTTTTTACCGCTGAGTAATATCCCATTACTTAGATGGACCATAGCCTTTCCAAGGCCGGTCAGCTTAGCTGGAAGTGGTGGCTGTAGTTCAGGCTTCAGGGAACCTGTGGTGAGCAGCTTTATGGTGTGACTCCTCCAAGGGTGACAACAGAATGAGGCCCAGTGTGCTTGGTTCCTTTAAATAGAGGAAGGCCAAGCAGAAAGTTGGGAAAGGCCAGGCTTAAAAGATGTCAAGGCATCAACAGTGGAGTCACATTACACATTAAAATTATCCAATTATCTAAGTAAATTCAGGCATGCATTTATCTGCTGGAGAGCCAGTTCTTGAGCACCTGCAGGTGTGCTCCAATTATTTCACTGCCGAGGCACTCAAAACTCTTGCCATGGCATGGTGGACAGTATATGGTAATGTTTCTCAATGTCATTCCATGCTGTGTTCTGAGTTGTAGTTAATCTTCGTTGCTAAGTAGTGTTGAACACTGGTGTTTGGCCACCCAACAGTTAATTAAGTGGCTTGTTGCAAATGTTGATTTTTCAAGCCATTCACTCGAGTTTGCATGAGGCTCAGAACCACTGAGTCACCCCTCCCCCCGACATGTACAGCCCACCATAGCCATGCTCGCGGGCTGAGAGTTCAGAACGGACTCAGTATAGTTTTTTCTTGCCAGAGGAGGAGCTGTCAAGTGAGTAGAGGTTAAATATCACTGAACCTCTGTCAACTCCTGTTTGCAAACAGCCCTGTGCCTTGTGATTTTGTTCACTCGTCTATAATTTTGCAGTCAGTGCCATATGGTCACCTCGTGGTTTTCTGTTCTCTCAGTAGGGAATTGTCCAGCACAGCATCCTCCAGGAACCGTGCCAGGTATCCTGGAGAGCAAACAATAGTTTTTTTCTACTAGAGTACAGATCTTTGAGTCTCAACCTGGGGTCCCAGCCACTTTACAATGTGGCAGTTTGGGTCTAGATAAACCATGGGGTGTCTCATTATCCTAGTCTTTTGCAAGCTGTGGTGCAACTGGGCTATACAGCTGGAAACCAAGACAGATCCTGTGGGTTACAGTGAATCCCAAGCCCTTGGTCACCACAGGACACTGTGAATTATCTGTCAGGAGTTCTTAGTTGCCTTTGTAACTGGGAACAGTAATAGTTCCCGTCTCGGAGGAGTGTTATAAAAGCCACACTCCACATGCAGAGGCCACGCTAGGGTCCCGCCTGTCTCACACACTAAGTGTCTGTTAATCATCCATCATCATGAGTTACCTGACTGGCTCCAGAGTGTGCTTTTGGCAGAACTTCTATGGTCTCCTAGCAGGTGTCACATGGAACCTGAAGTCACCATTCATTAATGTAACAAGTTTTCTTTTCTTTAATAGTATCTCACAGTTGCCTGAGTTTAAAGTAGTGAGATGCTTTGGCTAAGTAATAAAAAATTGTCTAAATAAATCATGGCATTTTCAATTTGGATATTTCTTTTCTTAGTAAGGTCTCTTGGATCTCAGGCTGGCCTCCAACTTAATACACTGCCAAAGATGGCTTTGAACCTGTGATTCCCCTGTCTCCACCTCCTAAATCATTGGTTCTTAATCTGTGGGTCACGACTCCTTTGGAGGTTACAAATCATATATCCTGCATATCACATACTACATTTTGTTTCATAACTATCAAAATTACAGATACAAAGTAGCAAGGAAATAATTTTATGATTGGGGGTCACCACTTGAGGAACTGTGTTAAAGGATCACAACACGAGGAAGGCTGAGAACCACTGTCCTGAATGATGGTGTAATAGGCATCTACTGTCTGTCCAGCTCTGTGTGGTACTGGAGGTCTAACCCAGGCACTGGTGCATAAAAGGCAAGCATTCTACTGAGTGAGTTATAGACTCATATACCTTATCTTTCATATAAGGCAGGGTCATCAGATGACTCCTCCAGACTCATCTTGTTCTCTTGTAAGTGTCTTATATTTTTGGAGGCTTTGCAGCCTTTTGTGTATCACCATCAAGTGGTGTTGCCACTACATACTAAAAACAGGCATAATGTCCAAAATTAGGGAAACGTGTTTACATCGTTTTACAAGTAAATTTATAAGTTATCACCATGCAGGAAGCACAGAGAGCTGTCTTGCTTTCCTTTGATTTCTGGTATAGCATCATAGGCCTGGCTCTGTAGATGTTGTCAGGAGATACTGGACTCCACTCCAGATGTTGAGCTGATGATGTTCCGAGTCTCCCTCGGTTGGACGGTGTTAGGAAGTGAGCGATGCTCATTACACTCTCCCACTGCTCGCACCCTGGGCGCGCAGCTCTCTCCTCCCGAGATCACGGGACCCTCATCTCCCTTCAGTCAGTTCAAGTTGCAGTGGTGGAGCCTTCTCTTCCCCATTCCACTGCCAGAGAACAGTCCCCACTCAGCCGGAGCTGACCTCCTCCTGGTTATTTACACACTTGGACTGCTAGAGACAGGCGCACAGCCGCTTCCATGTTCCCCTCTCTCTTGAGCTCTCTTTCCTCAGATTTGGCCCTTATTAAAGGTGGATCTTTCACCTCAAAGGATCCTGATAAAGGTGATCTAAGATCTGTATTACAGGTGGTTCTTCCCATTTCAAATGATTTAATTCGGAAAAATCTCTCACAGGTATACCCAGCCTGCTTAGGTTTTAGTTAGTTCCAGATATAGTTAAGTTTATAACCAAGAATAGCCATCATGCTGGGCTGTGGTGGTGCACACCTCTCATCACAGCACTTGAGAGGCAGAGGTGGGTGCATCTCTGTGACTTTAAGGCCAGCCTGGTCTACAGAGCAAGTTCCAGGACAACAACAAAAAATAGCCATCACATCAGGCAATAAAATACTATATTAGTATTTGAGATAAAGGGAATCTTAATATGCAGTTTTTTAAAACTTGAATTACTTCATTGAAATTCATTTTTCACTGGAGAGCTTTAAATTGTGGCCATATCGGAACACTCTTGAAGCTGTATAACATTTAATAGTAAATACAAATTGCCTCCTAATATAAAGTGTAGGAGAGGAGACAGGATAGGTGGTGTTGGCTCTCTCTCTGGAATGTGCACTCCAATGCCAGTGAGGGCAGAAGAGAGGAGATGCTATCAGAAGCCAGGACAGCTGATAGACTGCTATGTCGAGTCTAGTCTGTATTTTCATTTTATACTCTTAAAAACACAGGTGTGGTGGGCAGGCAAGCAGGACTCACAGAAGTGCACCTGGCAGTCAGCAGGTTGTTAAGGGCAATGACCCATTTCTTTGGCTATTTCTCCAGGTCATTCTGCTCTAGGTAGTAAGTGAAGTCATGCTTAGCATACAGGCAGTGCAAGCAGTGCTTGAAGTAAGTCTCTAAATAAAGCAATACGGCAGTATCTCATGATTGGACTCTCCTAACTTTTCTACTTCAGTAGTTAACAGAGTTGACTGCGCAGTATGGAAGGGTCAGTCATTTCCCCAGAGTCACATGATAGTGCTAGGATTAGGTCCTAGGTCTCAGCCAGCGTTGTTTGCGTCATCACGTGCCTCTGCTGTTAATAGTGGCATGTTTTGGCCTTTGCCTAAGTTCTGTGTTCTGTGGAGAATGTATAAACCTGAGGTGTTCGGTTGAACTGTTATAAACTGTGTATTTGTTTTGCTTAGGCCAAAACAACCTTTAGAATATTTGAAATCAATGAAGAGCGACTCAAGGGAGCAATAAACGATGCCTTGAATGAAAACTCTCAACTTCAGGAAAGCCAGAAACAGGTTTGTAGCCTATACAGACTCTTGTAGATACTGAATATAGATTTTGAGTGTTCTGGGCAAACTCACAACTGGTCCATGAATGGAGTCACATTCAGAAGTGGTGTTTGCTGAAGAACACAGGGCAGAGCAGGCTCCCATGCAGACTTTGTATCTCTGGTAAAGGGTTGAAAAGTATTTCTTTCTGTCATTGTCTTCTCCCATGAAAGAAATAAGCCAAGGCAGTCAGTATTCTGATAACCCCAGGAAACAACAGTTAACACCAACCCTCAGTAGAGAGTACTATAAGAGTTAATGTATTACCAGTCTGGGGCTAAAGGAAGGAGGCGTTCTGAGGCATATAAAGTGAAAATGTAGCTTTTATTCTTATCTCCCCCGCCCCCGGCACTCCTACATACATACCCTCTCTTCTGTTCTCCAAAACCAATATTTGGCATGGAAATCTCGTCTTGTCTTTTCTGTCTTCCCCACAAATCTTTCCTGCTCTGTCTCTCTCCCTCCCTTCCTTTCCCTCCCCTCTTTCCTCTCTCCCTTCCTTTCTGTGATATACATACGGTGTGTGTGTGTTGTGAGAATGTGAGCATGTACATGTTATGGCTTGGTGTTGGTCCTTGCCTTCACCTTGTTTGAGACAGAATCTCTGTCCTTTTCTTTTGTGTATGCCTGGGTAGCTAGTCTGCAAGCTTCTAGGGATTCACCTGTCTGCCTTCCATCTCTCCATAGGAGCACTAGGGTTATAGATAATTGTGCTGTCTATCTGGATTTTATGTGCATTCTGGGGAATTGAACTCAGGTCTTCATGCTTGATGGCATGTGCTCTTACTCATCTCCCCAGCGTAGTAGTGTGAAAAAAAAAAAGACTCTCTAAATAGTAGTCTCACTGAGCCACGTGCTGGAACTTGAGTATAATTGTGTTGACCAACATTTTATTTTTCCTATTGTTAATAATTGCTTGGTTTTCTGTAGTACATATTTGTAATGTTTTCCTCTGTGCTCTTTGAGAGATGGAAATGTCATGCAGTTGACTGCTTTGGCTAATTTGTTCATTTAAACTTCTCTCTCTTTTTTCTTTTCTTTTTTTGTTTCTTCTCTTCTTTTCTTTCTTTTTTTCCTTTTGGAGACCGTTTCCTAGTATAGTGTAGGGTGGCCTAGCACTCACTGTGACATTCACCCTCCTGCTGCTGGCGTTATAGGCCTGTACTTGCTGCTGTCTCTTCCTCTTCCATGTGCTCATGTGTTTGTCTTGAGTGTGGATATACACACACATATGCAGGTGCCTTTGAAGGCCAGAGGCATCAGATCCCTCGCAGAAGTTGAGTTATAGGCAGTTATGAGCCAACTGAAAAATGTGAAGGGAACCCAGCTTTGGTCCTGGGCAAGAACAGTAGGCACTCTCAAACCCTGAACCTTCTCTCTTCCTCTCATCATCTTTGCGAAGCTGCTTCTTGGGAACATAGATTCTCTTGGTCTAGTAAGAAGGTGTTCTGTAGAGCAGCTGGCTTTTTGTTATCCTGAGGCTTCAGTTTACTCAGCTGCTAAGAAGTCTTATTTTCTCTTGTCTTAAATGTTCTTTTTCCTGTATCAAAGACTTGCTTTTTTATAGTTTTTTTGATTAAGCTTTCAGATAAAGAAGTACTGGAAGTAATTTTTAAGACGTTTATAGCTAAAAATTCCTATCTTTCCCTTTTAAAAAAGATTTCATTTTAAATTCATTATCATTTTAATTACATGTATGTGTGTGTCTTTGTGGTCATGTTTGAGGTGTCCCCAGAGGCCAGGAGAAGGTAGGTGTTAGATCCTCTGGAGTCAGTCATAAGCCGCTGTGAGCAGCTTGATGTGGGTGTGGAGAACAGAGCGCAGGAAGGACCTCCTGGAGGAGACTGCGTGCTCTTAACCATTGGCAGTTGCTCCAGCTCCTGGTTGCCTTTCACATTTTAATATTTTGATGATAAGTCATTTGTGCTGCTTTTTTATTTTTATACAAGCTTGACATTGCTGTCCCGTCTTTTCTTTCCACTCTTGGTTTTGAGAGCTGAATGCTGTGGAGACTGTGGGGTCTCTGCCATCTGTGTTCCTGCTCTATTTGCTTCACAAACTGTTAGTACCGCCTCCTCCCCCTCCCTCACTTTCAGGGTCTCTCTCTGTTGCCCTGGCTGCTCTGGAACTCAGTCTGTACACCAGGCTGGCTTCGAGCTTACAGAGATCCGCCTGCCTCTGCCTCCCAAGCACTAGGATCAGAGGTGTGTGTCACCGCTGCCCGGCTTGATTTATTTTTTGTTTTGGTATGCTTTTTTCCTGTTTCATTATTGAGGATATTGAAAATTTTTTTCAAGGGTTTTTCAGTTCATTATGTTGCCTTGTTTCTTTTGCATTTATTTTTTGTTTTACCTCAAAGGCTCACTTTTTATTTTCAGATATTTGGGAATTCATGGCTGTTTGTTTAATTATGAAGCAGTCCAAATCCAGTGGGAAGATTTGAGAGTGTCTTTGGTGTTTTTCCTGTATTGTGCTATGGCTATGGTGTTTCTGTGAGGCTTCCTAGTTGTTGGTATCTAAAGATTGTTTCCATAGAAGTAATTCTGCATCAGTTTCCATTTGGGAGGAGTTAGCTTTTTTTTTTTTTTTAGCAGTCTTGCAGCTCAGTGAGGTCAGGAGAACCGGTATCTCAGTGCTCAGCAAGTCTGCTTCTGCCTCAGCTCTTAATTTTCTGTGTGTTACTCCTACTTTCCCATCTGGTCCAGTTATCCCAGAGTCTCAGGTTCCATATTTCCAAAGAATAACTGAATAACTTTTTTTTGACTGTGTGTGTGTGTAATCAAGATAAGAGATGAATGGTATAAAATGAGAAGATGTGTATATGCAGTTCTAGGAGAAGGCAGAAACAGGAAGGGAGGGAGGAAGGAAGAAGGGAGCACAGGACCAGTGCAGGTGCTGGGAACTGAGTGTGGATCCTCTCCAAGAGCAGTACCAAGTGCTTTTCTCTGCTCAGCTGTCTCTTCAGCCCCCACGTCTCCCCTTGTACTTTCCACTCCTCCTGCTATTATCGCTGCCTTCAGACCATGAGCCTTTCTGGGTTTTGTCACATCGTCTTTATTTTTTTTACCTTTTCTGCATAGGTTTCTTTTATTGCCTGTGGAGTCTTCTATCACAATTGTGTCTCTGCCTTTTCTGTTTCTCTAGTTTTCTCTCCTCCTCATCCTTCTCCTCCTCCTTTTTCTTCTCTTCTTTTTTCCTTCTTCTTTCTCCTCCTTTTCTTCCTCCTCTTCTTTTTTTCTCTTTCTTGGTTGATGCCTTTTCCTTTTCCATCTTTGTTCCACCATCTTAGATTTTAGAGAAAATGGTGGTGATGCCAGTTGTGAATTTTCCATGCTATACTTAAAAGTACCCCACCCTACACCCTGTAAAATCTTATTACGTAGCCCAGGCTAGACTGGAATTCACAATGCAGTTCAGCCTGGAATTATTTGTAGACTATCTGTTCTAGATAATAGTCTTCTTAAAGGTTACCTATCTTTAGGACAAAGCATCCTGGTGACTAAAAGAATGTCCTTAAGGTAAGAGAGATGTGGCATGTCCTTAAGGTAAGAGAGATGTGGCATGTTCTTTGGGACGCAGCAATGAAAAGAATTGACTGGACAGGGCAGATAAGTATGTGTTAGAGACCTCGTGTTAGATAAGAAGTTACTTTGGAAATCGTTTGAAGAATGTTTGTTATTTTATACTCTTCTGTTGTGAAAATTCTTTATAGGCGGGTGATGGTAGTGCACACTTTTAATCCCAGGACTTGGGAGGTTAAGACAGAGTCATCTCTGTGAATTTGAGGCCAGCCTGGTTTACAAAGCAAGTTCCAGGACAGCCAGGGCTACATGGACAAACCCTGTCTCACAAAACCAAAACCAACCAACCAGCCAGCCAACCAACCAGAGAAAGCAGTCCTTTATAAACGGGAGTCACATGTGGCTCCCTTCTGAGGGGAGCAGCCCTACCTTCGTCATAGCCTTTAATGATAATCTAAGTGTTCACATAGATGCATCTAAACGCTCTGTTGACCTTCACGTCCTTTGTCACTGTCTTCACATCAGCTCTTACAGGAAGCCGAAATAATGAAAGAACAAGTGAGTGACCTCGATAAACAGAGAGTGACACTGGAAGAGTCCAGAGCACAGGTGGAGCAAGTTCTGAGTGAGAGGGAAACTCAGATCGAGGTAATGGCCTTCACTCTGGGACTGCTTGGCTGAGATTTTATCCTTGGAAATTCAAATACTTTAGCAACCTTTACTGTTGTCCTGTCTCTTGTCACCATTCAAGTGCTTCTTGAAGATACATAGATATGTCAGTTCCCTGACTGTGTCCTTCCAGTATTTTAGCTTGGTATTTAGCAATAAAGAAGAAAATAATGTTTTTTTTTTATTTTTTTTTATTTTTTATTTTTATTTTTTCTTGATTATGTTGACATCTGCTGCTAAGGAGATGTTGAAAAGACTTTGAGAAGTTTGGTTTATAATTTTTTATGAATTGACTGAATATTCTTAGTATCTCTACTAGTTGGTGTTACTTTCATCTATATAAAAACTTTTTAAAAAATTTATTTATTTATATTCCACTTGTCAGTCCCCTCAGCCTCCCCCACTAGCCCCCAGTTCTTCATTCCATTCTTCCTCCCCCTTGCTTCCGAGAGGGTGCTCCCCCCACCTCACCAGGCCTCCCCCTTCTCTGGGACCTCAAGATTCCTGACTCAGAATTGTTCCTATCTAAAAGAACTTCAGGGACAACAATGGAGACTAAAGGAAAGGAGGTCCAATGACTGGCCCAACTTGGGATCCATCTCATGGGGGAGGCACCATGGCCTGACACTATGCTATGTGTGCTTACAGACAGCAGCCTAGCATGGCTGTTCTCTGAGAGGCCCTTACTAGCAGCTGACTGAGACAGAAGCAGATACTTATAGCCAACCATTGTACTGGAGTCAGGTACCCCTGTGGTTGAATTAGGGGAAGGATTTGAAGAAGTTGAAGGGGAGGGTGACCCCATAGGAAGACCAGCAGTTTCAATTTACCCAGACCCTGGGAAGCTCCCAGAGACTGAGCCACCAACCAGGAGCATATGGAAGCTGGTCCTAGGCCCCTGGCACATACATAGTAGAGGACTATGGTCTGACCTGGTCTGACCTCAGTGGGAGAAGATGCACTAATATAAAAACTTTAAAAACTTGAAGTGTGGTCTGGGGAGGTGGCTCACTGGATAAAGGCTTGTATTTTATAAGCCTGATGATGTAAGTTCACATCTGGATTCCCAGAACCCAGGTAAAAGCTGGATACAGTAGCACAGTATCTAATGCCTGTGCTCTGTAGTAGAGAGATGGAGGCAGAGTCTAGTGACTTTTCAGAAGCTCGAGGGCCAGCTAGCCTGGCTTCCACATGGCCGTGGAGTGACTGTCTCAAACAAGGTGGACAGGAAAGGACTGACCCCAAAGGTTTGTAGGAACAGGTGCATACATACGGCCCTCGGGTCACACATGTAGCTGATTGTAGAACTACAGTGATTGACTTTCCATAGGCCGGTGAGAGCACTTGCTGAGAGCACTTACTGTCCAGTCTTGGCAGGCTGAGTTCATTTGATCCTTAGGGCTCACAGCGTGGAAAGAGAGAATCAACTCATAAATTGTCCTCTGGCCTTCGTGAATATGCCATGGTACATAATGCTGCTCTTTACCTAAATAAGTCAATGTGAAAAATAATTGAAAAACATGTTTTCAAGAGACTTTAGGTTTTGTTTTCTTCACATTCTGCTGTATAGTTGACTCTCTAATTTTGTAACTCTGAATTTACCCAGTCACAGAACTGTGCCCTGTGGATGCCGAGGCTGACTGTACTTTCCTTCCTCTAAACTGTCTACTTAAGAAGCTTAGGACTCTTCCTAAACAGAGCAGGAGCGGGATGTGAACCCTCGCACTGCTCAGTCTCGGAGGGCATTTTATTTGTGCCAGAAACCCCCAAGAAGGGAAAGAGAATGCCAGTCGTTTGAGGTGGACCTTTAAGAGAGAGCCACAGTGTAGAGTCACTTTGTTTCTTGTACCGTCATTCCTGACCATGGCCGTTAGGCTCAGAAGCCATGTTACTTACGTTACTAGAAATTGTTTCCTACTCCAGAAAATTAAAAAAAACCCAGCCAAGCCAGGCACGGTGGTGCACATCGTTAATCCTAACACTGAGGAGGGAGAGGGAGAGGCAGGCGAATTTCTGTGAGCTGCAGGTCAGCCAGGGTTTCATGCTGAAATTGTCTAAAAAAAAAAAAAATAGAAACAAAATTACTGTGGGAGAATGTGCTATTGAAATTCCTTTACAGTGTGTGTCTGTGTGTGTGTGTGTGTGTGTGTCTGTGTGTCTGTGTGTCTGTGTGTGTGTCTCAGTTGAACTCTTCAGCTAGTTATTTAGTTTCAAGAGTTTATGGCTAATTTTGTTTTTAATTATGTTGATACCTTTTTGTGGGTATATACAAATGGGTTTCCGTGTTCTTGGAGACTCGAGGTGTTGGATCCTCTGGAGGGGTCAGCTCACAGGTAGTTGTGTGCTCACAGGTAGTTGTGTGCTCACAGGTAGTTGTGTGCTCACAGGTAGTTGTGTGCTCACAGGTAGTTGTGTGCTCACAGGTAGTTGTGTGCTGGGAATTGGATTTGGCCCTTCTGCAAGAGTAATACCTGTCCTCACCTGCTGAGCCCCTCTCCAGCCCGACATGTTTATTTCTTTTTAGTTGGGTGTATTTGTATGTGCCTGTATGTAGGTATGTGCATGTGAGTATAGCATCCAAGAAGGTCTTTTTTATAGATCTTGTAGAGATTTGATACCACACAACTTTTACCTCTACATATTAATGGCCACTGTTAAAAATAAAACTTAATTAAAAAAAAAAATCTGTGTTTGTGTGCGTATGTCAGTGCCGCATGTGTGGATGCCTACTGAGGTTAGAAGAGGGCATTGGATCCTGTGGAGCTGGGGTTATTCGTGGTTGTGAGATGCATGGTGTGGTGTGGGGAAGCGAACTGAGGTCGTCTAGAAGAGTAAAGAGTTCTTGAATGCTGAGCCGTCTCTTCAGCCCAGCTCTTACTTAGTAAGACCTGTAAGAAATGAGGAAAATATTTTAGGGGCTGGGGAGGTCCCCAGAGGAAATGAGGAGAATGTTTTAGGGGCTGGGGAGGTCCCCAGAGGGTTGGTGTGCTTGCTTTACCAGCACGAGGTCCTGAGCTTGAATTCTGAGCACCCACTTGGAAGATGAGCGTGGCTGTGTGTTCTGGAAGCCCAGCTCTGGGCCAGAGCAGTGGATCCTAGAAACTTCTCAAGTACAATCCTATGAGCAGTCCTGACTCCAGGCAGTAAGCTAGAGGGACAGAGACCCCTGACACCCTCCTCTTGCCTCATGCTTGTGCAGCTGCATACACACCTGCACGCTCACGAGCATGGGGTGCACAGGGCACGCTCACGAGCATGGGGTGCACAGAGAAAAGCTTTTACTGTTTGTAGTCATAAAGGATGTTTAGCAAGAATGAACCATTATAAAGGAAGTCCTTTTCTCTCTCTCCTTCTACCCCACCCCCTTCCTGTTGTTCCTTCCCTCTCTCCCTCCCCCGCCGCCTTTCTTCCCTCCCTTTCTTCTTTGATACAAAGTCAAACTGTAGCCGGGCAGTGGTGGCACACACCTTTAATCCCAGCACTTGGGAGGCAGAAGCAGGAGGATGTCTGAGTCCAAGGCCAGCCTGGTCTACAGAGTGAGTTCCAGGACAGCCAGGGCTACACAGAGAAACCCTGTCTCGAAAAAAACAAAAACCAAAAAAAAAAAAAAAAAAAAAAAAAAAAAAAAAACAAAAAACCAAAACAAAACAAAAGTCAAACTGTATAGCCCTGGCTAAACAGACTATTCACCTTGTAGACCAGTCTGGCCCAAAGCTCTCAGACATCTGCCTGCCTCTGTCTTCCAAGTGCTGGGATTAAAGATGTAGTACCATGCTTGGCAAATTTTGTTTTTTAGTTTTTAAGGATTAATAGTCAATAAATGTTATAGTTAAAAAACCAAAATAAAACAAAACCCAGTAATTATTAGCATATCTTAATGGCAGGTAGAAAATTAGAGCACATGAGGACTTATTTATGTGGATTGATTTAAAAATTTTATTACATTCTTGAATTTATTTGTGTGTGTGTGTATATGTATGTATGTATGTATGAATGTATGTATGTATGAGATATGTATAGAGTTCAGAGGACAGCTTTTGGGAGGCCGTTCTCTTGTTCCATGTGGGTTCTGGATTCAAACAGGTCATCACGAGGTGTAGATGCCTTTATCTGCTGAGCCATTTCTTTAGCATGGAATTGATTGTTAGACCACTGTACATTTCTAAATTGTAAAGCTCTTAGCAAGTTTTACCTTCTTACCTTCTGCTTTTCTGTTTGTTCACTGTCCAGTCTCTGATCAAGAGCCTGCTAAAGATGAAGGATTGGGCTGCTGTGCTTGGAGAAGACATAGCAGACGATGGTAATCTGGACTTAGACATGAAGAGTGGCCTAGAAGACACTGCTCTCTTAGGTGTGGTGACTGGCTTCCTGCTGTTCTGCATCGCAAGTGTGCTGTGTTCCTTGTACACTGTCCTTGGTACATGGTGTTCAGCTGCTGGAGATGCCATCTCCTCTCACCACCTCATGACTAGATTTTCTAGTAAATCTTTCTTCACCTCCTCAGCGTTGGAGCCCCCTTCTGCTTTGTCCTGGGTGTCACACGTCTTCCATTACAATAATGTTAGGAGTTGGATCATAACCACTCTGGTGCCTATTTCTAATTGTATAGGTGTCAGAATAACTTAATTCATGATGCCCTTTTGCTTTAGACAGTTGTGGTACTTTAGTCTTATTTGCCATAAACTTATTGCTGTTGCTTGTTATATTGTGGTATTTAGAAAACTAATGGTCTTTTAGCCATTTACTGTATTTTTAAGCCACTTCTCTTGACTAGTTAGAATTTAATTTGAGGAAATTACTGAATAATGATAAAAATAATATAATAAGGTCCCATGTACCCTAGACCTAATTTGCCCCATTGGTGATTCTTAAACTTATGTCCTGTCTCTTAGCTCCCCAACCTGTTGTATAAAGTAGTCTTCACAGAGGCTAGTTTTCAAGTTGTCTAGTAGAGGCCTGTACCTGTACCTAGTTGATGAAACCTCTGTGTGCTGTGCCCTCTCCTGTTCTTACATACTGTTAGAAATTTAATATATTACACAGCCACAGTCAGAGACTTGGAGCAGCAATAACGAAACAGGAGAGTTAGGATAGTCTACTGTTGTGAGGCCATGGAGCTCCCCGTGCTGAACCAGATTGTCTAATTGAGATGTCTGTGAAGTGAGAAATGAACAAATACCGTGTGGCTATGTCTCAGGAAGAAAGTGGTAAGACAGTGAGGCCTCGTCATGCTGCTCAGAGTGACATGTAATAGCTGTGCAGTTTAAATTTATTGTAATGGAGTGACGTGGGACACCCAGGACAAAGAAGGAGGAGGCCCCAACTCTGAGGAGGTGAAGAAAGATTTACTGGAGTGTCTAGCTGTTTGCAGTTGTGAGAGTGGATAGTATCTTACACAGGCTGCTGCTAAAATGGAGAAGTGGAACTATAATGAAGTTGTATTGTACTTTTTCATGTGTACCTTATCATGTAAGAAATAGTTTTCTAATGGAATTTATGCTTAATATTACTTTCTTGGGAGCTGTTATTTCACTAATACTTTGGATGCTGTAATACCATAAGAATCCAAGAGTTGTCTGTGGCCAGTGTTTAGGTGAATATTGAGTTCTTATTCGGACTCTGTAGTTAGTACTTTGATTGCTTTTAAGGTCTAGCTTCCTCAAAGTAGGTCACTCTACCCTATACAAACTGTTATTTTTATTTTAGCTAATGTTTTTCTGAGACAGTGTCTCATTGTAGCTCAAGCTGCCTTGGAATTAACTTTGTAGCCCAGGCTTGCCTCCAACTCACGGGTAAAAGTACTGCCTCAGCCTTTGGAGTGCTGGGATTGCGGGCGGGAGGTACTGAGCTCAGCTCCAGACTGTTTACGGAGGCAAGAAGAGGGGTTGTGAGATTAGCTGAGGGATAATGAATCCGTTTGGGTGTCTTCAGTAATTATGGTTTCATTTTTCACTTAGATAATCAGCCAAAGGGAGCCTTGAAGAAGCTGATTTATGCAGCTAAGGTTCGTATTATTATGAAAATACAAAGATGGCTTTTAAAGAGGCCCCATAGCGGGGATTAAATATATTTCCTTAGTAACTAACTTAAAGATTGGTTTTATTTTTTTCATATAAGATTATCTGAGAAATTAGGATTTTCTTTATCAATTGATTTTATATTAACTTCAGAAATTCACATAATTTTAGAATTTAGAAAATTTCAAGTTCTGCAGTAATTCCTTCAGTTGAAAATACTTTTAAAATGTTTATTTCATAGTTCTCATTGTGCATTATTTTTTCTTACGGTTTTATTATTTTCTTACCCCTATAGCTCCATGTCTTATTTTGAGAAGTAAATAATAGCTTTCTTTTCTTCTGGTTTACTCCTTCTACTTGTTCTTAGGTAATGTTATGAGAAATCCAGATAATGTAGCGTGGAGGCTGCTTACGTCAGCCGAGCGAAAACAGCTGTGGAGCATTTGGGGTGTATCGGGAGACACGTGTATGCTGTGTAATTGATTATTGCTTTTTCCTCATTTCTTCTTTAAAGTTAAATGCTTCTTTAAAAGCCTTGGAAGGAGAACGAAATCAAATTTATACTCAGTTATCTGAAGTGGATCAAATAAAAGAAGACCTTGCAGGTAAGGTTCTTCTCAATGAGTATGTCTCTTAAAGAGAACAGATTGCTTCTCAGTTTTTCTCTTCTTGGTAAATTCATTTCAGCTTCTTATACTTAAAAAGTAATTTTTAAAGCATGTAAGACTGTGGATTACAGTGTGTCTTAGTCAGTGTTTGATTACTGTGTAAGGGACACCACGAACACAGCAACTCCTTTAAAGGAAAGCATTGAATTGGGGCTGACTTAGAGTTCAGAGGTTTAATTCACTGTGATCATGGTTGGAAGCATGGCAGTACACAGGTAGACTTGATGCTGGAGAAAGAGCCGAGAGTTCTACTTCTGGATTGGCAGGCAACAGGAACACACTGAGACAGTGGGACTGGCTTGAGCATTGGAAACCTCAGAGCCCACCCTCAGTGACACTTCCTTCAACAAGGCCACACCTCCTAATAGTGTCACTCTGTATGGGCTTATGGGCCTGTAGGGCCATTTTCATTTAAACCACTACATAGTGTCATATGTTTGGTATAGATTTAGTTGTTAAAAAGTATCATTGATTCCAGGACAGCCAGGGCTACACAGAGAAACTGTTGAATGCCCCTCAATGTGAATTGAACAATTTTATTTAAGATTTTTTTTTTAATTGTGAAATTGAACTAGTATGGTCTACTACTTCACACACACACACACACACACACACACACACACACCCACACCCTTATTAGCATGTGTAGGAGTAATGTTAGATCTGTAAAAATAATTTTTTTGTATTGAAAACATTAAGAAATTTTGCTGACAGTGTTCACATTGAAAAAATAAATTCTATCAGTTGTGTTTGGAATGTTTAAAAATTAGTATAAGTCATGTCTTACTTTGTTAAAGAGTTCATTGTTTTATATCTGAAAAGAATGTATGGTCATATTCGAATGTCTGCCCTGGTTAACTCTGAACATAGGGTCACAGGTGGCGTTTTCTTTTATTTCTTCTAATCTGCATTTTCTTTCTTTTTACTTTCTGAGCATGTCTGTATCGATGCAGTTGCATGTGTGTAAATACTGCAGACTAGCCAAGTCTCTGCTCGCAGAGCTTTGCTCTTCCTGCCTGCTCTTTCCTGCATGTTTCTCACTGTAGAGCAGTGATTGCTGACAAGGGCCCCTTTACTGCTCACAGAGCTGAAAACAAAGAAATCAGAAACAAACACACACTCCTGCTCAGTGAGGACAAGGAGGAGATCCCAGCATTTAAAACAAACACGCACTCCTGCTCAGTGAGGACAAGGAGGAGACCCCAGCATTTACTCAGCCGTGGCTACAGCTGCCAGAGCTTCTCTCTTAATTCTCAGTTTATTCTTTCTGTCTTACACAGAGCAGTCAGACCTGTTTGAATATGGACCAATGCTCTATACGAGACTACATCGCTGCGAGGCCAGTGTCAGTGTATTCTTGTTGCTTTACAACCGTCAGGACCTGCCTGCATCGAGATCTGATGAGGAAGGGACACAATGGGTCCTTGGGTCCTTGTCTGAATTTCAGCAGCTTTTTTAAATGAGTAAAATGTATAAAAAGATTGAACCACTGGATATAAAAATTGTTACAAAATTATCATTGCTCTATATAATGGTTATAGTAGTTACATTTTTATTAGACCTGAAAAATGGTAGTCTAACTTTTTTAAAAAAGCTGCTGTCAGCAAAGACTAGTAGCACTACGAGCCTGTGTTCTCGGGCCCTGCCCTATAGTGTATTTTACCATATTTGTGTCTTAGTAGGGAGTGCACTGTAGCAAGGGACCAGCTCACCAGTCATCGCATTGTTTCTTGCAGTAGACACCTGTGTCTGTGCTTAGTGTTCCTCGTAATCCAGCTACTCAATGTATCATAAAAACCTTCACTAACTGATTTGTGTTGTATGTGAACATTTCCTTCTAATCATCTTTCTCCCAAATCATTTACGACAGTCTTTCTTTGGGAGTTGGTGTTTTTATGTAACCCAGGCTGTCTTGAAGTCCTGAGCCTTCTCTCTGAGCCTCCCATATGATGGGGTGTAGATAGGCTCATGACTACCATGTACAGTACCCTCATAAAATAAAATATGTGGACTGGTGAGACAGCTCAATGGGTAAAGCCCTCTCTGCTGAGCCTGCCTACTTGAGTTCAGTTCCCAGTGGAAGGAGAGAACTGACCCCTGACCTCTGCTAGCTGTCCTCCGCCAACCTTTGACTCCTTGACCATGCAGGCATGTTCCCCTCACCACACTAATTATTTTTAAAGTTTTAAGTAAAATAAAGTATGAGACAAATGAGCTAGAGACAGGGTTTCTCTGTGTAGCCCTGGCTGTCCTGGAACTCACTCTGTAGACCAGGCTGGCCTCGAACTCAGAAATCCACCTGCCTCTGCCTCCCAAGTGCTGGGATTACAGGCGTGCGCCACCACTGCCCGGCCATCGATCTCTTTCCTAAGTGAATGTTGTTGGTATTGGCTGACAGCATAGATGGACATTTTTTTTTTCTGGTATAGATGTTTTTTTCTGATATAGATATAAAAATTCTCAGAAAAACAATTCACACTTTTCTGCATATGTACCATTTACTATTAATGTACATTTACTATTAAATTACATAAGCTTTTTTTTTTTTTTGGTATGTATGTTTAATTAACTGGTGTTTAAGAATAATTGCATACCATTGCATTTAATTACGCGCATTTCCGTGTTTGTTGCAGTTTTGAACCTGCCCTTTTGAGGCCTAGTACATTTCACATGTGTTTTGGGAAACGATCTTAGAGGAGATTAGAACTGAGGCTCTCATCGTGGTCCCTTAACATTAGAGATGTTCAGAGTTGAAGTTATTATATTGAAAAAGTGGTGCTGTGCTGGTTTATACAAGATATACAGTTACTTTGGCTTGTTCCTTTTCATTTTGGCATGTGTTCTTGTATATCTATTTATTAGCGAGTGTGTATGGAGGACAAAGGTGATGTACAGTGTTTTCTTCTTTCCACCTTGTTTGTTGAAGAAAGGGTCTCTCTCCCCAACCCTGGAGCTTGCTAATTTATCTAGAACAGCCAGCCAGTGGGCCCCAGGGGCCCTCCCTGCTTTGCCTTCCAGCACGGTTATAAGGCTTACAGGCTTATTGTGCTACCCTGCTTTTATGTGGTTACTGGGGAACTAACCTCTGGTCCTCATGCTCCTGTGGCCAGGACTTTACTATCTGCTGTCTCCCCATTGTCATGGTCATTCTTTTAGGTAGCTTAGCTGTTGCAATAAAGTTAAAATTGAAGTTGTTATTAAGCTTTCCAGTCTGGATCTTGTTTGAGACATTGTCTCATGAAACTGGAAATGAGCATTTGTTATCAGCTAGCTTGAGTTACAGCATACGTAAAATGTATTTATGGTACTGGTGACTGCACACACCATGGCTTTGTGCATTCTAGGCACGTGCTCTGCCACTCCGCTGTCTCCACCAGCATGAACTTCAGTGTAACTGAGGAGATGTTTTCATTAGATTATAACAGATGACAGCATATGAAATAGAGAATGCTGAGTGGAAATGCTTGCCTTTGAAACTCTCATCCTCATAGCCTTTCTTCAGAAGCTACTACCTTGCAGACTGAGAATCAAACGCTAGAATTAGAATGCTGAAGATTTTGGAGATCTTCATACTAATAGTATTAACTGTTTAAAATAGTGTGTGTCGCATCTCAGTTAAACAGTGAAAAGCAGTTTGGCAAAGAAAACATCCTACAGGTTTTCTATTGTTGTTGGAAGAAGTTTGGTTCTTCATTATTTTTAGTAATTGTCTACAGCCATATCTCCTGGGGGAATGTCCAATCTTGTCTGTTTTTTAATAGGTTTTATTTTTATGAAATTCCTTTAGCTTTGTTCCTTTATGACTTTTCAATAATTTCTTTAGATCATATCAAAAATCTTGAGTCTAAACAAGCATCTTTGCAGTCAGAAAAGACACAGTTTGAAAGTGAAAGCCAGAAACTTCAGCAGAAACTGAAAGTAATAACTGAGCTGTACCAAGAAAATGAGATGAAACTTCACAGGTAAGAACTGTTGGGCAATCCCGTTGAACGGCTCGTGAAATGGCTCTAAAGTAATGGTTCCCAGCCTTCCAGTGCTGTGGCCTGAATATAGTTCCCATGTTGTGCTGACCCCAACCATCAGATTATTTTGTTCCTACTTGAGAATTGTAATTTTGCTACTGTTATGCATTATAATGTAAATCTCTGATGTGTGGCCCCCAAATCGCTCATGAGCCACGTGTTGAAAATGCTACTCTAAAGTAAGTGTTCTGTATTCATGGCATTAAAGCTTAGGGTTATTGGAAGTTACCAACTATATTGCATTATTCACTTTTAAGAATGTTATTTGATCTTGAAACAAGTTTCTCTTTGTGGAAAGAAGTGTAAACGATGCTTGAATTTCTAAGCTATCTCACAGAAATCTCCCTTAATGTCTAGTAAACAGTTATCAGATTATTGCCTTAAACTAGCGCTGGTAAGTGGGCTCAGGGGATCTGAGCGATCTCTTTAGGTGGAACTGCCTGATGTCTGTAAAACTGATTCCTTTCTCCTGTGCAGATTAGTCTTGCTCAGTGCTCCTGTCCTAGTTAATAAATGACAGTGTCATTTGCCTTGTGTTCAAGGCAGCTGCTCAAGTCATCCTAACGTGCCCTCCTGTATCCCATACTCCTCTTGCCAGCCTTTGTGTCCTTAGTATGAGTGCGTTTCCTCTCTGCTCTGGTTAAAGCGCCATTAGCAGTAGTTGGCTTGTCACCGTGGCCTCATGAATGTCATCTTTACACCTTAACTTCCTGTGCTGTCTTTTCTCTGTGATCACAGAATAACTGAAAACCTGAATTGTGGTTCCATACCTTGTCCTTCTTGGACCCCCTAAGTACATGTAAACAGATTGAATGCAACACTTGATCTTACCAATCAGTGCCTGCTGTAACTGGCCTCCGGCTGTCTCTGTAGCTTATTCTGTTTCCCTTTTTGTTGTTGCTCTCTGTGGACACTGGCTTTCTTGAGTTTTGGTGTGTCAAGCACATCTGGATCTTTTAAGGTCTTTTATGCCTGCTTCTTTTGCCTTCAGTGATTGGTGTTCCCCATCTGTGTTTGTATGGTTTGATCCTTTGTTTTATTTGGGTCTAGGTTCAGCTGTTATCTTAAAATGCTTCCTTGGCTGCTTTAACTAAAACAATATCTGAACATCAAGTGTGTCCTCCACCTGCTAATTTATAAACTCTGAGAAGTACCATATTTTTGTATATATGGAAAATGGTAGGTTTCCTGTCAGTATTTGTTGAGCATACAGATTCTCAGTGCAGTTACCGATTGGTGTTAGGTTGTACTTATGCATAATGGTGCCCAGATCGAGGTAGGAGAGAAGACCCTTGAAGTACTGACCTGGAGACTGCAGGTTTTCAAGTACAAATTATAGCATAGATTTTTTTTCATTATGAAACCTAGCAGACTTTCATTTCCCTTTAGGAAGTTAATGAAAGTAAGTAGGAAGTCCTTATCCTTCATACATTCTGGATGTAAAGTTGGTCTGTTGATAAAATTTGTTCGTAACCTTAAAAGGCCTGTTCTTACAGAGCTTTCCTGGCCTTTCATGGGTGTGTTGAGGATTTGAGTTTCCCAATGTGAGCACTCCCAGTTGAGGACGAACACAGCAACTTCTTTCATTTCTCAGTCTATAAGCAAGTACCCTTCTTGCAGTTACTAAGTGCCACAGCGTTTGAGAGCCAATTATTTGGTGACGTAACTGTTCACATAGACCCCGGCATATGCTTGAGTGCTGTTAAGTGTTCCTGATGTTAAGAAGGCCACGATGGATTTTTGCAGAAACTACCACGTATCAGATAAATTTTTTGGGTATAACTTACAGTGCTGTTGTCTGCCAGTTTAATGTTAGGAAATCTACGGTATAAAAGCTACAGTATAAAATAAGAGATCTTTCATTTTGTGGCACTGTTTCATGTGACAACGCTTCACCTTGGTGTATATGATATAGTCAACAGTGACCTTCAGTGACCTTCAACTCCTGCTCTTCCTGCTTTCACTCCCAAGTGCATAGATTACAGGTGTTTGCCATCACTGTAGTATTTATTCATTTATTTTTTTTAGAATGTATTATTTTAAATTATGTATATGCGTGTGGGTCTGTGCACATGAGCACTGGTGCCTGCAGGGGTCAGAAGTGTTAGATTCCCCCTGGAACTATAGATACACACAGTTATGAGCCACTAGGCATGGGTTCTGGAAACTGAACTCAGATCCTCTGAAGGAACAGTGTGGGCTCTTTCTTAACTTGCTGACTGTCTCTCGAGCCCGTAAGTATTTACTCCTACTTTCTGTGTATGTGTGAGTTCCTACATGTGTGGCTGTGTGGCACATGTGTGCCTGGTGCCCTCCAAGGGCAGATGATGGCATTGAGTTCCTTGAAACTAGAGTTACAGGTGTTTGTGAGCCGCCATGTGGGTGCTGGGAACATCCTGGACCTCTACAACAGCAGTGAGTGTTCTTAAGCACTGAGTTATCTCTCCAGCCCCTGGCAAGTTTTAAATAAAGTATGAATATATAAGACAAAGTTGTGTATTGTGTAGTTGGTAAGTTTTGTGAAGAGAGGTTAACAGAGCAGTAAGCTTACACTATCCCCAGGAAAAGTGGCCCCAGTGTTTGCTAATTAACAGTTTATGGTCACTTAGGATAGAATGAGCTCCGATAACAAAAATCCACGCTATGTATTTGAAAAGTAGTAGAGAATATTAATGCTCTATTGAGATATTATTGCTGAATTGTTGGTTACTCCATTCACTTTCCACCCCTGTACTATACTCATTCACATGGACCTATCAATCACTGGTCAAGAAAACGCCGCACAGGCTTGGCTACAGCTTAGGCTTGTGGAAGTATTTCCTCAATCGAGATTCCTTTTCCCAAATGTCTGTCGTTTGTGAGAACTTAACAAAAAACTAACTAGCACAACTTTTTGTATCCCCAAATATTATATATTCTGTTCTGAAGATACTCACTACTGAAATAGAACTATGCTACTGGTTCTTCAAGGTAGGAAGAGGAAGTTGGTAGAACTGTACAGTGCTAGATCTGATTCGGCTCAGTAATTTTCCGGATTTCCTTTTTTAGATTCAGATTACAATACACAGGCCTTTTTTGCATGTGACCTTTGCAGTAGTGTATGGAAATTGCTTTGTGGGCTACATCAGTTCTGATGTGATTTTAAAAATGTATTTTCTTGATGTTTTCCATGACTTTGCTGTGTTTCTTGTACTTTTAAAGTTAATATCGGGAAGAAGTGAAGTATTAGAACCTAGGAGTTGGTGCACTGCTTTAAATACATGGAAATTACTTTGACGATGCCATTTCAACTTGAAGGCTGTATTAGTTACTTTTCTGTTGCTGTGATAAAATACTATGACTGAAAAAGCTAAACAAAACACAGCAAAAAACCAAACCCCAGAGTATTGTGATCAAGGCAGCTGGAGGAACGGAAAGCCTGTAATGGTGAGGGAACATGGAAGCTGAGAGATCATATCCTAAGCTTGAAGAAGACAGAAGACTACAAGTCGAGAGAGGCTATATGCTCCCAAGGCTTGCACCCAGTGACTGTCACATGACACATAATGACATGTCAGTCAGTTATGAATTATAGATTAGATGACGCTTTTATGATACTGCCACCCACTGATTGTTAGCCATCTTGGGTTGTGTAAGTACACTCTGATGTCCACAGAGCGAGGAAATGGCTTATTGGTGGATTTTTCAGAGATCTGTGGATACATAGTATATGACTGTATTAGGTTCTCTGTACTGCATTCTCCTTTTTGTGTCATAGGAAAAATAGTCCCTTCTTTGCTGGTGTTCCTTATTCTATTAGCATAATTATAAGGCTTGGAATGAAATCCCATAATGAAATTAGCATAATTATTAGGCCTGGAATGAAATCCCTCGTTTTAACTACCAATTAAAAATATGGGGGCAGGTATGATTGCACAGACCATTAATCCTAGTCCCCACAAAACAGAGACAGGCCGATCTTTGTGAATTAAGAAGCCAGTCTGGCTGAGCAGTGGTGGCGCACGCCTTTAATCCCAGCACTTGGAAGGCAGAGGCAGGCGGATTTCTGAGTTCGAGGCCATCGTGGTCTACAGAGTGAGTTCCAGGACAGCCAGAGCTACATTGTGAGACCCTGTCTTAAAAAACAAACAACAACAAAACCAAAAATTCGTAGTTTATTAGTTGTTAGCTTCTTATTAACAAACATAACGCTTTATTACAGGAAATCTTGATAAATGGTACCTACTCATAAGTTTTTATTAATATTTATATTGGATAAGACACTTGAGACTATTAATAGCAGTAGCACTGTATTGAGCAAAATATGATTGTGGTTTATAATGCTAAATTTTATGTCAGAAATACACAGACCCTTTTGCAGGTGACCTTTTTACAGTAATGTATGGCAGTTGCTTTGGGGGATGTATCAATTCTAGTGTAGTTCTTTTTTTTTTTATTAGATATTTTATTTACACTTCAGATGCCATCCCCTTTCCCCATTCCCCCCCCCCCTTTAGAAAACCCCTATCCCATGCCCCCTTTTCCTTTTTGCATTTATACATTTTTTTAAAATAATGTTAATCATAAGCGTTATAAGTTTGGAATTGTTCAATCAGAGGTGTAACCCACTGACCAACCTAGATATAACAACTATCTTTGACTGGTGGAGATACATGAATATCTGCCTCCCTGTCTCCCCCCTCTTTCTCTCTTTCATCACCTAGCTTCTCCTATCCTTCTTCTCCTCCTCTTCTTACTCCTTTTCTTGCTCTCAGTACTCCTCCTACCTTAGCTCCTCCTACACATCACCCTTCCTGTTAAAATGAAACGTTTCTCTCAAAATACAATTAGAGCATAATTATGCCAATTTGTACCAATGAGGTACAAGATAGTCCTAATACCCAGTCCATCATTTTGTTGACTAACCAGCACCTCTGTCATCTATCCTAACTAAAACATTTAGTTCTGAACCTGGCTTTAGGATGAATGTCAGCTGACGACCATCCACTCAAATCTTTTCTCTTACGGTAAATAGCTGTAAGTTTTCAACCCCATCAGAAATCCAGAATGACTGAGTTAACTATAATTGTGGGAAGCACAAAGCATAGCTTCTAAAACTTAGCCAATTTATAGAGACCTCTGAACACCTGAAAAGCCCCTATACTACCGAACGTTGGAGCATCAAATCTTCAGCCTTCTGGCCCAGAATCATCTGACAGACCTTGGTGATGCAGGATTATTAAGGACTGATTACTCTGTCTAGGCAGATATAATCAGTCGACTCTTTTGCATGTGTGTCCTTTTCTGGACAGTAATTTGTCTGTAGATGGAGAGAGGCAATTCTTGCCTAGTGGCTGTTACCACACAACTGGAGTAACTCCAAGGATGCTCAATTTCTTCTTAGAATCCACGACAGGAAGCTGTCAGGAGCAGACAGGTCTCTAATCAATATGAACATTAATATATAAATATTTGTAGCATCAGTTCTATGAACTTCTGATGTTTTGAAAACCAACTATCCATGTAAGGTAACCTGGACTGTTTTCTGTTAACTCCTCTCAGCTATTTCTAAGTAAAATATGGAAAGCACCCTAACAATAAACTCAAAAATATGAATTTGCTATAGTCCCTTAACTCATAGGTTAACCGTCCCAAATCAGTTAAAAAAGTTAAAAAAGGGCTGGGTCTAGCCATTGTATTTCTAAATGTTTTGTACAGGCACAATGCCCATGAGCTTATCAATATTCATCTCATTTTTATATTAATAAGAGGCTCGTACCAATGAAAACCTTAAATTTGAGATCAAAGTAAATTTTGTACCATTTAAGAATTTATAACTTCATCTTGATAATAATTATACAGATTTCTACCAGTAGGTTATGGCTATGCAGTAATTCCTAGCTAATCCCCCCTGTTCCAACAAAACCACTACTTGTCCCTAGAAAGACAGACCATTATTAACCACATTAGTCCCCAAGCTCAGGGAATAGGGGCGCTGACTCTTCTTTAACTTCTTCAAGCTGACTAAGGGCGTTGAGATTTTAGAAGAGGGGTGGGGGGAGAGTAAGTTGATAAGCCTCTGATGCTGTGTCTTCACTGAATCCAGATGGAATTTCAGGACATCGGAGGTTTGGGCAGGTCTGCTCAGTATGCTTGATGAGTAGATACACCAAGGCTGTGTATTCTGCAATATACAATTCTCAGAACAAGTTTTAGTATCAAGAAAAAAAAAATTCCCACCCCCAGGGGGCTGACATTTTTTTTTAAAGATGTTGGTTCTGAAGACTTTTTTTTTCCCCGCTTGTTAAAATTGGTTGTAGTATTTACGTTTCAGATTTTATCCCCTTAGCCTACTTCCTCCCACCACCCAGAAACCTATCCCATCCCCCTCCTCATGCTTCTATGAGGCAGTGACCACACCTACCCCCCTCACTATCCCCTCTCCGCCCTCACATTCCCCCCCTACCCACTGTGTGTTCATTCATTCATTTTTTTTTTTTATGGGACCAGGAAACTCCTCTCCCACCTATGTCTGACAGGGCCATCCTCCCCTACATATACCTCTGGAGTCTTGGGTCCCTCCCTATGTGTTCCCAGGCTGGTGGTTTAGACCCTGGGGGGCTCTGGTTGTTTGGTGTTGTTGCTTTCCACCTGGGGTCAATAACCCTTTCTGCTCCTTCAGTCCTCTCAGTTCTCCATTGGGAAACCCCTGATCATATCAGTGGTTAATTGTGAACATCGTCCTCTGAGTGTTTTAGGCTTTGGCTGACCTCTATGGAGACAGCTATATCATGTTCCTCACATTATGCACTTCCAGCCATCCACAACAGTGTTTAAATTAGGTGGCTGTACATGGGGTGAACACCCAGGTGGAAAGGTCTCTTGATGGCCCCTCCTTCAGTTTCTGTTCCATGTTTTGTTTCCCTATTTGCTCCCTTGAGCATTTTTATTTCTCGTTCTAAGTAGAACTGAGGCATCCCCTCTTGGTCTTCCTTCTTCATGAGCTTCATGTGGTCTGTGGGTTGAGTCTTCGCTAATCCAAGCTTTTGGGCTAACATCCGTGGAGATATGTTTGTGTAACTATCTTCTTTTGGGGTTTTTGGAAGATTACTTTCTTGCTTTTTCTAGGTTGTAGTTTCCCTCCTTGTGTTGGAGTTTTCCACCAATTATTCTTTGAAGTGCTGGATTTGTGTTGAGATACTGTGTAAATTTGGATTTGTCATGGAATATTTTGGTTTCTCCATCAATAATAGCTGACAGTTTTGCTGGGTATAGTAGTCTGGGCTGGCATTTGTGTTCTCTTAGGGTCTGTATGATATCGGTCCAGGATCTTCTGGCTTTTATGGTCTCTGGTGAGAAGTCTGGTGTAATTCTTATAGGTCTGCCTTTATATGTTACTTTGCCTTTTTCCCTTACTGCTTTTAGTATTTTTTTCTTTGTTTTGTACATTTGATGTTTTGACTATTATATGGCGGGAAGTATTTCTTTTCTGGTCTAAACTATTTGGGGTTCTGTAAGCTTCTTGTATATTTATGGACATCTCTTTCTTTAGGTTAGGGAAGTTTTCCTCTATAATTTTGTTGAGGATATTTACTGGTTCTTTAAGTTGGCAGTCTTCCCCCTCATCTATACCTATTATCCTTAGGTTTGGCCTTCTCATTGTGTCTTGGATTTTTGTATATTTTGGGTTAGTAGCTTTTTGTATTTTGCATTTTCTTTGTGTCAATGTTTTCCATGGTATCTTCTGCACATGAGATTCTCTCTTCCATCTCTTGTATTCTGTTGGTGATACTTGTGTCTATGACTCCTGATCTTTTTTTTAGGTTTTCTATCTCCAGGGTATTGTCCCTTTGTGATTTCTTTATTGTTTCTACTTCCATTTTTAGATCCTGCATGGTTCTGTTTAATTCCTTCTCCCGTTTGGTTGCATTTTCTTGCAATTCCTTAAGGGATTTTTGTGTTTCCTCTTTAAGGGTTTCTATCTGTCTACCAGTGCTCTCCTTAAGTTCTTTGAGAGTGTTATTTATGTCTTTCTTAAAGCCCTCTATCATCATCATGAGAAGTGATTTTAATTCTGATTCCTCCTTTTCTGGTGTGATGGGGTGTTCAGGGCTTGCTCTGATAGGGGAGCTGGGTTCTGATGATGCCATGTAACTTTGGTTTCTGTTGCTTACATTCTTGCTCTTGCCTTTTGCCATCTGGTTAACTCTAGTGCTGCCTGTACTTGCTGTCTCTGACTGAAGCCTGTCTTTCTAGTTATCTAGCTTGTGTCTGATCTCCTAGGGGTCCAGATGTCTCTGTGATCTTTTCCAGCTGCACTGATTACAGTGGTACCTCTAGGATGCCTCAGGATATGGTGCCTCCAAGGTAGTAGTCCAGCTAGGTGTCTGCTGTTCTGGGTGCAGTGTCTCCTCTAGAATATCTCAGGATATGTTGTCTGAAGCTCTGAGTTCATTTGTTCCTCTGTGGATCTGGATTGAGTGGACCTTCCAGTATGTCTCGGGTGGAATCCGGGGTCCACACAACAGCAGACCTGGCAGAGGTCTGATCTAGGCCTCAGATCTGAGAACTAGTTTCTAAGACACTGTCCAAGTTAGAGTGCCTGGGATCCCTGCTTCCTCTGGGTTCTTGGAGATTGGGGACAGAGCTGCCACCCAAGATCTGCTCAGTGCTCTGGCCCAGACCGGAAGGCTAGTGTAGTTCTTAAAATGTAGTTGGTTAGATGTATTATTATTAATACATTAGAAGAAGTAAATTACTCTTTGTTTTTTGCTTGTCTTTTAAATTATTTTATTTATTTACATTCCAGCCACTGCCCTCTCCTGTTCCTACAGATCTTCATCTCCTTCCCCCTTCCCGCTCTAGGTGAAATCATCCATTTCATCTAGATTTTCCAGTTTTGTTGCATATAGGCTTTAGTAGTAGGATCTGATGATATTTTTTGAATTTCCTCAGTTTCTGTTCTTATGCCTCCTTTTCAGTTCTGATTTTGTTAATTTGGATAGTGTCTCTGTGCCCTTTATTAAGTTTGGCTAAGGGTTTATCTAAATGTTGATTTTCTCAAAGAATCAGCTCTTGGTTTTGTTGATTCTTTGTATCATTCTCTTTGTTTCCAACTGGTTGATTTCAGTAGGAGACTCACTGTTTCACTATTTCTGGCTTTCTACTCCTCTTGGGTGTGTTTGCTTCTTTCTGTTGTAGATCTTTCAGCTGTACTGTTAAGTTGCTTGTATGAGATCTCTCCAGTTTCTTTATGAAGGCACTTAGTGCTGTGAATTTTCTTCTTAACACTGCTTTCATTGTATTCCATAAGTTTGGGTATGTTGTGTCTTCATTTTCATTGAATTTTATAAAGTCTTTGATTTCTTTATTTCTTCCCTGACCAAGTTATCATTGAGTAGAGTTAGTCACTTTCCACGAGTATGTAGGCTTTCTATTGTTTTTGTTGTTATCAAAGTCTAGTTTCAGTCCATGGTGATTGGATGGGATGCATGGGATTATTCCAGTCTTCTTGTATCTGTTGAGGCCTGTTTTATGTCTGATTATATGGCCAGTTTTGGAGAAGGTTCCATGAGGTTCTGAGAATCAGGTATATTCTTTTGTTTTGGGCTTAAATGTTCTGTAGATATCTGTTAAATCCATTTGGTTTATCACTTCTGTGAGTTCTACTGTGTCTCTGTTTCGTCTCTGTTTTGATGGCCTGTCTATTGATGAGAGTGGGGTGTTGAAGTCTACTATCAATGTGTGAGGTTCAATGTGTGTTTTGTGCTTTAGTAGAACTTCTATTACGAATGTGGCTGCCCTTGCATTTAGGGCATAGATGTTCAGAATTGGACTTCCTCTTGGTGGGTTTTTCCTTTGATGAATATGAAGTGTCCTTCCCCATCTCGTTTGATAACTTTTGGTTGTACTCTTTGTTTTAAGGAAATTAACAGTAGAAGAAAATTACCGATTAGAGAAAGAAGAAAAACTTTCCAAAGTAGATGAGAAGATCAGCCATGCGGCCGAGGAGCTGGAGGCCTGCAGGTACGAGGGAGGCACACGTTCCTGTCGGACAGTCAGAGCAGGAAGCAGTAACTAAAATGACGGGGTGTGTGTGTTTGAGACAGGGCTTCTCCGTGTAGCCCTGCCTGTCCTGGAACTCATTATATAGACCAGGCTGGCCTTAAACTCAAGAGATGGCCTTTCTCTGCCTCCGAGTGCTCGTGCTAACATTCTTGCACCACCACCAGCAGTGAAATGGCTTAGATTTTTTTTTGTTTTGTTTTTTGTTGTTGTTGTTGTTTTTTGTTTTTTCGAGACAGGGTTTTTCTGTGTAGTCCTGGCTGTCCTGGAACTCACTCTGTAGACCAGGCTGGCCTCGAACTCAGAAATCTGCCTGTCTCTGCCTCCCAAGTGCTGGGATTAAAGGCGTGCGCCACCACTGCCTGGCATGGTTTAGATTTTTATTTCATTACTTTTCATGGAGATTTATTTGTATTTTACAGATATCCAGAAAATATAAGAAGGGAAAGTTTTTTTTTTTCCCCCAGGGATTTGATACTTAAGTTTCACATTGAATATAGATATTGTATATCAATGTCAAAAGGTTTGTAAATAGTTACTAATGCTGAGTGTGGTGGCATATGCACATTATTCTGTTCTGCAATCCCAGCGTGTGGGAGTGGAACAGAATGATCACAAGATCAAGGTCCCCCTTGGCTAAATAGTGAGTTTGAAGCCAGCTTGGCCTACATGAGACCCTGTCTTGTAGAAGGAAAATGGAGAGAGCAGTTAATTCAAGCTCAAATGGCTTTGTTCAAACTGGGCAGAATGCACACAGCCTAACACTCAGTAAGTGTGCCAGGAAATGAGCCAGTTGCACTTGGCATCTGAGCAAGTGCTTAGCTAGAGTTTTTGCTTCAGTCCTCAGTGGATCTAAGAAAGTAGTAGTCGGTCTGTCAGGAAGAGGCGAGCAAAGTGGCGCTCTGAATCATAGTGGGACTTCTCTTCACTCTGAATCATGGTGGGGCTTCTCTTCACTCTGAATCATGGTGGGGCTTCTCTTCACTCTGAATCATGGTGGGGCTTCTCTTCACTCTGGGAAGAGGAAGTTTGCATTTTGTCTAACAGAGAACTTACCTTTGTTTCATAAAGGCAGGAAGTCATATTTTGCCTTCTCCTGGGAGTTCTGCTAAGTTTGCAGATATCTCAGGTAATCTCTCAGGATTTTATGTCCTGAAAGTGAAAACCTGAGGGCCAGGATGATGGCGTGTGCCTGGGACTCTAGCACTTGGGATGAAGAGAGAGGAAATGATAAATTTGCTCTAGGCCAGGCTAGAATACATGGCGAGACCTGGTTTGTTGTGTAAATCCTGTGTTTTATACACCCAAGCACTGGTGCTCATAGGCTTAACTGAGGTTCACTAAGGCAGGAAACCTGCTTTGGTGGTGACATATGCCTTTGATCCCAGCACTCAGGAGGCAGAAGCAATTGAGTCTCTGAGTTTGAGGCCAGCCTCCCTGTCGGCACTGCTCCCCTGTTTATGCTACTGTAGTCATGTGCTCTCATCTCTTACTGTGTGTTACCATGGGGCAGTAATTACTTGTTCCTTACAGGCAGCGTGCCAAGGATCTTGAAGAAGAGCTGGAGAGAACAATTCATTCTTACCAGGGGCAGGTATGTCTGACTTCAGTTGTGTACACAATTAAAACAGTTTGACTCTCTAGAGCTGAAGCAGGACTATAGCTTCTTTTCCTCCTGAGGAGTTCAAGAGCCTGTGATACAGTTCCCGGGAGCTAAAGATTCTGAAATCAAACCTTTTTTTCTGTCTTTGGGGATGAGGATTATGTTGTCCAAATAAATGTCTGTCACCTTTGTAGCCCCATCCTTATCTGCTCCTTGGGAACTCAGTTCACATTACAAAAACTTACCTTCAGTTTTTGTTTAAGAGTTCAGTAGAGTAGATCATGTGTGTGCATGAAAGTGTCTCTTCAGATACTTGAACTGCTTTTTCAGAGATGTTGGGGCAGCTTGAGTTTATAGCTTGTGCGCTAAATTTTAGTGTTGGGAAAGAATTTTTTTTTTTTACTTAAAATTTTTTTTAATAACTTTATTTTTTAGGTTATTTCTCATGAAAAAAAAGCACATGATAATTGGGTAAGTTTTAAGTCCCCCTAAAGCCCTTTGTCAAATTCCTAGAAAATTTCTAGTCATTTTAGATGAGGGAAAAAGACAGTATTTAAAAAAATAACCACTTCCTATTAATTTTATTAATTTTACCAGTGATGAAAATAGTATTAGAGACCAGAGGATATGCTGAGAAGTGATTATCTTTTATTTTGTACTTTATTGGTACTTTTCTTTCTGAATGCACTTAGTAATACAATCACATAAATTTTAAATTCCTTTTAATGGAATCTCCGGGGCTGGAGTGATGGCTCAGCAGTTTAGAGTCAGCTGCCTCACACCCCTTGTAGTGCTAGTTCCAGGTGATTCGATGCCCTCTTCTGTTCTCTTGGTACCCTGCCACTCACATGCATGCACATACAGCAAAAGCAGATCATAATTGTAGTAATTATACCTATGTCACATTCAACCACAGTCCTGGAACACATAAAGCTAAATGAAATTTAAGAACAGTTAAGTGAATTGTTACATTTTTACTAGCTAATGTTATTGGTGTAATCATTTTTGTTCAAAATTGATTTTATGATCACATATTGGAAAATAATTACACAAAAATCTTTGTTGATAGTACTAAAATATATTGAAGCTTTGTTTTCTGTGTTTAGTTTGTTCATTGGCTAAAGCTGATTCTAATGTATGTTTTACAGTTTTAAGTAAAAGCAAAATCACAAATAGAGTTTCTTTTATTTATAAATGGTTGATGGTTATAGACTATTTATTAACTTGTTTTCTACCCTTGAATGGTAAGCCACTTTTTGCATTTGATCCACTTAAGGTTTTATATATTTTGTGGCTAAACTGTAGAGTCCATAGAATGGCTGAAAAGCATGTAGAACCCCATATATTTACCCTTTGTTAATATATGTACTACTAACACACACACACACACACACACACACACACACACACACACAATATTTAAGTAGTATTTGTACATTGTTCTGTACTTAACAGATGTGCAGTATGCATTGAGTGTATTTAGTTATTATCTATTGCCATTCTGTGAAACTGTAGTTTCCCAAAATTATGGACATAATGACCATGTGTTCCCATTGACTCTTCCCTAAGCTTGTCTGCCAGCATGCCTCTTATAATTGGATATGTACATCATCAAATAATTCAAGGCCCTGATTTTTATCTAAATAACAACATTCATTAACAAGTACCTGTTAGACTCCAGGTTCATGCTTTTGGTTGGCATGAAACTAATTTCCCTTTTGAATTAATTCCCCAAATTTAAAATGATACAGACTTGTATCTGTTTCCAGTTATGACGCTGTGTGCTATCATGCTGATGCTTATGTTGCTCTTGCATTTAAGTTTATTTAGATATATTTTCAAGTGTATTTTTTTTTTCCTTTAAGCTGGCTGCTCGAACTCTGGAAAGAAATCTCAATGATTTAAGAAAAGAAAATGCCCACAACAGACAGAAGTAAGTCTCTCTGTGGGAGGACTCTAAAAGCTGGAAGTAGTTTCTTCATATATAATATCTGTATAAAAAGAAATGAAAAATTATCGTTCCCACAGACTCTTATGAACTATCTAGCTACTTTTTCTAGGTGTTTATTTTTTTGTTTGTTTGAAATACTTCTTTAGGCTACTACAGTGTCACTTTAGAGAAGCTTTTACAAGGTACACTGTAAAAAGTGTAGCTTAAAAAAAAAATTAAACCAGTATGAGTGGACAGAGAAGAGAGTGGGTGAAAGAAAGGATGTCTGTCCGGCACAGTGATGCTTAGAACGCCTTGCTCTTCACTGAGAGAGAGAGAGAGAGAGAGAGAGAGAGAGAGAGAGAGAGAGAGAGAGAGAGAGAGAGAGAGTGTTTATTGTGTCAGCTCTCAGGTTGCTGTTGTTGGGAGTCATGTACAGAAAGAAAGCGAAAGAGTTAAAGGGACAAACAAATGCTTTTCTCAAGGTGGCAGCAATCTTCTGGAGTGTTGGACTCATCATTAAAAACTAGTTTCTGTCTGCTGGCCTGTAGCTCAGAAATTAAAGTCAAACAGTTGTCTTATTCTAGGTGTAAGGTTCAAGAACTAAATAACGCTTGTTTTAAAATATGACATTTAAAGAAACAAAGTTTAGAAATAAAGTAGTAGAGTCATTTAGTGGAATTTCCAGTTTGACAAGGGCAGAATGGCAGTTGAGGGCAGGGCCTCTGCTGCAGCCCTGGCCTTTTCATTTAGAATGGGTCAGGTAAACTCCCTGCCTCAGTTTCCTTAGCTGTAAATGATATATTTGCATTGGTTCATCTTGAATGTTCTCCTACATCAGAAATGTGGACTCTTCGAGGTAGCGTTCCCCAGTCTAATTCTAAAGAGCTAAATAATTCCAGACATCAGTGTTCTACAAGAAGCCAGTCACCCCCAAGTCAGTGTGGGGCCGAGGGCAGAGCCCCCTCAGGCCCTCTCTTTCTGCGATGTTGAGCTTGTGAGAGCAGCTGGTTTGGAAGTGGCCTTTGCTTAAAATGTGTTTCTTTTGGATGAGTAACGTAGAGATGTTTGTTCTTTGTTTGCAGATTAACTGAAACAGAGTTTAAATTTGAACTTTTAGAAAAAGATCCTTATGCACTTGATGTTCCAAATACAGCATTTGGCAGAGGTAGTCTTTTTTTTTTTAAACCCCTTGTTTAAAATACATATTATATATCTTATATATATTGTATATATAGTATACATTAGTGTAAGTTAACATTTTCACTTAACAGTATTTTGGATTTTGTAGCCAATATTCTATTTGAAACTATTTCATTAACTCTTAAATTTCTGGGTTTTTGTTTTCCTAGCAATAATGAAAATGATTGGTATCTCCCCTTTTCAGTAGATCTCATGACAGATATTTAGTGTTGTCAACTCTTTGAAAAGCTGATTTTTGAGACAATGAATGAGAAATACTTATGTGGAATGGCATCACAACTGCTTACATATTCACAGTACTTGGAGGTTTGTTTTAGTAAAGTGAGAATTAGCATAGCTATTTAAGAAATTCCTGAGCTATTGGCTTAAAGTCAGGGCAACCTTAGTCTAAAGTGTCATTACTATAATTATCCCAGGGAGGGTTGGCCCTTTAAAGATGCAGTTGGTATCTCTGCCCATTTATTACTGAGTTAAACATTTTCAGAGTAATTTTAGTTGAAGTGGAATTAAACTCCTGTTGTTATGAAAAGAAATCTTTATTGGTGGAATCTACTTTTAATAACCTGGAGGTCATCACTTTGAGAGTCAGCTTTCATTAAAATGTAACTATGTCTTACCTCCTAAGATACTAGATCAGTGTAGATTTCAAGAAGTATCGATGTTTGGCGTGGGACAAGTATAGAAAAGGATTTTAGTGTGACCTAGTGTAGGCGTCGAGGAGGGTAGACTAAGCTGTGATCTTTCTGTAAACTATTTGGGTGTAACAGGTACACTTTATAAGACTTACTGTGTTGGAAGTGTGAATTTCTTGAGGTTTAAGTTCATTTTTTGTTGCTGTTTTTTGGCCTTTGGAAGCATAACCACAAATTAGGAGTGATTAAGCTCTTGGTCATCCGGAATACAGAGAAATTTATTGGATGCATGATAGTATGTAACTGAATCTTTTACTTAGAAGGATACAAAAGTGGCTCTGATTCTTTGGAGTATTTTATATATTTATTTACTTTCAAATTCTGACCATTACTAAAATGTTTCATGGTTGAACATGACCTGTTTGGCTCTGACATAAATCATGCACTTGCATATTATAAATCTTCCCATTTGAAATATTGGGAGGGAATATCAAAATCCCAAGCCATCTGGGTGTAGTGGTAGACATCTTTAGTATTAGTACTCTGAGGAAAGGACAGACTGATCTCTGAGTCTAAGGCCAATCTGGTCTATATAACCAGTTCTAGTGCCACATAATGAGACTGTTAAAAAAACAAACAAACAAAAAAAACCCAAAGCAAACCAACTTCATGCTCCCTAAATGTTTCTGTAATTCCTGCGTGCCGCTTGCACCCTTGTTTAACCTGTGTATTACTTACAATAAGCTAATGTTTTTGTTTTATTTGGGACTTGTCTGTCGTTGGTTTTTATGTACCATGTGTTCTGAAAATTGCATTTATTTAACCACATAATATTTCCCTGGGAGCTTGTGGCTTGTCCTCAGCATTGCACAGATAAAAATAATAACATTCAACAGAGACAGAGAAACACCTTCACGTTTTAAGAATCGTAACTCTCAGGGCTGAAGAGATGACTCAGCTGTTAAGAGCACGTACTGCTCTTTCAGAGGTCCTGAGTTCGCTTCCTAGCACCCACGTCAACGAGCTCATGGTCCCTGTTAACTCCAGCTCCAGGGGATCCACTGCCACTCACGTGTACATACCCACACACAGACAAACACAGATGTGCAAAGTTAAAAGTAAAATAAAACCGTTGAAACTATCAGAATAGTATTTAGCTGTATATATAAGTATAAAGGTGACAGAATTCAAATTCTGGGTGTTTATATATGCAATCTAATGTTTTAATTGACTGATATCTAATTTGCTGAGAAGCTTTAAAAGTGCCACACTCCCTGTTTTATTTAATCCTGTGTAGTGTTCAGGGCACAGGTCAGACTTAGGCCGACAGTTGCTGAGTGGGATTCTAGCATTGCGGTACAGCTAACTGGACATGCATTTATACCTGCTTTTTTAATTATTCCAGAGCACTCCCCATATGGTCCCTCACCATTGGGCCGACCTCCATCTGAAACGAGAGCTTTTCTCTCTCCTCCAACTTTGTTGGAGGGTCCACTCAGACTCTCACCTTTGCTTCCAGGGGGAGGAGGAAGAGGTATATTTGTTTAAACATTTTTACTACTCTAAATTTCTTCCTTACTTTATATTTTCATCTTACCTTACCTTTAAAATAATCTTTAACCAAATAGACATTTGGAAAATACAGGCATTCCTTGCACTTATCAGAAATTTGCTTATTTTTTTTTTTAACTGGATAGAGAATATTTGACCAGATATGGTGGCACACACCTTTAATCCCAGCAGTTGGGAGGCAGAAGCAGAAGGATCTCTGTTAGTTTGAGGCCAGCATGGTATACATAGTAGTTCCCAGGCTATTCAAAGCTACATAGTAAGATTTTGCTTCAAAAAAACAAACTCTATAGCACCTTGTTCTGATATGTTTTTCTCTTACACAGTGTCGTACAGGTGAGTTAAGGTTTCCATTGTTGTGAAGAGACACGATGACCAAAGCAACTCTTCTAAAGGACAACATTTAATTGGGGCTGGCTTATACGTTCAGAAGTTCAGTCTATTAAGGCATGATGCTGGGGGAAGGATCTGGGAGTTCTACATCTTGTTCCAAAGGCAACTAGGAGAAGACTGTCTTCCAGGCAGCTAGGAAGAGAGTCTGAAAGGCCACCCCTACAGTGAGTGACACACTTCCTCCAACAAGGCCACACCTACTCCAACAAGGCCACACTTACTCCAATAAGGCCACACCTCCTAATAGTGCCACTCCCTGGGCCAAGTATACTCAAACCACCACAGTGGCCATCCCAACTCTGGCGCACAGTATAATGCAGGTGACCATCCCGCCTCTGACATGCAGTCAGTGCAGATGGCCATCCCAACCCTGAAAACACAGAAATCTCAAGTGCTCTGAATGCCAGACTCTCTGGGTGTAGTTGTGAGTTTTGAAGCATCTCAGTATTGCAGAGTTTAGATTTGCAATGCTCAGCCCTGAAGGTTTATAGTCAACAAATCAAAAAAAAAAAAAAATACATAAGATATAGCAGTATAACCAGCATTAAATGTGTTTTTTATGAAACAGGATCAGAATGTAGAATTTTATATGAAAATTAACATTTTTTTTTTAATTGTAGAAAATCAAACTATGAAAGTCCCATCCTCCTTTTTTGAATCATGAAGGCAGTCAGAAGTGTTGTTTCTTACAGAGTTTTGATGGGGTCTTTTTAGTGACCTAACTTACTTACACTTTGAGCGACTAAGCCAGGTTGTCTGCATTGTTCCCGTACCACCTTGCTTTTTCTGTATTTCCATAGCTACATTAAGTCCATGAACTGCTCATGAATGTCTCTAACCATTTATGTAAGTGACTTAACAAACTAAGTGTGAAGCAGAGAGTAACGGGACTATAAAACAGCAAGCTAAGCGAAACATGCCAACATTTCATACTGACTGAGTCCACTCATCTCCAGAGTCTCCCAGGCAACAGACACTTCTGCTAAACCCAACGCCATTGTACATATTTTAGAACCTTATTCTTTGGAGTTGGCTTCAAACAGTGAGAATACCAGTTTCCCAGGCTCCCAGTGTTCAGTGCTGCAGGTGAAGCAGCCTGTTTCCTCTTTGTTATCTTCTTGGCTCATCAGTTTGCTCCATGTAGAATTGTTTTCATGCCTCAGCTCCTGAATTGGGTGCCAGACATGGCTGTATGGCTCACCTCAAGAAGAGCTTTGCTTGTGTTGCTTTTGAACTGGAAACTTCTAGGGAAAGTGACTATGCCACAAACATGGAGCCCTAGGGGGTTGTATTGAACACTCCAGAATGGGGTTTTGTTTTGAAGTTTACATGTCTGCAGTAAGCTTTGGGCTTAGGGCTGTCAGTCACTGCCACCACCGTTTACACTTCATAAATCAGAAATATTTCATATTCAGAAATAGTGTCGTGTCATATTACATGCCTGTAGCAACATAACTGAAGCCAGACACGTGTTTGCCATTGCACTTTTGTGATTTGTGATATTTCCTGTACAGTGTTACCACATTTCATTAAGAGAAGACTATTCCTTAAGACAAAGTTAATTTTGCACAGCACACATGGGTAGCAGCTAGCTATCCCCAGCCTAGTGCCCTAGAAATAGGGTTTAATTGGCTAAGCTAACTCACTGGAAGTTGAATTGCATAAGTCAAGGATTGCTTGTAGTCAAATGCATGTTTGAAATGAGAGTAAAGACTGCTTTTCCTTTCCCTCTGCTGTTTAAGTACTTTCCTCTTCTGTTTAATTGCTTTTAAGTGACAGTGTGTTTAGATCATTCGCAAGGTTGTTTCCTGACTTTTCAAAAAGCTACAGAAGCTCTTGGTAAGTTACCTACAGGTTTAAAATCTTGATTTGGAGCACGTTTCCTATGACCAGTGAAAGGAAAGAGTGGCTCCTTCTGCTTCCTCTTGGTATCTTGAAATTTGAAAGCTTGAATAAGATTGTGTATAAGGAAAACAATTTATTTTTAGAGAGTGAATTGTATATAACTTGTTCTTTAAGCTTTTATATTTTTATGTTTGCAATGTCTACCTAGTAGTCTCTTGGCCTGTGACTTTAGTCCTCTGGTAGCAAGCGCAGAGGAGAACCTTTTGAGTCTTTCATTAAGGCCTGTGTGCTTCAGGAGAGATGCATGCAGCCAGGTGGACTCCTGAGTGTTCTCTCTTTGTAGCCTTCTCATGAACCAGTGAGGGGGAGCAAGCTAGAAGGAAAGATATGGGAATTTTCTAGAATGTATAATCATAGTAGATTAAAATTGCAAATTGGGATTATAACTTCTGGTACAAGTTTTGGCCTCTTACTGTTTGTTAGTGTAATACACTTCCAAAGTTGTTGTCTGAAACTGCTGGGTCAGTGGCAGACTGGCTGAGATAGGCATGTAGCCTAAGAGAGCTGGGACAGAGATCCTGACCTACAGAACCTTCTCACTCTCTTCTGCATTTGCTTAGTGTAAGTCTTTACAAGTTCCTTTCTCTGCCTTATTTTTCAGATATAGTATTTACTTATTTAACCACCGGATGTAATTATAAAGTGCTGATGGTGATAATGCTTAAAGATGCATTTTATAGGCAAGTGTTGTTGGATATTTATTTACTTATGTATTTTATGCTGCGGGTTGACCCCAGAGCCTTGTGTTAGCTAAGCAAATATTCTAATCTCTGAGCTATACACCCAGCTCATAAGCAAGTATTTGTTTATGTACATAATAAAATTATTTTTCCTGTTTCTTAGAAATGGTTTTGGTAGAATTATAATCTAAATGTATACTAGGGAAGCTTTGTTTGAATTAGTATTTACTTTTAAAAAGTGCCTTGATTTTATCTTTTGTGACACTTCTTGAGATAAGGTAGATTTGTATTTTCTTTAATTAGGCTCACGAGGCCCTGAGAACCTTCTGGACTATCAGATGAACACTGAAAGAGGAGACACAAGCTATGAAAGGTTATCTGATGCTCCTAGACCACCTTCTGACAGGTCCCTGTCACCTCCATGGGAACAAGATCGCAGGATGACAGCCCATCCACCACCAGGTGTGTGAAACAACAGCCTTATCTTAAAACATATCGTGATACGTTTTAGGAATAAGAATAAGTCTTTTGAAAAAGAATATTAGGAGGTGATGGTTTACATTAGAAGAAGCTTTTCCCAATTGTTTTTGTTGCTTATAAAAGTAATAATGCTTATTTTTGATAATCTGAGTAATGTGGAAATGTATAGCTAAAAAGTGAAAATTTCTATTGTTATTTTAGCCAACATTTCTTGCCCAGAATTTAGTTACATATCTTGAGATTTAAAAAATATATATATATGTTCACAAACATGGTTGTTGAAATTCTCTTACTGCTGCTGTTTGAACTCTGTAATCCTTCTGCATCCTGGGCAGGTTCTCCCATCTTTCTTGAGACTCCCCAGATGATATTCTTTGAGGTGACCAGTATTCTGGCTGGCAGGTGTCTCCCACTTGGGAGTGAGAGAAGCAGCTACCTTCCTGAGATATGTGCAGGTGCAGGACCTGCTTCTCTGGATGCCAAGGACAGAGCTGTGCTTCAGCTTCTCAAGACTGCAGCCTTGAAGAGCCGGCTGGGCCCCCAGGCTGACCTTCCTGCCACTCGAGGCCTATGCTCAGCCTCCTGCTGCATACACTTTTCAGCTTGTCACAGCAGTGTCCTAGGGGTTGCTAACTCTGTGGCTGCTTGAATTCAGGCTTCTCAATTTGTGGTTGATCTCTGTTTTCAGTCCTCCAAGTTAGCTCTGTTTTATGTAGGTTCCCTTTCAAGAAAGTGCTCAGCCTTCACCTTCCAAATCATTAGAGAGAGAGAGAGTAACAGAATAGGATTTCTTTCTTTTGCTTACTTCTGCTTAAGAATCACTCTCTCACCAAAACTTGCAATTCTGTTTGAGTCTTGTGAACACTGTGGGTCTGTCCTAGTTTAAGATAGTCAGTCCCTCTCACCAGGGATGCCTGGCTAATGTTGGATGTTCTGGAACCGTGTTTGGCTTAGCCTCTTTCTGATAACATATCCATTTAACAAAACATTTGTAGGTCCCCTCTAGGGACTGTGACCTTCCCAGCCACAAACATACTTTGCATGAATTTCCTTCTGTAAAGCAGGCCTCAAGTTCAATCAGGAAATGGTTGGTCATTCCCAAAAGAGTCATGGCGCCGTGGGCCAGTGGGTGTATTGACCCCGGAAGGCCATTCCTGTAACATACAAAAGCCATTAGGGCTTCCACTGGCAACTTTTCTTCTCTAGTGGACCTTTTGGCACCTTCTGGCACTATGAAAGCTAGCCTGTGGGAAGAAGTTTCTAGGTCAGTTTGAGTTCTCTCTATCCTACAGCAGAATTTCGTTTATCTTCAATGATAGGGCCTTATGATCTAGCTGTGGTAAGCAACAAAGTTTAGTATTGACCCCATTTAATTTTTACTCCCATTGTGATTGGTAATCTGCTTTTCTTGTTACATGCATATACCTTTATTAAAACACCAACCATACAGTCAGTGAGATGGCTCAGGAGGTCTGGGTGCTTGCCAACAAGCCTGAAAGCCCAAGTTCAGTCCTTGGAACCCACATGGTAGAAGGAGAGAGCTGACTCCGGAAAACTGTCTTTTGAACCTCTACTCTCATGCCGTGGCCTATGTACACATAACACACAAAATAAGTGAATGTTTAAAGTGATCGGCCGCATTGCACTGCTGATTACTGTTACAGTTAGACTCTAAGAGCATATACTATATCGAGACCAATACATTGTTTTAATACCTGCCACACAATAAACCCCAGATATAAGGAACAGATTGCTTTTGTTAGTGGAGGGCAAAATGTATATATTTTGTTAAAGAATAAAGTCTAAGTTTCTGATATTTTGGTGTACATAGGGAGCAAAACGCCAATGTGTTCTCTTGAGACCCTATTAAGGATGAGTTGTTTCAGGTTTCTCCACTTAATTCTTCTGTCTAACGAATCCCATGTTTGAAGAAAAGGGGCATTCTGTTTAGATATAAGGCTCTATTAGCTCTCTGCTGAGATCTGAAAGGTAGTCTAAGTGAGTTTTAGAACTTTCCTTAGTCACGTCCCCTTCCTCTTGGGAGCTCATTAAATACCATTTTCTCCACTGACTCTGTTTCATCTAAGTGGTTTCCTTGCCTTTCTTCAGGCCGTCTCATGTGGTTAAATCAAAAGAGGAGTGACACAGCTCATACTGAGTTCTAGGTCTTCATGTTATGAACCCCTGCCAGTGAGGCTGTGGGAGGCCATTGGCACTGTTGGTTGATGTCTGCAGCAGGATAGTATCTTAGTTAGGGTTTCTATCGCTGTGATGAAACACCATGACCAAAAGCACCTTGGGGAGGAAAGGGTTTGTTTGGCTTTATCTTCCACATCAGAGTCCATCACTGAAGAAAGTCAGGACAGGAGCTCAAATAAGGCAGGAATCTGGAGTCAGGAGCTGATGCAGAGGCCATGGAGGGGTGCTGTGGGGCAGAGGGCTGTGAGAGGCAGCTGGTACCTGGTTGAGCAGGTTTTGAACCCCAGAGACCCTCAGGGAAGGTAGGAGTTTGGCCATGCTCCCGGGCCCCTGGCTCCTTTCACACAGCTACAGCATCCCATAGAGAGGTCTGTGGCCATCAGTCAGTAGGAACAGCGCCCCAGGCCCTCCCACATGTAGATAAGGTCTCCCCAAGCTCTCAGACCAAGCCAATAGGAGGTACCTGCTGCCAGACCCTGACCCGCCCCAAAACTGTATATAAGAATCCTATCCAGAAAGAATAAAGGTGTGCAAGAATTTCTCCATCATCTGAGAGCTTCTGTCGTAAGAGCTGTAACACTGCCACTTGGGAAGAGAGCTGCTCTCCCAAAATGCCATCAGGACCTTCCCTGCACTCCTTGCTGGCTAGTTGGCCTCTCGCTGGCTCAGCCTGCCCGACTCAGCACAGAGCTATGGATGCCTGGCCTCTGCTGCAACTGGGGCGGTGGCAGCAGGCCATTCCCCTCCCTGCTTATACTCTCTCCCCTTTGAACCCTCGCACCTGGCCGGAGATCCCCACGGAAAGCCTCCAGCCTCCGGTACACAGGCCCACAGGGTGCTGCTAACTGGCCTGCTCCCCAGGACACCTACCCGGGGATGGCACCCCCCACAGTGGGCGAGGCCCTCTGTTGGTCACAGGATTAAGAAAACGCCCTGCAGCTTTGCCTTCTGTCAGATCTTATGGAAGCTTTTCTTGGCTGAGGCTCCCTTCTCTAGGTGACTTTAGCTGTGTCAAGTAGGCATAGGACTGCCAGGCACACACCGAGAACTGCATAGCCCAGTCTCTTTGTTTCCAGAGTCTGGAGTTGGTATCTTCCTACCATTCTGAGTAAGTCCGCCATCACCTCTCAAGACTGAAACAGGTTCCTTGTTGTTTCTTTCACAGCAGCTCCACTAGGAATTGAGAGTTCCATTTTGCCATTCTAACTGACCCTTGTGACTGAAGGAGAGTGGCCGCTGAGGCCTCGTTTCGTAGAGTTAGTGCACAAAGGCGTGTGCAGATGCCGTCATCTGAGCTGTGACCTTCTCCTTACCAGTTGAGACACATCTTCCTTCAGTTTGGAATAAATGCTGTAAATGTAATTTGGGGGGATTCTCTTCGCCCCTGTATATTTTACCCCGGTTTTAGCCCATTTTAGCTCCTGAATAAAAGACATGAAAGACCTGTTAGTTTTTAAGAAGCTGCAAGCATTAAGCCGAGCAGGTCTGAGCTATCTAACCCGACTCAGCTGCTGCTACCCGGCAGCATGCCCTGTTATGTGCCATCTGGCTTTGCCCTGGCTTGCTCTGCCCCATGTGTGTCCTCATGTCTCTTGTCGAGGCCTCATGGCAAAACCCCCAGGTCCATCTCTCTTCCTTTTTTTCTTGTGGTCCTTTTCTACTCTCTACTCACCTTTGGGACACCCTGACTAGGATCCGAAGTTCCACCCTGTCTCTTCTCTTTATCAGCCAATGAGAGGTGATGGAAGACAGTTTGTGTGTAACTTTAAGACTTGGTCATGGACTTCCTGGACTGCAACCAGGTGTCTGGGTGTAGCACTCAGCATCTGAATACACAGTGCACAAAACCATCCTCCAGCAGAATGCTAAAACAAAAATTCTGAAGTCACTGAAAATTTGAGCACACAGGATGTGTGCAGTAATTGCTGTTGGTGACAAATGTGACTCTTGTGCTGCATTTCTCACTGTGTTTTCCTTCTCATTGAGTGCCTGCTCAGCATATTTGTTGACATTTTGAGTGCTTTCTTTGAGGTGCTATCAATGATTTGAAGGTGAAGTGAGTAAGTTCTGTTTCCACAGATTCTAAGCTGTCTTGTTTCGGCATTTCATGTGTAAATTTAACTTACATATACTCAGTAATTGAAATGCTCAAATTCTAACATGTCAAAGTATGCAAGGGTAACTTTTCTTGAGTAGTGCTTACCTGTAATATAGGTTTATGGTTTTTGGATGCAGAGGAAATGTCTAAGTCTAATGTCTAAACATAAGTAATTAATGAAGATATTCTAAAAAAAATATTTTCTAGGCCAACCATATTCTGATCCAGCTTCACAAAGGCAAGATAGATTTTATTCTAATTCTGGTAGACTCTCTGGACCAGCAGAACTCAGAAGTTATAATATGCCTTCTTTGGATAAAGTGGGTAAGAACTACTGTGTGTGTGCTTGCATGTGTGGGTGAATGTGCTTGCGTATGATTAAACTGGTATGGTCTAGAGGACTGGGAACTGAACCGAGGGCTGATGGAGTGACTACCTCACAGAGCTCTGAAGGCCAGAATCTCTTTCCTGAATTTCCCCTGTTTGTATTTCTTACTGTCTTATTAAAAAAAAATATTTTACTGATTTTTATGTTATGTGTGAGAGTGTTTTTGCCTGCATTTATTCTGCGCATCACATGCATGCCTGATGCCCGTGGAGGCAGGAGCAAGCTGTCAGGTCCCCTGGAACTGGAGTTACAAATGGTCGAGTGCTGCTCTGTGGGTTCTGGAAATTGAACTCAGGTCCTGTGGAAGAGCAGCTGAGCCATCTTTCCAGTTCTTCCTTGTTGTATCATATTACAGGCATGTCATATAAATGAATAAGTAAATAAATAAAATTAAATAAATAACAAGCAGGAAAAAAATGTGTTGAAGGTTAGCGTTGGTTCCATGATAAGGGTTTACTCTGTTTCCCTTGTCTCTGTTCCTTAGCTATGGTCTTGTTGTTTTCAGTCCATTTACACATACCCTGTTTTGCAGTCAAAGATATTAGGCAGCCAGATGACAATGGATGTATAAAAGACTACCAGAAAAACATTTGGGTTCATGTTCGTAACCAGTTCTCATTTAATCATTTGATATTCAGTCGATTGGATCTGTTTTTGGGACCTGTTCGACTACTACTGAGGCACCCACTGTTGTGGGAAGTGTGTGTATCTACAGTAGTGCAAAGCACGCAACATCAGGAAAGGACAGAATTCAGAAATTAAGTTTTCATTGTGCATTCACTGAGTACCACAAGGGTACTTTATAACAAAAATATATATAGTATACTGAGGGGAAGGAGGGCAAACAGGAAAGACAGGGAGTTGGGTGCTGTCCCCCAAGAAGTTCCCTTAGGAGGCTGTTGCAGCAAGACTGCTTAAGAACTAGCTGGAAAGGTCATCACAACACTGCAAAAGAATGTCTCTTCTACTGAATTTTCCACAGGCCTCTGGCTGCTCTTGGGACCCTAATATGGAATACTCACGTCAAGTTGTTCTCCTGTGCCAGCAAGGGAGGGGGAGCATAGCAGTGTCATTTGCTTCTGTAAATACTCGGAATGGAAGCAAGTACTCATGAATTTTTTTTCCTGGTTTAATTTTTTTTTTCTCCTAGATGGGCCAGTATCCTCAGAAATGGAATCCAGTAGAAATGATACCAAAGATAATCTTGGTGTAAGTATTGAAAATTGAATTCCACCCATGTGTCATAACCAGTTTCTTGGTTTTGGTAGAATAAGGCTAGAACTATTCTACTTTGTGGTATCAATATATTACTAAAACATACTTCTACTTAGGATTAATACTGTTTCCTTTCTGGCTATGGTTTTCTTTCACCTATGGTGAAATACTATAGCTCACAAGCCAGGTTTTGATGGTGTACGTTGTAACCCTGACATTTTGGCAGACTGAGGCAGGAGGATTGTGAGTTCAGAGTCAGTGTGGGCTACATAAGGAGATGTTGTCTCAAAAAGCCAGATAATGAGCTGGAGAAATGGCTTACAGGTTAAGAGCACCGGCTGCTCTCATAAGGCCTGGGTTTGATTCCCAGCAACTGCATGGTCTCTCACAACCATCCTTAACTCCAGTCCTGGGGATCTGAAGCCCTATTCTTATCTCCCAAGGATTGTGCATGGTTGTGCTTGGTGTGCTGACAAACATGAAGGCAAAATACCTATACACATGTGGTAAATCAAACATTTAAAAAAAACAAACAAGAAACCTGACAGCTCCCCCCCTTAAAAAAAAAAAAGCATGACTTTCAGATGGGTTTTTAAGCCACCTTACTAGCTGAACACAATTTTAGAATTTCTTCCTTGAAATCCTATTTGAATCTTAAAGTATGTTTTAGTTTTAAAATATAACATTGATTTTGGTCATTTTGAAAATATCAGTATTTTTTTCCCACTAGTTTATTCACTTTACATCCTGATCACAGGCCCCCTCTCCTTTCAGTCCCCTCCCCAACACACATCACCCCCCCTTTTATCTTTGAGAAAGTGGAGGTCCCCACCGGGTACCAGCCCACCCTGGTACTTTAAGTCACTACAGGACTAGGTACAGCCTCTCTCATTGAGTCTAGACAAGATAGTTCAGTTAGGGGAGAGGACCTACAAGCAGGTAAGAGAGTCAGTGTAAGCACCCCACTCCAGTTTTGGGGAGACCCATGTGAAGACCAAGCTGCACATCTGCCACATGTCTGAGGAGGCCTAGGTCCAGCCCTTGGTTGGTGGTTCAGTTTCTGGGGGCCCCAAGGGTCTAGATGAGTTGATTCTTGGTTTACTTGTGGCGTCTATCCCCTCCAGGGCCCTTAATCCTCCCCAACTCTTCCGTACGACTTCCCAAGCTCCGTCTAATGTTTGGCTGTGGGTCTCTGCATCTGTTCCCGTCACTGCTGAGTGGAGCCTCTCAGAGGACAGTTATGCTAGGTTCCTGTCTGCAAGCATAACAGGATATCTTTAATAGTGTCAGGGATTAGTGCTTGCCTATAGGACGGGTCTCAAGTTGGGCTGGTCATTAGTTCTCTCAGTCTCTGCTCCATCTTTATCCTTCTTGTAGGCAGGATACATTTTGTGTCAGAGGTTTTGTGGGTAGATTGGTGTCCTTATCCCTCCACTGGGGTTCCTGCCTGGCTACAGGAGGTCACTTTAGGCTCTGTATCCCCCACTGCTAGGAATCTCAGCTAGAGTCAACCTCATAGACTCCTTAGAGCCTCCTTTATCCCAGGTCTCTGGCAGGTCCTAGAGATGCCCCCCCACCCCACCCCATTTCTGTTCACTTGGCTGGTTCTCCCTACACCTGACCCCCCCCCCCTTCGTTCCCCTCCTCATCTCCAAAATATCAGTGTGTTAACATTTTCCTTTTACATGTGTGTTTGACAACAGTGTTTTTATCTTTTCAGGTGTCTGTTTTGATATGCTTGAACTGTACTTGAGTTTTAGTAGAGCTAGGTAGACTGTTAACTGCCATGTTTAAAGTTTTTTGTTGAGTTAGTAAAAATATATGTTGACATGCAGCTTGCATGCCGATGTGGGAAACAGTCTGTTGTGCAGCTTTCTAGAGTGTCATGGACCACTTTGAACATAGGGGCCTACAAGCTTTCTTTTGTGCCTAATGTTCCCAGGAAAGGAGCTATGAATTGAGCCTGTACTGACTGCTGGTTGTCAATCTGTTACAGAACTCCAATGTGCCTGATTCTCCTCTCCCTGCTGAATGCGAAGCAGCTGGCCGTGGCTTTCTCCCTCCACCATTTCCCCCAGTCAGAGACCCAATGTTTCCAGTGGATCCAAGGAGCCAGTTCATGAGAAGGGGTCCCTCCTTCCCCCCACCTCCTCCAGGAAACATCTATACAGCTCCTCGAGATTATTTTCCGGCAAGGGACTTCCCTGGCCCACCACTTCCTCCTTTCCCAGGTAGGCTTTTTTTAATAGTCCATGCATATGACAGTTTATCTGTACTTTTTACTTCTAGTTTGGTCCCTGTTGCTGTGATACACACTAACCAGAACCACCTCAGGGGAGGGAAAGGGTTTATACAGCTCACAGGTTAGAGTCCAGCATCAGAGGGAGCCAGGCTCCATCCACCTTAGCTAATTTTTAATTTTAACTGTATTGTGATAATTCAGAAAACCACTGAATTTACAAGTAGTTTTAAGATTAAAATTATGTGTATTTCATTTGATAGAAACGTATTGTGGCAATTAGTTAAATGATTATATTTTAGTCTTAAGACTACTGACTAAAATGCTGTAGTCTCTTTCATAAATAGTTCCTAAGTGATCGTATTTATTAAGTCTGTGATCATGTTTGGTTATTTGTTGAACTTACTGGGCTCCCTTAATACCCTTACATTCTAAAATGAACGTGATTTATTGTCTGTACAGCATACGTTACCATTTGCGTTTCAACACAGTAAATCCTGGTTTCAGGTACTAGTCAGGAACCAGCTGAGTTGTCCTAGGTATTCGCTCTCTGACCTCATCACTGGTTTTAAAGTTCAAGGTGAATCAAAATGAATTTTGTTTGGGAAGTTTTAAGGTGGTCCTTGGTATTATAGGAAATATTTTTAGTAGAATATCAAGGTTTTAAAGTCTTGAGTGTATCAAAATCTCTGTATCTCCTGGGATAGGACAAACATACCTGAAATTAATGATATTCTTATTAATCCTATGTTTTTGAAGAAGTACATTTTTCAGTGACAAAATGAATTCTTGAGATCAAGAATTCTGGTATAAATATTTGAATGTCATAATAGCTACTGGAGCTGGTAGTTTGAAGAAGTGTGTAGTACTCAGTGTAGGCTCCCGGTATCTTCTACTAATGTCTTTGAACAGGGAGAACTGTGTACGCACCGAGGGGCTTTCCACCGTACCTTCCCCCAAGAGCTGGCTTCTTCCCCCGACCCCCACATCCTGAAAGTAGAAGTGAGCTCCCCCCAGACTTGATCCCGCCTTCACAAGAACCTGCAGCTGACCCTCCAGAAACACAGGAGACCTGACAGCGTTTGCTCCCGCCCCCCGTCAGTCATTTCCTTCTCTTTTCAGTTTAAGTAACTGCTGTTACTTACGTGATTATATTTTTGCTCAAATTGAAGCTTAATGGAATTATAATTCTCAGGATAGTATTTTGTAAATAAAGATGATTTAAATATGGATCTTATGAGTAAATTATTCCATTTTATTTTATTCTAGATAGTATAACTATTTTACTTTGATTACCTCATCTATAATTATGGTAGTTTTATATATGTAATCTTATAGTTGGGGCTATCTCAAACTCAAAAGGCTGTGTCTTTATACCAGGAATGTGTTCACCATGGTTGTAGGCAATGTAAAAATAACTCTGTTTAATCAAATAAAATTTTAATTGATTTAAAGTCTTGTTTGTTATTGATAATAATAAAACTAGCCAGTTTCCCATAATTTGGTTTCATAAATTAGTCTTCTTACCTGTACCAATAATTCAGTGGTTCAAAAGTAAAGCATTTGGGGCTGGAGAGATAATGGCTCAACAGTTAAGAACACTGGCTGGTCTTCTGGAGAATTTGGGTTTGGTTCACAAGTTGGGCAGTTCACGACCCTCTGTAACTCCAGCCAGGGGATTCAATGGCCTCTGATGACCTCCACATGTACCAGGTATGCACGCAGTGTACAGACATGCACATAGAGAAGACGCCTGCACAAGTAAAGCATTTTATGGTCTTTCTGATTTGATTATCTTATAAAATATGTACCCTAGTTCTTACAGTTAGATATGAATGACCCAAAACAAATTAATACACTTTAATAACTTAAATATGGCTGGGCGGTGGTGGCACACGCCTTTAATCCCAGCACTTGGTGGCAGAGAAAGGTGGATTTCTGAGTTTGAGGCCAGCCTGGTCTACAGAGTAAATTCCAGGACAGCCAGGGCTAAACAGAGAAACCCTGTCTTGAAAAACAAAACAAAAAAAACTTAAATATGGATACATTTTTTAAAAAAGCCCAGATACTGTCTAATGTTGAATTTCTTTCTTTTTAAAAAAAAAACAAAACAAAAAACCTTAGTCCACTAAGTTGACTAGCTTTCTTTTTTATCAGTTTAAAAACAATGGTCATGGGGGCCAGTGCACAGCCATCCACTCTCATGCAGGGATGGATGATGGTCGTAGGGGCCAGTGTAACAGCCATCCACTCTCATGCAGGGATGGATGATGGTCGTGGGGGCCAGTGCACAGCCATCCACTCTCATGCAGGGATGGAGGATGGTTGTGGGGGGCCAGTGTAACAGGCATCCACTCTCATGCAGGGATGGATGATGGTCGTGGGGTCTAGTGTAACAGGCATCCACTCTCATGCAGGCATGGATGATGGTCGTGGGGGCCCAGTGTAACAGGCATCACCTCTCATGCAGGGATGGATGATGGTTGTGGGGGCAGTGCACAGCCATCCACTCTCATGCAGGGATGGATGATGGTCGTGGGGGCCAGTGCACAGCTATCCACTCTCATGCAGGGATGGATGATGGTCGTGGGGGGCAGTGTAACAGGCATCCACTCTCATGCAGGGATGGATGATGGTCATGGGGGCCAGTGTAACAGGCATCCACTCTCATGCAGGGATGGATGATGGTCGTGGGGGCCAGTGTAACAGGCATCCACTCTCATGCAGGGATGGAGGATGGTTGTGGGGGGCCAGTGTAACAGGCATCCACTCTCATGCAGGGATGGAGGATGGTTGTGGGGGGCCAGTGTAACAGGCATCACCTCATGCAGGGATGGAGGATGGTCGTGGGGGCCAGTGTAACAGGCATCCACTCTCATGCAGGGATGGATGATGGTTGGGGGGGGGGGGCAGTGCACAGCCATCCACTCTCATGCAGGGATGGATGATGGTCGTGGGGGCCACTGCACAGCCATCCACTCTCATGCAGGGGTGGATGATGGTTGTGGGGGCCAGTGCACAGGCATCCACTCTCATGCAGGGATGGATGATGGTCGTGGGGGCCAGTGTAACAGCCATCCAGTCTCATGCAGGGATGGATGATGGTCGTGGGGGCCAGTGCACAGGCATCCACTCTCATGCAGGGATGGATGATGGTTGTGGGGTCCAGTGTAACAGGCATCCACTCTCATGCAGGGATGGATGATGGTCGTGGGGGCCAGTGCACAGGCATCCACTCTCATGCAGGGATGGATGATGGTCGTGGGGGCCAGTGTAACAGGCATCCACTCTCATGCAGGGATGGATGATGGTTGTGGGGGCCAGTGCACAGCCATCCACTCTCATGCAGGGATGGATGATGGTCGTGGGGGCCAGTGCACAGCCATCCACTCTCATGCAGGGATGGAGGATGGTTGTGGGGGGCCAGTGTAACAGGCATCCACTCTCATGCAGGGATGGATGATGGTCGTGGGGTCTAGTGTAACAGGCATCCACTCTCATGCAGGCATGGATGATGGTCGTGGGGGCCCAGTGTAACAGGCATCACCTCTCATGCAGGGATGGATGATGGTTGTGGGGGCAGTGCACAGCCATCCACTCTCATGCAGGGATGGATGATGGTCGTGGGGGCCAGTGCACAGCTATCCACTCTCATGCAGGGATGGATGATGGTCGTGGGGGGCAGTGTAACAGGCATCCACTCTCATGCAGGGATGGATGATGGTCATGGGGGCCAGTGTAACAGGCATCCACTCTCATGCAGGGATGGATGATGGTCGTGGGGGCCAGTGTAACAGGCATCCACTCTCATGCAGGGATGGAGGATGGTTGTGGGGGGCCAGTGTAACAGGCATCCACTCTCATGCAGGGATGGAGGATGGTTGTGGGGGGCCAGTGTAACAGGCATCACCTCATGCAGGGATGGAGGATGGTTGTGGGGGCCAGTGTAACAGGCATCCACTCTCATGCAGGGATGGATGATGGTTGGGGGGGGGGGGGGGCAGTGCACAGCCATCCACTCTCATGCAGGGATGGATGATGGTCGTGGGGGCCACTGCACAGCCATCCACTCTCATGCAGGGGTGGATGATGGTTGTGGGGGCCAGTGCACAGCCATCCACTCTCATGCAGGGATGGATGATGGTCGTGTGGGGCCAGTGTAACAGCCATCCAGTCTCATGCAGGGATGGATGATGGTCGTGGGGGCCAGTGCACAGGCATCCACTCTCATGCAGGGATGGATGATGGTTGTGGGGTCCAGTGTAACAGGCATCCACTCTCATGCAGGGATGGATGATGGTCGTGGGGGCCAGTGCACAGGCATCCACTCTCATGCAGGGATGGATGATGGTCGTGGGGGCCAGTGTAACAGGCATCCACTCTCATGCAGGGATGGATGATGGTTGTGGGGGCCAGTGCACAGCCATCCACTCTCATGCAGGGATGGATGATGGTCGTGGGGGCCAGTGTAACAGGCATCACCTCATGCAGGGATGGAGGATGGTCGTGGGGGGCAGTGTAACAGGCATCCACTCTCATGCAGGGATTGATGATGGTCATGGGGGCCAGTGCACAGCCATCCACTCTCATGCAGGGATGGATGATGGTCATGGGGGGCCAGTGTAACAGGCATCCACTCTCATGCAGGGATGGATGATGGTCGTGGGTGCCAGTGCACAGCCATCCACTCTCATGCAGGGATGGATAATGGTCAGGACCACTGGAAGGTTAACATTTTTCTGCTGTAGGTTCTGGAGAGGCTCAGGTTGTCAGGCTCCCACAGCAAGCACTTTCCCCCTATACCTTGAGGGAGGGCCCTGCCGACTGGCCTTCTTATATAATTTGTCTTTCATTTTAACTGTTTCATTAGTGAGTTTGAGACAGGGTTTCTGTGTATCACCGACTGCTTCGGAACGTGGCCTGTAGACCAGGCTAGGCTTGAACTCAGAGATAATGCCTACTTCTTACACTGGAGTGCTGGGAATAAGGTATCCTGGGAAGAGAGGCGTGGGCTGCCAGGCCCAGCTCTCATTTTACTCTTGTAAGATGGTGACCATTTTCTGAGGGCAGTGTTGAGAGAGTTGCCACGCTAACTACTGTTGAGGCAGTGTGTCTTCACTTTGAGCTGGGGTTCAAGTGTTTTCAGATGCTCTGTGTTCGAGTTCTTAGTCTTTGGATGCCCATAAGAGGAGAGAGTGGGACCTAACATGGGGTGTGCTCAGCTGTGGTCTTCACTTGCTTAGTTGGGTTTCTCCTTCAGTGTCAGAGATCAGCACCTTAAACATTCTCTGGCAAAGCAGTGTGATCCTGATTGGAACATTTCCCATGTGTTATTGGAAACAATGTTATGAAGTATTTCTGCTCTCTGGACTGGAGAGAAAGGCTTTGCATGGAGTGTCCTGTTTTCCCCTATTCTGATCCTAGAATTTTAGAACATATACACTTCTCCCTCTTCATTCTCATTACTTGATTGAGCACACTTACCAGTTTGTGTGTTGTTTCTGTGGAGTAAGAATGTACGGTTTTGAATTTTGCAACATACACCCCATCACACCGCTTTCCAGTCCACGGTCCCCCCCTCCCCCCCCACCTTATGACCCCTCTCAACAGAAACAAGTCCAATTTGTCTTACCTGTATACTCACCTTAGGGTAGTCAAACGCTGGCCTGCCCTCTGCTGTGGAGAGCTCACTTCAGCACACTTACCACACTGAAAGAGTTCTCTTCCATGGCTTCCTGTTCAGGCTGTTACTTTTTTGGGAAGTGTCAGGTGGAAATAGGGGTTGTCACAGAAGCCTTCCATGTGCAGTCACCCATATCACTGCAAAAGTAGCTGCCTTGCACTTTATAGTCAGTGGCAGCATGGATCATGGGCTGTTGCATGGTTTCTGGCAATAACACAGACCATGAACATAACCCCCAACTGCAGTAGAACTGTGAACCAAGGCAAGGCTCTCGGAGGTCATCAGCATGGCCTTAGGTGGCAGCGCAGGCCACACACATCAGTATTGCAGCACGGCCCATGGACATCAACATGGCTTCATACTGAGGCATAGATCATGGACAGTAACACGGGCCACAGACACCAACATGGCCACTGGCTATATATCAGGACATTGATTGACTATTATCCCTCAGCAGCACCATAGATTTTGTGCCTGAATATGGCCTTTGTTGGCTACATAGTATCTAACATTCACATGAGTATCTCCCTACCCCCACCCAATCACCAAGGCCATATGGATCTTGGGCTTCATCTAGGTCTGAGGCACCAGCGTGAACCACCAGCATGGTCTCCGGTGGCATCTCAGATCATGGTGGTCCTTCAAGGAGGACAAATCCAGAAAGTGAACCTTCCTCATCCCAGGCCTTTATAGTTGCCCAGAACCAGGGTGATCCTATGGTGTTGCAGTGTGTTGGCGGATGGTTGGGGGTGGGGTTGAATCTGCATCTCCATACATTCTAGGCTACAGCAAGCCACCCCACAGACCCTGAGTCCTCACACCTGTCACTGCTGTCACACCTCTCACCATAGTGCATGCACTGCTCTGCTCTTCCATTTTCCACTCTTTTCCATCACACTTCCACTGCCCGCCCACATTTAAGTTTTATACTGATCCTTTGTAAGCTTAATATCTTTGAATTGCTGTTTTAAACCCACTTTTCTTCTTTTTCTCCCTGGACCAGTATTTTACTTTCTGTTAGTTATGTACTTGTATTTTCACGTATGCTATTAAATTTATTGTGCATATAAATATATGCATAATATATGCAAATTTATAAGTGTTAATTCAGCACAATAATAAATCACATACTAAGTTTCTGTTTCCTTCTCTGTGACTCCCAGTGACACAATTTTGGCTCAATCAAAATTTGTTCTTAAGCATAAAGAGCCTAAAACAGTGACACCTTTTAGTTTCCTTTATTCATTGACTAATTGAAGTGATAACACTCACTACATAGTGAGACTAAGTCTCAAAAAACAAAACAAAACAAAACAAAACAAAAAACCCCCACAAAACTATAATAAAATATTCTTTGCCCAAAAAATTTTTTAAAAATGAAGATCGTGTGATACTTTGTGTAGTACATTCTTGTGTTTTGTATCAGTTTAGGAATTTGTTAGAATTGGGGTGAGAAAAAAATTATATTCTTTGGTAGTAGGTTTGTTGAAAAGCCTTTTAAACTTTTATTTGTAGATAAGTGTGAGAGTTTTTTGTTTTTTTTTTGTTTGTTTGTTTGTTTTTGTTTTTCGAGACAGGGTTTCTCTGTATAACCTTGGCTGTCCTGGAACTCACTCTGTAGACCAGGCTGGCCTCGAACTCAGAAATCCACCTGCCTCTGCCTCCCAAGTGCTGGAATTAAAGGTGTGCGCCACCGCCGGCGAGAGTATCTTTTAATTTGCCTCATTGTGATGGTCATCTTGGAGCCTTATTGCCTCAGTCCGCTAACTAATGGCTGGCCCCAGAAGCTTCTAATCCCTGTATTATCTTGTCTAGGCCAAGAATGTGTTTGGCCTCTGAGCCTTACTGCTGAATAAATTCATCTTTTCTTGTTCTTATCTCTGTCTGTCTGGTTCAACTCAGCTGTTCTGGCTCAAACTCCTCTCCAAGTGGACTGATTCAATCTGCCTTCTCTCTCTCTCTCTCAGCCTCTGACTTTGCTCTGCTTGGTCTCAAACTAACTCTGACAATCTGTTCTAATCTCCTGGTTCCTTCTCATCTTCTGGCTCGTTCTGTCTTCACCTGTGTCTAGCCTGTTCTCTCTGCAACCCGTCTCTGTAAAACGCTGCCAGTAAAATAGCTTTTCTCCCTTTCTTTCCCTGTGCTCTTCTCTTGGTATCTTGAGTCTATCCTGCTCTGTTACATCTTTCTCTGATTCATCGCTTTCAAACATGGGTGCTTCCTTTCACAAACTAACTTTACTTCATTGTTTGGGATTAAAGTCTTGTGCTAAAGGCTGAGATACAACCCGACTAGAAACATTATATTATTATTATTATTATTATTATTATTATTATTATTATTATTATTATTATTATTATTTTAGTAAAGAACACAATCCCAGGGTTCACAGTGTAATCAAATATCCTGCAACAGATAGGATTAGGAAACTATAAAATTGTTTTGTGAACTTTGTTGACAATTGTCTCTGCAGTAGTAGTTCCAGGTTCACCGTAAGCCTGTTTAGAAACAACTTTAGACTTAGTTTTCACAACTTAAATCACCTGTTTTTTTTTTTTTTTTTTTTTTTTTTCTCTTTTTTATAGCTATTTTCACAGAACTTGGTAAGAGTGTTTGAAAACTTTTTTTTTTGGGGGGGGGTTGGTTTTTTGTTTTTGTTTTTGCTTTTGAGAGCCCCCAAATTAAAGCTCTGAAGATCGTAAACTTACTGTGTGTCATGATGAGGGAGGGGGCTCTTGTTTGTAAGTCAGAGATGAGATTCAGCCTCATTTGAGAAATACTCATTTCGAATATTTCTTTGTGGAAGAATTGCAAAGCTTTCCAGTGTGTAGTGGCATGAGCTGTCTTACCGGAGGCCGCTCTCTCCTGGGCTGCTCCGTGCCCTACTTGCCTCTGTGTCCTCCTCAGGCTTAGTATTTTCCCAAGATGATGCCACATCTTCAAGCTACACAGTATTTAGTCTGTGTGTCAAACACCAGCATTTATTTTTTTAATTTAAATTTTAGCCTAAGGTTGGCCCTTGCTTTTCCGGCAGTATTTGAGTGTATACATGGGGTGAAGTGACTGGGCAGAGAGCTAAGAGTCTTACCTAAAGGATGGTTAAATGCACACAGTATTATTGTTATATTTTCTTTATTTATGTGTATATCTGTTTGAGTGAATTTACATGTACCATGAATGTGCAGGTGCTTGCAGAGGCCAGAGGGTGTTGGATCCTCTGGAACTGGAGTTGTAGGTATTTGTGAGCCACCTGATTAGGCCGCTGGGAGTCAAACTGGAGGTCTCTACACCAGCTTGGAGAGCTTAAATGCTGAGTCAGGTCTCTGGCCTTGTGATTAGTTTTAGTTGGGAAAAAAATCAGAAAGTCTTTATTTGGAAAAAGATATATCGGAAAAATCTTAGGTTTTAAGTGTACTGAAAATGATGTAACTCCTTTATGCACATACCTGTGAAGCAGAGGTCTTGATTAATTAGAGCAAATAGAGGTTTATCCTTAGAGAATTTGTTTTGTATCCAAACAGTAAGCAGTGGGAAGTTGCCCTCTTCCTGTCAGAGTTCAGAGGTCACAGGGGCGCTGGGTAACTGTTGGAAAGATGCTTATGTAACAGGAGGCTGGAGTCGTAACCGAGATTGCTGACACACCTCTAGGTCTCTGGATGTTAGGAGAAACTTATTTTTGTGTCTGATGTTTCATACTTTTCAAAATAACTGTGTAAAGCAGTTACAGCTGGCGTTTTCATTTTTGTTTTAGATCTAGCCTTAGGAAGCAGGTCTTTGTAATTTGCTTTTTAGAGCCAAAACTGAAGCTCAAGAGGATGTAGTTCAGCATGAACTAAAGTCACTTCATCTTTCCAGCCAGATTTATGAGCATGTGGCAGAGGTAACTGGGGAAAATGTGCTAGGAACACAAACCACGGAAAACAGCAAGATCACACTTCTTACCACTCAAAAGTACTGTGTTTAAAGGCTGTAAAAATTATCCACTGAACCAGAATATTAATATCAACATTGCTGCATGTGACCAACATGTTCTGAAGTACTGAGGTCAGGCAGTGCTTGGGGTTATGGACATTAAGATGACTTCTTAATTTGTTTGAATTTGAGCTGGTTTTGACTCTGACTTCATGGCTACTCTAACAGATGGCGTGGTGTGTAGTCTCATGTTGAATTGTATGTGTTATGTTATCAGCTCTGAAAAGTTCTCATACCTCTTGTAGTGAGTTCAGTTCAAGCCAGGATTAGGTAGGACAGCCGTGCTCTGAAGACAGTGTTCTACCTGATTCCACCCCCCTCTGTGGCTCTTAACTCTTACCCCTCCCACCCTTCTGTGAGGTTCCAAGTTTTGGAAGAGGTGAGCTAAATGGTTGAGCCGTTAGCAGTCCACTTACCACTCTGACAAGTTGTGAGTCTCTGCAGTTACTGCTACCCACGGTAAAAGGGACATCCTCTAAGCAAAGCAGAGAGCAGTGCTCACCTATGATACACACATAACTATTTGGAAGGCCATGTGCTGTTCATATGGCAGATGTCCATTGAGGAGAATAACAATGTCTAGGATGTCTGGCTTTCGGATTCCGACCCTGTTTACTCCACCAGACTTGAACTCCCTCCTGTGAGTGAGCGTCTGTGGCCTGTTTGCTCCCAGGCCACAGACTTCTGACTGGGATGCCAGTGCTAGATACAGATTATCCTCCTTTGGATCTCAGATCCCATCAGAGGCAATTGGCTATTCCCATTTTACTGATTGGGCATTTAAGTCCCTCTTGATTATTTCTCAAATAACTAAATGTGTTAACTTTACATGTTCAAATAGTTTGTCCATAAGAGTATGTTTTATTCTAGCATTAACTCCAAGAAATCTCAAGGTCTCACTTTTCTATGTAGTATTTTAATAAAAATTATAGTCTAGTTATTAACATGTTTTCAAGGACTATGCTAAGTCAAAAGAATTTAATTTCCTTATTTTTGAGAAACGGGTCACATAATGACCTACGGCTGATAAGGTGCCAAAATAGTTTATTTATTTAATAATTTAGAAGGGAACAAGAGCGGTCAGCTAGTATGTTAACAAACTTGATCAGCTAGCCTTTGATAAATAGTTTCCATCTATCTGATTTACAAGTATAAGTAAGAAAATACTCATAAAGTAGAAAATCGCGTTTTATTTCAGTACTGGATAACCATCTTTAAAAATACATCATCACAGGTGAGCAGAGTTCTTAGCTTACAGAAATATAACTACAAGGTATCGCTGTCCAAATTTTACAGCTGCTTAACAGTAGGCAGACTGCATACCAAATATGACTCTTCTTATTAAAAACAATAAAATTATAAGCCTATCTAGTCTATTTCCATTTCCGCTATGTCTTCACAGATACTCTGTAGACCTAAGTTAGTGCACCTCCAATCATCCTCTTGCAGTTCAGTGGACTGATACAATCACACCAGGCGCAGATAATGCACTTCAGGACGCTTGGCCAACACTGGCATATGAACCCGGATGCGGTTTAACACTTTTATGTAAATGGAAAGACAGCAAAATCTTCTCACCAGGGGTGTAACTGCAGGCTTCGAGAGTGGCAGGAAGTGGCCAAGAATGGGAGTTAGGGGGGTACACAGGCCTTTAATCCCAGCAGAGGATTTACACCCAGGGAGGCAGAGGCAAACTGATCTCTATGAGTTGGAGTCCAGCCTGGTTTACATGGCAAGTTTCAGGCTAGCCAGGACTACACAGTGAGACGTTGTGAGTGGTAGGATGGGGTGACATAATATAGGAGCCTACGTTTTCATTCTCATTAATTGGCCTTGGAATTAGACAAGATTATTAAGTCTCAGTTTTCCTTTTTCAATGGAGATGAGATGGTACTGACTCCAGGGTTGCTGTGAGAATTAAATAAGCAACTACTTACTCAAGCACGTAAAAGGCAGTGCTTCACACACAGTCAATAGTGCATGGGTGTCCAGACACTTCCTAGACAACTTTACCAGAATTTCTTCAATCTTGATTAAGGCCATTCTTTTAAACACGAATTGTTTAAGTACTAGAAACTGTTAAGTAACTGTTGTACTAGGAATTAGATTTGGGCCTCACATGTTCGGCCAAGTGCACTGCCACTGAGCTGCCCAGGGCCAATGATCTGAACACCTATTCCCCAGCTGATGGTGTTGACTTGGTAGAGTGGGGCTTAGTTGGCAGAAGTAGGTCCTTTGGTGGGCCAGACACTTTCTTTACATTGTTTCTATTGGATATTGAAGTCATAGGGGTGAAAAGGTGACAGACAGACACAATGCAATATTTCTATATTCATTTAACCATGTTATTTCAGCCTTGGTGTAGGCATCCTGATGAGCTGTGTCGCTTACTTGTAGGTGCGTGACCCTATGCCAGTCTCTCCTCTGCTCTCATTCACTGCAGACTGAGGAACTAGTAACAGGCTTATTTTAATTATGAGCTAAAGGGAAGTATGAATGGCTTTTCAGGGTGGCATTGTTGAGGGACTCACCCATCTCTACTGTCTTGTGTTTACTTCTGCATCCTTTGTAGACTGCATCAAATACACTTACGTGGATGACAGAAGCGCCCTAAACTGAAATATTATGTCAACTGCAGGGGCATTTTAAACTTTAATGAGGCATGACTGTCAAAAGTTTATACATGCAAGGCAGTGGTGGCACATGCCTTTAATCCCAGCACTTTGGAAGCAGAGGCAGGCAGATCTCTGTGAGTTTGAGACCAGCCTGGTCTACACAGTGAGTTCCAGGACAGTCAAGGCTGCAGAAAGACACTCTGTCTGGAAAAACAAACAAAAAGTCTGTACATATTTCATCAGATGTATACACTGTGAGGTGGTTAGCGCAATCAGGCTAATTCATGTGTCACAATACATTAATTTGTGTGCACACCAGTTAGATTTGAGGTGTAATATTAGCAGATTTGAAGTATACATTATCACTATATCACAGTCTGTGCTACGTGTTTGTTACATGGCCAGAACCAACCCAAGTCTGTACCCTTTAACCAGAACCTTTTTTTTTTTTTTTTTTTTTGCTTCCACATGACAGAATTTAAATCGCCCATTTGGAACTTTCTCCTAAAGCAACTGCTAGTGACTGATGGCTGCTCCCATCTCCGCTCATAGTTAGAGTGGAAGGTTATACCTAGTTAGCTGGGCTGCCTGTAGCAGCATTGTTATTTCAAAATACTTACAAGGAAACAATCCACTTGAAACTAAAATTCACAAACTAAGAAATTCCAACATAGCTACCAAAGCAAGCAAACAAACTGTTAAATGTCTTAGTTTTAACTACACTTATGCTGCTGCTATGGGCAACCGAGCTAACTAGATACAACCTTGCACTTTTAACTATGAGCTGAACCGGGAGCAGGCACGAGAGCAGCACTGAATGTCTGAAGAGGTTGACCATGGATGTGGTTGTATCTGAAAGATCTACACAGCCAGGAGGTTGCTCAGCGGGTAAGATAAAGGCACCTGCTTAGGCCTTACAATGTGAGTTTGATCCTTGGGACTCACAAGGTAAACTGTCTTCTGACCTCCACACATTCCCGGTGGCAGGTGGACAGAGCTGATGTAAAAAAAAAAGTTCTCTATAAAAAGGTTGCATTACATTTAGTTATTATAAAGAAAATGCAAATGTCACAGGCTAGTGGGGAAGGGCAGGAAGGGCATTCTGTGTGAGAATGTAAGAGAGGTCAGAGAGCAATGACAGCGTAGGGTGGCACCTGCATATTTTTCATGTCTGTATGCTACTCCAGGACAGAGCCACTGATTCATGTAACAAGCTCAAGCAAGATGCTTTCTGAATCTTTGTGCTTAACCATAAGCACAGTGTCCTTCCCAGTCACCCCTCACCTCCCACCAGGGCCCTAACTTCTTTATTCCCAGGGTGGAAGAAGAAACGGAAAGATGGCCTTATTCATTTTGTCGTCACTGTCTTTTTGGCAGTGCTGGGGGTGAAATGCATGGCCTTTGCACATGAGAGGGAAACACTTTATAATTAAGGTTTATTCTCAGGCCAGTAAAACAGGCAGTTTAGATCACCATGTTGAAAATAAATCAATATATATATTTTTAAAGATGATCTTATTTGTCTATAAGCTGTTAAGCTAAAAGCAGCTGAGATTTTCAAAAAGGGAAGACCAGTATGAGATAACCAAGTCCTATTCTATTTTTGCCTGTTATTTTCTTTTGGTTTATTGAGACAGCATTTCTCTATGTAGTGCTGTCTGTCCTAGAAGCTCTGTAGACCAGGCTGGCCTTGAGCTCAGAGACCTGCTTGCTAGGATTATAAGCATACATCACCAAGTCCCATTCTTACTCAGGAGATATGGAAACTGACAAAGAAGCTTACGTTGAAGCAGGCTGAGCCAGAACTCAAGAGCCTTTTGAGTTCAGCACTTCACTCTTCACCTCGATGCTGATCGCTGTTAAAGTCTTTCCCTTTGTACACACGTGGGGCCATGAACACAGGCATCAGATGTGTCTAAGAAATACAGACTCAAAGACACCAGATGACTCCAAGAGGAATCAGTGCCTGAAGAGCCAGTGCCTACAACAATAAAGAAAGGATGGAAAAAAGAAAGAAGCCATTTTCTTTTCCTTTGAATGAAGGCTGTTCATTTCAAGGACCAAGAATGGAGATCACACTGAGACAGCAGTAATAGGGACTTAGCGAGCATTTAACAGGGGCAATTATTTCTGCATTTGATAAAGCAATTTAAAAAATAAGAAGCGCCTTTAAGTTTGCAGTATCAATAACATGTACTAAATGCACAGTACAACGGGATTTTGTTATCAGTTCAGTATCTTCTGATAGGGTCTCATGCAGCATGCAGTCCATGCTGCCTTCAAACTCACTATGCGACAGCAGGTGACTCTCGTGGTTTGAGTAAGAATGGCCTCATTAGGCTCCTGTTTGAACACTCGGTCTCCAGTCGATAGATCTATTTGGGAAGGATTAGGAGGTGTGGCTACCACTGAGGGTGGGTGTGGTGGTCTGAATGAGAATGGTCCCCCATTCTTGAATATTTAGCTGTTGGTAGACTGTTTGGAAAAACTGGTAGATATGGCCTTGTTGGAGGGGGTTTGCAGCTGGGGGTGGGCTTTGAGGTTCAAAAGTCCATGCCAAGCCGAGTGACTCCCTGGTTACTGGCCCTATCCTGCTAAGGATCAGGATCTCGGCTACTTCTTTAGCATCATGTCTACCTCATGTTCCCATTCTCTTCACATGATAATTCACTGACCCTAAGACTGTAGGAAAGCCCCCAATTAAATGCTTTCCTTTATAGGAGCTGCCTTGGTCATGGTGTCTCTTCACAGCAATAGAGCAATGACTTAGACAGGGGCTTTGAGGTTTCAAAAGACCTACGCTATGCTCGGCTCTCTGTCTCCAACTTACGGTTCAAGATGTGAATTCTCAGATGATCCTGCTGCCAAGCTTTTCCTCCACCATCATGGACCTTAACCCTCTGGAACCGTGAGACCAATTCAACAGTTTCTTTAATAAAATGCCTTGATCATGGAGTTTTGTCAGGGCAACCAAAAAGTAACTAAGACATTAAACTTGAACTTCTGATCTTTCTATCTCCACTTTCCAAGAGCTGGGGTTATAGGAGTATGTCATAGTGCTTGGGTTAGTATCTGCTTTTACGCTTGCCTTTTCTAAAAATGAAAGAAAATAAAAATCTCTAAACTATGTAGCCTAAGCTTTTTATTTAAACATAGACACTTTGAGAATTTTGTATACAGTAAAATACATCATAATGGTCACTTTTTAATGCTTTATTCATTGATTAAAAGAATATACATTTAACATAAACCATACAACATCAGTCATCAGGTCAAACATTCAGCTGGTTTCCTTACAGTTTCTGTCAGGAGTTATTTTATCTGATCACATATACAAGATAAAATCTCACCACATCTGGCATTTACACACACTGTGCCAGTGGATTCACACTACTGATGTACATATAAAATCCGCATGGTATGTGCTCACTGGAGACAAAACAGTGCACACCTGTCAAAAGGTCATTTAATATAAGATGGTAAAACCATTTGTAAAACATATAAACTTTTTCCATAAATAGAATCATATCTGGACATCTGTTGCATAAGTTGTGTTTCCAAAGCTTACAATGGAGCAGCCAGGTCTCAGCACTGCTGGGCACCACGCTGGCTACTTACTTTATTATTGCAGACTGTCCTTAACATTAAATGCACAACATTCGTACCACTTAAGACTTGGGTCAGGTGGAAGTCTCACAGAGACCACGTCTGTACCGCGGTTGCCCTGAAACAGTTACATTGGCTTTTAAAGCCTCTCAGATATAACAAGGTTTGAAAACATACTTCATGGAATGTTCTTCATGTATCATAGCAGCTCATACCTGGGATGGAACAAGCTTTTGGTTTTCCTTTCTTTCCTTTACATTCACTATTCACAGTGAAACAGGTGCATGTTTTTTTCTTTTTTTTTTTCTTTTTTTAATATTTTTTTTCAGAGTTCTGAGGTTGCTGACTGAGCCACAGCACAGCTGTGTACCACAGGTCGAAAGTCGACCTTAAATATTACAATCTAGCAGTATCTGGCTGGCCAGAGTTGGCCAGCCCCTGCCAGCGTGTGGGCACTTCTTCATGTAAGTCTAGTCTTTGGCAGCTGACACTTGCGCTGACAGAGAGAATCCAGTGACTTGTTAGGGATTTCACGACTAATGTTGGTTTGCAAGCCTGTGCATTTACAGTTCTGTGCTTTGACTTAGCCTCAGAGGTTTCCCTGGAATATGGTTCCTTTCTTCCTTTACTGTTTTGAAATCTGGGCTAAACAAGCTAACTTGAATATGACAGATGAAAAATTTTGTCAGATATAGTTTAAAAAAATCCAGCAATTTGAGTGTTCGTGTCTATGTAAATACATTTAAAAAGGGATTAAGCAATGTCTAACTTATACTATATGAAATTCAGAATGGTAATTGGCAATATCAATTATTATATAGGTAATAAAAGTTAAACTCAGCTTTCTGTTAAAGATAACTCATTTGGGATACTATCTTTCCTTCTATTTCAAACAAAAATCAATGAGATGCTATCAGAATACATAGATGCAGTGCATTGCATACAAATCCACCAGGCTATGGATATTTATATATATATATATATACGTATAAAAATATTTGGCTCCTGAGCTCTGGATTCTGACAAACAAAGAATAAAAATGTCAAAAAGGCAGAGTAACTCAGTGAGAAACAGTTAGCCAGTAACCTCAGATAACCATTGGCTGTATGTCCTTAAGGTTTGCTAACAATCCCATTAACCGTGAAAGCCCTATTCAGTGTCACTTTGAACTTCTAAAACCAATACCCGACTACGTTCTTTGATCAAGAAGTAGAATATACATTTAGAATTCTATAAAGCTAATACTGATTAAACACAGCACAAAAGGATTAGTTTCCACTAATGAAAAAAAAAAAAAAAAAAAACCATAATGGGACCCTACTTGCATATGTAGCCACAGGAATTCTACATCTTAAAAAAGCTAGACGTCTTCGCTGAAGCTTTGCATCTCTCTGTAAAAATGACGATTTGGTTCAGTGAAGACACTGAGTGATTCAATGTCCAAGACTGCGTGCCAAGGTTGACCAAGGCCCAGGGATACCTGCTCAATAAGGTTATGTACTGGATCCACATCCTGGTCGGCTAGTTCACCTTGGTCAAAATCAATGCTTTCTTCGGTGACTTCAAGCACTTTTAGGTCAGAGCCACGAAGACGAGCAATGGCAATGAGGTTGTGTGCCCACACGGTGTAACCTTAAAGATAAGCAAAAGGCAACTCTGTCATTCTCTTCTGTTTCATTTTGTCTCTGATAAGTTAGTCTTTCCTCAGTTAGTATTCTGGTGAAGCTTCACATTTGTATTTAGCACGTTGGTCCTTTCCCTTAGAACACACTGAGAATAAAGAAACACGAGTCTAGGAGATTATCTTACTATCTTTAAGAACACCACAGAATTGTGACATATAATTCTGGTATTTCATTCAGCAAAACAGAAGACATTTAAAATATATAAATAAAACCTTTAACTTTGGATAATGTCATTATCACAAGGAACAAATTTCATTTCCAGCATGGTCTCTATTAACAATATACAGTAGCCTACGGTTTTTTCATTGTAAAACTCATGCTCTATGGTGACTCACAGTCATAGTCTCAAGTTCACGACACTTGAAACTTTAAAGTTAACTGCTCATTATCAGAAGCCATGGAAATGCTTCAGAACAGTGGTCACGCTGGGAAAGGCTAAGGGGGACAGATGATGGGCAAGCTTTACCTATCTAACATCTTGAAAGGAAAACATATAATAAAAGGGCCGATGCAGTGCCTTTTATTTTAAATTAACTTTTAAATAACTTGGCATTTGCTGATCCCCATTTTATTTCATAGATTTTTTTGTGTGTATTGTATAAGCACATATGCATGTAAGTATGGGTGAATGTATGCATGTAAATTCACATGTGTGTGGGTGCACATAAATAGCCCTGCCTGTGGAGGCCCCAAGATGAAACTGGGTGCCTTCCCTGGTTGTTCTTTATACTTTACTCATTGAAGCAGGATCTTGAGATTGAGCCAGAGCTCCACTGGTGAGTCTAGCTAGTCAGCTTGGCCTAGGAATTTTCCCTGCCTGCGTACGGGAGCTGGGGTTGCCACCAAGCACGGCTGGCTGGCTGTTATGTGGGATTTGAACTCTGGCCCTACATTTACACAGAAAGCATTTAATTCACTGAACCATTTCCCCCAAGAGCCCCTTACTTTTAATATGGATCTGTTTCTTGCTACTATCTGTAATGCATGGCCCAATTATGAAGATGTGAAAATCACAACTGTAGACTAAGAAAAATGGTTTCAAAAACAATTTAAGAGATAACAAAGAGTTTAAGATTTTCTTTGCTTGTTTTGTTATTTTTAAACAAGGTCTCACTCTGTAGTTCAGGCAGGACTAGAACTCACTTATGTAGCCCAGGCTGGCCTCTTAAACTCATGACAATCCTACAACAGTCTCTCAAAAAGTAAGGTTATTCGTGATACCATGCCCAGCTAGGTCATTTTCATGGATTATTTTTGTAACTGTCTTTGAAGTAAAATATTCTCTTAGTTTATCAGAATAGCAATTCTATTCAAATGAAACAGTTCACACACTAAGTTGAATACCTAAGAAATAAACATGTACCTAACCAATAGTTATTTTAACAATATAGTAAGTACACCAATACTAGAATCTAAAGGATGAAACTGTACATATAAAAGCCATACTTTCCTTCCTTCTGTGCTAAGTAGTTTAGGATCTTCTGACTGGAACAGATATACCCACGGCAGGTAGACACAATCTATTTACTCAGCAGTAGCAGGAGAAAGCATCAGGAGTGCTTGGACACAACACTCGGGGTTGAGATACAACTTTCTACTTGTGATATATTTACTAGCATAAAATATTTTAGGCATGATGTTAACATTAAATTATAGTGAACAAAACCACATACCATGAATTGCCAAAAGGGTGAGCTTTGTGCACCTCCACGCTAATAAAACCAATGGATCTTCATTTCGGTTGTCACTAAGATCTGGAAAACCAGATGTTTCAATCATATCATTCATCAATATAAAATGGGTGAGGAACTTGTCATACTGCCTGGATATAAGATCAACAATAGCCCCTGAGACACAAGTGACGTAGCTGTCAAAGTGAACCCTCTCAAGTGGTATACTGGGTTTCAGAATCTTTAGCATGTCTTCACTTTTAACATCAAAAACCATTAGATAGACCCGAAGGCTGGAGCTCTTTCGTGACAGGGCTTTCCAGTGCTCATCGTTTGGGATGTTGTCTAATGACTTGAGCATCACTGAAGCATTGTGGACCAGAAGAGACAGTCGCTGCAAAGGCACATGGTTGCTATCGGTCAGAACTCTCGCCATCTCAGCTGTAAAGTCACAGAAATCCAGGGCAAGTGAGCGCAGATTTACAAACCGCTCTAGTTCCACTGCAGTGATCAGAGTGCTGTTGCCAGGAATGTTGTTGTCCAGTAGACTCAGGTGTTCCATGGTGTTGGCAATTGAGTTAGACAGAGACGACAGTGATGTTGGGGTTACTATTTCCAGCATAAACCCACAGGACAGCCATTTTAGTTGCCTACTATTGCTCAGTATTTCTTCAAACAGCTGCTGAATTCTACAAGGAAAATGTCACAATTTTGTCACTAGTACTCAGCAACAATTTTTTAATGGTGACTTTAAAAAATGGGCAGTGCATGGCATTCAGTGCTGAGACACATTTTTTCCTCAATTGATTTCTATTAATTAAACCTACAAATGCAATTAAAATTCACATTACAATATAATAAATAAGATACATTGAACACGTAGAAATGTTTCTTATCTTAGGAAAATACTATTTTCTTTTACTACTATTATGGAAGAAAAGACTGATGATACATGACTTGTTTTATAACAAAGGCAAGTGGAAAGTTAACACCTCTAAATGGCAGGAAGGGACTGTGTATAAGAGAACTTTCTTCTGCAGGAATCCAGGTTCATTTCCCAGTACCCACATACTTGCTCACAACACCTGCAACTCTATTTCCAGGGGCTCTAACTCCCTCTTCTGACCTTTGTGGGACCCAGAAATAAATATGTGGTATGTATGTGTATGTATGTGTGTGTATATATGTGTATGTGTGTATACACACACACACACACACACACACACACACACACACACACTCAGGCAAAACACTCAAACACAAAGTAAAATAGTAAGAATTTATACCTCAATAATTACCCAGAAAGCTATATGATTTATCCTAAAAGACTTATGCCATGCATGGTATCATATAACCATCACTAAAATGTACGGTTAAGACATTTCTAGGACATATAGTCTACTCTAACACACACTCCTCCGTCCCTCCTTCTGTGAGCATGTGTGTGTGCATGTATGTGCATCTGACAGTCTTTCAATCAGACCAGAGCTTGCTGAAAGAACTAGCCAGTTGGTCAGTTTGTTCTGGGAATTCCTGGTCTCTCCGCCTTCCAAGGTTAGTCTGCCATGCCCATGTGGCATTCACATGGGTTCTTCATGGTTATGGGTTAAGAGCTTAACTGCCAAGTCCCATATATTTTCAGAAGACAAAAGCCATTCTTGATTGTGTCTTATGATGTTTCAGAAAGGAGCTAGACTAATTAACACAGGCCTTTGTGAAGCTTCCTGTATAACTTACTGCTTCATCTTCTTGCCGTCAGGGTCCACTCTGCTGAGGTATGTGCTGCACAAGCTTCCTTGTTGCTGTACAACACTTATGTCTCCAAAAAGACTAAACTTCTGGAGGTTCCTATAGGAAAAAAAGGGTTAAAATGATTTTCTAAATGTTTAATAATACATACACATACGAAAATCTGTAGAAAGGATATTCTAGAAGAGCTTCAACTTTCTGACTTGCTTAGAATCCAAACTTCTGACTGCTATACATATTCAGCCACACAGTATGGAGAAACAGCACATGTTAAAGGAGGTGGACCAGGTAAAAAGTTCATCCTCAAGCTTTACTGACTGTGGAAAAGAGTGACTGAACCCAAATACTGAGCTCACAGGCCTTAGGTGTGAATAATGTGCAACACTGGGAACAGAAACACTTTAAGTTATCAGAAATGTCAATCATAAGAACTTAAATAAGCCGGGGGTGGTGGCCCAAACCTTTGATCTAAACACTAAAGAGGCAGATACAGGCTATGCATTCAAGGCCAGCCTGCTCTTTAAAGCTAGTCCTAGGACGACCACCAGGGCTGTTATATGGAGAAACTCTTGTCTCGAGAAGCAAAAAAATCCAAACCAACCAACCAACCAAAAAAAAAAAAAAAAAAAAAAAAAAAAAAAAAAAAAAAAAAACAAACAAACAAACAAACAAACAAAAAAACATAAAACACATCCACACACAAATACAGCCCCCCACCCACAACCCCCATACTCCAACACCAAACCAAACTAAACCAAATCAAGCCAACCAATCAACCAACCAAAATTTCTCGTACAGGAATGTAGGAATGGCCCTCAAAAGCTCAAATATTTGAATACTGGTCACTAGAGAGTAGAGCTTCTTGACAGGGATGGGTGTGGCTGTACTGGCATAAGTGTGTCACTGGGGGTGGGCTTTGGGACTTTAGTAGCCTACGCCAGACCTTGTCTTTCTTCCTGCTGCCTGCTGATCCAGACGTCTCCTCTCCAGCATAATATGTGCTTGCAAGCTGTCACGCTTTCTACTATGAGGATAATGGACTAAACCTCTGAACTGTAAGCAAGCACCAGTTAAATGTTTTCCTTTATAGGAGTTACTGTGGTCATGGTGTCTCTTCACTAGGTAACACAGCTAAAAAAATGGGGCACTGCCCAAAAGTTATTTTTTGTAAGAAATGCACTTAAATAATATAAAGAAAATCTTCCCCAGTTTTGTGACCACATTTAGATTGTCAAAGGATATTTTTAAAAAACTATGTAAACATCTTTAAAGTTTGAAATTTCAGCTATAAAATACTTTTCTAACAGCAAACTCTAAATTATAAGAAAACAAATAGTTAAGATATGAACTCCTAAGTGGTGGTAGTAGTAATCAGAGATTTCCTTAACATAAAACAGGATAACTGGGCTGGAGAGATGGCTCAGTGGTTAAAGCACCGACTGCTCTTCCAGAGGTCCTGAGTTTAATTCCCAGCAACCACATGGTGGCTCACAACCATCTGTAATGGGATCTGATGCCCTCTTCTGGCTTGCCTGAAGACAACTACAGTGTACTCATATATGTAAAATAAATAAATAAAATCTTAAAAAAAATTAAAACAGGATAACTTTAACGATAACTGTTTAATCTATAAAGATGATTAAAACCAACGTAGAATAATGTTAAGGAAAATGTTAGAAGGATTAATAGAGACACTCAGTTTTGTCCTTCAAAAGCTTCAAACCAGTCTTTCTAGTAATTTATGACAGCATCTCAGTGAAGGCTAGAAGCATTTTACATTTAAACAGCCCAAAGAAAATCATGAAATAAACACCCCAACATTATTTCACATTAACTAAGGATACAGAAAGCTGCACCTTTCAGAAGGCAGAGCTAGGCAGACCTGGTTATACAGTGAGTTCCATAATAGCCAAGACTATATACAAAAGACTGTCTGAAAACAAAACAAAAACTCCTAAAAAGGAAAAATAAAGCAACAAAATGATGTACCCCAACCAAAATCAAAACAACAAAAAGCAAAAATCTAGATGAAATGAATGATTTTCTAGACAGACACTAGGTACCAAAGTTAAATCAGGATCAGATAAACCATCTAAATAGTCCCATAACCCAAAAGGAAATAAATAGAAGCAGTTTTGAGAAGTCTCCCAACCATAAAAAGCCTAGGGCCATATGGTTTTAGTGCAAAATTCTATCAGACCTTCCAAGAAGACCTAATGCCAATACTTTTCAAACTATTCCACAAAATAGAAACAGAAGGAACACTACCCAATTCGTCTATGAAGCCACAGTAAAGAAAGAGAACTTCAGACCAATTTCCCTTATGAATATCGATGCAAAAATTCTTGCAAACTAAATCCAAGAACACATCAAAAAGGATCATTCACCATGATCAAGTAGGCTTCACCACAGGAATGCAGGGATAGTTCAATATACAGAAAATTATAAATGTAATACACTATATAAACAAACTCAAAGAAAAAAAAACACATGATCATCTCATTAGATGCTGAAAAGGCCTTTGACAAAATATAACACCCCTTCATGTTAAAAGTATTGGAGCTTAGGAATTCATGGTCCATACCCAAACATAATAAAAGAAACATACAGCGAACCAATAGCTAACACCAAACTAAATGGAGAGAAACTCAAAGCAATCCTATTAAAATCAGGAACAAGACAAGGCTGCCCACTTTCTTTCTTCCTAATCAATATAGTACTTAAAGTCCTAGCCAGAGCAATTAGACAACAAAAGGAGGTCAAAGGGATACAAATTGGGAAGGAGGAAGTCAAGATACCACTATTTGCAGATGATATGATAATATACAGAAGTGACCCCAAAAATTTTACCAGAGAGCTCCTACAGCTGATACACAACTTCAGCAAAGTGGCTGGATATAAAATTAACTCAAACAAATAAGTAACCTTCCTCTACTCAAAGGATAAATGAGCTGAGAAAGAAATTAGGGAAACGACACCCTTTGCAATAGTCACACACAAATAATATAAAAATATCTTGGTGTGATTCTAACCAAGCAAGTAAAAGATCTATATGACAAAAACTTCAAGTCCCTGAACAAAGAAATCAAAGACCTCAGAAGATGGAAAGATCTCCCGTACTCATGAATTGGCAGAATTAATATTGCTTGCCACAAGCAACCTACAGATTGAATGCAATCTCCATTAAAATTCCAACTCAATTCTTCATAGAGTTAGAAAGAGCAATTTTCAAATTCATTTGGAATAACAAAAATCCTATGATAGCAAAAACCATTCTCAATAAAAAAAGAACTTCTAGGGGAATCGCCATTCCTGACCTAAAGCTGCACTATATAGAACAATAGTAATAAAAACCACATGGTATTGATACAGAGATAGGTAGGTAGATCAATGGAATAGAATTGAAGACCCAGAAATGAATCACACATCTATGGTCACTTGATCTTTGATAAAAAAAATAAAACCATCCAGTGGAAAAAAGCATTTTCAACAATGCTGGTTCTCAACAATGCTGGTTCAACTGTCAGTCAATGTGTAGAAGAATGCAAATTGATCCATTCTTATCTCCTTGTACAAAACTCAAAGTCCAAGTGGATCAAGGACCTGCACATAAAGCCAGATTCAATGCAATCTAATAGAATCTAACAGAGGAGAAAGTTGTGAAGAGCCTCGAATACTTAGGCACGGGGTTAAAGTTCCTGAACAGAACACCAATGGCTTATGTGCTAAGATCAAGAATTGACAAATGGGACCTCATAAAATTGCAAAGCTTCTGTAAGGCAAAGGACACTGTCAATAAGACAAAATGGCAACCAAAAGATTGGGGAAAGATCTTTACCAATCCTACATCCAATAGAAGGCTAATATACAAAGAATATTACAAAGAATATATACAAATACAAAATATACAAAGAACTCAAGAAGTTAGACTTCAGAGAACCAAATAACCCTATTAAAAATGGGGAATAGCAGTGAGTGCCTGGTGGCGCACTCCTTGAGTGCCCGCCCTTGGGAGGTGGACGCGGCAGTCTCTGAGTTCGAGTCTGGCCCAGTCTCACCTTGTCAGTGAGTTCCAGGAGGGGAAAAATGGGGTACAGCTGGGCAGTGGTGTCGCATGCCTTAAATTCCAGCACTTGGGAGGCAGAGGCAGGTGGATTTCTGAGTTCGGGACAGCCTGGTCTACAGAGTTCCAGGACACCAAAAAAAAAAAAAAAAAAAAAAAAAAAAAAAGGGGTACAGAGTTAAACAGAGAATTCTCAACCCAGGAATCTCCAATGTCTGAGAAGCACTTAAAGAAATGTTCAATATCTGGGTCATCAGGTAGAACTGTTTCCAATTTTCTCATGATCCACTAGATTGATTTCCAAAATGGTTTTACCAGCTTGCAGTCTCACCAACAATGAAGGGGTATTCCTCTTTCTCAGTATCCTGGACAGGATCTGCTGTCACCTGCATTTTTTGATCTTAGCTATTCTGACTGGTGTGAGGTTGAATCTCAGGGCCATTTTGATTTGCATTTCCCTGATGACTAAGGATGTTGAACATTTCTTTAGGTGTTTTTTGGCCATTCGAGTTTCCTCAGTTGAGAATTCTTTGTTTAGCTCTGTACCCCATTATTAATAGGGTTATTTGGTTGTCTGGAGTCTAATTTCTTGAGTTCTTTGTATATACTGGATATTAGCCCTCTATTGGATGTCCTTTGCCTTACAGAAGCTTTGCAATTTTATGAGGTCCTATTTGTCAATTCTTGATCTTAGAGCATAAGTCATTGGTGCTCTGTTCAGGAACTTTTCCCCTGTGCCCAAAGTGTTTGAGGCTCTTCCCCACTTTTTCTTCTATTAGTTTCAGTGTATCTAGTTTTATGTGAAGGTCCTTTATCCACTTTGACTTGAGCTTTGTACATGGAGATAAGAATGGATTGATTTGCATTTTCCTACATGCTGACCTCCAGTTGAACCAGCACACTTTGTTGAAAATGCTATCCTGTTTGTCCACTGGACAGTTTTAGCTCCTTTGTCAAAGATCAAGTGACCATAGGTGTGTGGGTTCCTTTCTGGGTCTTCAATTCTATTCCATTGATCTTCCTATCTGTCTCTGTACCAATACTATGCAGTTTTTGTTTTTTTTTAATCACTATTGCTATGTAGTACAGCTTTAGGTCAGGGATGGTGATTGCCCAAGAAGTTCCCCCAGAAGGAAGACCGAAGTGTGGGTGCTTTGGTCCTTCTTAGAAGGAGTAACAAAATACTCATGGGAGCAAATATGAAGATAAAACATGGAGACAAAGGAGGGGCCATCTGGAGACTGTTCCACCTGGGTATCCATCCCACGTGCAGTCACCAAAGGTAGACACTTGATATGGATGCCAGGAAGTGCATGCTGACAGGATCCTGATATAGCTGTCTCCTGAGAGGCTCTGCCAGAGCCTGATTTATACAGAGGTGGATGCTCACAGCTAACCATTGAACTGATCAAGGGGTTCCCAATGGAGGAGTTAGAGAGAAGACTGAGGGAGCAGAAGGGGTTTGTGGCCCCATGGGGAGAGCAACAATACAACCAACCAGAGCCCCCAAGGTCTAAAACAACAGGCTGGGAGCACATAGGGAGGGACCCATGACTCCATCTCTACATGTAGGGGAGGATAACCTTGTCGGGCATAGGTGGGAGAGGAGGTCCTTGGTCCTGTGAAGGCTAGATGCCCCAGTGTGGGGGAATTCGAGGGCTGGAAGGTGGGAATGGGTAGGTGGGGGCACATCTTCATAGGATCAGGAAGAGGGGAGATGGGATAGGGGGTTTCTGGGTGGGGGGATGGGGAAAGGGGATCACATCTGAAATGTAAATAAAATATCCAATAAAATATTACTTTTAAAAAAATGAAAAAAGTATTCATCTTTAACTTTTTTTTGTCTTAGATTTACCTTTATTATTTTGTGTGTTGAGTGCTTTTCTGGTGTATGTCTGTGTAGCACATGTGTATCTGGTGCCCAAGGCTGTGGTGAGCCTCTATATGGGTGATAAGAACTGAACCTGGATCCTTTAGCAAGAACAAGTGCTCTTAACCACTGAGCCAGTTCTCCAGCCCCAAAGCTTTCTTTTTTTTTTTGAGGAAGGTTTCACTGGATTTGGATCCTAGCACCCTCTCTGGCCTCTGCAGGCACTGAATGTACATAGTGCATAGACATAATGCAGACAAAATACCCATACATACAACTGAGATTTAAAAGAAAACCTACATACAGCTTAAAAAGAGAGATGTGTGTTATTTGTACAGCAAGCAGTGCTGGAGAAGGGAATAACTAGGTTACCCATGGTGCTGTGGTGGTGAGTTGTCTTAGGAGACGTATTGTAGTCAAACTTCAACTCCAGTAAGAGCAATGGCCTCTACATTTTTATATCCACAAGCCCCAAAGTCTCTTTGCACCAAGCAACAAGTCAGAGTGTGTCCCGGGAACTGCTTATGTCCAGGATACTAATTCACAGACACAAGTCTATGTGAGGAAAGTGTAGGGGCTTTACCACACAGGGATGTGGAAGACCCTTATACTGGGACTGAGACTAAACGATGGGTACGACTGAACACTTTAAGTGTCTGTGCCCTGACCTGTCAACACAGACTGCTTTGGCTTTGCTGCTTTCTCTGTCTTCAAGGTCTGAGAGACAAGTGGTAGAATTCAGCTGCTTTGCAAGCATTTTCCATGCCATGCCCACATTAGCACAGAGAGCCTCTGGTATGAGAAAACATTTACCACAGTTGATGTCTGTCTATCTGTCCTTCTTTCCCTCCTCATTCTCTTGCTTGAGATGGGGTCTCTCTATATAGCCCTGGGCTGTCTTTGAATTTGATTTGTAGACCAGTCTGGCCTTGAACTCACAGTGGTCTACCTGTCTTGGTTTCTGAGTGATGGGATTAAAGATATTCCCATACCTGGCATTGTTTTTATTTTTTTCTATGCTTTTAATGAAATATCTGGGCTGTTTCTGAATTGCTGTTATCATGTCTGCTTTCTCTCCTCTGAGTGGAAATTGGGATTAACACCTCAAGAGAAATCTTTGACTAAGGCCCTATGTAAAAGACACAGATCCCAACAGATGTACAAATTTGCAGTGAAGAAACACAAGAAACACAAGGGCAATATAAATGCTTTAAAAGCTCACTCTTCAACAACCGAGTCGAATATACTCAAATGGTTGAAATGTTAAGGAACTAAAACACTTAGTTTTAAACATATTCAAGATGAAAAAAAAGACTCAAACAGACACAAGGAAGCCAATTCTAGACAAGGATGAAAAATTTAACAACTTGTATAACCAATTCAGCCAAGGGAGATTCTAAAACCCACTCAACACTACCCCTCCCTTACAGAAACTTTGGAAATAAAAAAGCTCAGCAAAGCTGAAAACAAATTTGTTAAAGCAAATTCAGCCCAGTGGACTGCATATCCTATGATCCCAGGGGTTAAGCACAGTAGATCAAGTAGAAGAAAGAGTATCTCAGATAAAAGCAAGGCTGAGGCTTTATTCTCATTTAGCTCTCCTGGGAAGTTTGATTAGCCTCTGTTCACAGTGATCTTAGGGCTGTCTCTGGGGACTCCATTACCGAGTCACTTTAAGGTACAGCATTGTTTTGGAATGTACAGACTCATCTATTTTCTCCATAAGCACTACTCCTTGGGTAGTATGAATGGCCAGTTCCCACATAGTATATTTATTCTATAATGAGCTATTTAAAGCAAGTAATAACCAGTGAGCTCATCAAAATGAAAGCTGCCTCATACACTATTTGTTAGTTGCTGGAGAACATATTCAAGAAAAGTAAGGCTCAAGTTTGTTGAATTAATGGACTTTTTTTTTTTTTTTAAGTGAGAGAGTGCTGAAATTTAGATGTGGATTATTCTCAAAGTCCGTGGTTAAAGTAGGCTTGAACATTCTGGGTGGTGGTGGAAAATTCAGAAGATGGGATAGGTGTAAAAGCAATAGGGCAATTGGCCAGGGGCATTTAACTAGGGTTGCTTACAGCATGGTGGGGCCAGTCAACATTTTAACAGTATTTACTTAACTTAAAATCTAAATAAACTTACGTGCCTAGTGGTACCATATTGGACAGACAGAACAATATTAGAGCCAACAAATAGGTCAACAGACTGAAACTTTCAAAACAGTAAGTGAAATTATTATTTTTGGACAGGCTCTTTATGTAGCCCTGACTGTCCTGTAACTCACTCTGTAGACCAGGCTGGCTTCAAACTCACAGAGATACACCTGCCTCCACTTCACAAGTGCTGGGATTAAAGACACACACCACCAAGTCTAACAACTCTTTCTTTTCATCAGTTAATTTAACTGAAACATATGTTATAGGAATAAGAAAAGCTGACTGACACACAGGATAATGGAGGAGACGTAACCATAAAGTAGCCAGTCTACAAACTAGGAAGGAGAGGCAAAGCCTAGAATTGTAAAGAAAACTCAATCCCACATATATGTTCTTTAGACTGGTGCAATGTTTAATCTAAAAAAAAAAAAAAAAAAAAAAAGGCAGGCACTGTTCCAATTCAGAAAAGCTTACATGCGAAGCTGGAGAGACGGCTCAGTGGTTAAGAGCACTGACTGTGCACCTTATTGACATAAATTGGTATAGTTATGCTCTAACTGTATTTTGAGAGAAAAGTTTTATTTTAACAGGAAGGGTGATATGTAGGAGGAGCTAAGGTGGGAGGAGTAAGGAGAGGAGGAGCTAGGTGATGAGAGAGGGGGGCCAGACATGGAGGCAGAGGTTCACATGTCTCTGCCAGTCAAAGATAGTTGATATATCTAGGTTGGGTATTAGGTTACACTTCTGATTGATATTGAGCATTACCAAATTTATAAAGCCATTGGTTAACATTAAAAAAAATTGTATAAAAGCAAAAAGGAGAAGGGGTATGGGATAGGGGTTTTCTAGGGAGGGGAAATGGGGAAAGGGGATGGCATCTGAAATGTAAATAAAATATCCAATAAAAAAATGACATGAAAAAAAAGCACTGACTGCTCTTCCAGAGGTCCTGAGTTCAATTCCCAGCAACCACATGGTGGCTCACAACCATCCTAAGGGGATCTGACGCCCTCTTCTGGTGTGTCTGAAGACAGCTACAGTGTACTCGTATACATAAAATAAAATGCTTACACAAAATGTGTAAATATCAATTATACAATATCATTATGTCAACATCTACTGTTAAACTACACCTGCCTATGATACATGAGATTCAGGGAATGCTCCTAAAGAGAGTATTTTTAAATAAGTGAGCCTACTATATATTATTCCAAGTCCACTGATAACTCTTAAGTATGAAATACAGCATTTCAAGGCTAAGTATGACACCTTGGCTAAAAGCTACCAGGGTATTTCTGAACTTGTTTCAATGTGGCAGACGTCTTTCAGAACAACTGCACAGTACATTTAACCCATTTAACACACATGGTGGTGGGGCTCACATTTAACCCAGCACTCTGGAGACAGAAGTAAGCGGGTCTCTGTAAGTTCGGGGCCTGCATGGTTTGCAGAGTTCCAGGACAGCCAAGGCTGTAGAGAGAAACCCTGTCTTGAAAAACGAAAACAAAGAAAAAACACCACCAACAAAAAGACCCAAATAAAACATTTTAATGAGCGTTTACTGCAGTTCTAGACAAGGCAGGAGGTCTTGCCTCCTTTAGAGAAGGATTTCTGAAACCCTGTACTTTATTGGCAAAGAGGTACTCTTCATTGTTGATCATCATCTGTTCCTAACACACTTGCTACCAGTATGGCAGCCATAATCACTCTGACAGTATATGTAATTCAAATCAAAACAAACCAACAGCTATTCTCTCAGAAGATCAGTAACACTGATTATATCCTACAACTCTATGTCAACATTTTAGTCCTTTTCCTGTAGGGCATGAGCATACATGGAAGAAAATCAAAGTAACTATGAATTGTATAAGGCAATTCAGCACAAGGCTTGGAAGCGGAATGTCTTATACAGTATAATTCATACTCTTCTGCTTAAAAATGGCAGAAATCATACAGCAAGAGCATTATAAATTAAAAGAATATACAACGTTTATACTTCTCATTAGTTATTAAGTTTTGGCATACAGGAAGCACTGGGTTCAGTTCCCAGTGGCACTTGAATTGGCAGTGGTAAAACACACCTGTACTTCAACACTAGAAAAGCAACCCAAAAACTACTAAGTGACGTTGTTAATACACTGTTTTAGGTTTGTAGTTTTTTAATCACAAGTGTCTCTTAAGTTAAAAAAAAAAAAAAAAGCCACAGCCTTCACTGAAGATAATCAATAGGAAAGTTAGTTTAAAGTGTTTTTAATTTGTTAAAGCTTTAAGAAAAAGTCTCGTTTATATTTTTTATCATTTAAATACTTCCAGTATCAGAGTATTTAGACAGTTCCAAAAATAAAGATGACATTGACTTATCTCTAGACATATAAACTTTTTTTTAAAAAGGATCTTGTGTACCCCACTCTGGCCTTAAACTAGTTACATAGCCAAGGCTGACCTTGAACTTTGGATCTTTCTGCTTCTTCTGAGTGTTGAAGTACAAGTGTGTGATACCACTGGCAATTTAAATGGTGCTGGGGACTGAACCCAGCCAGGACTTCCGGTATTCCAGAAAAGCACCTACCAACTAAGCTACACCTCAGTCCATCATGATTTAATTTTAAAGGAGACAGCAATAGTACATACACAATGAACATGCTACCAAAGCATTACAGTATACTCACTACAGCAGATGAAAGGAAAACCTTACCATCATGGACATCTGACCGTTGTTAGCAGAGAAGTGATAGCAGACACATATGACTTCACAAACAAGTACATTAGGATGGAAACTTAAATGGTATGGATGAAAGAAAGAATTAAAAACAAAATGCAGTACAGTACTACCGTGTATACATGCTATAGATCTACCCATAGATTTAATAAATACCCACAAGAACTAGGCACTGTGAGAAGTTCTTACTTGAATCAAAGGCACTATGCCACCATTCCCCTCCTGTGTTTGTTTTTTTTCCCCCAGGACTGGTTGATTCCAGAACAAATCAGCTGGCCTCCAGCCATGCTCAACTCTGAGAGAAAGCCCCCAACCTGATTAAGAAAAGTTTTAGCCTTAGTTATCTTGACAAATAAAATGAAAACAAGGAAGTGGAATGGCTTTATGTGAAAAGCTTAGGAAACAATCAGGGCCCTGGAAAAATGGAGCCATGTTCCCATAAACAATTTTTTTATATTTTTTTTTTCTTGAGACAGGAGTTCACAAAGCTCATGCTGGCCTTGAACTTGCTACGCAGAAGATGATGACCTTGAACTCCTAAGCTCCCTGCCTCTAGCTCCCACCTACTGGGATTCCAGATCTGTATCATGCCTGGCTTCCATACACAGTATGATGCTGTAATACTTACAGTTTAATGTACTCAAAGCAGGGTTTCTCTGTGTAATCCTGGCTGTCCTGGAACTCACTCTGCAGACTGTCCTCAAAGTCAGAGATCCCCCTGCCTCTGGTTCCCAAACGCTAGGATTAAAGGTGTGTGACACCAACACCCTGTTTAAACTCTTGATTGAATTATAGATCATGGGGGAAAATGTAATCTATACTTAAGACATATATGGCTTAGTATTAATCACAATCTATTCTCAATCCTCTTTAACATAAAGATGGTGGGATAATGATTGTGAAAGGAAGGACACTTAGAGAAAAACAGTGCCATATACAGTGTGTACATCACTTGACCTATTAAGCAACCATTTCTGGTCTGTAAGTGGGACAATATTTTCTGCCTTGACCCTAGCAGTGTTGGAATGTCAAATCACTAAATTATTTGTAAACTGCTGCAATTATTTTTCTTCCAAATTAAGAGTACCATTTTAAGGTTGGAATAAACATCCAGATACAGAAAATTTAGCCCCCACAGTCTGCCCAGATCCATTACCCCACTCCAAGTTATATTGTGTTACTTCTGTGTGAATCATGGGGAATAAGTTCAGCCTGATGGCGCATGGGGTGCAGCTTCAAGTCTGACAATTTTCTCCCCCAATGATTTTAACCAGTACTCCTCCAGTCTTTGGGCATGGTCCAGGCTAGTAAAACTATTTCAGATAAGGACTGTTAAGGAATTCTTATAGGTTAATTCTTGTAATCATGGACAGCAGCAGGAAAATTACTCACCTCGTCACTATGAATTACCTAACACCAATGGTCAAATTCAGAATCAGAAAGCCGTCTTATTATTTGTACAGGCCTCCCTCTTAACTCACAACTTTCCCACGCACTAAGATAATGACATTGCCCAGTAGCTCTATCCCACGGCCAAGAACGGATGAATGAAAGCATGCCCGAGAGGCTCCAGGAACGGCGTTTGATACAGTGTCTCGCCAAGTCCCGTTATCACCTCTTGTCTCCGGAAATAGTCCGGTCAGGACCGATAGCTGCACCTACACAAGGCCATCCTGAGGCCGGCCGGCACACCCCACGGGATCTTCCCAAGGGGAGACCCTCGTGGTCCCCACGCAAGCCTACCTGTTGTTCCGGATGCTGAGCAGCACGCACAACACCAGCTCCAAGTAGATGCGCAGCACTTCCAGCCAGCGGGAGGACAGTTGTAGGGCCTCACTTTCTTCCCCTCCGGTGCCCGCGTCGGTGCCGCCGCCGCTACCGCCGCCGTCGCCTGGGCCGCCGCCTCCGCTCAGATAATTCTCGGCGGCGAACTCAACCCGCAGCTCCCGCACGAACCAGCCGCACTTACGCATGAGGAACTCCAGCCGCGGCTGCTCCGCCGGCGAGACGCGGAGGCAGATGCGGAGCTGGGGCCACAGCGCTGGGTAGAAGAGGCACTCCCGCCAGTGCGAGCAGGAGGCCGAGGCCCGCAGCCGGTCGGGCGCCGGCAGAAAGGAGAAGATGTGCACGATGAGTTCGCTGGGCAGCGACGCGGCGCCGGCCGCCTGCCCGCACAGAGCCATCCGGCTCCGCCGCCGCCGGCCGCCCGTCCCCGGCCGCCCGCGCAGTCCTCGCAGCAGCCCCCGCAGCCGGCGCAGCTGCCGCCGCCGCAGCCGCTGCCGCTGCCGCCGCCGCCACCGCACCACCCGGGCGGCCCCGGCTCGGGTTCGCGCTCCCGGCGGTCGGGGCTGCGGCACTGACAAGAACAACAACATCAATGACAAGGAAGAAGGGGGCGGAACCGTCGTGCGCCTCGGCGGAACCAAGTGCACCGCGAGTGGCTGAGAGGGGGAAAAGCTTGGGCGGGGAGGCCTGCGCGCCACCGGCTTTCTGTACCGCTCGCAAGTGCTCCCCGGCCAGGCCAGTAAGCAACCTCAAAATCCTCTCTCGAACGGACCAGGGGCCTGAAGACGGCCGCGCTGCTTCAGAGGAAACCGCGGCTCTCCCCGGACCGGGACGCGGAGGCACGGTAGTGGTAGGGACTGAGAGTGACGTCAGCGGCGATGGGCGGAGCCTGGCGCGGCTGTGCGCGACTTCCGGAACCGGGGAGCTCCCGGTTGCCTGGATCGCGTGGCACGTGATCGAGGACGCCAGCAACCCGGGGGCGGGGCTAGCGGCGTGGGGGCGGAGCCACTCAAGGCGTCCCTCGCCGGGTAGGTCCGAGCCTTCCAGCGTGCTCGCGGCGGAGCTCCGGCGTGCTGCGCGAAGCCCCGACGCTTTCTCATTCGCTGGCCTGAGGTCGCGGCGCCCGAGGGCTCACACGCCGCGTCTTTTTACATCATACTTGTTCAGAGTCGGACAGAATCGGCTACCGAAAGGCGGGTCGTGGCGGCACGCGGACCTTCCTCTTCCGACGTGCAGGGGCCGCACACGCCCCAATGCGGAACGAGAGACGACAGCGCCACCCCTCGTATTTAGAGGGGCAGGAAAAAAATGGCTAACGATTTTCATCTTTAGGGCTGATACCCAGACTTAAAGGCTCTCTGAACCCTTGTCTGCAAAAGTTCTGTGTAATTAGTATGTTTTATTAATAGCTAACGATCGTTTAGTGGTAACATCAAATTAGGAAGTTAATACAGGTTTTAATTTTCAGTTTCTTAAAGTCACTGAAGTGTTTTCCATTTGAAGAGAGCTGTAGACACAGATCGTCAGTGTATATTCACCAATGTAACAACACACCCCTGTATACAAAAGAAACATGAATTAAATAAAGTAATTATTTTAATATTATCTGATACTCCTAAAAACAAGTTGGAGAGGAGAGCTTTTCTTTAGTTTGGTGCCCCCAAAGAAAGAGATTTTAAAAACAGCCCTTCAAGTTCTCCACATATGAAGTAGCTCACTCAAGTTGTAAGAAAGTGATATCTAAAGGGTTAAGAGATTTTATGTCTGCTGCTTCAAATCATTGGAACAGTGTCTTGCACACACTAAGGAACTAGCTACTCTAGGTGTTTTTAGCCCTATGATATGACAGCAGACCCTTCTGTTCACATTTAAAAAAATACAGTTTGGTGTCACGAATCTAGTAAGGTACCGATAATAGTATCCTTTTACCTCTAAATTTACATCAGTTCAGTTGGTACTTTGAGTAAAAAACCTATTCCAGATAGGTCATTTCTTTGAACCCTTGTCTGTAAAATTCTATGTAATTACTGTTTTATAAGCATTCAACAAACATTAAGTGGCAACAGTAAATTAGGAAATTAAGACAGATTTGAATTTCAGTTTCAAAGTCATCGCCGTGTTTTGAAGAGAACTATAGACTACTGGAGCTTCACTTCAGTTTACACATTGATTCTTGGATGCCAATTTGACTATATCTGGAATGAACTACCATCCAGAAATGGAGGGCACACTTGTGAAAGATACTCTGCTTGGTTTGAAGTGGGTAAATTCACTTCTAGTTGGGATCTTTGAGGTAGGAAGACAAACCTCTGACTTGGATCTTGAGGCAAGAAGACACACTTTTAATCTGGACCACATCCTCTGCCAGAAGTCTATATAACATGGAAGAAGGAAGGTTTTGCTCTTTGCCTGAATGCTCTCTCTTGTAGCACATTCATTCCTTCACTGGCTTGGGAGCCTACTTTGGAATTCCAGAATATACAGACAAGCAGCTGAGACACTTCCAGCCCCGTGGGATTGACAACTATGAGATTCTTGGACTTTCCATTCACAGTTAGCCATTGTTAGATTAGTTATACTGTAGTCTGTAAGTCATCCCAGTAAATTTCACATATATGAAATATATATAAGTTGTGTGACTTGAGAGAACCCTGACTAATAAAACCTCTATAAAAACAAATTGCAAATATGACATCACAGGTGGCAAAAATATTTGAATATTTACTAACATTTCATATTTTAAATTATAATTATTTCCCCAAATAGGTTTTATAGAAACCTATTTTGTATTTTGTACAAACCAGGATCCAATTAAGGGCCATACCTGCAATTCTTTATGTATTTTTAAGTTTTATGTTTTCCCATTAAATAAATAACCTGGTATTTTTGTTTGTTTACTTAAATGTCACCCTCTTCCTCTAGCCATACACTTAGTGGTTCTGACAACGTGATTGTTGCCTAAATTACTGTTCAAATGGCGGTAACTTCCTTTTCCATCATTGTAGCTACACTTAATAGTTTGTATTATTCTGTAGACTTAAGAAGTTTTCTTTTAAAAACTAGTAACATTAAACAAAACAAAACAAACTGCCGGGCAGTGATGGCACAAGCCTTTAATCCCAGCACTTGGGAGGCAGAGGCAGGCGGATTTCTGAGTTCAAGGCCAGCCTGGTCTACAGAGTGAGTTCCAGGACAGCCAGGGCTACACAGAGAAACCCTGTCTCGAAAAACCAAAACCAAAAAAAAAAAAAAAAAAAAAAAAAAAAAAAAAAAAAAAAAAAAAAAAAAAAAAAAAAAAAAAAAAAAAAAACCTTAATTACTTTTGTTGCCCATTTTGAAAGTAAGACCTTGGAAGATGTCAGATGAATTTTTCTTGGATTTGGTTTTTCTGCATATTACACTTACTCATGTTTTATAGATTTGAAATCAATCAGATTCTGGTACTTGCAGAATCCTCTTTCAAATACATTTTTCTATGTAATTATTATAGTTTTTTTTTGTTTTGTTTTAAGGTTCTCTCCCTATCCTACCCTTGAGAGATGGTGGATTCTGGAGGAGGAACAGTTTTTGCCTTCAGTTGCATAACAGGCAGTGGGACCATCAGGCTACAGTGATCACAAAACCAAACCAAAAAGCATGAATTTTGGAAGGGCATCTGTGAAGAGTGGGAGGGACTATGGAGAAAGAAAAGAAGGTGAGAGAGAGAGAGAGAGAGAGAGAGAGAGAGAGAGAGAGACAGAGAGAGAACAATGCAGTAAAGTATGTGTGAAAGAACAAATTCAATCCACAAGGAGTAAATTAAAAAAAAAAAAAAAAAAAACAAACCAACCCTTGAGCAGTTTCAGTAAAATGAGTGGAAGGGTGAAACTGAGTTTCAGTCTTCTTCTTCTGAGTTTGCTGTTGTGTTGGAGCTGGGTGAACTTTAAACATGTTGCTTAACCTGTTTGGTCTTTGGTTTTTCATCGGAGAAGGGATTTCTGCAGCCCTGGTCTTTGGCTTTTAAAAACACACACCTACCTTTTCATTGAGATATATTTTACATGCCCTAAAACTTTCTATTCCAAGTGTGTAACTGGATGATCTTTAGCAATTTTGTCCAATGATGCAGCCAACACCATAAATCAGATTCAGAACATTTTCATTCCACAAATAAGTTTGACTGATCCTCATTTCAACCATTTCCCAGACCACTGTGTACACCTTTGTCTGCATTGCCTGTTTTGAGCATTTCAGATGGAATTATATAATATATGACTCTCAGGTTTCTTTAACTCAGCATAATGTTTTGAGGTTCATTCATGATATACCTCATGTTCCTTTATGTTGAAAAATAGCATCCCATTTTGCATTTTTTGGTTCTGTCCATTCAGTAATTGATAGGTGTTTAGGTTGTTCCCAGTTCAGGCTGTTATAAATATATGATTCTTTAATTCAGACTAGTAACTGAGCAAAAGACAATCCAGAAGTAGCAGCATGATATCATCGGCAGTCTATTAGATGCACAGCACCAAAATGTATCAAAAAAATTGTGAACATGGGTAGTGGTGATACACAGCTTAAGGCCCAGCTCTCAGAAGGCAGAGGCAGGCAGACCTCTGAATTGGAGGACAGCCTGGTCTACAGAATGAGTTCCAGAACAGCCAGGAGTACAGAGAAACCCTGTTTCAATAAATAAATATAAATATATAAAAAAAAGAAAAAAGAAAGAAAAAAAGAACTGTGAATACAAATATACTCTGATTTGTAATTGATGTTTTTTCTTTAGTATTTTACTAGCAATTTGATGCCTTCTTGGGCTAGGCTTTAATAATTCAGAATGTTATTTAAATAAAATATATTTTGCTTAAAAGTGTTTCTAGGTGTTATGTTTGAATTTTTATTAGAGATAGGAATACCGTTACCTATAACCATAAGCTAAGTAATAAGATGCGATCATGCCCAGTTACAATAAGAAAAGAGCAGTTTTTAATAGTGCCACAGAACTTATCATTAATTGTCTACTGAGTAGATGCACTTAACGAATTAAGTGAACTAGATTGTTTTGACATTTATGTACTCATTATATTGCTAAAGGAACACTGTTGACTTACAAAAGTCAGTATGAAATCAGATTTCATGAAGTTACAGAGCCCGAGCTATGACTCAGAGTGTGGAGGAGGCACTGGTGGTGTGAAGCTCATAAATACTTAGTACTACTGAGTTCCAGGTTCCAAAAGAGGCATTCGTCACCATGGCAACCACCATGCTTACTTGGATTTGAATCCCAGGCAACCAGTGGTTGTTAGGGCTGTCATATCCAGGTAGATGGGTTTGGATTGAATTACTTACCTGTTGACAGTCAGTGGGTCTGTTTTTTTCTCATAACTCATTTGTAGAGATGCATTAGTTGTCTTATTTTTCAAAAGACAATTTAAGTATTCAGTGTTTTTATATGCTTCTTTTTAAAACATGCTAAGTTTAGTGCTTTTTTTTCCCCAGTTAGGTAATTAGGATTTTCTCCCCATTATTGCTTAAATTTGGCAACTTCTTTTGAGCTAAATATAATTTTCATAATACTGAATCCTGGGCAATTTTATAACAGAAAAAACTGACTGTGACAGAATTCATTTTATGATACTTAGGGCTACTGAAAAAACAGTTCCCTAAATTCAAACATTTTTTTTTTTTGAAAAATTTATCCCCCCACCCCCACCCCAGCAAGTCTATCATCTTAGATGATGTTGGCAAGTGAAGACAACATAGCTCTCTTCCATTATCTCTTAATGCATTGATGAATTTACCCAGAGGTAACCAGTCATGTACCCCAGTTGATGCATGGGGCCACCCACCCACCTTCAAAATGTTTGACCCAGAATTGTTCCTGTCTAAAAGAAATGCAGGAACGAAAAATGGAGCAGAGATGGAAGAAAAGGCCATCCAGTGACCTGGCCTAACTTGGGATCCATCCCATGGGGGTTGGGCACCAAACCCTAACACTATTACTGATGTCATGTTGTATTTGCAGACAGGAGCCTAGTATGGCTGTCCTCTGAGAGGCTCTATCAGCAGCTGACTGAGACAGATGTGCATGCTCACAGCCAACTATTGGACTGAGGCTGGAAGGGATAGGGAAAGGACTGAAGAAGCTGAAGGGGATTGCAACCCAATAGGAAGAACAACAGTATCGAGTAACTCAGACTCCTCAGAGCTTCCAGAGACCAACCAAAGAACATACAGGGGCTGGTCCATGGTCCATGGTCCTCTGCACCTTGTCTGACCTCAGTGGGAGAGGAGGTGCTTAATCCTGTAGAAACTTGATGCCCCAGGGAGGGGAGATACTAGTGGGGTGAGGTGTGTGTGTGTGTGGTGTGTGCACCCTTTCAGAAGCAAAGGGGAAGGTGGGTGGGGTGAAGAACTCAGGAAGGGGGGAACCAGGAAAGAGGGAAGCATTTGGAATATAAATAAATAAAATAGTAAAACAAACAAACAAACAAACAAACAAACAAAAAGCATTTTAGCACTTGGAGGTAGAAGCAGGTGGAACTCTGTGAATTTGAAGCTTAGCATTAGGCAGCCAGGACTACATAAGACCCTGTCCAATGATAAGACTCATATACACAGGGATCTTCTGTGAAAATAGATCTTACAATTTGAATATGCTTTCTTTCTTCCCTAGCCTGTAAGATGGAAACAGTTCTTAGTAGAATTCTATTACTGGAAAAATAAGTGAAGGATTGAAGAGAACTGTGCCTTTAGAGAGTGGTTAGCTACACAGGACAAACGACCTAGAGTTGGTGTCTTAGGGTTACTCTGGCTGTGTGTGATTCAGGGTTTGCCTGAAGTTTTAGAGGGTTAGTCTACGGTTATCTTGGTGGGAAGCAGAGTTACACACACACACACACACACACACACACACACACACACACACACACACACAGAGAGAGAGAGAGAGAGAGAGAGAGAGAGAGAGAGAGAGAGAGAGAGAGACATATGCAGAGAAAGGCTCAGAGCTCAGTTTTAGTGGCACACCTCCTCTAACAAGGTGGCCATTTCCAATCCTTATCAAACAATTCCACTCCCTAGTGACTAAGCACTTGAATATATGAACCGACGGGGGCCATTCTCATTTTCATTAAAAACCCCACAGCGGGTGTTTTGGTTTGGGTATAGTGAACTGCTGGTTGCCGGTATGTATCTGAACCCACCCTGTGTAAGCCACTTGTAAGTTGGTTGTACACATTTGGAAATTGCAAGGGCTACATTGACAAAACAGGCATTGGTATCTCATATCCCAAGAAAATCTGGTCAGGAGCATTGAGAGAACTGGGTCCTATATGGTGAGACAGGATGGGAAGCTGTTGCTTTCTGGAAAGGACTTAAAAAAAAATTTTTTTTATTGGATATTTCATTTACATTTCAGAGGTAATCCCCTTCTCCCCCCCACCCAAGAGCCCGCTATCCCATCCCCTTCCTGATTCTATGAGGATACGTCCCCACCTACCCTCCCACTCTCACCTCCCCACCTACGATTTCCCCCACACTGGGGCGTCCAGCCTTCACTGGACCAAGGACTTTCTCACCCGCCTATGCCTGACACTGTCATCTGTGGGTAAGGTGGCTGGAAACTCTTGCAGCAGCTGCGGCTACAGCAGCTCATTAAAGGCCTTCTCCCTGGTTCTTCATGGCTTGGCCCCAATGAACAGGAGACAGTCCATGAGTTTCCATAATGGCTTTATTGACATGATGGATGATGGTTGAATCTGAATGTACACCCCTGTGAAACTCAGGGCAGACCTGAGTTAAATAGGGAGGGAGAAAGGGGGAGGATCTTGGGAAGAAGGCTTAATTGGCTATGCCCTCTGGCCTTCAGGTATCTCATTAGTATGTAAATCTCTTGAGGCTGAGGCCTGTAGTCATGCCCTCTAGGGAGGGGCTGAATTGTCCAACTGACTGAACAGCACACTCCAGGTTAATGTAGTTCCATGCCACATGTTTGGAGCCTGGATTCTGGGAGTGCGGCGGAATAGATGCCCGTCCCTTGCAGGGTCTCCGGGCTACTTCCAGCCAGCACTTCTACCAAAAACCAAGACCCCTTTCACGGCCCTACACTCATCCTCCCCTACATATACAGCTGGAGCCATGGGTCCCTCCCTATGTGCTTCCAGGCTGATGGTTTAGGCCCTGGGAGCTCTGGTTGGTTGATATTATTGCTCTCCTCATGGGGCCACAAACCCTTTCAGCTCCTTCAGTCTTTTACTAGTAGTGGGTATATCTGTGTTCCCAGGTGTCATAGTTACAGCCTATATTGTGAAGAGATGCCATAATTAAGGCAACTTTTATAAAGAAAAAACGTTTCACTGGGGCTGGCTTACAGTTCAGAGGTTTAGTCCATTATCATCATTCGAGGAAGCTGGTGGCTTGCAGGCAGACATGGTGCTGGAGAGGTAACAGAGTTGTACATTTGCAAAGAGACAGTGAGCCACTCTCAAAGCCTGTCTCCAATGACACAAATCCTCCAAGAAGTCTATGTCTACTCCTCACGGCCACAACTCCGAATAGTTCCACTTCCTCTGGGCTGGTGGGGGCCATTTTTAGTCAAACCACCACACCAGGTTTCATATTTTTTTAGGAATATTTAAAACAATTTTTAAAGTGATGAAATCTCTTGATTGATGCTTGATTCACATTAAAAATATTATGCAGACATACAAGACAAGAGTTGGTCTTTAGGACATTGAATTACAAATTCCTAGCCCTGTGAAGCCTGTGGGTGGCATGCCTTTTTATTCTTCTGTCTGGGCCTGCTAGCTTATTCCTACATTTAAGTTCACTCCAAGATACTTTTCCCACCCTCCTCACTCAATTTAAAGAAGAAGAAGAAAAAAAGGTTTATCTTGTATGACTATTTTAAAATGTTGATTTTTGGCCTTTTTCTGAGAAGGATAGATACTTTCAGAGGTACATTTTATTGATTAAAGATATAATATATATAATTAAAACCCAAATACCACTGTTTTTAAGGTATTTTATTCAACCACAAAGAATTTTTGATACATAATTAAAAATTAATGGTTTGATAATTTTAATGATTCTTGGTTAACAAGGGTCAGTCCCGGAGTCATTTTAATTTGGTTTCCTCCGTTGTTAAATGAGTTGAAGAATTGAAAATATTCCCTCCCTCCCCTCTGTGCTCACCCTCTTCTCTTTCTTTTTCTCCTAGATATAACAGAAAGACTTGAGAACATCCACATGCTTGTAAGTTCACAGCAACCACTCTCTCCATGTCTCCATGTACCAGAGTCTTTCTGTTCCCTCTGCAGACATTTTAGCTATTTATTTTACACAGGACTCTTAACTGCTGATCCAACTCCAACTCTCTAAGATTTAGCTATAGCTTCTTTCTTTCTTTCTTTCTTTCTTTCTTTCTTTCTTTCTTTCTTTTTTTTTTTTTTTTTTTTGAGACAGGGTTTTTCTGTGTAGCCTTGGCTGTCCTGGAACTCACTCTGTAGACCAGGCTGGCCTCGAACTCAGAAATTTTCCTGCCTCTGGCTCGTGCACCACCACTGCCTGGCTTATAGTTTCTAATTTCATGAACAGATTTCGTCTGTGTCTTCGGTTGAAATTGGTGAGAAAATCTGTTTTGGTTATCTTAGGGACATACATAGATCACAAATCATTAATTGACTTGATTGGATACTTAGGATCCATTTATTTCTGTTTTTGTCTAATGAGCTGGATTTAGAGCATTTGACCCTTATGTGGTTCTTTGGATAGATGGACATAGAAATAAAGATTAAGAGAACAAAGGTCTTCTTTCAGAACTGATACTGTAAGGCCTTGCAGTCACTCTGAAATCCATCTTGCAATATATCTTTAACAGTAGATACTATGGCTCAGTTATTTTTTAGATGTCTATAATTCTATGTTGAACAAAAGTGGCCTTAACTGGACATGCTGGGGTAGATCATCTTGGCAGAACTGGATTGGTGCCTGTGTTGTTCTAGTAATTTCAGTTTGACAGATTCTTGAATCCCTGGAGATGGGCCTCTGGGTGAATTATCATAGTCACATTAGCTGAAGTGGGAAGACCTGTTCACTCTGGGTGGCATTATTCCCTGGCTTGGATCCTGGACTATATAAAATGGAAAAAGCAAACTGAGCACTGGCAAGAATTCTTTTCTTTGTCTCTTGATTGACAATCCAATGGTTGGCTGCTTCAAGCTCTTGTTGCCTTGACTTCCTCACTATGATGGACGATACTTTGAATTGTACCTTAAGGCATTTCTGCTGCAGGAACAGGAAAGAAACTAAGTCAGTTCCTTTGGGCATATCAGTGATTAATAACTTCTTCTGGGTCATCTTTCAGTACCTAAGTTAATATAGTAAAAGTGAGGACCACACCTTGACCAGGACTACTTAATTATGTATTCCCCCTCCCACCCTAATTTTTTGCTATCTTCAGACACACCAGAAGAGGGCATCAGATTCCATTACAGATGGTTGTGAGCCACCATGTGGTTGCTGGGAACTGAACTCAGGACCTCTGGAAGAGCAGTCAGTGCTCTTAACCACTGAGCAAACTCTCCAGCCCTTATTTTTCTATTTAAGACCAAAGTTTGGGTGAATATTGTAAGGCCTCCACAAATGGAGGACCTCACCCAAGCCTCAGGAATTCGTGGCCACCCATTAACTGCAAGACACCAAACTTGATGTAATCAGCAAGAGGCATATTTTAATCAGTATACTGAGGTCAAGACCTGTAGCCCACGCAGGGGCAATGGGGTCTGACCCCGGGGCTTTGGAGACAGAGAGAATTTAAAGCCCAAAACCACAATTCGGGGGGGGGGGAACCACAACCCAGGGGGAGTAAGGGACGGCTATTGGAGAGCACCTGTGGAAAGTCCCAGCCCATTATTCAGTTTGTGACAGTGTACAAGGAACAGGCTATTCTCTAAGAGCCTATATGTAATCAGCCAAGTTCCTGGTATCCAAGATGTACGGGCACGATGAGAACTCCCAACTCAAACTCTCCTGGTATCCAGGGTGCACAACTCAAACTCTCCTGGTATGCAGGGTGCACAGGCACGCTAACTTGAACTCTCAGCTCAAACCCTATTCAATCTATCTTATGGTCAGTTTTTAGCTCCTGGTACCCATAGCGCTTGGTCACGCTGTCCTGAACTCCCAGCTCTGAACTCTTTTTTAATTTATTTTGTCTTGTGGATAGCTAGTTTCTTAGGACCCAGAGCACAGAACAAGCTGATCTGAACTTTTGACTCCATCTATAAAAAGTTTAAAAGATGTTTAACTCTTTCATTGTGAAGACAAACTTGGATTTACTGGACCCTTATGTTTGCTCCTTTTCCCAACATACATTTAATCTTCTTTCTTTGCTCTTTTTCCTCTTTTCTTTTAAATACTTGCTATATCCTGGGCATGCTTTATTGGACATTCTGGGATTTCTCACTATCCTTCCAAATTCCCCTTCCCACCATATGTTGCTTCCATATGGTGATTGGTCTGACTCCATTGCTAACATCCATGCTTAGCTCAAACGCCATGTTTTTCCTTTTCCCCCTTTAGTCCCCAGGCAGCTGCTGAGCTATCCCTGTAGTTTTTATTATTAACTTTAATAAGATTGTCCTCAAGCTTCCTTCTAAATCTGTTTTTAAATTATTAAGGAGACTAGAAATCCTAAGAAGAAATCCCCAAATTTCCAGTAACATGAGGCAACCTGGATGAAGGTTCCTGGTCATTTCCAGCCATAGTGCTATGTTGAGGAAGATTTTGAGGTGTTTTTTTTTTCCCTTATTGTGTTTGACTTGTAATGTCTGTGATTGTTATAAAACAACAACAACAACAACAACAACAACAACAACAAAACTTAGTGATATGAGTGATGTGTATTTTCTATTCCTAGTCTAACTTAATGGTCATTTTATGTGGTAATATATTAGCATTTGTTTTCTATTTTTGTTGCACACACACACATGCACACACACACACACACACACACAGACACACACACACACACCTAGCCCATCCCCATTTCTAAGTGTCATCTCTCATTATCCAGAATCAAATTTTACCTGGAACCCACAGTGGCAATACTTATCAGAATCTCAGAAGAATTCCCTATCAGGCAACACACAGCCACCACACTCTCCTAAGAACCAGTGAGGAAATAGAAACCAAGGAATAATCACCCACAAAGACAAGATCAGATAGCAGCACCTAGAATGATAATCTCAAGGCCAGATGCCTGGATATCAGTATACAAAGGCAATCAATAACAGCCAGGACAATGCCTCCATTAAGTCTCAGTACTGCAACATAGCTGGAGTATAAGTTTAAGTATAAGGCCTTAAACCAGCCTTTAGGAATATGATCGAGGTCCTTAAAGAGGAAATGAATAAATCCCTTAAAGAAATCTCTGAAAACTCAAACAGTAGAAAGAAACGAATAAAACAGTTCAAGACCAGGTGAACTGAAGAGAAAACAAATCATATCAAAGACCCCCTTCAGCCTGGAGCGAAAAGTCTGTCTACTAGGTATGTCTAGCCATTCAGAGATAAACTTCACATTTCTCAAACTTGTGCCAGCTTCTGAGAACGTATCCACATGGTTTTCACAAAAGTTCATCTTCAACTACCTTGACAATTTGCTCGGAAGCCTCTTCCCCACTTATCTACTGCGTTCTTCATTCATGCTTTCACTTAAATGCTACCTGTGCAGAAGAACGTTTCTGCACTACTTTATCCACAATCTCAACCTCCTCCCCTTGACACAGCCTATGCTTTGAGTGTCTGAGGTGCTGGAGACCAAATCCAGGAGCTTGTGCATCCTAGGCAAGCTCTCTACCTCCAGCTACGTCCCTTGAATCTCGTCTTCTTTCTTCACTTTCCTTTTGTAATTGCCATCACCTAGAACACCATGTATTTTGCCAATTTATCATCCCTCCATTTCACTAGAATACAGGCGAGCAGGGGTTGTAACTTTGTTGATTTCTATATCTTTAATGTCAAGAGTCCTTGACGTATAATAAGCACTCAAGTATTTGCTTAATGATGAAAGAACCGGGCAATGTTGTACAAAGTACACAGACATAAAAGAGATGATGGTTAAATTGCTATTGTTGACACACAATAAACTGAGTACCAACTACTTATACAAGGCTTGTGTGTGTGTGTGTGTGTGTGGGAACAGGAAGTAATAAACATGAGATAGTCATTGATGAGATTAAATCAACGATAATCTAAAATAAACTTTCAAATAAGATTTGTAGGAGGGTGCTTTAAGTGCTAGAACGAAAGTTTTGTTGGGGCTGAAGAGGCAGCTCAGCGGTTAAGAGCACTTGCTGCTCTTGCAGAAGACTTCTGCTTGGTTCCCAGCACCCACATGGTGGCTTACAACTGTTTGCAAATCTACTTCTGGGAGATCTGATGCCTCTTTTGATCTCCAAGATCTCCTGAACACATGGGGTGCCCATATATACACTTGGGCACACTCATAATACACATAAAATAAGTATATATAACATATTTTAAAAAGGAAAACATTATATTGTTAGGATAACTGTTGCAGTGGACTAGACATGAGCCCCCAGGCTCTGCAGTTTGCAAAGGTTGTGGGAGGATGGCGGTAGTGACTGGGCATGTACCTTTATGGGCAATTATGTATGTTTGTGCCATGGGGGAAGAGAACAGCTTCACATTTTAGAATTACTGTTAATTAATAATTCTTTATTGTTTTTCTGTTTCAGATAAGGTCTTCCTGAGAAAAACTCAAAGAACTTTTTTTCCACATTTTTTTTATTGGATATTTTATTTACATTTCAGATGTGATCCCCTTTCCCCATTTTCCTCCCACCAGGAACACCCTATCCCATCCCCACTCCTCCTGCTTCTATGAGGATGTGCCCCCACCCACCCCCACTCCCACTCCCACTCCCACTTCCCCACCCATGAATTCCCTCACACTGGGGCATCCAGCCTTCACTGGACCAAGGGCTTCCTCTCCCACCTATGCCTGACAATGTCTTTCTCCCCTACATATACAGCTGTGGACCATGGGTCCCTCCCTATGTGCTCCCAGGCTGGTGGTTTAGACCCTAGGAGCTCTGGTTGGTTGGTATTGTTGCTCTCCCCATGGGGTTGCAAACCCTTTCAGCTCCTTCAGTCTTCTCTAACTCCTCCATTGGGAACCCCTTGATCAGTTCAATGGTTAGCTGTGAGCATCCACCTCTGTATATTTCAGGCTCTAGCAGACCTCTAAGGAGACAGCTATATCAGGCTTCTGTCAGCATGTACTTCCTGGCATCCACATCAACATCTACCTTTGGTGACTGCACATGGGATGGATACCCAGGCGGAACAGTCTCCAGAGGACCCTTCCTTCAGTTTCTGTCCCATGTTTTGTCTCCATATTTTCTCCCATGAGTATTTTGTTACTCCTTCTAAGAAGGACCGAAGTACCCACACTTTGGTCTTCCTTCTTCATGAACTTCATGTGGTCTGTGAGTTGTATCTTGGATATTGCGAGCTTTTGGGTTAATATCCACTTACCAGTGAGTGCATACCATGTGTGTTCTTTTGAGATTGGGTTACCTCACTCAGGATGATACTTTCTAGTTCCATACATTTGACTAAGAATTTCTCGAATTCATTGTTTTTAATAGCTGAGTAATATTCCATTGTGTAAATGTACCACATTTTTTTTTGTATCCATTCCTCTCTTGAAGGACATTTGGGTTCTTTCCAGTTTCTGGCTATTATAAATAAAGCTGCTATGAACATAATGAAGCATGTGTCCTTGTTATATGTTGGAACATCTTCTGGGTATATGCTGGATCCTCAGGTAATGCTATGTCCAATTTTCTGAGGAACCACCAGACTGATTTCCAGAGTGGTTTTACCAGCTTTTGATCCCACCAACAATGGAGAAGTGTTCCTCTTTCTCCACATCCTCACCAGCATCTGCTATCACCTGAGTTTTTGATCTTAGCCACTCTGACAGTTCTCAAACTCATTCCTTCTTGGTGATCTACAGTAAAATTTACTCATATTATCATTGGGATGCTCCATTCTATTGCCACGGGACAGTTTTGCCTGCTATTTTTGAAAACTCTATGTAGGAATTAGTGTGACTTCCAGCTGTGTGTACTGAGGAATGTGCCTCTATACCATGTGGCTTCTTTCTCATATGATTGTGTATGAGATCTCTAATGAAAGCTCTTTGCTTTCATCATCATAGGGGGGAGGCTCTGATTTGAGAACTTACCTAAGTGCTGGTTTTACTATTATCTTCTGGCTGTCACAAGCAACTTTTAAACTTACCATTGCAAAATATTACGGAAATGGACAAGAAAAGGACTTGGTGGCCCTTTGAATAGAAAAGAGTTGCCACTAGTTGTAAAACGTGGATAATGACAGGTGGCATTATAGAGGGGTGGGGGTGGGGCCCAGGAGCTCAGTGGTAAGAGAGCATATGCTTAGTATACGCCAGGCTCTGAGCCTATCCCAAGCTTTAGTCAACCAATTGATCCACTCATCCATCTGTCTTCGATAGGATTTCTATTCCTGTGACAAAACCGTAAAAAACACGTTGTGGGGGAAAGGGTTTATTTGGCTCACACTTCCATGTTGCTGTTCATCATCAAAGGAAGTCAGGACAAGAACTCAAACAGGGCAGGAACCTGGAGGCAGAGACCATGGAGGGGGGATGCTTACTGGCTTGCTTCCCATGGCTTGCTTGGTCTGCTTTTTTATAGAACCCAGGGATGGCACCACTCACAATGGGCTTGGCCTTTCCCATCAATTACTTAAGAAAAAAATGCCTTACAGCCGAGTCTTATGGAGGCATTTCCTCAGTTGAGGTTCCCTTTTTTTTTTAGATAACTCTAGTTCGTGTGTCAAGCTGATGTAAGAGTAGCCAGCACCCCATCCATCAACCTGTGGATGGGGTGAGCACAGAGTTAATGGAAAAACAACTGAGTCCAATAATAAACACTTTGTTTTAGGTAAGTAATAGTAGATCATATTTGAGGATTTTTCAAATGCAGAATTGTGAGTCAAAAGCTAAGAAATATTGACTTATAAAGATATTTTACCCCACAGAGAGATAATTGAAACGGGAAAAAGTGAGATTTCCAAACAAAAGAGTAATGGAGAAAACCATAGGAAACTTGTGAACTAACAGGTCAGGAGAAGAGAGAGGTGTAAATGAACATGATAGAGAAGATAGAAAGAAATAAAATCAGGTCAGCTCTAAGTAGATACAGCCATAAGAATTTACTCAGGTTTTAAGAATAATCAAGCTACCATCAATTTCATATTTAATACTTTTTCAAATATGTTCATTTAAGGCCTCAAAATCTGAGGTGAAATGCAAGAAAGCAACATTTCATTTCAATCTTTATTTTAAATAGTCAGACTGACATATTTTTCCAATAACCTATGAGATGAAAATACAGCTTGTGTCCTTTTGCACATTTAATTGGAATTTGGATGAAAGATAAAGAATATGATGCGACAAGACTCTGTCACCCAGGAAACCAACTAATATCATGGAAAATCGTGCAGCCTTCTTTATAAACATGAGTCAACCCTGCTTGGCATCTGGGCTAGTTCCATATACAAAAGGAACATCCAATACATATTTATTTACGCTGGTAGCAAATTGAATAAGTTAGATAATATAGACATAGGTAACTTAACAATAATTCATGGAGAGGACAACTTTTAAATAATTAGTTCATGGAGGAGAGGGGGAAAAAGAATTTGGTGTGTGCCGCTCATTTTCAGTTTGGGAAGATGCGCAGGTTTCTATAAATAGTGCTGGCACAGAGTGTGAGTATGCCCAGTGCACTTGCAATAGTTAAAATAGTAGTCTTATGTATACTTTGTCACAGTTAAAAAATTACTCCGATTAACAGTTTATAGTTTAAAATAAAGGCTAATTCCCAGGAAAAAAATTATATCAATTTTATTTTGATCCCAGGCCTCAGAATTCATGCCTGAAATTTAGTAGTGAGGTGGGAAAAGCGTGTTAAGCCTAAGATTGTATTGACAGGGGACAATAGAGAACAGGATAGAGACAGTTCTCTTTTTAAAAACTGCTTTTATCCATTCCATTATTCTCTGTTGTACTTTTTATCTAATTTGGTTTCTTATTAAGGATGTGGTTGGCAATAGCATAGTAGCCAGCAAACCAATTTCAAAAGCTAAAATTTTAAAACATTTTTAAAAAATAAAATCTCTATTGTTCAATTTTGCCAATGAAGAGTCTGGAGCCAGATGTTGGGGTAAAAGCCTGCTAGGTCAGAGAGGGAGAGAAAACACCCAACTGACTTTCCCTCTCTCTCATACTGGCTCAAAAAACCTCCTTCCAACTAAATGTCCCTCCCTTCTACTTCATGAGTGCTTCTCTATCCATCCTCCTGACCCCCTCATACTCTCTATGTTTTTTTTTTTCTCAAAAATCATATGTTTACTTCCTGTCAACTGGTTGCTTGCTCTGCCTCTTGACCTATGGTTGACTTTATTTAATCCTGTTTACAATATTCAAGCAAAAAGCTCTTGGATTAAAGATGGGTGTTAACACTGAGCACACCACAATGAGAAGCAGGGTTTTCCAGTAAATAATATAATCGGAGGGTTCACAGTAAGATAAAATGTCCTGAAAAAAAAAAAACAAAAACAAAAACAAAGTTCAAACATGAAAAGTTTAAGTGACACTCACAATGACCGAGCCTGTAGAGAGAAAATCAGCCGTGAATATTTGAGAAATGAAGTTTTTTTTTGTTTTTTTTTTGTTTTTTTTTTTTTTTTTTTTTTTTTTTTTTTTTTTTTTTTTTTTTTTTTTAGCTGTTACCAAACAAGAAGGAAATATTTGTGTCATCTGGTATCTGGTGAGCTCATTATTGACTTGATTTGTAACACTGCCTCTTTTTTGTTTTTAATAATCTTTTTCCTTTAAAATTTTTATGTGTATGAGTCTCTTGCTTGTGTGCATACATGTTTATGTACATGTTCCCATGGAGACCAGAAGTGGGTATCAGATCACTTGCAACAACAATTTTGAGCTGCTAGGTGGGTGCTGGAAATTGAACTCCGGTCCTCTGGAAGAGGAGCCAGTGCTCTTAAATGCTGAACTTTCATCTGTCCAGCTCCGAGACTTTTTCTTTTTGTTACCATCGAACATGTCATCTCTGGAGGTTGGAGCTTCCTCCTGGAAGCTAAGCTTCTGGTCACCTGCTTCTTTAAGTTTGCCTCTATCAGGACCTCCTGTTCCATGACTATCTACCATGGCTTACATAGCATCTTTTATTCACTTGAAGTAATTGTTGTCTCTGAAGCTTACTGCCTCTGTCTGCTAACCTAGGCCTAGTCCTGGAAGCTTCTAGCCTCTGTACCTCTAATCTAGGCCTAGAATGTTCTTCAGCCTCTGAGACTTGCTACTGAATAAGCTCACTTCTTCTTAGTTCTTTCTGATATCTGTCTTTCTGGTTCAATTCAGCTTGTCTGGCTCAAACTCCTCTCCAAATTGACTGATTCAACCTGGCTTCTCTCAGCCTGTGATTTTATTGTATTTTTCTCTGCTTGGCCTCAAACTAACTTCAGAACTATGTTCTAATCTTCTGGCTCCATCTCATTCTCTGGCTTGTTCTGTCTCCACTGGTGTCTAGCTCATTTTCTCTCTACAACCTGTCTCTGTACAGCTCTCCTGGTAAGGCTGCCTCCTTTCTCTCTCTCTCTCTCTCTTTTCCTCTCTGCACTGCTTTCTCTTAAGTAGCTTCCCTTCCTCTCTGTTCTCGGGAAGAGATGGGCACATCTTTTTCTGATTTGTCACTCTGTCTGCCTCTCAATTAGATACCACTTTCAAACATGGGTGCTTCCTTCTTCAAACTAACTTTATCTTTATTGTTCGGGATTAAAGGTGTGCACTAAGGATGTCTCTGTATTCCAGCCAGAGGGATTAAAGGTGCGTGCTAAGGCTGAGCCACACCACAGCTAGAAAGGGTTGTTGTTGTTGTTATTTTTTTCAGTAAATAGCACAATCTTGGGGTTCACAATGTGATCAAATATCCTCTAACAATGGCTGTTGTTTAGCTTGGGCTGTGGGAAGTGGGCTTCAGTCTGTGTGTCTTATGACTGGTTCTTGATCATAGGTCCCAAAGGAGGCTCAGTTTGAAATCTTTTTTTTTTTTTTTTTTTTTTTTTTTTTTTTTTTTTTTTTTTTTGAAACAAGGTTTCTCTGTGTAGTCCTGGCTGTCCTGGAACTCACTCTGTAGACCAGGCTGGCCTGGAACGCAGAAATCCGCCTGCCTCTGCCTCCCAAGTGCTGGGATTAAAGACTAGACTATCTTTCTTAAAGATTGTATAATCTCTGAAAACAGCATCACTGGCTGGACACTAAGCACTTTAACAGCTGTGGGGGAACATTACATTTTAAATCATAATATGCTCTGGCTCAAGCTGGAACTCAGAGTCATGGAGTCATGGACCTGCTTCTGCTGCTGGCCATCACTCCAGAGGAGTCACTGTCTCACCAGAACAAAAACCTGGATTTGAGGCTTATGAGAATGCAGGGTTGGAGCTAGCATTTACCACAACGAACATTAATCATTTCCTTCCACAACAAGATTTTACAGACATTTTTATTTAAAAAGTATCTCATATGAAGCTACTGAAATAAATAATAAAAATATGATTTTTCTTATTTCAAAATAGCCTAATGAAATAAATTGGACTTTGCTGTTTCCTCTGATCATGGACTCAGGTCTCTGAGCTGAGAATGACGTACATTAGATCTTAAGAGTGTAAAGAGGGGTGTTGTTCCTTCTGTGTGAAGCACTTGGTGGCCTTAGAAATGGTGGCTCTGTGCATCTCCGTGTGACTTGCTGCTGCTGCTCAGAGGATTGGATTATTGAATGTGTTCTCGAATTCTAGCTGTAACCAGGTCAGTTACCTATGGAAAGCTTCTTCTTCTTTTCCTTATGAAAAAGAGCATTTATTTAATTGAGGGCTTGCTTACAGCTTTAAAAGTTCAGGCCATGAACATCATGGTGGGAATCAGACAAGCATGACACAGGAACGGTAGCAATGAGCTTTGCCTCCTACATCCCATTATTGGGAAAAGTTTAAAAATTTTTAAATGATAAATGTTAGAGTGATATAGATGTCTAGATATGTTTTGGGATTGCTCAATTAAAAAACCAAGTATTTACATGCAATGTCCCATCACTTAGGTTAACTGGTGTTCCTCTTTGCAAGTTTGTGACAGCAAATTTTTTCACTCTCCCTTCCCTGATATTCATGGTGTGCTACCACACAAGGCAACAGAAGCTGTGGAAAGCCGATGTACACTTGTGACTTCCATAATTCAACAGGGCAGATGAATCTTCTTCAGCTTTCTATTTCCGGGGAGAAGAAGGCTTTCTTTTTGTCTGCTTAGATGCAGTGGCTGTTTGATCAACAATGAGATTCTTTCTCATTGTCTTGTTGTTGTCTTGCAGTAGATATAGCAAGACAGGCAGGCGGTTGAATGTAGGAGCACAACTCAGAAAAATACTAATGAATAGTGGTCATGTCAGTCTTGAAACACTGAAGAAGAGAGCCATAGAGTTTTTCAGCTACAGTTGTTGTTATGGTTTGTACATTCTCAGCCCAGAGAGTGGCACTATTAGCAGGTGTGGCCCTGCTGGAGTGGGTGTGGCCTTGTTGGAGTTGATGTGTTACTATGGGTATGGGCTTTAAGATCCTCATCCTAGCTGTCTGGAAGTTAGTCTTCCACTACCAGCCTTCAGATGAAGATGTAGAACTCTCAGGTCTGCCTGTACCATGCCTGCCTAGTGCTGCCCTGCTCCCACCTTGGGGACTGATCCCCTGAACCTGTAAGCCAGACCCAATTAAATGTTTACCTTATAAGAGTAGTCTTGGTCATGGTGTCTCTTCACAGAAGTAAAACCCTGACTAAGGCAGAAATTGGTACCAGGAGTGGGGTATTGCTGTGATAGGCCTTACCATGCTTTTGTTTAGAAGAATGTGGATTTTGGGACTTCAGATTTAGAGAGCATTAAATGTTTTAAGTGGGGCTTAATGAGCCATCCTAGTAGGAATATCAAAGACTTTGTTGCTGTGAGTGATTTGAACTGTGCAGACCTGGATTAAGAGGTTTCAGAAGAGAAGAATTTCAGTATGTGATGTAGAGACTGTTTTTGTGCTATTTTGATGAAGAATGTAGCTGCTTTTTGCCCTTGTCCAAAGAGTCTACCTGAGTCTACGGTGAAGAGACTCAGATAAATTGCACTGACAAAGAAAGTCTCAAAAAAGCCAAGCAGAGACTTTTTTCTCTGGTTAAGTCTCATGAAGAGCATTTTAAACAAGCATAGCAAGCTTATAAAGGAAAAAAATATAAAATATATGGCTTAGATATTAAAGGGGCAAGAGGAAGTAGAATGAAGCTGACTTCTACATTCTAGAAGATAGCAGATAAAAGGAGTAGGACTTTAGGGCAAGATCCTACCCAGCTAAATTTAGATCTAGGCATGGTGATACACACCTTTAATCCCTGGAGATAAAGCCAAACAGATCTCTGAGTTCAAGGCCAGCATGGGACAGCAAGTTCTAGGTGAAGAAAAGCTTAAGTCCAGGTGTGGTGGTACACACCTTTAATCTCAGCATTGGTAAAGTAATGGGTGTGGGGGAAGAAAGTTCAAGCCTCAGCAAGCAGCAGAACTCAGCATCTTTGGTAATTTGGCTCTGGTTTTAGAGTCCAGTATAGAAGGGACTATTGGGACAATTGATGCTGGTTAGTTGTAGCTAAGAAATTAGTGGTGATTAAGAAGATACCAGAATCACTGAGGTGAAATCTTCTGGGAAGTGTTTTCTGAAAGCACAAAGAAGCTGTGTTCCAGAGATAGCCAAGGTTTACCTTGTGTTGCAGCTAGACTTGGTAATATATAAGAGTTACCCAGTGGTACTGGTTTTAAAGGCATGAAAGGGTCATGAAGAACAGCTGAGGATGGCATTATTAGAGGCCATGGAAGGCTTGGTACCATGAAGAGAACCTATGAGAGGTTATAGGTGAAGCCTTATTGCAGCAGAAGACTCCAGTGTATTGGAGATGCCAGTACCATGGGATGATCATCAAGAACAGCAGCAACAGTAGAGTGAAGTCATCCTGAGCTTAGAGTGCTACAGAGGCCAGAGCTGGAGAAGTTATGTCAGCCCTTTGGTGTTGATGTCTGCACTGCCCCACACTTTGGGGCTAAGTGCTCTGGTCAAGAGAGAGAGAGTGGGGATGGAGGGGCAAGAGATTCAAAGAATGGAGACAAACCAGAGTGTGTAGTCAAGTCTGGTTACTCCTTTATTTCCCCTATTCACTTCCCATATAGACCTCCTATTACAAGGAAATCCTGGGTATTTATAAGCACAAGCAGGAGAACACAGGTGAAGACATTTTACCACATGCACCATGCAGCTGGGGGCACTAAACAGCAAAACAAGCTGTGTGGGATAAACAAGATATTTATCAGAGTGTGCTTCAGCTGTTGTAGGCTTTTGAAAAACAAGTCTCTATCAGGGTATATGGTTCCAGATGGCTGCAAAGATGATCTAGCCGCTTTCTGCTAAAAGTTGGCTCCCAACACTTTGGGAGAGCCCAGAATATCATGTGTGGATCCCAGACACTGAAACAAGAAGCTGTAACATTGAAGTTTCGATGGAGACCCCAAGATGTTTGAGATGCCAGAGCCATGGGTTATCTGCTGAGGAAAGCTGTTAACAGGGAGTGGAACCATCACAGGAGAAAGAAGTTTGTTGCAGTCAACAAAGATGGAAAAAAAGTTGAAGATCTGAAGACCGCCTTGAAATCAGATGTGGAGATGCAGATTTTGGAGTTTGCCCAGCTGGTTTCCTGTCTTGCTTTGGGGATTGCAGCTAAGTGATTGGATGAATCTCAGAAGAGACTTTGAACTTTGGACATTTAACATTGTTCAGACTGCTATAGACTATGGGGAACTTTGAAGTTGGACTAAATGTATTTTGCATTATGTTATATTTAGGTATGGCCACCATAGACTCATATGTTTGAACAAGCCTGGTTTGTATATTTTCGGCCCAGGGAGTGGCATTATTAGCAGGTGTGGTCCTGCTGAGTAGGTGTGGCCTTGTTGGAGCAGGTGCGTCACTGTGGGTGTGGGCTTTAAGAACCTCATCCTAGCTGCCTGGAAGCCAGTCTTCTACCAGCAGTCTTCAGATAAAGATATAGAACTCTCAGGTCTGCCTGCACCATGCCTGCCTATATGCTGCTATGTTCCTGCCTTGATGATAACAGACCAAATCACTGAACCTATAAGCCAGCTCCATTAAATGTTGTCCTCTATAAGACTTGCCTTGGTCTTGGTATCTTTTTACATCAGTAAAATCATAATAAGACAGACAGTAGCTTAAACCTAAACCAAATCAGATTATGTTCAACTTTCATTAAGCTTGTTTTTAGATATGAGCAAGGTTTATGTGGTTGGAAGTAATGTTTGGAGTTTGTGAGAAAAACATTATTCCCCACCCCCCACCCCCATTATCTATGCATGTATTTGCTTGAGATCCTCTCTGTGTGTCTTCGGTTGTGCACCAGTGATTCTTTTGGAAGCTTGAGTCGTAGTAACTGACAGCATTGTGACTCTTTCAGATACAGGAGTCTCATTAGATTTATCTGACAGGAAAGAAAGACTTGGTATGAAAATTTATTTTACAGAGTAACAATCTTTCCTTAAATGTTGTCTCTATCTCTTCTAAAAAAGTGCTGATGTGAAATAAAAAGTTTCTTCAAGCAGAAAACATGTAGTAGTTTTAATACAGAGGTCATATTGTTGGTGTTTGGTGTTTTGTACTAAGAGATTAAGATTAATGTACAGTCAAGAGAAGAGGGCTGGAGAGAGGAGAGGAAGAAGGAGAAGGAGGAGGAGGAAGAAGAGAAGAAGGAAGAGGAGGAAATAAATAAATAAATAAATAAATTAATTAATTAATTGAGTGCTTCGTTTGCAAACCGTTCCAATCTCTTCACATAGGTGCAGGCCTCACTGAATTTTGGTTGACTTCCTAAAGGAGATGTGTATGGAAATTTTTACATTGGTACCACCTTCACCTGCGAAATAGACATTAGGGACAACCCTTCTTCTCTCTAAGGTGTGGCTGTGAGTTAGAAATACAGAATGCCTGGGGAACTCCCTCTGGCTGCTCCCAGTGATAGCCTTTTCAGCCATGCACCACTCATTCACCTGTCAGGATCATACAAAACATCTATTCCTTGGGATTTTAAAAAACAAGCAACTAACTCTCCCCCAGGCCCTTTTCCATTGCAACTTATATATGTTGGTTGGTTGTCTTTTTAAAAAAATTTATTTATTTTTTTTGTTCAATGCAAGCATAGGACCTGACAGGTAAGAATTTGTTGACTGAATGACATGTTGACCTGGTGGCTGGGTAGCTTAGTCTGCCTTCAAAACCCTTTGTAAATGAGAGCTTTGATCAGGTCCTGCCAGACCATAGGGTAGCTGTAGTGTTCTACCAAGAACAAGCAAGCAAGCAGAATTTTAATTTTACATGTATTGGTTACATAATGCAGGTGCTAGTTATGGTTGGAAGTACAGCATAAGCATAGCCCCCGGTCTACAGGAGTTTACAAGTTGGTGAATGTGACAGAAACATTAGCTCCAAACACAGGGTAGGAGAAATTATGTAAAGTGTTTCTGGATGTCCTGATTTTGAACTGGCCCTTGACACCTGGAGGAATGTGATCCTGGGCTGAGGTGTGGGGGAGGAGTGAGTATTACCTCACTCGGAGCTGCAGGAGCAGAAGGAAGGGGCATGGCCCAGGAGCCAGGGTACACAGCACAGCTTTGTCTGTGGTTAGTGGCTGGAAAGACAATATGGGAGCATGGGCCAAAGGCTTTGAATGCCAAGCAGCATCTTGCATACATTTGAAAGCCAACATAACATTCCAAGCAAGGAAATAATATTTGGTAGAACTTTGTAATGAAGTAGTCATTAATCGGTGTGTGTACGAGGATCCTTCGCCAACCTTGTAGGATATAACAATGCTAGGTTCTCATTCAGATTGGATGACTTAGAATTTATGGGCTGGAACATGGCTGTGTGAGTTTTCAGACCCAAAGGTAATTAAGAATACCTGGAGTGGTAGAGAAGTGGTGGTCAGAACACTGGGCGACTTAATTTTTTTGAATACAACTGATATATCTGGAAAAGCCTTGAGATCTACTTCCCCGTGTTTTTGTGAAGATCACGTGGAAAAAAAGTATGAAACTGTTTGATGAACTGTGATAAATATACAGGGAGAAAGAGGGATTGTGATCACACTTGTGTTTCAGCTCCGAGACGTATACTCACAATGAAAGATTATCTAGTCATAAAGAAGAGAATCCTGTTCTTTACAGCAAAATGGAGGAACCTGGAAGACATTATATCAGGGAATGATAAATATTGCATCTTTTTTTTTTTTTTTCTCATATGGGCAGGGACAGCCAACCTAATGTTAAGATTTCCTAGAGATTAGGAAAATATATGTGTGCTGGGGAGAATGGACAAGGAGATGCAGAATTTGGTCAGCGCATTGTGTGTTACAGTATTGAAGTAGACATCATTAACATGCAACATAATACGTTAATCATAAAGAACATTGTTTAAAGGAGGTGAGCAATGGGTTTATAGTAAGAACACTCCAAGAGCAATAAATGGGGACTGGACACAGGGGCATTATGGGCTCCTTGCTTGAAAGACTGTGTCCTTGTGGTTCAACATCCCATTCATCTTTTTTATTTCTTAGCTTTTAGTTCTCTCTCTCTCTCTCTCTCTCTCTCTCTCTCTCTCTCATTTTAAAGACAACGAGTTAGTGAACGTCCAGTGAATAGACATCTTGGCCTTCACAGAGTGTTGCTCCCCCGAGAGCAGATAGAGAGCAAATGCATGGGAGGCCCCAAGTATGGAGGAAGCAGAACACGGTAGACGCTTGGAGGTTAGTTGCTTATTTGGGAAACATGGTTAGGAAAGCTCTCTAATACAAGCTAAATACAAGCTGAAGGGAGAGAGAGCTATGGGTTATCCATAAGAGGATATATAAGATGTTGCGTGAGAGGCATGTGCGATCTCAGGGGGAGCAGCTATAAACTCCTACAGGCGGAAGGTTGGGGATGTTGAGCTGGGACTGAGGGAGGCTGAGCAACTGAAGTTGAGTGCAGATTTAGGGTGAAGAGCTGGGAGTTCTGGGAAGGACACTCTAGCCGAGGTAGACTGGGGGCGCCCAGCAATTGTGTCAAGGCAAGTTGAAATTGAACAACTGTGTGTGTCTGTGTTTTTCATCCATGGATCCAATATTCTCTGGGCGGGAGCACAGTCCGTTTGTGGAGTTGAGGCGGGGTAGCCAAAGCTACACGAAACAATAAGCTAACCCCATTAGAGCGGAGTTGGGAGGTTGAGGATAGGTCTGGTGGGCAATTGGGTTTCTTTTATGTTCTGTGCATCTGCTGAGATTGATTTGTCTTCCAGTTTTAACTTCTTCTGCTCTAGTTGGTTGTTTTGTTTCCTGTGAGCCTTCCCAGAGGGATGTCTTGTGAAGTTCATCTGTGGAGACTGGTGAAGCTCATCACGGATTCTGTGGTGGGGTGATCTGATGTTGGCTGGGTGACACTGAGATCATGAGCAGAGGTGCACGCTAGTCACCATAGGAGCTTGCGAAGTCAAACCCCAGTAACATGTTGAACTTTGTGTACTGGCTGGGGCTGGAATCAGAACTCTAGTCCTTTGGAAAACTCTGGGCCATTCCAGTCAAAACTTCAGACCCTCCATGAACTCTGGGGCCCCTGTGGTTCAAGCTCTAGGCCTGTTGTGGGATCTAGGGTGCTGCAGTCACAACTCTGGTCCTGAAGAGGACTTTTGGATTACAAGAGTACTGAAATTGCAAATCCTCAACCAAAATAAATAGGATTTCTTTGAGCTAAGGTCACGGTTTGAATATGAAATGTCTTTCTCAGGCTCATGGGTCTGAACACTTGGTCCACAGCTATTTTACTGTTTGGAAATGTGATTTGCCATTTGGTAGATGAGGCCTGAGGGGGGCAACAGGTCGCTCGGGTCCTTGGAGGTTCTGGCTGGCTTCCTCTGCTTCCTGCATGCTGCGATGTGGATAAGCCTCTGCATGCTTCTGGCCACCCACTGCTGATGACAGCTGCTCTGCTGTGTTTCCCTCACCACAACAGACCGTATGAAACCATTAGACAAATAAACCTTTTCCTTCAACTCTTAAAAAGGATTTATTTTTTATTTTATTTGTGAGGCCCTGCACGAATGTTTGTGTCTTACGTGAATGCCTGGAGTTACGGGTGGTTGTGAGCCATTGTGTAGGTGCTGGGAACAGAACCTGGTGTCCTGAAAGAGCAGCATATGCTCTTAACTGCTGAGTCATCTCTGCTGCACCATCTCCACCCCCCCCCCCAAGCTGTTTCTGTCACGTATTTTGACCGCAAGGATGTGAAAAGTTAACTACTGCAACTATAAAACTTTGGGAGACAATTTTCATGTAGCCACAGAAACTGAAATAGATGTCAGTATCTGAAATTGCAATGCTCTGTATTGGAACCCTAAACTCGAGGCAGACCAAGGCTAGGCTGGACAGAACAAGAGAGTGGGCAGAAGCAGGTGACTATGGCAACGCAGAAGGCTCAGCGACATCCCACTGTGGTGATGTGACAAGCAGGGCGTGGCTATGATAAATTTCAGTAAGGTTCTTTCCAGGGAGAGAGTGTAAGGGGTCTGACTTCTTGCTGCTTACAGAAAAAAAATATAGGAAAGAGATGAGCTAAGGAAGAGAGGGATGAGCTAAAGAAAGAATTGTTAAATATAAAGGAGCTGGGACTTGGTGGGGTTTGAAAATAAAACTTTCTTTTTTTCCAGTTCCTCCAGATGGCAAGACAATTCTAAAATTAAGAAAAGGCTGTGGAAGATCTAATCTATGGTCTTGTCAGGAAATTATGGCATAATAGGAAGCCTAGAGGGTGACTGTAAGCCCTTAGTTAAGACCTCACCCAGACACGAGAGGATGTTTAGGGAGGGTGTGGAGCAGTGGCTCAGATGGCATGCATTGCTCTTTCAGAGGACACTAGTTTGGTTCCCAGAACCTAGGTCAGGTGGCTCATATCCAAAAGGTGCCTGTAGCTCCAGGGAGCTCCAATATCTCTGGCTTCTGTGGTTACCTGCACTCATGTACACACACACACACACACACACACATACACACACACACACACACACACACATACACACACACACACACACACACATACACACACGTGTGCGCTCGCGCTCGCGTGCACAGCACAAACACATACATACACACTTTAATAAAAATTAATCTTAAAAATAGATGTTTAGGGAGTAGCATGTTTGATGGCTAATCTTGGTTGTCAATTTGACAAGCCTGGGAAGGGGAGACTTCAAGTGAAGAATTGCCTTTATCAAAGCAGCCTGTGGACATGTCTATGGGTGCATTTTCTTAATTGTTAATTGACATAGGAGGGCCCAGACCACTGTGGGTATCATCCAAGAAGGTGGGTCTGGAGTGAATAAGACAAATAGCTGGTGTGATGATGCCTATGAATGACCAGGATGGCAAGATATCCCCAAAGGTACAGAAGTGACACTGTCCTGGCAGTGATCAACAGCTGTCTAAGTGGCCTTCCCAACAAGAGGGAAGTCATACCTGATAATTGGAAACCTAGCCAACTATCCAGGATTAGGGAACTATGTCTTAGAAGAGAATGCCTAACTGCATCCTAAATATTTAGCTTTATACATACAGATAATTGTAGTTCTCAACCCACGTCAAAGAAACTTCTCTTTGCAGCAGACTGAGACCATTGCAGAAAACCACAAGTGGTCAAAATGCAGAGAGGAAGTGATTGTTGGGTGCCCAGCCCTACTTGACACATAAACAACACAACTCCTGCACCTAAGGCTCAGAGAACATAGATGAAGGTGGGGAAGAGAGCTTTTAAGAGCTAGAGGACATGGAGATTTGCTGTAAGATTGTATCTTCTAGAAATAATGAGGATGATTTACTTGTGACACCTCAATAATATGGCTGCCTAGAGAAGACATGCTAATACAGAAGGGGAAATCTCACAGGACCCCACTTCTAGGCAAAGTAACTACAGACTGCTGAGAGCAGGAGAAATAGTCTCTCCTGTTTCAATAGGGATGAGCCCTCTAGTTGATCCAATACCAATTGTTTAGACCAGAAATCAATATACATAGAAACAACAGTAAGAAAAAGAAAAAAAGAGAGAACAAAACAAATAAACAAACAACAAAAAAGAAACAATGGTAAATAGGTTAACCAGTATGCACGCATGTGTACACACATATGCATGTGTGTATGCACTTATATATGTGTATATATATATATATATATATATATATATATATATATATACTTATAACAATAACAGTAAAAGATAAAGAAGACATAAATTTGAAAGAGAACAAGGTGGGACATGAAAGGAGCTGGAAGAAGAGAAGAAAAGGGAAGAAATGATGAAATTACATTTTAATTTAAAGGAGAAAGAAAAAGAATGTGAGCCTTGGAGCAAGCAGGGAGCAGCACAACCTATGGCTTCTGCTTCATTTCCTGCCTTTAGGTTCCTGTCGTGAGCTCCTGACCTGGCTTCCCCTGATAAACTCCTTCCAAAGGATGCTTATGAAAGAGTTAAAAATTTTTAAACTTTCCATAGATGGAGTCAAGGGTGCAGATCAACTTGTTCTGCACTCTGGGTCCTAGGATACTAGCTATCCACAAGACAAAATAGATAAGCTAGGAGTTCAGAGCTGGGAGTTCAGGATAGTGTGACAAGCACTATGGGTACCAGGAACTAAAAACTGACCACAAGATAGATTGAATAGGGTTTGAGCTGGGAGTTCAGGTCAGTGTGCCCGTGCACCCTGGACACCAGGAACAGAACTGACCACAAGACAAATTGGACAGGGTTTGATATTCCCCATGACCGCTTCTTGAACCTGTCACAGAAGCTGAACACTGGACAGATGCTTTCTATAGGTACTTAATCATGATTTCCCCCCTCGTCTTCCTGGGTTGTGGTTTTTCCCTTTAAAAAGCTCTTCCTCTTCTCTAAGGGGGTTGTACTTCATTGCTTGCCTCTGTGTAGGACAGGCTTGAAGTGCGGCCTCAACGTGTTGCAATCAAATATACCTCGTGTTAATTGCATCAAGTTTGGTGTCTTGCAGTTATTGGGGTGGCCGTGAATTCCTGTGGGCTGAGAAAGTTTCTCCCTTCCTGGTGGGCCTTACACTTACCATAGCACCAGAGAACCAAACTAGTATAGACCCTCTATTAAACAAAAGGTCTTCTAAGACCTTATATTATCTCTAAGCATTCTTACAGGATCTATCTTGAGATTCCAACACTTAACTGTCCATTTATAAGTTGGATTTTGTCTAATGAAGTGGATTGAATTGAGTCATAAGAAAGCTACACTGTCTTACATCATTTCCCTTTAAAAACCTTTAAAATTACATTTATTTATATGTGTGTATGTGTGTTGGGGGGGGGGGATGCACGTGCCATAGCATGTATGTGGAGGTTAAAGGAAAACTAGCAGGAGTCAGGTCTTTTCTTCCACCATGGATTCCAGAAACCAAACTCAGATTATCTGGTTTGATGGCAAATTCAGTCTTCAAATTTTGTAATTTTATTCCTTAATAAAAAGCATCTGGACAGAATACCCTGCAGTGCTAGTGATTTTGCTCCATACTGAAAGGGTTTGGGATTTTTGTCTAATAATCTGTGGCTCTTAGGAGCAGCAGGATCTACCAGGAAGAATCAACAATACATCCCCCACCATCAACAATTTTAATAGGCTTACAAAGTAGCAGGTTTCCATAGGGCCTTTGCACTCCCCCCACTCTCCTGCCCCCTTATACCTCCCATCTCCCTAGCTAATGTTGGGGACCGCACTAGTCCCACGTTGGGGTGGCCAAAAAATGTCTTGGCCTGAGCAAAATGTTGAGGCCTGGGCCGACCCACGTTTGGGTGGCCACTGTATCCCTGCCCAAGCTGCCGCTCCGGTCTTCAAGTCGGGGGTTCAGCAAGAGCGAGGGTGACGGCAGATTCTACCTAATGTCTGAGATTCGTCTCTGATGATCCCTCTATAGTCTCTGATCTCCGTCTATATTCTCTGATCTCTGGTTCTGTCTTCTATAATCTGACTAATGTCTTCTATCGTCTCAATTCTGATCTGTTCTGTCTCTGCCTTTTATATGTCTCACTTCTAAGCCACGCCTCTAAGTTACACCTTTAATCATGCCCTTAGGTCTTGTCTCTAACTCTGATCTCTATACTTCTAAGTATACTATTAAGTCACACACCTTTAATCTCACACACCTTTAATCTCACGCACCTTTAATCTCACGCACCTTTAATCTCACGCACCTTTAATCTCACACACCTTTAATCTCACACACCTTTAATCTCAAGGTATCTAAACCAAGATTATCCGAGTGTTCTCAGCTGTTGTAGGCTATTGTAATTTAAATCTCATGTCAGGGTATATGGCTCAAGATGGCTGCAAAGCTGATAGCCGCTTTCTGCTAAAAAAATAGCAGAAAGCTTCCAATAGTAAGATGTGCTTAGCTTCCCCCCTGTCTTTCATGGCTTTGTAGCTTTTCTTTATAACACTGAATTATATTCCACTGCTTTTATATGTGGAACATCTTCATTAGGGTTTCCATCACTGTGATAAAACTCCATGACTGAAAGCAACTTGTTGAGGAAAGCGTTTATTTCATCTTGTAGTCCATTACTGAAGAAAGTCAGGGAAGGAACTCAAGATAGGAACCTGGAGACAAGAACTGATGATCATGGGGGAACACTGCTCATGCATAGTTCTCAACTTAGGGTCACAACCCCTTTGGAATGAATGACCCTTACACAGGGGTTACCTAAGATCACCAGAAGACACAGATATTTACATTATAATTCATAACAGTAGCACAATTACAGTTATGATTTTATGGTTAGAAAATAATTTAGTGCTTGAGGGTCACCACAACATGAAGAACTATATTAAAGGGTTTCAGCATTAGGAAGGTTGAGAACCACTGACTTACTGGTTTGCTCCCCAAGGCTTGATCAGCTTGCTTCCTTCCACCACTCGGGACCATCAGCCCTTGAGAGTGGGACACCACCAACAATGGGCAGGTGTAGGTAAAAATCTGCTGGGGAACTGCAGGTTTCCTCACGCCAGGCTGTGGGTAGTTGTCTGGGAACGCCCTGGGTTCTTCTAGCTGGAAGTTAGGCCCAGCTGCTCACTAAAGACCTCACCATGGCTCCTCACCACGCAGCCCCAACACACAAGGAAGTCCTTGGTTTTCCAAAACCAGTTTATTGGCATGATGGATGGTGGATGGATCTGGATGCATCCCCACAAAACCCAGGGCAGACCTGAGTTAAATAGGGAGGGGAAGAAGGGGGAGGGGCTGGGGAAGAATGCTTAATTGGCTCCACACTCTGGCCTTCAGGTACCTTATTAGTATGTAAATCTCTCTAGGGCCTGGGACTTGTTTATCACGCCCACCTGTGTATGTGACTGAAGGGTGCAGGTTGAATGGAGATCAGACCTCATGTCAGGCCCGACAGGCAGGACCCTCCTACCTCAATTATTAATTAAGAGAATATCCCACTGATTTGCCTACAGTACAATCTTTTTTTTGTTGTTTTTGTTTTTGTTTTTTGTTTTTTTTTTTTGTTTTTTTTCAAGACAGGGTTTCTCTGTGTAGCCCTGGCTGTCCTGGAACTCACTCTGTAGACCAGGCTGGCCTCTAACTCAGAAATCCACCTGCCTCTGCCTCCCAACTAAGTGCTGGGATTAAAGACGTGCACCACCACCGCCCGGCTCCTACAGGACAATCTTATGGGATTGATTTATCAACTAAGATTTCTTCTTCCTAGATATGTCTAGGTTTGTGTTAAGTTGACTAAAAACTAAACTAAAACAAGTAATTGCTTTTTTGGTTTTTTTTTTTTTTTTTTTTGTTTTTTTGTTTTTTTGTTTTTTTGTTTTTTTGTTTTGTTTTGTTTTTCAAGACAGGGTTTTACTGTGTAGCCCTTGCTGTCCTCGAACTCACTCTGTAGACCAGGCTGGCCTCGAACTCAGAAATTCACCTGCCTCTGAAGTAATTGCATTTTTAAGGTTTATTTTTCTTAAATTATTTTTTTATAATAAAGTTTATACTGGTTTCATTAAATGAATTTGGAGGTGTTTCACTTTTTTATTTAGCAAAGAATATTTTAAGTAATATATCATTTTAAGTCATATTGTATCCTCTAAACCAGTGGCACATGCTTGTAATATCTTCACTCAGGAGGCCGAAGCATAATGATTACAACTTTAGTGAGAGTGTTTCAAAAACTCAAGCCAAGGGGCTGGAGAGTTGACTCAGTGATCAAGAGCTCTTGATGCCCCTGGGAAAGATCAGAATTAAGTTGCTAGCATCTATGTGGGGCAGCTCACAACTGCCTGTAACTCTAGTTCTAGGGATTAAACACCCTCTTCTGGCCTCTTTGGGCACCATCAAAGTGTGTGTGTCTGTGTGTGTTTGTGTGTGTGTGTGTGTGTACAAATAAAAATACAATGTCAAAGAACAGAAAAATAGAGAAAGAAGTGGTTTAAGGGTTTTGAGTATATTATTATTGCTTTTTGAAAAATCATCTTTTCATTCTCTTCCTTTGTGATTGGCTATTTTGAGATTTGTTCTCTGCTAATTTGACTTGTTTATCTATTTCTCCAACATAGTATTTTTATTAGTTATTTGGGAATTTCATACAATGCATGTCTGATCCATGGGTATGCAGTGGTAGGGGTTGGTGTCAATGACTATGGCTCATAATACCACGAGAGATCATGCAGATGTACCTGGTTTGGGCAGCCACCAGGGACCACATGAATGTTCAGGGGTTTTGCATAACTGGTCCTGCCCCTCACTAGATTCAGTGCTCTGGAAAGCTGGTCCCATCTCTCACCAGTGGTAGTGACTGGTTCTGGTGGCAGGGGTGTGGGTGAGCTGGCCCTGAAGGCATGAGTGTGGGAGAGCTGACCCTTCCACTTGTCTGCATGGGTGGTATGGGTGCAAAGGTGATACCCCCCCCCCACCAACCCCTATCTCTCAACACCTTCAATAGTCAGCAAAGCTGCCCACAGGGGCATGAGCTCAGGAGAGCTAGCTCCGCCCCTCACCAGCATGAGAATAGGAGAGTTGACTGCCTCCAGCCAGTGTGGTATTGGGTAGCTGTTGCGGCCCAAGCTGCTCTAGCCCATGTTTGGGGGCCAAAATGTCTTGGACCGTTCTGTCAATGTTGGGACCTGCACTGCCAAAAGCCTTGGGGGCTAAGTTGTTAGAGCCTGCACTGCCCCAAGCTGCTCCGGTCCGAGGGTCGGGGTTCAGCAAGAGAGAGAGTGAAGACAGACGTGAAGAATGGAGACCAGGCAGAATGTGATTCAATCCCGTTTATTCTTCAGTCTCTCTTCCTAGTCCAAATCCCAAGTCTTGAGTTCCTAGTTCCTAGTTCCTAGTCCCTAGTGCCTCCAAGTTCTTTCTCCAAGTGCTAATTACCTACTACCTAATAATAATAATTCTTCTTCCGAGTTCTCTAGTCCAAGTGTCTTGTTCCTCAATGCCTAATTCCTACTCCAAGTTGTACTCTGAGTTGTACTCTCTAACCTAATTCCTAGTTCCAAGTTGTACTGCACTCTTCTGTCTGCCTCTTGCCTTTTATGTCTCACTTCTAAGCCACGCCTCTAAGTCACACCTTTAAGTCATGCCCTTAGGCCTTGTCTCTAAATCTGATCTCTAAGTCACACCCTTAAGTCTCGGCTCTAAATCACAGCTTTAAGTCTCACACACCCAAGGGAAGATCCTGGGTATCTAAACCAAGATGTTATCAGAGTGTGCTCAGCTGTTGTAGGCTTTTGTAACCAAATCTCTTATCAGGGTATATGGCTCAAGATGGCTGCAAGGATGATAGCCGCCTTCTGTCGCTCCCCACAGGTAGCCTAGCTGGAGCAATGCTGGAGGGCTTGCTCCAGTGATGTGGATAAGGGAGAGCTGGTGGGTTAACCAGCTTGACTACCACCCAGGGCCTACATCTAGGGCTCTGAAGTGGCTCGCCCCCAAAATCTATATAATCTGTGAATGGTTGGGTCTCATGAAAGGGCCAGACCTGCTGCTCCAAAACTGCAGGGTCTCTATGATACAGAGCAACAACAGGATAACCAGGAGGAGACTGGTGAGGATACAATATTTACGGTATGCAAGTGATCTGGTAAACTAATGACTCATTGCCATGAACATTTGCAAGTTAGGATGTGTGGACACAACTACTGTGGGATACACTGAGACATACTACAGATTCCACAACAAGATATTTTCTATGCTTTTGTTGTTGTTGCTGGTTGTGTTTTATTTTGGGTGGGAGGCTGCAAGGGCAAAGAGCAGATATGAAGGGACGGGGAGATGAAGGAACTGGGGTGTGTGATGTGAAACTCACAAAAGATCAATAAACACTAAAAAAAAAAAAAAAAAAAAAAAAAAAAAAGAGAGAGACGTAAGCAAGCAAACTAACAAACAAAAAACAATGCCCAAAACAAAACCAAAAATCTTTCAAGTCATTTACCAATTATTTATTTATTAAAGTGAATTATAGTCAGTGATTATGGCTTGTTAAATGTTTATTTTAAAATATGTATTATGATTTGCTTTATGCAAGACTTTATAAAAAACGTAGATTTTTTTGTCTTTGAACTTAAGAGTCTATACCTAGATCAAAAAGTTACTGTAGATAAACTTACAAGAAGCATGCAGTCTGGAAACATACCTGAATTCACAGGTAGAAGAATTCAGAAGGAAGAAACACCTAAAAGCTAAGAACATCATGCATAGAGAAATGAGTTACAACAGGTATTTAATAAAGGATTAATTTTTCCTACTTACTCTGTGGAAGTTTTCAGAGCTTACATATTCTCAAAATAATGGCATGAGCCAAGGAAGCAGCAAACAGAACTGGGTAAATGGAAACAACACAAAGAGAACCAAGAGAAGGGGCTGTAGGCTTGGAAGTCAGCTGGCACACACAGGAACATGCGGGTAGGCTCATGGGGAGCCCTGGGAAGACAGAGCCCTGGGAAGACCTCCTGGGGCCGAGTGTACTAAGAGTAGATTTTCATACTCTTTGGAGTATTTGGGCAATAAATTAATGTTAGACACATAGAAAAATAAGAAAAGACACTTTTCAAGGTTGGAGAACATAGCCACAATAAGCACACATTTAATAGTCACCACACATAACAGGAACTGATTAAAATAATGCATATTAATGTATCATAACAAGAGAACGTGATACTAGGCCATGAGGAGACCCGTGTGTGTGTGTGTGTGTGTGTGTGTGTGTGTGTGTGTGTGTGCGTGCGCGCACGGTCGGACCAGTGGTTACATGCTAAAGACAATGAAATGCTCATCTTCACTCACACATAATGAGTGTAACTAACTTAGTAGAAATATAAAACTGTTTTTAATACTGTTTAGAGATTGAGGGTAAAATCCAGTCGCTAACAAAAGAGTTTCACAGCAGTTCAGGATTAAGAAGTTTGCTGTGTGTGGGAGACAAATGTTTTTGTGAAGAAGTCTTGTGATTTTTAAATGCTTCTGCCAAAGTGCTAAAAAAAAAAAAAAAAAAAAAAAAAAAGCCCAAACTAAATTAAAACAGAGGAATGATTGAGACTTGAGGGGGTCTAAGAGATATAATATTAGTGCTAGGAGGTTAATCAAAGAGAGAAGGGGCTGGGAGATAGCTCAGTCAGAGAAGTGCTTGTCTTACAAACATGGAGACCTAGTTTGATCCCCAGAACCCATGTAACAAGTGTGACATGGTAATGCACACTTGTAATTTCAGCTCTGGGGAGGTGGAGGTAGGCAGAGCCCAGGCACTTGCTGGTCAGTAAGGGAAGCTCCAGGACCCACTAAGAGACTCTGTCTCAGGAAAAAAGGAAGATAGTTTCTGAAGGTCCACATCCTTTTGCACACTTGTGCACACATGCCTGCACACACATAAGCAGCAGACAATAAGCCCTTCTTTTGTGCATATGTGTAGATGCACATGTATGTACATGCACACACATACATTAAAAATAGGAAGCTCTCATTAAATGAAAGAAACAGATCTGTAGCTTGAAGGGTACCCTGCTCTTTTACTTAGTGGGCAAAAGCATTTAGTAGGTATATTCACCTAAAACTCCTAGGTCATTGACAACACGTCAGGGGTTCACGTAGTAATAATAATTTACTTTCTGTTAGCAGCTTTTGTCTTGGTAACAAAATGCCTGAGAAAACAATTTAAGCGGGGGAGAATTTATTTAGCTCATGGTTTCAGGCTGCAGTAAGGTGGCTCTATTGCTTTTGGGCTCCATGCAGGGTGAAGCAGAACATTGTAGTTGGCAGGATGTGGTGAGCAAAATAGGTCACCTCATAGCAGATAGGAGACAGAGAGAGCAAGAGAGTAAAGGGGCCAGGGACAAGATACACCTTTGAAAATGTGTCCCAAGTGATTGGGTGCCTAACAACCAGGTGCCCTCTTCTCATGGTCCGCAAATTGCAAAAGGCAGAAGAATTAGAATGAGATTGAACTTCCTGTGTGCAGCTCTGGAGACTAGGGTACTGGTTCAATGGAGATGATGTAATGGTGCCACAGGCCAGAAAACGATAATACCGAATCCTATAACTAGGTTGAGCCACCAGTCACCTCTCAGGACAATGTTATTTGCATATGTAGTTCAGAATCGTAGAAGTTTTGATAGAATATGCTAACCATCGAACGGGGTTAAGTAGTTAGCATAGAATGTATGAAGAGACAAAGGAAATAGCCACAAATAATGAGCTGGACAGTGTGTACACTGTCTCCAGTCTTTGGTTAGTGACGTACCACTAGCAAATGTTTATTGCAAATTGTAAAGAAGTGATTTTTTTTTCTTTACTCCTCAATTTGAACTTTCAGGCAAAGAAAAAAAAAAAAAAAAAAAACCTGAAGGACTTTCACCCATATTCAACAATTTCCCTTCCAGTACTTTTCTTTTGACTCAGGAGCACTACTTTAGAAATGGCCTGTTCCGGGGCAAGACAAGATGACTCTCATTGTTCTCATGTGACGGAAAGCAAGAACATGCTCAAAGATGGGGCATGCCAAAGGGGCAGCAAGAGCGTATGTGCAGGGGATTTACTGGGGTTCACTTTTCAGAGAAAAACACCCCGAAGGAGCATAGCAGGGCAGGGCTGGGAAAGCGATACACTGAGTGTGACGTCGGCCATGAGGATCTGTGGCTGAGCAGCCCAAGTTGCTATGAATGGAGGCAAGGAGGCTAGGCTCTGGTCTCCCTCACTGACGTGGACCTCCCCTAAAAAGGGGGACTTAAAACTTCAGCGTGGAATCTCCTTTTAATGAAAGACACTTGGGACACTATAAGTTGTGAGCTTTCACACAGAATATTTTTGTCACTAAGGAAGAGTCTCTTAGATAGTACACTCTTGTCACAATCTACCTGTTTCACAAAATATATTCACTCTGTCCGGGAACCGATTCCCCCAAGATTTTGTTTGATCTGTCTTTGTTTCTCATGGTCACCATGAAATACTGGAGGCAATTTATAAAGAAAAGAGGTTCATTTTGGTTCACGGTTCTGGAAGTTCAAGGTCAAGAGGGCTACATCTTGTTGACAGAATCCTGGGGTACCACAGAGGATCAAGCATCATGGGGGACAAGGTGCACATTTGTAACTATCTAGTCTCTCACTGTCTTCCTACAAACACCAGGATTTAGCATGTGTTCAAGTGAACGTTTGTGTGTGTATGTCTGTGTGTGGATGCCTGTGCACCCGTGTTTATGTGTGTGTTTGCAGACATAAGTAGGTGGCCAGTGAGTCCTAGGGGTCTACCTGCTTCTGCCTAGCCTGATCTGTGATTAAAACCACATGTCACCATGCCTGGCATTTTTTTTCATGTGGGGTCTAGGGACTGATCTCAGGCCCTCACCTTTATGTGCAAGCACTGTATTGAGTGGCCATCTTTACAACCCAGTTTCTAAAGCTTTAATATCTTATAATGGAGATTAGATTTTAACACAGGAAGCACTGAGGTGGGGGTACTCAAACCATATTCAAGTCTTATCAGTCTCTTTCTAGAAATACAAGTGGAAGTTAAGAAGGACTTATTTCAATCTCTTTCAGTATATGTCGTCTTGGGGCCATGAATGGTACTTGTTATTTATGTTTACTGATTGGAAATTTATTTTTGCTTTTATTGTTACTGGGTCCAGGTGATTCACATGTTGGATCATTGAGTCCCTTGTTTGCTTTCCAAAGACTCTGTTGACTTTCTTCATTTATTGTCCAAATCAGGTGAAAGCTGGGCAAAATCCCAGCATTTGGGAGAAAGAAGCAGGTTGGTCTCTGTGAGTTTGAGGCCAGGCTTGTCTAATGGCTTCCTGGCCAACCAGCTTTTTAAATTCTGCAAAAGAATGCAATAAGATGCCCTTTGCACACATCCTCATGTGACAAACACTATGTTCATCAGATGGGTGATAAAAATGTTTTATTACTTCTGTGCTCCCTCTTTCTAATGATCAAGCTAGTTATCCAGACTGAATAGTGACTGAGTCACTTGTCTGGTTTCTTGGCTCTGGTTTTTGACATGATCAAGTTAACAGTGGTAAGTTTTAATGGTCTCTTTTCTTTGGCGGGATTGATCAGGATTCATTCATGGGGAAAGAATTAGGAATGAAGTAGGTTTCTGAGAATGGCAGCTCGGGGCCAACATGCTTCTCTTTTTCATTTCCTGGCTGCATGGATTTTCTCAGTTGCAGAAGTAGTCACTATGTTATAGTTATTGCTTGGGGTTATAACTTTGTGTTGGATAAGGGCTCTGTGTTCTCATATAGCATCTCCTGGGAGGTGCCTTACCATGCTGTCAGGATGCTCTCTCATTGCTCTGCTGTGCTGACATCTTCTGAAGGGCAGACGGAGATGGGACCAGTGGGGCCTATCTTCAAGTATTCACATTTCCCTTGCTATCAATAGACTATCCTGATCTGAGGCAAGGTTATATGAGATGTGGTTAAAGTGAACTAGTCACTTTCCAGATGCTAGTGTGTTGATTGAGTCTCTGTAGGCTGTAAAGACAAATTCATATTGTAATACATGCTGATTTTTTTTTTTTTTTTGTCAAGACAAACTACTGCCCCTTCCAGAGTGGAAAAGTGTCCAGGAAAATACATTTCCCACTAACCAAATGTGTTCTCTCTGAAGGGATGTGTCATGTGGGGAGGTAAATTTTGGATTCTGTTACTGACAGGATGGCTAATCTGCCATCCTAAGAGTTTGTCCATCTTTCCTGAGGGGGGCTCATTATGTTGAGGTTCTTGCATCGCCTTCTTCCCTGACATCATGGCTGCATTGTTCATTATGCTGGCACTAAGGTGGCCAGTGACAAAAGGGGATAAAGTCAGTTGGTCAATATTCTAAGTAAAGGCTTGGTGCCTTTCCCTGGAGGATGCTCTCTGGTGAATGTGAACCTATGGTAAATGATCCCCTTACTTTGTATTTGCCTCCACAGGCCACCCTCATGTTAAGAAACCTGTAATTATAACAGAGTTAAGGCTTGGAGTTAGCAGCGTATTGGTGAGAATGTACGTAAATCGTGTCTGTGTGGAATGCCAGGCCAGGTTTGTGACATTTTGAAGACTCTAAATATTGTTTCTAACCCAACTAAATGGATCATAGATGCATTTTATTTTGTTATCTTTTTTTTTGACATATGGTATCAATTTGCTTCCCTGGGTAGCCTTGAACTCATAATCCTTTTGTCTCAGCCTCCTGAAGTGTTGAGATGATAGGTGAATACCATCATATAAGGCTAAAGATCATTTTAATTGAAGCATAGAATTTAGGGGACAGTCTCTGTAGGTTGCATTTTAAACCAGCAGATTGTTAGAAATGTTGATAAGAAACTCAAGAAATGAATCAGGTTTAGAGACTGACACAGACCATAAGCCTTCTTGTCTTATAACTCTTACATGTGGGGAAATTTGTTACTGTTGCTCTAAGCCACTTACAATTTTCAAACTGCTACAGCATCGGAAACATGGGAGATTTCAAAAAAAATAGTAACAGCATAAGCATACCAGGAAATTCATTTAATCAGGTTTGAAATTTAGCCTGAAATGTAAACATTTCCTGTCATGAATGCCTAGTGCCTGCTCAGACTCTCAGATAGCTTCTGTCCCTCAGACAGCATCTGGGATTATGGTATAAGGCTGTTTCTATGTCTTTATGGCTGGAGGAAGGCAAGATTCTCAATTTTGCATATTGTCCCAAGGCTCCTCTGGTTACCATGGTGATGTCTTTTGCTGGTTGCTGTTCTCCCTGCAGCATTTAGATTGCTAGATTTTTTTCCCTCCCAGTTATGATTCCTCCCTTTCAAGGCCCCTGGCTTTTGAGAACCCTGTACAATTCTGGCTGTGAGGTAGGGCCAGTTCAGGTTAAGGGTCTTTCCTGGAGTCTTGGAGCCTACTCCACACAGAAAGCTCAATTGGCGAGCTTCCTAGCTAGATTCTCTGGGGCTAGGAGATGCTAGCCATGGGGAAGCTCACTTTCTATTACCTTCTAATGACAAGGATCAGTTGTAAAACTTATTTGTGACAACTTTTGGCTTATTTTCCTTTTGATTTGTTTAGTCTGTCATTCCACACCCTTCCTCTAACAGATAGACACACCAGAATGGTAGCTTTTGATGATGGGAACATTGTCATTCTCATCCTCTCACAATCCCAGGGTCTCAGGAAGTACCTGTCATACTGGTGGCCTCTAATCAGTCTTTGCTATGTCAGTCAAGGAAGGAAGGATAAAAATAATGAATGAACTCTCCAGGGAAGAACATGCCAAGAGAGAATGAGATGAGTGGTAAGCTGGTTCGCACATTTACCTTCTATTTTAAGTGTGGAAGGCAGAAGTGGCTCCAGGGAAGGAATTGAGAATCACTGTAATTCAAGAAGAATGTGAAGTTTTGGACCTGATATGTCTGTAAATCAAGGTAGCCACTGTTCCCCAAGCTCCGGAAACTGAGCAAGAATTAGCTGAATATGGCAAATTGAAGTTATTAACTTGGGGAAAGTGATAGGAACCAGAAGAGTGAAAATTTCACAGAATTATGCCATAAAGGAAGAAAAGAATTGTGGCACCAGGTAAATGTGTGTGTGTGTGTAAATGTGCATGTATGTACATGAGTATGTGTATAATGAGAGTATATGAATGTGTGTGTGTGTGTGTGTGTATGTGTGTGTGTGCGTGTGCATGTGTGAGTTTTAAATGAAGGTTGGTGGTAAAGGGAAAAAAAAATTAGGATATATCCCTGGGCTCCTCAGAAACATGACTCATTGAGTACTTTACCCTCTAAGGCAGAACAAAATTGGTGTGTTACATTCATATAGAGGAGAAAGAAGGAAGACTGCAGGAGATGGGTTATGCATTAAGGTCTCAGAACCTACCTGGGAATGGATGAGAGTCACCTTAGAAAAAGGAGAAGAGCAGAAAGCAGAGTCTGAGGCAGATGGGAAGAACACGAAGGACGCCACCTCAGGCTTTGCTCAGTTGCACTAGCTGTTGCAGGTGTCTGCTCCGTATCTGGAGCCCTGTTACCAATGCCCTGCTTAACATGTTGCCTCACAAAGTTGGGCTTCCTACCTCATGCATTTCTTGTCCACCATCCTTGCTATTACTTGATCACTGTCCATGGCTCTGCTCCCTGGAAGTGCCTTTCAAGAGGCTCCGAGGAAGACAACACGTTAGCCTTAATTGTTTAAAGCAGGCAGGAGGTTTGTTTGAAGTTACATGTCTTTTCCATACTGGAAAATCAGATTTAAGGGAAGTCTGGGGACCCTAATATTCATTACGATTAACATGGGGATTTCAATAGATCACAGCTTCGATTCTATTTGTGATCCTGTATTATGTAAATAATATGAATAAATCAAATAATACACCTCTAACGTTCATTTGAATCTTAATGATACTGATGCATTATCAAATAAATTAGACTTAGTCTATTTCCTCTGAAAGCTGACATCAGACTGTATTGATATTTTGTTTTAGAGTATCTTGTGATAATTAAGAGTTTATAAGCGCCGGGCAGTGGTGGCGCACGCCTTAAATCACAACATTTGGGAGGCAGAGGCAGGTGGATTTCTGAGTTCGAGGCCAGCCTGGTCTACAGAGTGAGTTCCAGGACAGCCAGGATTACACAGAGAAACCCTGTCTCAAAAAACAAACAAACAAACAAAAAAGAGTTTATAAGCTATGTGCTAATAGCAGTTGGAGATGACTTAGTTGTCAACGTGTCTGCCATGTAAGCACCAGGACTTGATTTCTACTCTCAGAATCCCTGTAGAAAACAAGCATGCATGCTAGCATTCCCTGAGAATCTCAGGGCAAAAGAGGAAGAGACAGGCAGATAGATTCCTAGGGCTCCCTGACCAGATAATCATGCTTACTTAGCTTCAGGCCACTGAGAAGACAAGCCTAAAGAGTGACAGCAAAGGTTGTGTTCTGCGTATAAGCACGCACACACAATGACACTTGGACCGGGACACACACATTGTATGCTAGTAGGAAAAAGGCAGCAAAGATGAGTCCATATTTGTTCTTTCCTCCGAGTTTATGTCTAGAAATTTTGTAAAATGTAGTATTGAGCCAAAGCCACTGTGTGTACAATGTGATTTTTATCCCATTTTTGCTTTTTGTTTTTTGTTTTGTTTTCTTGCCTGTTTGCTTTCTAAAGAGAGAGAGAGAGAGAGAGAGAGAGAGAGAGAGAGAGAGAGAGAAAGAAGAGGTGTGGAGTAGCATGGGTGGGCAGGTCAGAAGAATCTAGGAGGAGTTGGGGAAGGGAAAACTGTGGTTAAACTATAATGTACAAAGTTTTTCAACAGAAAATAAAAAGTTAATTTAACATTTTATTAATAAAAGTTTGCATAACTGATTTAAGCTCTTTGATTCAGTTACTCATTTTTTTTTATTTATTAGATACTCATTAGTCAACTTCTATATGCACCTTTTGTGGAGATGTTGGGGGATGCATATGAAGAAAAAGTACAATCTTAGAATATTAAGGAGTTTATTACCTAGTCATGGGAGGCAGGCATTGTAATAAAGTAAGTACAGTATATTGCATGGGTTAAAAGAAGCCTTAAGCAGAGGATGGAGTAAGGTCCACAGTGGCTGGTGGAACTACTTGTCCAGGGATGAGAGCCCACTTGTGAAGGAAGCTTTTCTGTTTAAATGGTTCCTGAATACCAAAAGGCAAGGTGTTAATAGTCATATTTCTGTTAGTAGCCAGGTATGGTGGTAGATGTGTCTTGGAGATGGAGGCAGTCATATTACTGTGAGTCTGAGGCCAGCCTGTTCTACACAGTGAGTTCAAGGATACTCAGGTCTACATAGAGAGACCCTGTCTCAAAAAAAAAAAAAAAAAAAAAAAAAAAAAACAACCCAAAACCCCAGAACAAACCAGAACAAACCAGAACAACAAAACAAAACAAAACAAAAAGAAACAAATCTTTTGGGGAAAAAAGATGGCTGTAGTGGGCCTTACGTCCAGTTGTTGGTTACAGCCAACATATGCGTGCCAGTATTGCACCTTTAGGGCTTTCCTGCCTTGCTGGTCATTGTAATTCATAGGAAACACAACTGGATAGGATTATTAATTTCTTCTCTTCTTCATCAGCTTACATAGTACTTTCTGGGAAAGAAATTTTTCCTTGTATTAGAAACCTAGCTAACTACCCCGGGATGGTGAGGTCATGGATCTTAGAAGAGAACCTACTATTAGCACTTTACTAGGCAGGCCTAATTTCTAACTACATCTTAAAACTTATCCTTATGCCCACAGGTAAGTGTAGCTCTCACCTCTCATCAAATATGCTTCTCTTTATAGTACATGGGGATCAATGCAGAGAAACCCCAACTGGACACAATGCAGAGACCAATGGACTCTGGGGAGCTGAGTTCCAACTGACATATCTGCATCACAGATCCTGAATCTAAGGTGGAAAGAACATTGAGAAACTGGGGGAGAAGGAATGTAAGACCCAAAGGGTCAGGGACTCTCCTGTGAGACTGTGTCTTCTAGAAATGGCTGCCTAAACAGGTCCTGAACAATGACGATGCCATTAGACATGCTAGCACGGAAGTGGGGAGGTCCTCAACACAGACCTGTAGTCATCTAATGACTGCTGAGAGAGGAGGGGTTAGAGCCCCCTAATTGGTTTTTCAATACAAAGTGCTCAGTCCTGAAATCACATACATATAAACAAGAGAGAATGATTCAGCAGCTTGTAGTTACATGTTTGTGAATGACTATATAATACATAACAATATGTAACAATAATAATCAAAGGAAAAAGCCACCAATTTGAGGGAGTGAGGCGTGGGAGGGGCTGGAAGGACTACAGGGAAGGGGAGCAGTGGTGAAACTATTTTTATTAAAATATATTTAAAGGAAAAAGATTACTGTTAGCATGGTTTCTGGGTCAGAGCAGTGCAGAAATCTTGAGAAGGTCTCTAGAGTCCCCACAGGACTTGGAATGGGCTGTCCGTGCCACTTTTCTGCGGCTCTCCTGGGGCCCAGGGAGAATGAGGAGCGGGGAGGAATTCGACATCACCATATGATGATAAAATGGGCAAATCTGTGTTCCTATAGACTGCGTTAGTAAAGAAAAAGAATTTAAGGTTCGTAACCAGCAGTACTGTTTTACAAACACCAGCAGGTGGCAATGTGACCCCGTAGAAAAAGCTGGGCTCGTCTTTTCTGAAAATTCCAATCCTGGTAACGAGGGTCCTCTGGGTTAAAGATGGATAAGAAAAAGTGCTTTTGAAATTCTCCTCTCCACAAATCAGCCTTTCCTAGAATAAGGTGATGTCTGATTCCTCCCCCCGCTTCTCAGTCTTGCTGGGCCCCAAGAGAGCAGCATAAGACTGACATGGACACCCCCATTCCAAGTCCTGTGTGGACTCTGAAGCCCTTCTCAAGATTTCTGCACTGCTCTGACCCAGAAACCATCCTGAACTCCCTGCTTGATGTCCACTAAAAGCCTTTTCACATAAAACATTCATGAGTGTAAATGCCGTCTGTGCGGATCTGGGAAAAGGATAGCGGCAGTGATTTCACAGCAGCGGGAAGCAGCCTCTAATGGACTATGCAGCCCCTCTGCTTTCCTGGTCCTAAGTCACCTGTCGCCATGGAGTTTTACTACATTCTTCTATTTCAGTCTTTCTCCGAATGTCTTTTCTTTCCCTCTTCTCCAGCAAGGAACTTAGATTCCTCTTTTCTCGCCCCTCCCTCACCCCACTTTTGTCTTCCTGGTCTTTTCTCAGTCCCCTCCTCTCTGCTTTCCTCTCTGTCTTTCCCTGGTTCTCTTCCCGAAGCCAAGGTGCTCTGTGGCAGAGGGTCCCAGAAGTAGCACAGTTCTTCCTCTCTGGATGGCAGTGGGCTTAGTTTGTTACCTTGAAACACAAAGCAAACCAGCTGTTTCGCATGCAATTAATGTTGTGTTTTATAAAAAAGAAAAAGAAGCCAGGGATATTATCGTTTGGTGGCGGCGCGGTATGGTGCGGGGAAGGGAGCGGGAGAAAGGGATGCCTCTGTGGGCTCATGCTGAGGCATCCCTTCCCCCTAAGGTATAGTATAGAATAGAGTTTATTTAGGGCATGGGGAGGGGAGTTGAGGGGGTAGTAAAGATAGACAGACAGACAGACAGACAGACAGACACACACACACACACACACACACACACAGAGAGAGAGAGAGAGAGAGAGAGAGAGAGAGAGAGAGCGAGAGAGAGAGCAGTCTATAAAGACTTCCCACCCTTCATCCACAACTGAAGTGCAGGTTGCAGCCAATGGCTGCAGATGTGTTTCTGAACTACAACGCTAGAGTTTGTTAATGTTCTGCACACTTCCATGTATCTTCTGTGCTCCTTGAAAACGAGTTTCAGTTCACGCGCAGACCGGTTGCAGCTCTCTTATTTGTATATCTCTATCATCGATGCCATCTACAGTCGTCGTTTCCTTCATGGTCCTTTGACTTAAATGTGGTCTTGAGATTCCTGACAATTTGCAAATTGTGACTGTCTGCTACCGGGGACCTTCCCTTTGCCCCAGTCTGTTATTTAGAAAAAATTCAATGCAAAGAAAGAAAATGGAGTCTGTCATCTAGATTTTAGTCTTTCCAGTTTTGTACTGTATCTGCCTTACCCATGTAACCCATGGTTTTAGTATTAGAAGGGAGGCTGCAACTGTCAAACGCTCTTAACTCCTGAGCCATTTCTCCAGCGACTGTGTGTAACATTTACCTTTGGCAAAATCCAAATCTTAAGGGTACGATTAGACATTAAAAAAATAAATTTTGTTTATCTATTCTTTGAGCACTTCGTGCATATACAATTCTCATTAGATCTAGTCCCCCACAATTCCACCTTCTCCAAGAGGCCCTCACCCAAGCTACTCAGATTCATTTTGTCAAGGGGCTCCACCTGAGTTACCTAAATGACCGGAGATATGAGCTGCAGATGTTTTTCATGGGATCTCTTCCTGGCCCTTCGGCTAAGATCCAAAGTATAGTATAGTACCTGCTTTTGTCAGAAAAATGTCCACAGAAAGTTTATTTTATTCTTAATTTTTCTACACACTAAATTGTAGAAATTTCTGGTTCTGAAGTGTGTGTTTGTGTTTACTTACTATATGAACCAGGACTGTAGATGGGTTTTGTGTTATAGGTGCAGAACCCTCTCTTAGACTGAGGTCTGTGTCTGCTTTTTTTGTTGTTTGATTTGATCCCAGTGACATCACAAGCAAGCAGAAGCACTCAGTCAGAAGTGGAATGACCTCCGTGAGTTAAGAGCAGAACCAGATCTTTTTTTTTTTTTTTTTTTGTTAAATTTGGTGTGTATCTGAAAAAACCTGGCATGCTTTCTACCTCTGGCACTCAATAAACATTTTCTGCCACCAGACAATCTGTCACAAAAAATTTACCGAGTCTATTTTACGGCTATTGTATGTTCACCTAAATAATCACAGGATGACCGAGGCCAGAACCATGGAGAGGGCACACAGGGTATATCTGCTTCCTACCACTGGAGGCTTCAAATAGGGTTAAAGGTGGAGGGCACACCCCAGAGTACGCCAGCGTGCAGAGTGAAGAGAGGCAAAAGAACAGCTAATTCACACAGGACAGTATCAAGCCCGAGTCCTCTCACCTGTGCTTGTGGACGTCAGACCCAGCACTTGACCATCCAGGGCTTGTAGGCGCATGTAGAGACACAGTAATCTTTGAAAATGTTTTTAAGGAAAAAAAAATCCAGATGTATACTTATAACAAAGTCTATCTAGTGAAGCAGTGGCATGACACTTTATTAAGCTAAGTCCAAAGATTTCATGCAAGTTTTAAAATAGGGTATCAGGGAGCTGGGGAGATGGCTGAGTGGTTAAGAGTGCTTGTTGCTCTTGCAGAGGACCTGAGGTCAGTTCCCTGCACTCAGTCACATATAGCTCCAGTTCTAGGGAATCTATCGAGCTCCTCTTCTGGTTTCCTTGGTCATGAGGTATGTATGTAGTGCACAGACATACACACAGGCAAAACAGTCATATACATACAATAAATAAATACATTAATTTAAATTATAACACCAAATTTCAGCACCCAAAATATTTACTTTGGTTGGTGTTTTTCTGTTACAGTTACAGAACTGTAACTGGGGGAGGGACTCTGTGAGGGAGGGACTGGGAAGGGGCGCAGCATTTGGGATATAAATAAATAAATAAATAAATATTTACTTTGTTTTATATGTATGTATGTGTGTGTGTGTCCATCATAGGTGTGTAAGAGCACACAGGGACCAGAAGAGGGTATCAGATCTCCTAAACCTAGAGTTACAGGGTGCTGAGTATTGAATCAGGTCTCCCGTAAGAGCAGCAACCGCTCTTAACTGCTGAGCCATCTCTCCTCTACCCACTGTCCCACTCACCTGCAGCTAGGACTGGTTCTTAAAGCCGCTATCAAGTGATTATGCCTTTGCCACAGTCAGGGTGAGGTAGGTTAGAAAGGACAGCAGGGCACCTGCTGGCTTCTGCATTCCTGAAGTGAATAGAAAATAGTCCAGCAAGTTAGGGAGCTCCCGTTCTGCTGCTCTGGCAGATTACACTGCCACAGTGTGAGCCACACCAACCATGGGAGCAAAGCAGTGGCAAGCAATCTTCAGCTTTTTAGCCCCAGCATAGTAGGAGTTAGAATGTGTACCAAGTCTGATATCTACTGGAAACATCTGCCGTTTCTTAAGAACACTTGCATGAAGCACAGTGATTGTCTCTCTCTATAAAACAACACTCAAGTCTTATAAATAATAAGCCTCATTAGCTAAATACTATTATTATGGCCATATTTTAAAAAAGTTTTATTTTATTCTTGTTGGGTGTGGTGGTGCACATCTTTTTAAAAAATTTCCAATGCAATATCTTTATATTTATATCAATACATCTGGGGATTTCACTCAATGCGCCTCGATCATACTTGCTCTCATTGCTCTCAGGTCCACCCTCCCATCCTTGTGTTCCCCCAAAACAAAACCAAACACCAAGTCCAATTTGTATTGCCCATGTACTCATTGGAGCATGGTCAAACTTTTAGTAGCCAGCCCCTTAAAGATAACTGAGTCCTCCCTCTTATCCCTCTTCCAGAAGCCGTCAACTGTGGGGAGTTACAAGTCAGCATCCTTATCACAATTTTAATGACTCTCTTCAATGACTTCATGTCCAGACTGTTTCCTTTATTGGGGTGTTAGAGGGTTGTCACAGAAGCCTTCAATGTCTCTCACTTTCAACTATGAATCTGCAGTCATTGATACCTCTGCAAAAAAAAAAAAGCTTCCTGGGTCATAACATCTGGTGGCAGCATGAATCATGGACTTCCACATGATCTCCCTCCCTCCCTCTCTCTCCCTCCCTCTCTCCCTCCCCCTCCCTCTCCTCCTCCCCTCTCCCTCCCCCTCCCTCTCCTCCTCCCCTCTCCCTCCCCCTTCCTCTCCTCCTCCCTCTCTCTCTCCCCCTCCCTCTCTCCCCCTCCCTCTCTCCCTCCCCCTCCCTCTCCTCCTCCCCTCTCCCTCCCCCTCCCCTCCCCCTCCCTGCCCCCCTCTTTCCCATCTTCCTTCCTTCTCTCTCTTTCATTCCTTCTTCCCATCCTTTCTCCCTCCCATCCTCCTTCCCTCCTTCCTTCCTTCCTCCCCCTGCCCCACTCCTTCTCTCTTCCTTGGGGATATGGTCTCATATAGCCCAAGCTAGTATCAAAACTCACCACGTAGCTATGATGGTTAATCTTGTCAACTTGATGGAATTTAGAATCCCTTCTGGGCATGTCTGTAATGGCATATGTTAACTGAAATGTAGTATTTCACCCTGAAGGTATATAGCATCATTTTATGAGCTGAGGCCCTAGGCTAAATAAAAATGAGCCCGTGAGATGAGTGTCAGCATTAATCACTCTCTGGTTCTTGACTGGGACACAGGTCACCAGTTGCCTCAGGCTCCTGTTACCATGACTTCCCTGCCATGATGGACTGGACGATGGAACCGTGAGCCCAAGTAAACCTTTCCTTATTTAAGTTGTTTCTGTCAAGTGTGTTGTCACCGAAAGAAACTAACCCCATAGTGGAGGATGACCTTGAAATCCTGATCATCCTGTGACCCTCCTGAGAGCAGCCACTGTACTCTCCCTTAGGCTGTCAGACTACTGGGAAAACAAACCCCAAGAAGTCAGAATTTGCTTAGGACTCTTATGCAAAGAAGGGAAACTCTGGGGCCCTGGTTCTCCCAGCCCCAAGAGATATCACATAGTGTTGATAACTTGGTAGACAACCTGGCAGGCAACACTGGAACCACCAGTGGAAACCAGGACTGTTAGCTATGCGTACCTGTTGCCCTCCACTTAAAACTAGCCCTCAGGACAGGACCTCAAAGATGGTCACTTTGTTAGGCAGCTAGACAGATATTAGAAGGCTGAGAGGCCGCTGAGGATGGGCCCTACCTCCCGTTTTCTGGTTGGAAGTGGGAGTTCCTCCTTAGGATTTAATTTAGCATATTAAAATGTAGGGGGATTTGGGCTTTATTAAGGCAAAACTACTTCTTCTTGGTGGGAAAATAAAATTCAAAATTGAACCTGACATTCCAAGCTACTTAAAAACATTTGTACTCTGGTCTTCTCAAGCGTTAACACAGCTGAGCCTTGTCGAGGAACACCCTCAACCCTCTTTACAGCAGGAAATCTGCTTCATCTGAAGACACTTTGCAACGATGGGAGGAATAATTATTCCCTTAGTGAGATAATATACTTTTCCTTCCCAGAAAGCCATTCTCCTCGATGCAGATATCTGAAGTGGCTTGCAGAAAGTACTTGTGATACAGGCTTGCTCACTCACTTGAAAAAGCATAAACTTTTCTCTTTCCTTCTTTCCATCTGTTTCTTTCAGCTATTAGCCAAAGCCAGGTGTGCTTTTCTGAACATTCTGGGCTTTCATACACATTCTCTAAAGCAACCACCAGGAACTTCCTCAGTTTGCCTTCCTGCTGATCTCCATTGCTGATCTCCATTGCTGATCTCCATGCCAGCTTAACTCTAAGCCTTACTTTCTCTCTTTCTCTTTCCCATCTCCCGTCTCCCAGTGACTGCAGAAAGTCACATTTTTTTTCTGCTCTGTTGTTTTTCTTTCCAACTTTAACAAAACTTTAGTTGCTTCCTTCTGCTTATGTATTTTAAAATTTTAATTAATGAGATGAAGCACTTCCACAGAGGGAAGCATAGTTTCCCCAGAACAACTTGACTTTTGTTCTTCTTTTCAATATAACTACATTGAATGAAGTTTCTTTCTCTGGTTTTCACTATTAGTTGATCTTAACTGGATTATTGAGAAAAATGGCCAAGCCCAGCTTGTCAGGGTTACTAGGTCCAGGGTCTGACCCTAATGACAATGATAATGCTCTTTCCTCCTCTTCCAACTGCTGGCATGTGTCACTATCCCTTGACTGATTTTTCTACTTTCTTCATTAATTGATTTAAAAGAAATATTTGAGTATAATAAGATACTAATGGGCAGATACATAAACCATAGAGTCAAATATATTACATTTGATATTATATATCAAATATATGTCAATCTGTTACAGTTATCTACAAGGTAGAAAATAAAGAATCTAGAAGGTAGATTTCAGTTAGGGGAGAACTGATTCTATCTGAGGGACTTCAGAAATAAATCTAGTTTAAATAGAAATTTGAGTAGTAGTTTACAACCGTTTTAAGTTATCATCATTATATGTGCTTGGATGAGCGTGCTCCACAGCTCATGTGTTGGGAGTCAGAAGACGCCTGTGTGAAATCAATTCTCTCATTTCACCTTTAAATAGGATTGAACTCAGGCTTTGGGGAAAGTATTTCAAGGTAAGTCCACAATGCAAGCCCCCCCCCCCCACCTTTTAAAAACGTTTTGTTGATTCTTTGTGAATTTTGCAAAATGCATTCCAATCTCATTTATCTCCCTGTCCTTCCATATCTGCCCTATGTCCTTGCAATCTCCCCTGTAAAACAAAACAAAACAAAACAGCAGCAGCAACAACAAAAAACATCTCACCATGGAAGCTGCGATGTGTCGCAGTGTATCATACAGTGTATATACCATTTTGTTTTCAATAGCTTTACCTGAAAATGTTTATTGCAATGAGTCATTGGCCTCTGTCTTCTCTCAGCAGAGTCAGGAGGATCTCTGAATTCCAGGACAGTCTAGTCTACAGAGTTCCAGAACAGCCAGGGATACATAGAGAAACCTTGTCTCGAAAAAAACAAAAAACCAATCAAACAAAACAGATGGACACTTTTTTTTTTAAAAAAAAGATTTTTATTTCTGTGTCTCTGTGAGAGCCTGCCTGAATATATGTGCACCACGTGTAAGGTGGTCCCTGGAGTTAGAGCTAATTGTGAGCTACCACGTGGGTGCTGGAATTAGCTGCAGCTTCTCAAGCTTCTTTTAGGGAACTCTGGACAGAGCACACGCCAGAAGCAAGTGCATTCTCTTCCTTCCTGCTAAGCCACTGGTGTGTGGTTCTTCCTCCTGTCGAAGCCTGGCTCCTGGCTCATAGTGGCACAGTGCTACAATGGTGTCCCTGCTGAAGATATTTACTGGCATTGTGGCCAACGTCTGCATGCCAATAGCTTGCTTCTAGCCCCATGCTGTGAGATCTTGGCACAGTCCTAGAAATGGCTATTGCTGAATCACTATGTTACACAGAATCAGAATCGCCTGAAGTCAAAGCAAAATAAGGAGCTATCTGTCTCCAGATGGACACTCTTAAAGCCAGAAGGAAAGTATTTATTACCGACTGGCATCTGCATGGGGGAACTTGCCCAAATCATGCAGCCCTGATCGTTACAATTCCTTGTCTTCCATGCATGAAACACACATCCTGGTTGTCACACTTCAGTTAGCGAGAAGCGGAACTACGGAAGCCAAAAAGCAAGGTTAGTAGATTTAGGGTCTTCTTTGGTACTTGGAAGTATGGACCGGGTCTTAGATTAGGTCTTTGTTCCTGTTTTGGCCGGTGTTGGGGCCTACATGCTTGGTTTTAAGGTCAGAATGGTGCCTCTAACGTGGTGTCAGTTGCGCAAAGGTCTGGGGCTTGTTATAAGAGAAAAATATGGCTGGGGCCTTAAGGAAGACCAGACCAAATCATTTGGATTTCTTCTGGACTTGATAGGAAGCCCCGGAGTTCTTTCAGGAGAATGACTACGTGAGAACAGCTGTGGTAAGCTCTATGAATAACACCTTTTAGGGTCTATCATGTCTCCAGGGCTACAGACCAAATTGGATTAGAGCTAATTTGGAGGCTATTCTAATAGAACCATTGATAAGTGGTGTCAGATCACTCAAACTTGGTAGTAGTGAGAACTGGACATGAAGCTAAACTCAGGAGTTCTTAACATTTGATTGGATATTGTCGTGGCTTGAATGAGAAGTGTTCCCGCAGGCTCAGGTATTTAAACACTTGGTTACCAGTTAGTGATGCTGTTTGAGCAAAGCTACAGCTTGCTCGAGGGGGTACCTCACTGCGGGCAGGCTTTGAGAGTTCACTTTTTTATTCTGCCTTCTTTGTATGGCTGGAGATGTGATTTCCAGCTTCCTGCTCTGGCTGGCGGTTCTTATGTCCCTCTTACTATTATGGAACGCCGGAAATGTAAAAACAAAAATGTTCTTCTATAAGATGCTTCTTGTCTTGGGATTTTATCACAGCAACAGAGAGGGAACTAACAGAAGCTGACAGTAACGATGAGAGAGGAATCAGATTATTCTGATGTCTCCATCCTAGGTTCTGAGAAAGGTCATTCTATTATTAAAATTACAGAAGGTTAACAATATATTTGCATAGGAAATGTGATGTGTACTGTAATTTGCATAGGCAATGAGTTTAATTTTGGATGTTTCAAATGAAAATACTAGTGGGGTTCAATAGAAATGTCCAACGAATTTGGAAATTTGGTCAAAAGAGAAGAGAGAACTCAAAGCATAGATTTACAATCCATTCACTTTGAGCAGTAGTCTATGATCTGTTTTCACATTAGTGGAACCCAGAGAGCTTTCAACATGGAAGCCTAGACCCAGAGGTCCTGATTTAATTGAGAAGATACTAGACAGGTTTTTAAATTGGCTTGGCTGATTGAATGTGTGTGTGTGTGTGTGTGTGTGTGTGTGTGTGTTGGGGGATAGGGGTTGTATATTTTATAAAGCCTTCTAAGTGATTCTAACTCCAACCAGAGTTGGTAACTGCTGACAAGTAGTTCACGAGTCATGGAGCAGAAAAAAAGATTTAAAAAGGAGATTACGCTGTAGAGGAAAAGTTAATGATAGAGCCTTTTGTAATACTGACATTCAAGCAATAGAAGATGAGACAGCAGGACGTCTGAGAGATAGAAAGATAAAAGCATGAGAGGTGAGAGATCAGTGATGAGCACTTGCTGTCCTGTGCTCAGAGAGTAGAGGAGACCCCTGACGGAGAGGATCAGAGCCTGGGATGGGAGAGCTCGGAGATTCGCTGTCATCATTTTTTTTTTTTTTTTTCTATGTGCATACTCACTGTTCTAATAGAGTTACAGGGACCCAGCCAAAAAGAAGGGGCTCATAGGTTGGAAAAGTGGCGTCTTTACTGAAGTGTAACCAGAAACATGAGCAAAACCTTTAGAGAACTTAGATGGAGTTGAGTTTTGTCGTTCAAAATGTCAGAGATGTTTGTTGATCTCATTCAGATCTGTATGAGGACAAAGTTTTGAGTGTCCTCCGGAAGCAGCGTTACTGTGAGATGCTGTTTGTGGTAGGGGCTGGGTTAGACATCGGACTCGTGTGTTTTCATGTGTACGACTCAATCCGCTACATTGTGCCAAGACTTGAAGTGTAAAAGATAGTCCTGAGCAGGATGCAGGAGCCTTTAATGGATGTGGGTAGTGGTGTAGTGGTGTGGACGTGGGTATCGTGTTGCTGAGACAGGAGTTAATTCCTCCCAGGAAGTAAGGGTCCATGGTGAATTAGCCTATGAAAAGAGGAGAGAGAGAGAGAGAGAGAGAGAGAGAGAGAGAGAGAGAGAGAGCTCGTACAAGATAACATAAGATCACTTCCCTTATTGGAGGACAAATGAGACTAGGAAGTGCAAGCAAAGGGTATGCAGTCTCCATGTTGGCTTGACTCAAAATGTACTTGAAAAATAACCAAGCTCAGTAAAGAAAACCTCAGTCCTTATCCCCTGGCACCACAGTCCAGCAAAAGGCCCCTAGACAAGGACCCTCTCCTGAGGCCCCTTCCCATGGTGTCCGTCTCATCGCTTCCCGAATACGATCACTTTGCTCCAGTTTAATCCAGTCACTCTGCTCACTCCTACACCACGTGTTCACCTTCCTTATTTTTCTCTGGCACAAGACAGACTTTGGAAAGCTGCTGGCACTTGAGCTCCCATCTGAGCCAAGCCAGGCTCTATTGTTCTCAAAGGCCCGACGACATCCGACGTCTTTCGTCAGGGGGAGCTTCAAAAGTGAGGATATCATGGAAGGATTTTTTTTTTTTTTTTTTTTAAACATCTGGTAGTGGAAGGGGGTTGGGTAGCAAATCAGTATTCCGTTGAGAAGGCTAGGCTGACTCCCTGACAGCCTTTAAATTGGCAGTTCAGGAAACTAGGCTAAATATCTGTTTTCAAGAATCAGGTAAATCCAGGCCTCAGAAGCTGCCCCACCACCTGGTCTGAGGCAAGGACCATGGGTCAGCAGCCGTTTCCAGACTTCCTCAGAAACAGGTTTCAGCCCCCTCGACCCCAGCAATGGTTCTGGAATGTCTCTAGAGGTAGAGCCAAGATTAAAATAGAGGTCACCTATCCCTCCTGGGAATTCCACTAATGTGCTTTAAATTGACTCTGTGGGGTCACTTTGGGGTCTCTCCATCTTTGTAGATGATAGACCCCAGCGTGCTGGACTTCTATAGAATAAAACACTCTTTGCATTTACATACTATTTGAGTCTGGCATCAGGGACCCTACACCATCTCCTGCTGCATGGATCCCAAGGTTAAGAAGAGATGACATTCTTGTTCTTCCACAGGATCTTGAAACTTACGTAATTTCTCTTAGAATTAAGTTTGGATAGCAACTCTTTATTTCTTGTTTCATTTTCTGTGAAGCAGAGTTATCAACAAAGAAATATGCAGTGTTTTAGACTCTCTGCTTTATAGGAATCAAATGAGACTTGGTGTTGAGAGAGCTATGAAAGAACAAACTGTCCCTGTTATCTTTTCTCTTATTAAAGCACATTAAAAGTAAGGTGAAGTCTTTGGACTGGTGCTGATAAATAATATTTTATAAACAAATACACTTTTAGTAAAAACATGAAATTAACATTGTTATGTCAATTATTAAGTTACTTGGTTCTAAGCCTGCCCACTTCACTTATTTTGTGCTCCAGGGGTTGGACTCTGCAAATACCATCCTGGATCATGTCAGACTTTGCCAGTAGGGGGTATAGAAGGGACATTGGGAGGTAAGAGGACAGAGAAAGGACTTGATTTTTCCTGTGGTCTTCCAGCTTTCTTTCTGTCTTCTTTTTGTCCCCACGAGCCTCAGTTCACCAACACTACAGGGCTGCTGTGGTTCCCTTCTTGGGTATCTGAAAACCAGGATGATAATTTTCCAGTACACACAGAGAGAAATTTACCAGGTACAAAGGCCTCTGGCTGCCTAAACTAAGTACCAGGGAGCAGCAGCCCCCTTTTTTATTTTCTTGATGACAAGGTCTTTCTCTGTTTTTTTCCAGCTGACCTGGAACTCACCAAGATCTGTGGGGCACGTGCCAGCAGAGGAACTGGCATGAAACTGTCAAGGTAGAACATGTTCAAACACCAGAAAATTCAAAACTCAAGGCCCACAGGACTGGAACTGTGGGAAGCAGCTCTGCTCTCACCATTACAAGGTGGTGCTTGGCATAGGCATTGCTTGAGAGAAAAGACAACTCCATATATGGAGTTGTATGCACTGAGAGGTGTGGTTACCCGATCACCCCACCTCACATCATTTAGAATGGCCAATCACCAGTGACTTCGTGGCAGCTGCTGATAGGATTAAGGCAATGCTTATAAGGGGATGCACGAGGAAAAGAAGGAGAGAGAGAAGAAGCTCGCTGTACAGGGAAAGCTGAATAAACGGCTTGAAGAAGAACACGGTTGCCGTTGCCTTATTCTGCTGGTCGGACGTGGGTAGCGACATGGAACTAACTCCATTCCTGTTTCTGTGCCTATCTTGGAGTAGGAGACCCTGAACCAGGTGGTCACAGGTATTCAGTTACGTAGCACAGCACCTAGAGTTCTTTCCCATGAAAGTAGAACATCACCAGCATCTTAGCTTCAGCCAATAGAATGTATTCACTCCCTCCCCCCCCCCAGCTTCATCCCATTCCCCAAGGTTCATATAGTCCCTGTTCCATGGAATAAAGCACACAAATAATTTCACCAAGGATCATCTAAGACTGGATGTTTTTACTGAGCTGTAACACTTGGGGGAAGACTGTTTTCCCAAAAACACTCCTCATTGGACTTTTGGACCCTCCTGCCTTGCCAGGCTCCTGTCATTTGCAGAGGTTTGCATCAGAGCTCTGGACCAACATTACCTTACCATGGCTGCCACAACTGCAGCGGGGCCATGGGATCCTGGCCCCATTGGGGCTGCCCAAATATCTCTACTCCTTTGCTAAGAGCTGAAACTGTAGAGTTCTGCTGATCCCCTTCATCCTGGATTCCAGTTTATCCCTGCTGTCCTAGTGTGCAGCCGCATCTGATGCCAGGGAGGGAAGAGGCAGATTGTGGACCTCACATGTTTAGCATTTTTGCCCTGTCCCCTCCTAGCCAGTGTACCTGTGGTGTCTGGGCACCCTAGGAGGAAAGGCAGAACCTGGAACCACAGAGTCCATCTGCTTCTGAGTTCTGGCATTAAATGCTTGCACCTCAACACTCTTACAGTGGTCCGTCTTTAGAGGTCTCAGTCCCCATGGATTCCCCTTCACTTTTTAAGGTGTTTAAAACCTTTCCTTTGCTCTTCTAACTAGAGGAGTAGGTACTTCTAGTAGTTATTAAATCTGTGGAATATTAGAGAGCTTTACACATCTAGTTAATGTTTTCTATTGAATCCCCTTGGTTCCAATGACTGTTATCTATGAAGTGACAGAGACACGGCTCTACAGTATCACTTGCAGCAGCCTGAGAAATTCCTATAGTCTTTTAGACACCTTGACCCAGGACTGATGATTTCAACAAAGACAAGAATTTCATGATAGCCAGTACGAAGTGGAGTTGGAGATTTTATTAAAGATATTTAAATATGGACTTTACATGTCTTGGCATTGGCCACATACACATACACAATTTCGGTGGCTCTCAAGTTACACCCCAAGGAATTGCTAAAATTCCCCTTCTCTATCTCTTTTTGATAAATGAAATGAGACTATGGGGTTGCATTGGAAGCCTCTTGGATGGAAGTATAATCTGGTAAGGTCAACCAGGAGCTGATAAGTGGCACAAGGCCTCCAGGACAGTGACCTTTTCCTTACATGGAGTTTCTGGTGGGATTCCTAGAAAAATCTCAGGTATATATTGGGAAATAGAGAAAGGCACGTTTCAGTCATCACCTATGCTAGAATCCTTGTTCTTTACTGGAAAGAGACTCTGGGACTCCTTTCAGTCTCATGTCCCTATAATTTTCTCTGTATTTTTATCCTGCCTCAGCTAAAATGGGTTTTGCCTCCTTATTGAAATTACACTGATACAATTACCAAATTGGTTGGAAAAAATTAGATAATTTAAAGTCACATTTTAACTATATATGTTATGTAGTGTATACCATTATTATTCAGAGAATAGCAATGGCATGTGTTCCTCAGATTAATTATAAAATAAATAACAATAGAAATGAACTGAGGTTAGATTCATGGAAAGCTGCTTCATCCTCACTCCTTTCATTTGGCTGAGGACTGATGAGAACTTCATCAGTGTCTTGCTGTCCTGTGGAAAGGCACTTGGGGACCATCTAGTTCATAAAAACCATCAGGCTTTAGATGAAAATGTTTCACTTCAGCCTGGACTTGCAAGTTGACTGATATAATTGACATTTTTTGAGCTCTGCATAAAACCAGGCTAAGTTCAGAATTTGCCTCTGAGAGCTGGACTGTAAATGCCAATCACAAGACCCCAGCTTGGGTTGGTTAATTTGAAAACCTCTGAGATGACATTGTTCCTCTGGTATGAGACTTTTACTGTGTAAGATAGAAATCTGCAGTGTAGTTAAAATTTGCTTCCAGCCTTTATCATTTATAGATCTACAAAGTGAGATGTGAGTTATCACATGAAGGTCTCATGAAGAGGAAGCTCATGTAGAAAGAGCTCCTTCCTTGGACTGTGCTGATTCTGGAGATTCTCGTCAAGTCAGGGCATCAAAGTAAAGCAGTTCTGTGTAAACAGGGAGGTCCAAGGGTAGTCTGCCTACTTATTGAAATTTTCCCAGTGAAAGATAAAGAGATTTAAAAAATAATGATGACAACAACAATAACAATAACAATAACAACAACAACAACTCTACCTCAATCACCACCTTTGCAGTCTACCTACTTGGTTTAATACAGTTTATTTCTTCTAAGTCATGGCACATAATCTTGTCTCTGCTTTTCTTAGAACACATCTTAGTGATCCAGGGCCTCTTCTTGTATAAGTTGTTTGTCCTTGAACTACTAAACTAGCAATGCTTAATTCTTAATGTCTAAATTATATGGTCTCAGGAGTTGATCTAGCCCAGGCATGTCTTTATAATAACCTAATTTACAGGGGAATATTATGCATGGTTCAGATTAATACCAGTGGAGATGGAGGTAATCCCTCAAACAAAGTTTCCTCATACCAGATGACTGCAGTTTGTGTCAAGCTGACAAAAACTAACCGGCACATGATCTAAGAGCTTACTGTATAAGTTGGTCTTCTGTTGCTATGATAAAAATCACAGAACTAGAACTTAAGAAAGAGTTTATTTTGGCTTATGGGTCTATAGAGAGTCCATAATGGAAGAAGCAGCATGGTAATAGAAGAGAGAAGCTGGCTGGCCACATTTCAACAGAACAGGGTAAGCTGAGAGACCAAACTGGAAATTAGGATGAAGTCACAAAACTTCAAAGCCCCCTGCTAGTAATGCAGTTCTTTAAGCAAGACTCTGCCTTCTAAAGGTTCCATAGCCTCTCCAAACAGCAACACCAACTGAGGACCATGTGTTTAAATACATGAGCCTATGGGGGGGGGCAATTATTATTTAATCCCCAATATTTACCTAAGTTATTTTTGAATTGCTTAATCCATCCTTTCAATTTTTGTGGTTTAAAAAAATTTTATTGAAGTATAGATCTATTGACTTTTCTGCATTTATTAATAAAATAAGTAGTGTCTTATGGCTTTTTATTAACCTCTCTTACTAGAATGTATCACTTTGAATAATGTTTATTTAAATCAAAGATTATTTATCTTCTCAGAACTTGGATCCATCTTACCTTTAGCCTAGATTTAAAAACAAGTCAGATAGGCTGTCTCAAAGATAGGCTGTCTCAAATAGATGTGATTATAAAAATTCAACGATTTTAGTTGTTTCTTTTTACTACTTTATAAAACTTGTCAGTATTTGCTAGAAAACTCCATAAATAACCTTCAGTGATGAAAACATCACAAATTTTTTGTTAATTTGTCACAAATGGGCAGAGATGTGTGGGGCAAGTGGACCATGCCATCAGACTAAGGAACTGGAAAGGCTGAGTTAGCTCAGATTCTGTGAATCTCAAAATTGAGAACAGTAGCAGTGGAGCCACTTCCTGTCTACCTCTATCTGCTCTGGACCATGTAACCATGACACCCCAGCAAGAGGACCATGACAATCAGTCACATAGAGAAGACACCTGGAGTCCTTCTCCATGCAAATAGAGCATCACTAATGTCTCAAACTGAGCCAATAGGAAACATCTGTTCCTAAATCCCACCCTACTCCTCAATGTTTACATAGTGCCTGCCCCCATGGAATAAAGCACAGAAGTTATTTCAATGATGATTATCTGAGAGTGGCTGTTTTATTGAGGTGTAACACTTGAGGGAAGTTCTCTCAAAGAAAGTGCTGTCAAAGTTCATGATATCATTAACCAAAAAAAAAAAAAAAAAAAAAAAAACTTAACAACTAACTTTTCAGGATGTATCTACATCGTTAAGCAACACATAAGATATATTGTAGATATATTGATTTTTGTTTTGGGAACTTGCTCCTGTGTTAATGGAGAAATTCCATGACTCCCTATCTGCAAACTAGAAAAGTAGGAAAGTATAATTTAATCTGAGCCCGAAGACTTGAGAGCTCTGGTAGGGGGAAAGATGATGTAGATGCTGGTCTGAGGATAAAAGCCTGAGAAGGTCATATTTAAGGACAGGGTAGGAAAGATGTCTCAGCTCAAGCAGAGAAAATGAATTCATCCCCACTTCCCCTGCTGATTAGTTCTAAGTGGGATAGGAGAGACATGAGGTAGAAGGTGGTAGGGGGATGGTTTTGGTGTTGGTGAGTGTGGAGTGTCTTCACCATGTGATGGTATCTATCATTGTTGAGAAAAGACTTTCTTCACTAAATCCACTGGCTTAGATGCAAATATCTTTTGGAAACACTCTCAGGCACCCAGCAATAATATTTTACCAGCTAACTGGGTATCCTTTAGCCTTGTCAGTTTGATACATAAAATTAATCATCACACATATTTCATTTATGTGTGAAATATGACAGTGTGTTATAGACATGTTAACATTTTTCTGAAAGGAGAAAGAGAAATAATTTTAGTGACTGTAAGCTTTAGAGCCATGGTATAAGACTCTAGCGAGCAGAGCCTTAGTTTGCTAGAGACCCCCAGAGTGAACCGTGCGGACACGAGAGTCACTGCAAAAAGCAAGAGGAATTTTAATGTTCCAGCATGCTGGGGCTAACCTGCATCCCAAAAGGAGAGGCGACCCTGTGCAGCTCTGCTTGGTCTGTGAGTGGCCAACAGCGTGGTCAACAGTCTATTGTCCATGTGCTCTGTCTACCCTCCCCCCCCTTGCAGGTCAGTCCACACCCCCTGTGGTCTGAGGAATATTAATTAGCCTCTGCCTTCTGGAGGGGAGGGGTGCCTAAGTGTTTTATGACCTTTCTCTTCCAGGAGGGGAGGAATCTGGTGGAATTTTCCTCTTTAATGGTAGTCTAGACTTAGGGAAATGCATTATAGGAAGTGGTTTGTTCCATGTGATCCATATAACAGCTGGTGATTCCAGTTTCAAAGTGCGAATAATATGTTTCAACCAGGAGGTAGATACTTCATTGTTTGTTCATTAATTCAGTAAGGATTTATTTCATGGTATTATGTATCATGCTTTATACTGGTACCCGAGATTCATTAGTTAAGAAAATAGACAAACATTTCTGCTCTTGAAATGCTTATAACCTTTTTTAGAATGAGTATTTCCTGTGCTTGTTAATTCAGTTCTTTTCCTGTTGGGTTTAGACAACTTGATGCCTTTTCAGAGTCTATTGACTAGGCCCTTTAGGGTAATATTTTAGGATGGGGTTGTAGGGGATCCATGGGTGGTTTATCATGGAAATATAAAAAAAAAAAACATAGTTTCATGTTGGAATTCCTTAAGTTGGAGAAGTGATCATATTTTGATTCTGGCTAGAGAAAAGAAAATGCAAATTGAAGAATTTAGGAAACATGTGAAAATATCTATGCATATTTATATGATCACATAAACATTTTGGGTATCTGTATATATACACACAGATGCAGTACAGTGAAAAGTGTCCTTAAACAAATGCTTTTCAAGATCCTGGTTTTATCATCCTCAGGAACCAGAGCACACAGAAGATATTTCAAGCAACACAAAATAAACAGAATCAGTTTATCGCTATTGTGAGTTAACTGTGGTATTGATATGTAATCAACTCTAATGAATTCAACAGTCAATTTGAATGTAAAAACTAAGCCTTGTCACAGTTAACTAATCACTGCTGTCCATTTGCATTTCATAAATGTTACTCCCATCTGTGAATAAACCCATGCTGTGCTGCTACTGAGTCTTCCTCCGATTCTGGTTGGAAATTACAACCCTTGTTTTGACCATTGGTCTGGCATGTTTGTGCAAAATTCTAAGACGGTCTGGTTACTAAACACCAACAAAATTATTTTTGCTACCTGAAAACTGCATTTTCTTATTAGAAGACAAACCCAAATTTTTGTAAAACAGTGGTTCTCCAGAAAGTCTGCAAAATCAAGGCTGTCTTTATAATACTCAGATTCCCTGTTCATCCTGCGTTCATTGTCATAAGCTACATGACATTGTGGCATAGTGGTTCTGACTTTAACATGTAGTGAGTTGTTTATTATTATTATTATTAATGAACAAATTAAAAGCTATATACATGTTTATTTTTTGCTTAAATTTCCAGCATCACAATGCTCGATAAAGCTCACATAAAGCTCTTTTGAGAACGTTCATATGTTTTGGATTTTTTTCCATTTATCTAGTTTACATCTGAGAGTATAATACAGTTACACCATTTCTCCTCTCTTTTTCTTCCCTCAAAGATTCACATGTACCCCTATTTGCTCTCTTTCTAATTTGTGGCCTCACTTTCTTTTAATTGTTGATAGATGCATATATGTAATACACATATATCCCAAACATAACCTGATCACTTTGAATAATGCCATTTGTATGCATGTCCTCACAGTTGATCCTTTGGTATTGGACAACCAATTAGCGTTCTCTGCCCTGAAGACTATTTCTGCTGCTCTCAGCAGTCCTTAGTTGCCGGTAGTATGTTGTGTAGGACTGAGGCCTCTTGGGCTTTCCCCTCCCTAGTTCAGTCTCTCATTGGTGTTGTCTTTGTTAGTTCATGTTTATGCAGTAATGTTGGTGAGACTCTATGGTTTTAGCTTTTGACATTTCTAGGAGACACAGCCCTGATTCTCTTTTAGTTTATTATTGTTACTTTATTTATTTACTTTACATCCTGCTCACTGCCCCCTCCCAGTCACCCCTTTCCACAGTCCTTTCCTCCATCCCCATTCCCCTTCTTCTCTGATAGGGTGGGGGCCACCCCACCTCATCCTGGTGCATCAAGTCTCTGTGAGGCATCTTCTCCCACTGAGGCCAGACAAGGCAGCCTGATAGAACATACCTGAAGGACAGGCAACAGCTTTTGGGATAGCCTCTGCTCTAGTTGTTTAAGCTGCGCATCTGCTACATAATGAGCGGGGAGGCCTAGATAGCCCTGACTTTTTTTCTCTTACAGTCTTTCTGCCTCCTCTTCTGAAATGTTCTGTGAGCCTTAGGTTTGGGAGTATTTTATAGATGTAAAATTTAGGGCTGGACTCTACAATTCTGAATGTTGGTTGGCTGTAGTTTTCTGAAAGTTTCTATCTGTTGTAAAGAGAAGTTATCTAAATGAGTGGTATATTTTGTCTCTTTAAATTTGGTAGTACTTTTTTGTTTTTAAGTAAAATTGGGTGTACAGAGTTTGGTGCATGTATGTTTAAGATAGTCATGCGTGCCTTCTTGGTTAACAGTTGCTTTCATGAGAATGGTGTATCCCTCTTTTTAAAAGTTTAAGTTTGAAATCTATTTTGTCAGATATCAGGATAGTGATGCCTGCTTGCTTTCTGGTCCCATTTGATGGGATTATTTTAGTCCATCTTTTTATTCTAAGGTAGTGCCTATTTTTAAAGCTAAGATAAATAGAAAGGTTTGATACTGCACATGAAGGTCCTGTGGGTTGAGGGATAGGTAACTAGGGACCCTACCAAAGCCTAGAGATCATCTTCAGTATCATCAGGGGAGACCAGAGTAGGTTGAAGGACCAGGGCTAGATTGGCAGGTTGAGGAGAAAGCATGTGTGGCTCATCAGGCTAGACACTGGACAAGGAGGTGGGAATTGTGCCCTATTTTTCTTAAATTATACATGCTTGTGTGTATTTATGTGTGGGTATACAAACTTGTTAAGTTCTGGTGCCCTCAGAGACCAGAAGAAGGTGTCAGATACCCTGGAGCTGGATTTACAGGCAGTTGTGAAATACCTGCTAAAGAGGCTGTAAATAGCTCCTACCTACCACTTCTGTAATTGTAAGAGGACAAAAAAATTTTGAGACCAAGGGATATCTACATTGCTCATTTAAGTTAATATAAATGGCTGTTTAAGGAAGTTAGTATTTATGACATTATAAGCAGAAATAAAGATACCCTTAGGAGACCCTTGAGACTTTCACATTGTCTATAAGACTATTTAAAACAATGGTTTCCCCCAAAACTGGAATTTCCTTAGGATTTACAACCTGGGAAAATGAAAAGATCAATGCCTGATGCCAGTTAGCCAGGGGAGGAACTTGTCTCCCAGAAAAGACTTCACAGAGTCCTGACAACTTGTCTACCACTGCAGGAGAGACTGGGGCTGAGACAATGATGGGGTCGGTGATGGTCAGGGTGACACCTTGACTGCTAAGCACATATACTTGTTGCCTTCTACTTAAATGTGAGCCCCACTCACCAGGTATGTGTTAACGTGTCTGTTTGTTGACACAAAATATACTTCCTTTCTCTGCTTCTCAACATTACTTGTCTCTTTAATTGGCTTATTGAGGATTTAGCTTTTTAGCTTTGTGGAGGTTTTGGCCTTAACAACCCTGGCAACAATTTATTCCTCACGCTATAATTTTTTTTTTTTTTTACATCAATCTTCAGGTAAAGTATACCTATGTCTGCAACAAATACAAACAGAATGCAAGCTGTTATTACAAAGACAAGCTGAGGCAGAAGACATTAGTCAGTGTTACTGTAATAGGGCATCAGACCTTGGAAGGCCTCTAGAGTCTATTAGCATGACTGAATCCATGATGAAAGTACCATTAGGGTGTAAAACTCAGCATTTATACAGTACCATCTACCAAAACTAAAATGAAGGCCTAATCCTCCAAAGTCCACAGTTTTAGGAAAGTCTCTAAATGCATTAACCTTGCTTTTGGCTTCTGTAGTTCTGCTTCTGTCTAACTGTTCTTGTTAACTGAACTATGTCAACCCAGAGCATGATATTGGTGATATTTACCCTGAAAAAGGCAAGGTGCTACTCTGGCATCTGGAACATTCAGTTTTGTGGCTGGCTGGCTAATAACAATCTTACTACTGGCTTAAATCCATGTTCAAGCAGTCTGCTACAGTTAGGCAACTTTGCATATGAACCATCTCTCCATAAGTCCCTGACTTTAGTTGCTTTTGGAAGGTCTCGTACAAGTGACTTTTTTCTTATTAGTTTTGAGACAGGGTTTTACTATGAAACCCAATCTGACCTCAAACTCAAGATCTCCTGCTTTCACCTCCCAATTGCGATGGTTACAGGCAAGTGTCAACATGTCCAATGTGACATTTAGATTCTGACAACTTCCCTTTTGTTCACTGAGGATATCTCTGGTTAATCCTGTGGTGGTTGCTCTTAACTCTCACCTCTGGGATGTGATCTGTCCTAGTTAGTCTGCTTTGAGGCCCTGTTGTTAGGGATAATTGACAGATGTAAAGGAGTTAGTGGCAGTGACTGCTTTTTGCCAATTTTAAGTCCCTAAGAGGTGTAGAAGCGATGGTTCTTAGGTCATATCTATTTGGAGACCATTCTTATACTTTCATTCTGTCAGTCCTGTGGGTTATGTTGTAGCAACTTGAAAATACTGCTCATGTTCTTTTGTTAGAAGCTGCACTTCTGCAGACTGTTTTAATTGTTATAAAGCTTTTCAAAAAACACAATCAACATGAACAAATATTTAAAGTTTGTTTAAAAATAAGTACTTGTTTGCAGATGCTTACAGAGATATTAAGTTAGTGATACCCAATGCCTCTGACTTGCTAGGAGGCGCTGCTTGCAGTGCACGGCTTATCCAATTTTCCTTGCTTTAAGGAGAATACTCACAATACAATTAGGAACACATGAATACAGACCTGGGAAAGATAAGTGCCACTAACAAGTCTTGTTTGGAGAGTTCCAGTGTGGTAAGTTTTTTCCTAATTTTGTATCTTTGAAAGCTTATCGAAGCTGGTCTGCACCTGTGAGGGGGTGGATCAGCCTGTCTCCCTCTCTCTCCCCCTCACTCTGCACAGTCTGCAGGGCTCCCAGGAGATCTGCTGTAGCCAGGGCAACAGTCTGCAAGTTTCCCAGGAGATTGGCTGCAGCTAGGGCCACAGATCCCCCAGGAGATCTGCAGCAACCTAAGGACACAGGAGGCAGGCTCCACACGGAGTCATCCAGGCCAGCTAACACCAGAGATAACCAGATGGTGAGAGGCAAGTGCAAGACTATAAGCAACAGAAGCCAATATACTTTGACACCATCAGAACCCAGCTCTCCCACCACAGCAAGCTGTGACTACCACAATAGACCTGGAAAGTACGATGCTGACCTAAAATCCCATCTCATGAAGATCATAGAGGAGGATATAAATAACTCACTTAAAGAAATACAGGAAAACACAGTTAAGGTGAAGGAATTGCCAAGACCTGACCATAACAATATCAATTAACCAGACCCCTCTGAGCTCCCAGGGACTAAGCCACCAACCAAAAAGTATACATGGGTGGATCCATGGCACTTGCTACATATGCAGTAGAGGATGGCTTTATCTGGCATCAATGGGAGGGGAGGCCCTTGGTCCTGTGGAGGCTTGATGCTCTAGAGAAGGGGAATGCTAGATGGGTGAGGTGGGAGTCAGTGGTTGGGTGGAGTAGCACTCTCTTAGAGGCAAAGCGGAGGGGTGATGGGAGGGGGGTTTGCACAGGGGAGACTGGGAAGGGGTACAACATTTGAAATATAAATAAAATAATCAATAGTAAAAAAGAAAGCTTATAGAATAGACCAGGGACATTATATATTCAATACATAAAGGAGACATTGAAAATTAACATGATTTTTTTTAATATTTTAATTAAAACATTTAATTGTGTGTATGAGTACACGTCCTCACAGACAAGGGTGCCAAAGCCAAGTACTGGGGGTGAAGTTATAGCCATGGAATATAGGCTCTGGGAAACAAACCCTGGAACCTGGGCCATCTCTCAAGCCCTAGTTAGCCTGATTATACAGAAGAATGACAAAGAAGTTCTTTATGTATTAACTCTCTTAGTTAGGGTTTTATTGGTGTGAAGAGACACCAAGACCACCAAAAATCTTATAAAGAAAAATATTTAATTGGGGCTTGCTTACAGGTCAGAAGTTTAGTCTGTTATCCTCCTAGTGGGAAGTACAGCAGTGGGAAGTGCAGGCAGACATGACTTGAGAATACGAAACCTCAAAGCCCATCTCCAGCGATCACTTCTCCAACGAGACCACACCTATTCCCTCCTCAAGGTCACATATCTTAATAATGCCACTCCCTGTGAGTCTATGGGGGCCATTTTTACTTAAACCACTATATTAACTCAGCTTCTAATTTTCACATAAATCCCAGTAGTAAATCTATATTATTGACAAAACCAGAACTTTAGAGCTTTGGTAAATGTAGGGAACTGTGCTAGTGATAACAAACATACTCATCTTCCAATGTACAAATGCATCATACAATTTCAAATCACATATTTTACCAAGACAAATAGATGTAGACCAGGGTTTCAGATAGTAGGATTGCTCAGATGCCAAGATTTCCATCTGAATTGTACTGGCTAAAAGTAATGGGAATAAGCCAGGTATATTGGTGCATACCTTTATTCCAACACTGGAAGACAGAGGGAGACATGCATATAAAAGTAACTTTTATTCACCTGGGCTAATTATTGTCTCTGAGGGTTACTGCCTCTGTCTGAGGCCTAGTCCTAGAAGCTGCTAGCTACTGTACAATCTAATCTAGGTCTACAATGTTTTCAGTATCTGAGACCTGCTGGTGAATAAACTCACCTTTTTCTATTTTTTTTTTTTTTTTCTGAACTTTGGCTGGCTGGTTCAACTCAGCTGTTCTGGCTCAAACTCTTCTCCAAGCTGACTGATTCAAACTGGCTTCTCTCTTCCTTTTCTGAATTACTCTGCTTGGCCTCATACTAACTTTGGCAATATATTCTAATCTTCTGGCTCCTTCTATCTTCACCTGTGTCTAGCTTGTTCTCTCTCTCTAATTTGTCTCTATATAACTGTCCCAGCGAAACTGCCTCCTCCTCCTTTCTCCCTTTCTGTCTCCCTTTTTGCACTGCCACTTAAGTAGCTTCCCTTTCTTCTCTTTTCTCATGAGTGTTGGACATATACTATTCTATCAAATCTTTCCTGATTTGTCACTTTGTCTGCCACTCAATTAGACTCATTTTCAAACATGTGTGCTTCCTTCTACAAACTAACTTTACCTTCATTGTTTGGGATTAAAGGTGTACACTAAGGGCTGCATTCCAGGAAGAGGGGTTAAAAGTGTGTGCTGAGGGCTGAGCCATACCACAACTAGGAACAGGTTTTTTCAGTAAATGGCAGAATCTTGGAGTTTACAGTGTAATCAAATATCCAACAACATATGTGGATCTCATGAGTTCAAGGCCAGTTTGGTCTATCTAGTGTGTTCCAGGACAGCCAGTGCTACAAAAAGAGACCCTGTCTCATAAAAATCAAAATTAAAACCAAAGGAAAAAAATCAGAAATATTAAAAAATTTTCATTGGATATCTTTTTTTTTAATAAAAGATTTATTTATTTAATGTATGTGAGTACACTGTCACTCTTTTCAGACACACCAGAAGAGGGCATCAGACCCTGTTACAGATGGTAGTGAGCCACCATGTGGTTGCTAGGAATTGAACTCAGGACCTCTGGAAGAGCAGTCAGTGAGTGCTCTTAACCACTGAGCCATTCATTGGATATCTTAAATGTTGAAAGTCTATATATAGTGCATATTGCAAATACAGACCACTTACTGGACATATTGCATGCATTTTGTATATACTAAATTCATGTCTATAACTCTCCAAACTTTTGTATAACACAAAGCTCAGGCATATCACTTTACATATTTACACATAGTCATAAATACATAGGATATTAAATACTAAAGTTATTTTAAAATACGTGCTTATACAGTGGTCATTTAAAAGACTTTAGTATATATAGGAGCAACCAACCACATTTTGATAGAGTTTAAGACCCACTCTGTGAAAGGATCCCGAACTTTACACTGGTAAAGTGGTCAGGAACTTGAGACCAGATAGGCCATAGGCCTAGGAGAAAAACACTATTATCATGCTAAAGTAACATAGCAATACAATGGCTCTTAAAAACATATCACTATACCAATAGATCAGTGCACATGTGTGTGTTTATTGTCAAGGGGATAGTTTCCTTAGTTATTTCCTTGTCATGTTTTTTTTTATTGTTATATAGAAAAACTACTAATTTTTATATATTGATGTTTTAAATCTTACCACTTTGCTGAAAGTGTTTAACAGCTGTAAGAATTTTTATCATGGAAAGTTTTCTTTCTCTTTCAATTATGACAGATAGCTTTGCTGGGTATGATATTCTAGATTGGCAGGGTTTTTTTTTTTTTTTTTTTTTTTTGTCTTTCAGAACTTGAAATACATTCCAAGTCCTCCTGATTTTATAATTTCTGGAGAGAAATCTACTAATCTAATTCTTATGGTTCTGCCTTTATATGTGATTTGGCATTCCTCTGTGACTGCTTTCAAATCCTCCCCCCCCTTTTGTTCTGTATACTTAGACTTAATATAGTTCAACAATGGGAACATTTTTGTAGTCTCTTATGTGTGATGTTCAAAACACCTCCTATATATGAATTTGCATTTTCTTTCACTTTTTTTTGGTAAATTTCTGCTATGGTTATGTTAAAAATGTATTCTATGCTGTTAGAGTTACACCCTTTCTTTTTGCCCATGATCCATCATATATTGTTCTTTTCATTGTATCTCATGTATCTAAAAAGTTTTGTTCTTGTCATAGTGTCTCATGTATCTGAAAAGTTTTGTTGTAACTTCTTACCAGGGGCTCTTTGATCCATTCTATTGCTGAAGTTTTCATGAGGGCATTCTATTTTTATTTTTATTCTTCTCTCATATATTACATCTACTGCTGCCCCTGCCCTGTTTGTAAACATCCCCTCTACCTGAGATCCAGCTTCCATCCTCTTAAAGAAAAACAGGCCTCTCTTATTTGGATGTTAACCAAATAAGGCATTATAAGCTACAATAAAACCAGGCACATAGTATCACATTAAGAATAGACAGGGCAACCCAGAAGGAGTAAAAGGATCCCACAAGTAGGCAAAAATGTCAGGGTCAGGCTCTGAGCCCACTGTTAGGATTACCATAAGAACACGGAGCTACTTAGCCATAACAGAGGACACATGTCAGATCCCTACAGTCTCCCTGTGATCGCTTCAAGTTCCCGAGTCCTGATTAGTTGATTCTGTGGGCTGAGTTCTCCTGGTATGTCCCTAACCCTTCTGGTTCCTCTATTCCTTCCTCCTCAGGACTCCCAGAACTCAGCCTAATGTTTGGCTATGCGGTTCTGCATCTGCTCCCATCAGTTGCTGGAAGAAGTCTCTCTGTTCTCTTTGATGATAATTCTACTAGGTTCTAGTTCTAGCATATTCTGCATGCAGGACAAACTGTAGGATTATAGGTTTTGTGGCCAGAATGGTGTCCCCTGAGAGAGTACTTTTATTGAATTCCTTCTTTATATATTAGACTCACTTTCTTGTTCATTCAGGTGATTTTCTGTGTTCTCTTAGAACCCATTCTCGAGTTTGTGTTTTGTTTGACTTTTTTTGAACATAAAAACATAATCCCTCTTTTTTTTTTTTTTTTTTGGTCTGGCATTACATCCAACCCATTCTGAATGTAGGCTGTTACTATCAGCTTAGGAAAGTTTGGAGGAGTCATGTTGCTTTGGTCTTTCATGTTTCTGCACTTTGTATTGGACTTTTCAGATGTGGAGTTAGGTTGTTGGTTTAATTTGTTTATTGTTTAATTTTTTATTTGCTTCTCTGTTTTAAATTACTCTTTTTCTAACAAAGGAAGAGATTGCATTGTTCAAGAGGGACTAAGATGTTATAGGCTTTTATAACATCTTTGGGCACCAGACGCACTTTCCAATAGTCCTCTATTATTAAAATATTATCTGCAAAAATAGTCACCCTCAAAGAAACACCATACTGTCAAAGTATAGTAACAATCAAATAAAATGTCAGTCATTCCTTAAGCATCAAACATTCTAGGAAGAATGAATGAATTACTGTGTGTACTTCACTGGTGTGTGTGTGTGTGTGTGTGCTAACATATTATTTAATTTGGGTGAGTGGAAGAAAAATGACAGCAATAGGAAAGGAAAAGAAAATTCAGGATAAGACAAATTATGAATATTGGGTTGACAGAGAAAAACGGGAGGGGACAGTAGGGACCAAGGAGGGGGATGGGGTTGATATGCTGGATTCTGTCTCAGGGGCCAGAATCCTGCTGCTCCCAATCCAGCATGTAGTACTGTGCCCCTCGCTCTCAGTTTTCTGAGAGTGCACTTCACAGAGAATCTAAGGCTGCAGAGCTGCCGACTCAGCAAGGGTCTTCTTTTTAAAAATTTTTTAATTTATTAATTATTTTATTTGTTTACATTTCAAATATTATCCCGCTTATCAGTCTCCCCTTCATGACCCCCCCTCCCTTTTCCCCTTTGCCTCTAAGAGGGTTCTTCCCCACACACCTACTCACTCCTGCCTCACCTCTCTAGCAACCCCCTTCTCTGGGGCATCAAGCCTCCACAGGGCCAAGGGCCTCCCCTCCCACTGATGCCAGATAAGGCAATCCTCTACTACATATATAGCTGGAGCCATGGACTGGCCCATGTATACTCTTTGGTTGGTGGTTTAGTCCCTGGGAGCTTGGAAGGGTCTGGATAATTGATACTGTTGTTCTTCCTATGGGGTTGCAATCTCCTTCAGCTCCTTCAGCCTTACTCCTAACTTCCATTGGGATCCTCAGGCTCTGTCCAATGGTTGGCTGTGAGTATCTGCATCTGTCTTGTGTGCTGGCAGAGTCTCTCAGCAAGACAGCCATACTAGGCTCCTGTTTGCAAGCACAACTTGGCATCAAGGGTCTTCTTGACATGGCATTCTGTAGCTCTCAGTTGCTCTTGGACAAGTCTGCTTTTGCCACTCAAGGTTACTGTGCAGTTCTGCTTCAAATTGGCCAGAAGTTTCTTGGACTCATCATATTGCACTCATCATAAGCTGCTTGGATATAACAGATATAACCCGTCTCTCAGATCTACTGTCCTGTTGTTGGGCCAGCCCCCTGTGGTGTGCTTCTCATTGCTAGAGTCTCCATGTTCTATGGCCAGATTTCCATGTTGGTGAAATCCATGCTTCAGTGTCCACACCCATGCCTCATTCTCCTCTGCTATGATGTCTGCTCAGCCTCATACTATCCAGTGTTGGAAGTGGTTTGTTCCTCTTCCCTGTTCTTCTTGACCCCCCCTGAGGAGCTGTGTTGATGCAGCTATTTTTGGCTTCTCTGGGTCATACCATCCTTTTCCTGTTCGTTTTCTGGAATCTTTTCAGTTTTTTTGTGGCTTTCTGAAGCTCTCCCTTCATTTTCTCTGTGAAGTTAAGCCTATCTTTCTTCTGACTCTTTCTCTAGCTCACACAGAGGCAGGCTTTAGTTTGCCATGTTTCTTGGGAGTCAGCACATAACTTTACAAAAGAAATATAGAAAAAGTGAAGTGGCCAGAGGATTTTAGTCAGTGATTTTTAGGAACTCTAGGAGTGGATTTAGTTTTGCCTTATGCTGCTTGGAAGTAGAATAACACACAAACCTTTATAAAGAAAATTCTCCCTACAGGGACTGTCTTAGTGAGGGTTATTATTGCTGTGATGTAACACTAAGACCAGAAGCAATTTGTGGAGGAAAGGGTTTATTTCATGCACAGTTCCATATAACTGCTTATCATCAAAAACGGTGAAGACAGGAACTCATACAGGGCAGGAATCTGGAGGCAGGAGTTGATGCAGTGGCCTTGGAGGGGTGCTGCTTACTGGCTTACTCCTCATGGCTCACTCAGCCTGCTTTCTTATAGACCCCAGGACCACTATCCCAGGGATAGCACCACCCACATGGACTGGTCCTTCCCACATCAATTACTAATTATGGAAATGCCCTACAGTTAGAATTTGTGGAGGCATTTTTTTTTTTCAGTTTCAGTTTCCTCCTTTCTGATAACTTTAGCTTGTGTCAAGTTGACATAAAACTAGCCAGTACAGACACCAAGAGAACACAAGTTTGATGTCATATGATGTGTGTGTATTTTGTTACACAGTTACAATGGAGATCTACTACACACCCTTACTAATATGTCTCAAAAGGTTCAACAGGACCACAATGGCTCAACAGAGCCTCAAAGGACCGACACAATTTACATTCTCTATCTCAGGCAAGACATCAAACTCCAATTTCTTCAAAACAGCTTCCAAGTTGACAAGTCTATGGCACAAAGGGTACAATATCCCGAATAGTTCCAAGGTACTGAAACAGCATAGAAGAACCCTGAAAGACAAGGCCAGTCACCAAATGACAGTCATCAAAACAGTTCAAAAGCCATCCGGAGACTGCCCTGCCATCTGATCCGTTCCATCCACAGGCACTAAACTCCATTACTATTGTAGATGCCAAGATGTGCTTGCAGACAGGAGCCCGGTATGGCTGTCCTCTGAGAGGCTCTGCCAGCACCTGACTAAGACAGATGCAGATACTCACAGCCAACCATTGGACTGAACCCAGGGACCCCAATGGAAGTTAGGGGAAGTACTAAAGGAGCTGAAGAGGATTGTAACCCCATAGGAAGAACAACAGTATCAATTATCCAGACACTTCCGAGCTCCCAGGGACTAAACCACCAACCAAAGAGTGTACATGAGCTGGTCCATGGCTCCAGCTGTATATATAATAGAGGACTGCCTTATCTGGCATCAGTGGGAAGGGGGCCTTGGTCCTGTGGAGGCTTGATGCCCCAGAGAAGGGGAAGGCTAGAGGTGTGAGGTGGGAGTTGGTGGTTAAGTGGGGGAACACCCTTTTAGAGGCAAAGGAAGGGTGGGGATTTGTGAAAGGGAGACTGATAAGGAGGATAAAAATTTAAAGGTAAACAAATAATATTATTAATAAATAAAAAAACAAATGGTACTTAAACTGGATGAAGATATTCTAAAGAGACACTGTGTGCTTCACTTAGGTAATCAGACTATGGGATCTGTAGACCTCAAGAGACTGCAGTTCTCCCAGGAATCTCATTTTGGGAGAAGAGAAAGCCTAAAGCTTAGACCAGTCAGAGGGGGAAACTTCCCCCTAAAAGATACTTAGAACTTACTAGAATTTCTTACAGAAGATATAATGACAGGTCAATGTAGCTATGAGCATACCTTGACCAGGGCTCCTTAGGTATCAATAATTCTAGCCTCCTACTTGAATTTTAACTTTACCTGGGACTCCAAGGATGGACTTGAGGATACTAGAGCTCACTGTTCCTTATTTTTTCTTCTTGATGTGACCACACTTGATGATTCTTCTCTGTCTGATGATTTTCACTGTGAATTTGGACGACTTAATGGCTTATTGAGGACAGCTGCTGAACCTAGCTTGTTGGAGGACAGAGTGTGACCCTAAGATTGGTAACATTTATGACAAACAATTTATGAGCAAAAGGCACAGTTTGGATATCTACAGAATATTTGCAGAAATCTGCAGAAAGTTAACCACATGTGAAGAGAAAATATTGAATGTCCTGGCCCTGTTGGAATAGTTTTATTCCAGGGATCTCTCTCTCTCTCTCTCTCTCTCTCTCTCTCTCTCTCTCTCTCTCTCTCTCTCTCTCATTCTTTCTTGCCTATTTTGAGATATGGCCTCACCATGAAGCTCTGGTTGTTCTGGAAATCATTATGTAGACCAGGGTGGCCGTGAACTCACAGAGATATGCCTTTCTTTATCTCCTGAATACTGGGATTAAAGGCATGGGCCACCACACCTGGCTCAGAGACATTCTCTAATCTTTCAACTTCAGACAAGATCAAATACATTTTGCCTATTCTTGGTGAATAAAAAGAATGAATATTTGGACTTTTATTTTTATCAAAAAAAAAATCTAAGACACCACATTTTAATCTATACTGCTTTTTAAAAAAAAAGGCATTTTTAATATAAACCTACGTGTAGAGGTACCTACCTGTTTAGGATAAATATAATGTGTCAATGCTCACGTCAGATAAATTGATCTTGGGATAATTGCTAATAGATGAGACATGCAAATAATGCTCTAGAGTTAGGCATTTAATATCTAAAGATGCTGTTAGGAATTGGACTTCCATTTTCTGAGCTCTTGTTAATAAAGGAGTTTGGAAATGGACTCAGAAGGAAACTGAAGTTCCTTTTATTGGAGTTTGAGGCAGGCAGGTCTCTGATAGTGGTCTATGTACAGCTGCCTGGAGAAATAGGTCTCTTCTGAGAGAGAATGCAGAGTGTCAGGCAGATCTTCTTAAGACTTTGGCTTGTATTCAAAGAAGAAATAAAAAAGGAGGAATTTTGACTCAAGAAATGTATATGAACTTGACAATGAAGTTCTATAAACTGATATAGCAAGAAGAGGGAAAATGATGCTATAGTCCTTGAGAGAAATTCTAGTGCCATGTGTCCACCCAGGACCAGAGACGATACTCTGCTTTTATTCTTTTGTTAAAATAATTATATTTCTTTGGTGTATTGAAACTTATCTGTTAAACAATTTAGGATTGCAATAGACTGTGCTGACTCTTGTATATTTAATTATAAACTTGGTGTGTGTGGGCCCAGAAAAGGGTATCTATTAACCCTTTGATGTTTGTAAAAGTCTTCAAAATACTAGTTAAAAATTAGATCCAATCTAAGTTTTTAAAAATTCAAACAGTGCATACTGATTGTCCCAAAATACATTTACTATTTGCCTTTTCTTTTCTAGGCACCCATTAACTATACCATCTCCAGTTCAGAATGAATGGAGGCTGAGAAAGTTGACAGTTCAGATTCTTGGTTCTTAAACTGTATAATAGATAAACATGAATGATTAGTTTTAAAGAATAATACTTTGTATGATTTATATAGTATTTGTCTATTGGAGAAATAGGAAAAATATATCTATAAAAAGCTATGTGCTTCATACATTGTACAGAAGTTGACAAAGTTAAAGAAGTATGAGGTGAATACATATCAAGAAACCAGCAAGTGCTTCCACTCAGGACAGGTTTTCTCAGCAGCTGGGTGTGGTTAAAATGACTGCACTCGGAGCTGGCCTGAGCCAATTGGCACAGCAAGATAGAGCATAGCCTTGGTAAGCTCTGTGCCATGTTGAATAGCTTGCATTCACCTCCTTGAATATGGAGAAATGCAAGGCATCTCCAGGACAGCATCTTGAATGAAGAAAAAGAAACACTCATGCAGAGTGTGGACTATGGAAAGCTAACAAGAAGACTCCTCCCATCCACACAGCTGTATCTACCTTTGTTCTTTTAAAGGAACAGCAGATTCAAATGATGGCATGTTTTTACATTGCTTTAACTTTATTAGTTTCTTAAGTTTTCTTAGATACTGACTCCTGAAACCAATGGGACCTGCCCAAGATGGGTAATGATGGGTATTTGGAGATTATTCCCTCTTTTTATAAAGAAGCTTCAATAAATGTGTGGTATAATGCTCACCTCTTTGTGTCTTTCAGATTTAAAGGGCACTTGGAGAAAAAAAAATCTTGCATCTGGACAATATTTCTATTTGAAACCCTGGTATATATTTGTTTGCTTTTATAAAATAAGTATTTTGTTATTATATTTATGAGATAATGTTGAGTATAATCTATTTATAATAGCACTGTTCCATATTTTATAAGAGATTTAATTTAAAAAAATTCTTGTTAGTGCTGAAACCATATTATCCTACTGTGTCAAGAATTCTGAATTTTACATTAGTAGTAGAAGCCTACTTTATAATATCTATTCTGTACAATTCTTCTACACACACACACACACACACACACACACACACACATATATATATATATATATATATATATATATATATATATATATATATATTATAAGCCTTCTTAGGTACAAAGCTTAAGAAAACATTTTACAGAGATGGTGCCTTCTAAAATAGAACCGCTAATGATGTTCAATGTTTTCAAGTATTAAGTTTGTGTATAACTAATTGTATTGATTCTCCTTTTCAGCAAAGCAATTAGATAGGCCCTAACTCTGGACATCCCAAGCCGTGCCTCCTGATAATTGAAAGATATTGAATGTTGGTAAGTCCGTAAACAAATACTTAATTTTTGAAATATGTTTACTCTATTGGTTGTGTTTTTATAAAGCTTTGTAACTATTGTCTGTTAACACTCCACAAAGGCATTTGCTGTTGATTGCTATATTTTTGTAAAGCCTTATGACAAACAATTGTCTGTTAACTTTCTGAAGAAATACAGCTCCTAAAAAAGGAAACTGAACAATATTTTTGAGAGATCGGGACATCTCTCACCAGAAACACAGAATGGATCACAGATATATCTAAGCTAAGAACCATTCCTTCTATATCTTCTAGTTGCTTCTTGTTGCTTGAATTGGCCATAAAGGGTTTATTGGTACTAACTCCTTGACATCTGTCACTTACAACCTCAACATGTGATTGAATCAGACAGATCAGTACATACTTTATCTGGAGGATTATCTAGAAGAACACGACTTAATAGAATCTATCATCTATCTATCTATCTATCTATCTATCTATCTATCTATCTATCTATCTATCTATGGGATTTATTAGGGTTGCTTACAGTTTGTGGTCTATCCTGTCCAACAATGGTGGTCTACCAACAAAAAGTTCAAGAATCTAGTAGTTGTTGGAGTGTGATGCTGGGTATCTCAGATAGACTTTAGTATATGCTGGAATCCTGAAGAAACAGGTTCTATTTAGAAAAATTGAACTTGCAAGCAAGAATAAAGGCAAGCAGGAAAAGAGCAATGCTTTCTTCTTCCATGTCATCTATACAGCCTGCCACCAGAAGATGTGACCCATAGTAAAGGTGGATCTTACTACCTCAAAAGATCTGGATTAAAGATAAGTATTCCCATTTCAAATGATTTAATTAAGAAAATTCCTTCACAGGTGTACCTGGAAGCTTGGGTTTTTGTTAATTCCAGATGTAGTCAAGTTGACAACTAAGAATAGCCATCAAAGGACAGTAGAGAAAAAAACCTGTTAGATGAGTAATCATGGATATTTCTAAAGATATATTGTTCAGAGACAAGTGGGAGAAGTCATCAAAATTGAAATGCACTCATGTTGGTCATGGGAGTACTTGCCAGTAATCTCATCACCTGGGTAGCAAAAGTGGGAGGATCATAAGTTTTGGCCAGCCTAACTTTCGTGACAAGACTCCCATGTCAAACCAACAAGATAGAATTGCTTGTGCCAGTCCTTTGGAAAAAAAAAAAGTCAAAAGGTTTTAGAGAAATGGCACTTACACGTGGCTAACTGCCATGAATCGAATGCACTCAGACTTTGGCTCCTATTGCATTTCTTATGATACTTGTTTCAGATGCAGACATAATCTACCTCAGTATTGAGGTAATGAAAGAGAAAATAGGGAAATGTAACTGACATGGCAGGAATAAGGATATTCTCTAAAATTTATCTTCTGAGAATTTCATACATGTGTACAATGTGTTTTGACTATGTTCATCTCCAGTCTCTCCCCTCAACCCTCTCCTAAACACTATACTACCATGTCTTCCTCCCAACTTCATGTAGTTAAAACCCCTACTGTACTGGCTGGTTTTGTGTATCAAGTTGACACAAGCTAGAGTTTTAACAGAGAAAGGCACCTCCCTTGAGAAAATGCCTCCATGAGATCCAGCTGTAAGGCATTTTCTCAATTAGTGATCAAGGTGGAAGGGCACCTTGTGGGTGATATCTCCCTGGGCTGGTAGTCCTGGGTTCTATAAGAAAGCAAGCTGAGCAAACCCGGGGAAGCAAGCCAGTAAGTAACATCCCTCCATGGCCTCTGCATCAGCTCCTGCTTCCTGACCTGTTTGAGTTCCAGTCCTGACTTCCTTTGTTGATGAACAGCAATGTGTAAGCTAAATAAACCCTTTCCTCCCCAACTTGCTTCTTAGTCATGATGTTTGTGCAGGAATAGAAACCCTAAGACATCTACTGAGCCAAAATATTGCTGCCAGTACATATAGGCATAGAACTATTGACCCGCCCAGCAGGTCCTAGGTTATTTGTGAGGGACGAGGAGGATTACAACCTGGAAGAACGGGCGAGAGAGAGAGAGAGAGAGAGAGGACTCAAGGAAGCAAATGCTTGTCAAGAGTCATATATTTGGGCGCAAAGTGCCTATTTATAATACATTTTGCAAAGGGAGGGGTAAGAGGGATCCAGGTGATGGGAAAGTACAGAATCTTCTTGGCCTGTGCCCTGAAACAATGGCGGTCTAACTGCTTACTTCAAAAGATATGGTACACTGCTTTACATCTAAAAATCTATTTGTAACTATTAAGCAGAACCTTGTGGTTGCTAGGGAGATGAAGCTGCAGGAGACATTGTGCAGGTGGGGAGAAGTAGGGGGTGAGGGTAAGAGGCGAGGGTCCTGGCTTCTGACAAACCATCAATTTGAATACAGGCAACAGACCAGGGGCTACATAAGATAAAGATATTCAAAAGAGGCACTTGTGTCTCTTACTTTGGCTATTGAAACTATGGATCCAAGAAACTGGAGTTACACTGGAGGAACCTTATGATGTAAGAAAAGAAAGATTAAAATATGGGCTATTTAAATATGGCCATAAGGGAAACCTCTCTCTAAAAGAGATTGCGACTTTAGACCACCATGCAACTTTAGACTAGACCATGATGGGCCAGTGCTGAGTGGGACCACATCTTGACTAGGACCACTTAGCTGTTCATAACTCTGGCCTTCTATTTAAAATATCAACTTTGCTTCAAGACCCTGAAGATGGACTTTGGGGAAGAGGTGTCTCTGGATATCTGTCCCTCTTCCTAATGTAGACATTTTGAATAAATCTCCCCTTTCTGTCTTTAACTATTAATTTGGACATTTAATTGGCTTATCAAGGATGTATGGCTGAACTTGGCTCTTTAAAGACAAAGGCTTTGAGCTATGTCACAGTAGTATCTGCTCAAAGGGGTTCACAATACAAGTGAAAGGCAAAGCCTGAGATGCTCTGATTGGGGAGAAACTTAGCAAGAATCAGATTTCTTGAGAGTCCAGCAGAGATGTAAATATTTATTTCTGCTTTACCAAATAGAGGTTAGAAAACAGCTGATGCCAGCCAAAGTGGGAAGATATGAAAAGCGCCTGGAGTAAAGTGATCCCAGCAGCTGCTGGGGATTGTTCAGTCTTTGCTCTCATCCTTTAGTCAACTTGCTGCAGGTGGCTGACTCCCAAAATCGTTATTGGAGTTATTAGGGTCAGAGCCTGTGTCCTAACAGTCTCACAAATGAGGTGCAACCACTTGTCTGTCCTCAGTAGGCCAACTAAAAAGGCAAATGATAGTGCAAAGAAGAGAAAGAACAATTAGAATCATTCTACGTGGTCACATTTGGAAAAGGAACAAAGAAACAAATAAAATGGTCATGACTTCCCCACACTCCATATGTCATCAAGTCTATCTTTTTGGTCCTGACAGGGAACCTAGTCTTAAGTAGAGAGCAACAGATATGCAGAATGAAGCAGACCTGGTCTGGGTATAGCCTGTCCATCACTGACTCACTGTTATCTTGGCTCTAGTATCATTTAATGATGTTTGATAGGTAGCCAATTGTGTGAAATCTCTTCCTGGGAGAAAACTTTCTCCTCTGGCTGACACCAGCCTTGAGCCTTTTCCTCCTCCTAAGATTCCTGAGAAAATTTCAACTCCTTGAGGGCCATCATTTCAATAGTCTGATAGCCAAAGGGAGGATCACAAAAATCTTTATAGAATATGTTTATTCCCTACAGGCCAATTGAAGAATTGCTTTCTAAATATACTGATATGGATGATCAAACAGTATTATTTGGATCCTCTGTCATTGTCACAAACTTCTAATGCACTAGCTGAGCAACAAGTGCTGCTCAAGTTTTTTTTTGACATCTTTATTAAAAGGTACATTATCCTTGTGATGCACATTTATAATTGAACTCACTTGCCATTCATTATAGTTAATGTATTTGGCAATTAAAGCTTTAAATAATTGTGGCATGCTTCATTACAAACTGAAATATACATTATAATGAATAGTCATGAATCATTTTATGCAATTGATAATAAATAGGCTTTCAAGTCTTAAGAAAATAACAAATCTCTTTTGAACCTTATGCATATATCTTGGTCTGTTTATATGATTATATTTTGATTATTTTTTATATAGGCTATTTTTAAAAGTTGATAGTTGCATTTACCTCATTTATGTGATCTTTGTAAAAAAATGAGTAATGTTACAGAGGTATTAAATGCCCATTTAGGAAAAACTATTTGTTTCTGGTAAAGAAAATGCAATTTCTGGCCTAGGAGACATAACATTCCAGTTGGGCTGGCCAGTCACTTGGCTAAGTGTCTTAGTTGGAGTTTCTATGGCTGTGATAGAGACCATGACCAAAAGCAACTTAGAGAAGAAAGGACTTATTTATCCTATACTTCCAAGTAAAAAAATCTATCACAGAGGGAAGTCAAAGTAAGAATTTAAGGCAAAAACCTGGAGGCAGAAACAGAAGCAGAAAGCATGGAGGAATCCTGCTTACTGGATTGTTCATTATGGCTTGTTCAGTTTGCCTTTTTATACACTTTAGAATCACCACCTAACGGTGGCATCACCCACAATGGGCTAGGTCCTCCCACATAAATTATTAATAAAGAAAATGCCCCACAGGCTTGCCTGTAGGGCAATCTAATGTGAGGATTTTCTCAGTTGTAGTTCCCTCCTCCCAGACATCCTAGGTTTGTATTAAGTTGACCAAAAAACCAATGGACACCCCTAGGGACTATGGTGTAAAGGTTTTGCCAACTTTACATAAGCTGGACTAATCTGGCTAGTAGTAACTTCAATTGAGAAATTGCCTTCATGAACTGGACTTTGAAGCATCTTCTTAATTGCTAATTGATGTAGGGCATCTTAGTACACTGGATCATCCATCTCTGGGCAGGTGGGCCTGAGCTGTACTAGAAAAGTAGCTGGGAAGCCTATAAGCACGATTTTTCCATGCTCTCTGTTTCTGTTCCTGCCTCACGTTCCTGCTTTAGCTTTTCTTGTTCGGTATAAACTTTTTCCTTCACAAGTTGCTTTAGTCATGGTGTTTATTGCAGCAAAAGAGAGCAAATCAGGTCAGAAATCATTCCCAAGGAAGGTGGGAGTGATTAACATTAAGCCGTGTTAAAGAGATTAAAATAATTATCCATTTAAGAGCTAGTGTATTTTTTCCTTCCCAGTCCCTTATAGGGCTACAGCCATGAATCTTTAGAAATCTATCTGCTTTAACACAATGGGCAGGGATAAAAGTATTCCCAGGACAAAAAGGGCTAGCATGATCAAGCTATGTATGCTGTTTTTGAAGCTTGACCAAAATAGAAATACTGATCTCAGGCCTTGGGTAATTTTATCTGCAGTATCTACTGCATTAATGCTCAGCAGAGCAGCATTCTTGAAATTCATAAGCTCCCTATGTATCATTAAAACTTCCAGAGAGGTGTTAGAATTATGCCAAATACACTGCAAGTGACATTAAACTTCTTCCTAATTATAATGACTACCACTGTAAATTTTAGAACTAACATGAATCCAATGATTTTGCTTGACACTCAAAATGGCTCCTTATCCATAAATTCTGAACCTTCTTCCAGTAATTTGAATAGGATAAAGAGCATCAATCCATTCTTCTAAATGCCTATGTAAATCCTCTTGTATATTCAACACATTAGTAACATTTTTTTGCTAAATGATTAACAAAAGTAGTGTTGGCAGCCAAAGTACATGGCCTGAACCTGAAAATGGAACCCCAGACAGAGTTATTAAGTTAACAGGCTGGCAAGCCAAGGGCGTATAAGATTCTGCATGGAGCCTTACCAACCTAAGACAGAAGTACATTGCTTTTGATAATGCATATTCCATGATGGGCAAGGAAGGCATTCTTATCAGAATGACCTAAGACCGGCTCAGTCTTGTTAATGAGATAAAAAAGGGGGAGAGGTAGAGAGCCTTTGGGGCTGCTTGGCAAGAATCTGACATTGACCAAGGACAAGGAAGTAGGCTTCAGGCAGGAATTAGACATTAGGCTAGAATAGAGAAGTAATATCATGTAGGAATCTAAATCTTAGGCTAGAACAAAGAAGTAATTTCAGGCAGAAATCTAAATATTAGGCTAGAACAAAGAAGTAATTTCAGGCAGGAATCTCAGTCTTAGGCCAGAACAAAGAAGTAGGCTTCAGGCATGAAAATGACCTTGGGCTAGGACAGGGAAGTAGGCTCAGATATTTTGGTCATCCTGATAAGCCCTTAGAAACAGTTATCCTGGGAGTGTTCACATAATTGGGTTTAATGCTTGCTTTTTCTTTGACTATTTGTGTTTATTGTCTTGCTTGTTCCTTGACTATTTGCATCTATTGTATTGCTAGACCCTCAACCTAGAACTGACTTTAATACTTGCATGTAATCAAAATCGTATAAAAGCATAAAGGAAGAGGAGGGTATAGAATAGGGGAGTCTAGGGAGGAGAAATGGGGAAAGGGGATGGTATCTGTATTGTAAATAAAATATCCAATAAAAAAATTAAAAGAGAAATTTATCTGCTTTTCTGAATTACTCAGTAAGGGCAATTTTTCTCTCTTCTTATTTCTGTTCCAAACACGCTTTCCTTAACACCATAGGCTTCTCTCTTCCCCCAAAGATTTCTTCTCTGTCCTGTGGTGATTGGTGTGATATGATTCCTCTTCTCCAGCTCTTTCCTCTGTGCAGCTGCAAAGATTTACAGCTTGGTTTTACCATGCCTATATGAGGACTTTTAATAGTGGTTTAACTTAAGTGGCAATATATAGTATTTGCAGAAAAGTGAAGCTTTACATATAAGTACTTTGATTATAAAATATTAGAAATGAGCTAGGGAGGTGGGTCAGTGGTCAAGAGTGACTGCTGATCTTGTAGAACACCTGGGGGTCAGGCACTTACATCAAAAGTCAATCCAGTAGTAACTCCATATCTACACTCAGGCACACAAACATACCCACAGAATAAATAAATAAATGAATCAATCAATAAATATTAAAACTATCAGCAACATACAAAAATATTAATTAAGTTATATTATGTGCTTGAAAGTATGAGATATTGCATTCTGGTCAGGGAAACAAGCTGGTGACAACAGTGTTCACTGTCCCCATACCTATTCAGTATGGTACTTGAAGTTTTAGCTAGTGCAGTAGCACAACTGAAGGAGATCAAGGGCATACAAATCGGAAAGGAAGAAATCAAAGTATCGCTATTTGCAGATGATATGATATCAGTGGCCCTAAAATTTCCAACAGGAAACTCCTGCATCTGATAAACACTTTTGGTAAAGTAGCTGGATACAAAATAAACTCACAAAATCAATAGCTCTACCAATACAATATGGTATGAAATGGACTGAAAAAGAAATTAGGGAAGAAACACATTTTACAATTGCCGAAAATAATATTAAATACCTTAGGGTAATGATAACCAAGCAAAGAAAAGGTTTTTAATGATTAAAAACTTCATGACATTGAAGAAAGAAATTGAAGAAAATACCATAAGCTGGAGAGACTTCCCATGTGTTTGGATTGGTAGGGTAAATATAGTAATAATGGTTATCATATCAAAAGCAATCTACAGATTCAGTGCAATCCCCTTTAAAATTCCAACACAATTCTTTATAGCTCTTGAAAAGACAATTTTCAGCTATATATGAAATCATAAAGAACTGGGATAGCTGAAACAATTCTGAATAATAATACAACTGCAGTAGGTATTATCACACCTGATCTCAAATTGTACTGCAAAGCTATAGTAATAAATACATCATGATATTAGCATAAAAACAGACGTAGATCAATGGAAATGAATTCAAGCCTAGACTTAAATCCACATACCTACAGACACCTGATTTTTGATAAAGAAGGCAGAAATACATGTAGGCATAATACTATTGTGCACTGTGTACAGATTATCCTGGTATTGTTTAAGTGTCCCATATCTGGTTGCAATCCTTATTTTGAAAGTTTTCTGTCTCGGTGTTATGTCATTGCTTCCAAATGTCTCATCATTGTTTTCAAATGACTCCCTGATTGGTTAATAAAGAAGCTGATCAGCTTTTTCGGGTCTTGGCTCTAAGATGACCAATAAAATAAAATAAAATAAAATAAAATAAAATAAAATAAAATGAAACAACAGTTGTGCCAAAATGGGCCATGGCCATGTGCAGTCAATTCGCTGCATGAACTGAGCCTGGTGCCTGCCCAAGGATAAGACCATTAAGAAGTTCGTCATTTGGAACTGTGTAGAAGCTGCTGCTGTCAGCTACATATCTGAAGCAAGCATCTTTGACACTCATGTGCTTCCCAAGCTCTATGTCAAGCTGCGTGACCGAGTGAGCTATGTCATTCATAGCAAGGTCGTCAGGAATCCATCTTGGGAAGCCCAGAAGAACTGACCCCCCACCATGACTTAGACCTGCTGGCACTGCACCACGACCTCCACCAAAGCCCATGTGAAGAGGTGGCTTCACATGGAAAAACACTTTGGAAAAATAAAATGGAAGTTATACTTAAAAAAAAGTTGATCAGCTAATGACTGAGTAGGGGAGAGAACAGGTCTGGATTTCTGCCCAGCTAGGGAAGGGGGAAGGAGAGAGAGGGAATGGGGATTCAGCCATAAGGAGAGGGTTCAGAAGACATGAGAAAACAGCTGGAACAGAGAAAGCCATAAAATGCAAGTATTTCAGGCATTTTGGCTGGGAGGTAGCCAGATTAGGTTAGAGGCTTGAAATAGATTAGTATGGCTCAGTTTTTGTGCCTTAAAGCTGTTAAATAAACGAAACAGTCCTGTCTCAATTATTTGGGAGCTAGCTGGGTTAGGAGAAAACTGAAACATTTATAAAATCACCACTAAAAAAATACACACTGGACAAAAGACAGGGTATTTAACAAATGGTGTTAGTCAAACCAGATGGACACATGTACAAGAATCTAAATAGATCCATACTTTTTTACCCTGCACAATACTGAACCCCAAATGGATTGAAGACCTTAACATAAAACCAGAATCACTGAATCTGATAGAAGAGAAAGTGGGGAATATCCTTGAATTCATTGACATAGAAAATGGACTTTCTGAACAGAACACTGCATATGCACTATGGTCAATAACTAACAAATGGGACCTTCTGAAACTGAAACGCTTCTGTACTGCAAAGGGCATCATGACTTGGATAACGCTCAGGAAATCGGTGGAAGAGTGTAAGAACCAAAGGGGATGGAGGACACACACACACACACATGTTCTCTAAGTCAACATAAGCACAGCAGAACACATGAACACACAGACTTACGCAGCATGAACAGGCCTGTACAAATCTGTACCAGGTCTTCTACATAAAGGTTATGGCTCCAGTGTAATCTTTTTATGGGACTCCTGAGTGTGTAATAAGTGGGTTTCTGATTCATATGTCTTCTCTTGGACTCTATTTTAGTTTGGGTTTTATTGCTGTGATGAGACACCATGACCAAGGCAACTCTTGAAAAACATTTAATTGGGGCTGGCTTACAGTTTCAGAGGCTCAGTCCATTATCATTATGGTGGGAAGTATGCCATCGTGTAACAGACTTGGTGCTAGAGGAACTTAGAGTTCTATCTCTTGATCTAAAGGCAGCCAGGAGGAGGCTTTCTTCTGCACTGGGTGGAGTTTGAGCATAGGACCTCAAAGCTCACCTCCCACAGTGACTCACTTCCTTCCACAAGGCAACACCCATTCCAATAAAGGCCACACCTCCTAATAGCGCCATTTCCCATTGGCCAAGCATATTCAAACCACCACAGACTTTTCCCCTCTTGTTTGTTTGAGTTGTCCAATTTCAATATTTTGGTTTTGTTTTATTTTATTCTGGTCTATTCTCTTCTATTCTGATCCTTTAAGAGCCTGTTTGTTTTCTAAGAAACAGAAATGGAGTAGATTTGGATTGGAGAGGAGGAAGGGAGAAACTGGGAGAACTAGAGGGAAGAGAAACCTTAATCAAGATATAGTATATGAGGAAAAAATCTATTTTCAATAAAAGAAAAAAAAAAGAAAAAAGTATAAGATAGTTTAGTCTATATGTTTTCTTCTTAGACATTATAGACAATGGAATTTGATTTGAGGAAGATTACTCAAATTATAAACTTTTCAACTATTTACATAAGTATTCAATATTAATGTCAAAATTTTTTATCAAGGAGTTATTTACGAGCATACATCATTTTTTATATATTGTAGAACATGATCTTAAAACACAAAACAGTAGAATATTTCATGTGTCCTTTGACAAAGACTCTCCCTTTGACTAAATTTTAGTTATGTTTCTCTGATCCCTTTTTTATTTGCTTTTGATATTTTGATATTTTGAGACTCAAAGGGTGGCTCAAACTGACCTTGAATCTATAGTAATTTTCTTGGATCAATCTCCTGAGTGGTGGGATCACAGTTGTGAGCCACCACTCCCATTTATCTCTATACCTTCCTTCCCTTCCCCTTCCCCTTCCCTCATTTCTTTCCTTCTTCCTTGCTCCCTCTCTCTGAGACAGGGAATCACTCTGTAACCCCTGTGAGTCTACAATTCACTATATAGCCCAGGCTGGGCTTGAACTTATCACAGTCTCCTGCCTTATTAACAAGTGCCTGCATTAGAGGCAGGTAGTTGTTATGGTAGAGTTGTATGCTACCATATCCAAGAGTTTATCTTAATGGCTTCTGCATTTGTCTCTGCACACAATAATTTATGCAAAAATCCTTTACAAGTTAGTTTTATAAGATTCTCTTCCCCTTAATCTCTGATGGTGTTCTACATCCGGTCAAATTCATTGTTCACCATTCTTCCCAGGAGATATTTTTCTAGCTTTATCTGCCTACTGCAGGTATCCTCTCAAGTTGTCTGTATAAGGATTGCCCCCTCTCCATGCTTTCGCTCAGTAACTTTTTTTATCCACAGACCTTCAACTCCACCATGATAAATGTCTGGAATTGAGTTCATCTCTGTATTGCAATCTCATTTTCTCTATTGCAGCCTCTCTTTTTTTATCACCTAAATACTGCCTGGCTCTTAAAAAAAATCCATGAAAATGTGTACTTTAAGCACTGTAATGTTGTTGCTTTGAAGATCTGAACCTGAAGAAATGGCAGCTCAGTGTAATGTTAAGACATTTGGAGCTTACGTAATTTTAGTTTCGTTGTGTAGACAATATATTCCCGGAATCACTTCCAGAAGGTTATCTGTGAAAGCCTTTCAGGAGTTGGCCTTAGGTAGCAGCTCTGGCACTTTGTTTGAGCCACTGATACCTCTCATCTGGATCACTGTGGAGCATCCCAGGGAATCCCCCCCACACCAGCTTCTCCCATGCCTGCTACCTGCTCTCTACCATGCAGGCAGAAGGGGATTTAAGGGCACAATTTTATCTTCTTGTCTCCTGCTTAAAACAGTGGTTCCCTTTATCATTCAGAGTAAAACAAAACATTCTGGCAGAGCTTTGAGAGATCTACTCCCTCTCTCTGTTACCTGATGGATAGAAAGTCCCTTTTTCTTCACAGCACTTGACCGTGCCCGCTGCCCTTTTCTTCCCAGCTCCTCCGCTATTGCGTTTTCTAGTTGAAATGCGTTTGTTCCAGATGTACCAGGATTACTTAGGACTCAACTATTTCTTTCACAGAAAGTTCCTCCCTACCTTCACCCGATCAAGGATTCTGAGTCCAACTGAAAGTCTTGGTGTGAGCAAATGTTAATCAGGTACCTGAATCTTTTCCAAGTCTATCTGTGAACCTCTTTTTAAAAATCCAGTTTCAGTCAGACTTGCTAAATCAGTTAGTTTAGCCAGTACAGCTTCCCTTTGTTTACCAACACTCACCCTCAACTTTTGATCAACTCACTGTGTGTCTTGGAAAGTCCCTCTTATGTCCGCCTCCACTGTACTCTCTCCAAATTTATTCCTAAGGAAACGGTAGTGCCATCAACGGAAGGAAATGTGGGAAAAAAGCAGGTTTGACTGTAGCCTATAATAAGTTAGAATTGGAATTTATTAAGTTTGATGTGTTGAGGAGTAAGTAGTTACAGATATCCAGGAAGGGTTGATCCTTTGTGTGGAACTTAGTAGAGATTTCAGAGCAATAAATGTGTAGATGAGATTCATTAGCTTGTGTTTGAGAAGGGAGTTAAAACTGCAGCCATGGGTGAAGTCATCCAGGAGGAGTGCTAGTGCAAACGGAGAAATATCCACTGAGATAATCTGAACAAAGTAGAGACCAGGATCACAGATCTAGGAACCTGATTCTTTTCATTACCTCCTGTAATTAAAATGTTCTACAGTTGCATAAGTTCTTGTGCATATAAGGTAAAACAAAAATCAAATGAAAAATATCTCAGCTAATCTAGGAGGAAACCCGGAAGAAACTTGTTAGGGAGTTAAAGGGAAATTGATGAAAAAATGAGGGGTGTTGAGAGCTTCAGATAACACACAAAATATAAATAAATCACATGCTTTGTTGATCACCACACAGAGTTACTAGAACAGGTTTTCTTTGTGCTGTATCCTTGCATAGATTGGATCCCAGGACCCTGACCAGGGGCAACAATGGAGTCAAGAAATGACTGACACTAAAGGAGCAATAATAAGTACACAGAATGCCTAGAATTCATGGTCTGTGTTCTCTGATGGAGAAGCCGCAGCACCCTGGAAGCCCAGTGTGTTTGTTATACACAGCTGGACAAGGAGGTGGGGTTTATGGTGTTCAGCTGAATAAGGATGTAGGTTTACCTAATCTTACCTGGAGCAGTTTCTATAAGGGAGCAGTCTTCAGGCTACAAACATCCAGTCAGGAAACCTACAGTGGATATTTTCTGTACACGCTATCAGTATTCCCAAATGGACCAGAGGAAGGCTTTTGCCATTTCTCTGAGCTTCACCTGGGGAAGGCTTTGTCACTTTCATGAGGCTGAGGTTTTGGGGTCCTTAACATGGCTGTGTGCATGGCAAACAATACACATTCCCTCAGGACCTCACTTGTCTCCTACACTTTTGTCAATTGTTTTTTTTTTTTATCAGACTAATATGAATAAACTTAACAAGATTTTATATGAAAACTTTATAGAAAAGGTATCAGTCTGCTTCTGTGACCAGGTTCATTCCTCAAAAGCAAGTGACGCTTAGCTGACTTTCTGGTTGTAAGAAGATGAAATATATGCTTAAGAAGTGTGTCTGCTTCTCCATTTCTTCCCCCTTCCATTTATTTCTGTTGGTTACTCTTGTGGTCTGAATGTCATCCCTTCCTCTCGAGGATAGATGGATCTGAATAGTGTGGGCAATATTCCAATGCCAAGGTTACTAATCAGTTGACTCTTAACAAATGATTGATTTGCTTGCCTTTTGCAGGTGAGCTTTTCAAAAGAAGGGCTGGCTGTGCTTTTCTGGCAAAGTTCTACTAGCCTTCAAGAATTGAGCTACTGCTATGACTTGAAAGAAGAGGGTCACATGACAAGGAGCTAAGAGTGACTTCTAAAGAAGAGAGCAATCTGGGGCTGGCAGCAAGTGAGTGCCAGCTTAAGTCACACAACTGCATAGAAATGAGTTCTGCCAATAGCTGAGAGCCTGGGAAAGAGTCCCATCTCAGATGAGACTGCTGCTCTGGCTGGCAGTTCAAGTTCAGCAGAATGACACTCAGAGGAGATCTACAGGTGGCCAGCTTAAAAATTGGTGCAGCAATAGAAAACCAATAGGACTTTTATCTCCCAACTAGAAAAATTTTAACTTATTTACTCACCTCTAATTCATATTGTTTTCCATATAACTTAAACATATTAGTTTTAGCTTTTCAAATGACTAATTTATTTGCTTAATCTTTCATGCTCTTATTGACTGTTCTTTCGAACATAACTCAGTGTCTCCTGTTCATGAGGAATCAGGATGTTAGCTTCTCGACTCTCCTTTCCTTTTAGTTGCTTTTGCTTGTGACATGGTTTTCGGAGAAACCTAGCTCCAACTTGAGGAACCTAAAGACATGAAACTGTGCAGCAGTGAGGTAATTGCACGGTGAAAGGGCAGCATACCTGCTCGGACTGTGTGTTTATTAGGGAAAAGTCCTTCTGAAATGTGAGGTTCTTTGAAATAGAGTGCATGTGCTCCCTATTTGACCAAACTCAGCTGCCCTGACTTTGAAGCTACCACCTTCCCAGGAAAGGCCAAGGGCGATGGTGTGTAGGAGCTCTGATTGGGTAGTTAAGAGAGATAGTATTCATTTACCAGATGGAGAAGATTTAGCTAAGGTTAATTTAACATTGGGAAGGTACAGAACTACAGCTCCATCCAACTGGGGACTCCTGATGTCGCTGTGTCTCCCCATATTATTGTACATGTGACTTTTGTTTCTTCCTAGAAGAGTTCTTTGCATACACTATGGAAAAATATAATACAAATAGCGATGATGTTCAATTTTTCTCAAGATGTTGGGCTGGGATGCATTTATTTATTTATTATTTATTAATTATTTATTAAGTTAGCATACAAAACAACAGATTTCATTAGGACTTTAAATTGTAATTGAAGTTAGTGTTATGTGTATAAATATTTTGCTTGTATGTATGTATGTATGTATGTATGTATGTATGTATGTATGTGTATCATATGCATGCCTAGTGTCCAAGGCAACCAGAAGCAGGCATTGTATCTCCCCTGCAACTGCAGTTTTGGATGGCTCAAGACATTATGTAGGTGCTGGGAACTAAGCCCTGGTTTTCTGCAAAAGCAACGAGTGTTTCTAACTGATGAGCCATTTCTCTAGCTCCTCATTATGACATTTTATACACACTTTGTTTTTATTGCTCTCCTTCCTTTCTGTTCATTCTTTTGCTCACTTCTTGCTGGTCCTCTTCCTCTCCATGCATAGTCTGCATTCTGTTCTTATGTCACATGTGTTCCATAGGTAACCACCCTCAAGACATCTTCCTCTCATTGTTTCCTTTTGAATTTCAAGACATTCCCCTACATTTAAACTTATGTTTCCAGTTTCTGTTTATTAGAGACAACATGTAGCATTTGACTTTCTGTACCTGTATTATTCTATTAACACAAGGATTTCTAGTTCTAGGTGCTGTTCTGTAAATGTCATTTTTTTCTTTGTGACAAACTGCTTTTTACAGAGATCTTTGAAAGTACAAAGTCCTGCAATACCCCGTTCTGTAGATGCCAGGGTCCTGTCATGAATAATCATTTCAGTGACAAAAACTGTATTTTGGGTTTGGTTTTAGGTTGATTTTAAAAGTTAAAGTCTCACAAATAGCATTTCCAACATTCTAAATGCAACCACATTTTAAATTTTACAGAGAAGAAAGTAACTCTAGATGGTTTAAGCAAAAGAGATTTCAAAGGGAGCCATGGCAACTGATGGAGCATTTAGAGAGCTAGACTGAGAAGCACGACACCATAACTAAAGCACAGGAGAGTTACACACTGGTGTAGGTAGTAGGTAGAGGAAGAAACTGGTTCCTTAGAAAGACACTATAGGAACTTCTGTCCAGGCCAGCTGGACAATCAAGTGGGACCCTTAGACCCTGTGGAGAGGACTGAGATGTGAGAGAAAAGAGGAGGCACAGCAAGTCAAGAAGTCTGATCAAGCTGGCAAAATTTTTATTGTTCACACAGGTTATATACTCTGAAAACAGGATATGGGGAGGGGTAGGAAAGGAAAGAGGGCTTTGCAGGTGGAGGAAGCTAGCTGCAGCTGTGGGGTCTAACTAAGTTATTCTCACAAAGCCTTTTTGTTACCAGGGGTTCTAAAAACATCTATCTAGCAGGATGTTGGCTAAATCTAGATGTCAGGAGGAAGGGTTACTAAGGTGGAGGCCTTGTTTGAAGTTCTGAGAACTGACAAGTGAATCACGGAAGGTAAGCAGAAGGAAGAATAGTAGATAGGAAAGCCAAGGGTGAGTGTCTGCGAAGAGTAAGGCCTTGCCATGGCTTCCCACACACTTCTATATTTTCCATAGAAGGTTTGGGCAATGTACCTTGATTTCTTTATAGACCCCATCCCACAACATAGAGTCCATAGGTCTTGGAAAGAACTTTGGAAAGAAAAAACAAACCCTAAACTCTTTAAATTAGGTTGGAAACCTCAAGATGACTCATTTGGTAAAGACCCTGGCCTCCGAGCCTGATGCCCTGTGTTAGATCCCTTGGATCTACTGGGTAGAAGGCAAGAATCAACTCCTACAGCTTGTCCTCTGCCTATCATAAGTCCGTGTTGGCATGTGCACACATAAACCCCCATGTAAGAATAACTTTTTTATAAGGCTAATTCTGAGAAAGTATGCTAATGGGAGAACTTTCTTAGTTCTATCAACATTTTTGTAACATGTCGTTCAATCCACGTGCAGACAGAATACATATACATGTAGATTATTTAAGATAAGATTCCTTGCTTTAGAAAAAATATTTTTTTTTTACTTTGTTTTTGGAGGTAGTGTCTTGCTATGCTACTCAGGCTGGCCTTGACCCCTTGATCTTCTTCCTGAATACCAAGATTATATATATACAACGACACCACCTGGTAAGATAAAATTCCTGCTAAATCTGCTTAACATGGTTCCAACCAGCATATGGCCAAATTATAGCAATAGACTTCATTTTACATGCACTGTTATTTATGAAACAAACAGAAAGTTCTGTCTCTCACGCAGTACTCACTTAAAACATAAAATATGTTGATGCACAAATGCAAAAGCATACAAATGTACTTTCCTCACAGCATTTTTTTTTCTTTTTTAAAGTTAAACATACCATTAAAGAGTGGATGCATCTGGCAAATCACAATGAGCAGATTAAAAGACTGTTGCCCAGTTTTGTGGGATTCTGTGAAGCTGAACACGTGCAGCAGTTAGTTCTGTAGTTCTTTCAGAAACATCTTGGCAACAAGTCATAAAGTCTAGTACTTTATTTGTTGGTAAATATGTTTTGGATATGAACAAAGAGAAGAAGACACATGGCTTCTTTTCTCACAGAAAACTTCATGATTAGAAAATTGTTTTAAATCTGGGAATTAAAAACTCAAAAGTAACACATAATTAAATCTGATGTATTTTTCTTTGAACAGTTTAATCTTTATCTTAAAGAGGTAAAGATGCCTTGGATCTAGAGTTACAGAGAGCTGTGAGCTGCCGTGTGGGTGCTGCAAATCATTTCATTGATGTTTTTATTTGTATTTTTTACCAGTTGTGTTTGGTTCAATTGTGGGTCTCTGGGTATTCAGTCTCTTGGTCCTAGCCCTCCAGGCAGTGTCAAGTGGGCTCCCCCTTGTAGTATGGGTCTCAGGCGATTGGTTGGCCACTTCACCAATTTCTGCGACAACTTTACCACAGCACATCTTGTAGGCAGGATAAATTGTATGTCAGAGATTATATGGCTGGGTTGGTGTCCCAATCCCTCCACTAGAAGTCTTGCCTGGTTACAAGGGATGGATGATTCAGGCTGTGTATCCACTATTACTACAAGTGTTAGCTAGGGTCACTCTCATAGATTCTTGGGAATTTTCATTGCACTTAGTTTCTGCCTAGCCCCAGAAATGCACGTCAACTCCAGCTGCCTTTCTCCGCAGTCTCTGTTTTCATCTTCCTCCTACCTTGTAATGGACTTTCTTTGGGACCACCAGCTCCTGGATAATGACTCAGAGACTTATATTTATTAGGAATCCCAAGCCCTTATAGCTAGGCTTGTTCCCAACTAGCTCATAAATTATTAACCCATTTTATTCTATTCTAAGTTCTGCCATGTGGTTTGTTAGTTACCTCTTCTTCTTAGTCCCATCCACTTCTTCCTTCATGTCTGTAAATTTCATAATGTCTTTGTTTTTAATAGCTGAGTAGTATTCCATTGTGTAGATGTACCACATTTTCTTTATCCATTCTTCAGTTGAGGGGCATCTAGGTTGTTTCCACTTTCTGGCTATTACAAATAAAGCTGCTATGAATATAGTTGAGCAATTGCCCTTCTGGTAGGGTGGAGTGTCCTTTGAGTATATGCCAAGGAGTGTTATAGCTGGGCCTTGAGGTAGATGGTTTTCCAATTTTCTCAGAAACTGTCATATTGATTTTTAAAATGGTTGTACAAATTTTCACTCCCATCAGCAGTGGAGGAGTGTTCTCCTTGCTCTACCTCCTTGTCAACATGAGCTGTCCCTTGTGTGTTTTTGATTTTAGCCATTCTGACAGGTGTAAGATGGAGTCTTAGAGCTGTTTTGATTTGCATTGTTCTGATGGCTAGGGATGTTAATAACTGTTGTGTTGTTGATGCTGATTATATTTGGTTGTTCTCTATCATTCCTGAAAGATTGTGGAATCTGAGGACTGGGGAGATGGCTCAGTTAATAAAATGGCTGCTACACAAGCATGAGGATCTGAGTCCAGATTCTCAGTACCTCAATAGCTTATCCTGACAGCACACCTGCAATCCCACCACTGGGGAAGTAGAGTTAGGACTATGAGGGCTTGCTGGCCCAATCAGAGAGATTTTACCCCCCCCTTCCATGAGGTAGCGAGTGATAGAGGGAGATACCCAACGTTAACCTCTGGCTTCTGCATGTGCACACACATACATGCGCGTGCGCGCACACACACACACACACACACACACACACATGCACACATACACACACAAAACTGTTTTGGTGTTTGTTCATACTTAACTTTTTCTGCTAAATAATGTTTCTCCTTTATGCCAGAAATATATTTTACCTCTAGATAGAAACCCAAGATATCAGATGCCTTTGATAATTATAATGAAATTACAATGATAAGCATGTGTCAGGAAGAGATAAACTTTAAGAGGCTCTGGTTTAAACAATAGAAATTTATTTCTTCTTTAGTTTTGTATATTAATATAAGGTGGGTTTGGCTTTTCCTGTGTTCTTTCTTTTTAGCTGGTAGATGGCTGTCCTCTTGCAAGATCTTTCCCGAGTCTTTTCTTCCTATAGATACCTTATTCCATCTCTTACTCTTCTTCTGTGACCATCCTGGATCTAGGTCCACGTCCTATAGGCTCTGTGTAGTTTAAAAATCTCTTTGAAGTTTACCTTCAAATATGGTTACATTCAGAGGCACTGAATAGCATTTGGTTGCTCTCTATAGGCTTTAAAAGATTGTTGTATCTGGGAGACTGGGGAGATGACTCAGTCAACAACATATGAATTTTAGGGGGACATAATTTATATGTAGCAGTTGGTTTCCTTTAGAACCTAAGGTTCCAAAAATAATAGTCGCCTAAAAGTACTTTAAATATATATTACAGACATGAAATAGTTAATGAAACAATTATCTGAAGGGAAAGGGCAGTTCTGGCCTCTGACCCTGTCATACCTCTTGTGCCCTTACCCTAAACCATCAGCTGAACAGGAGGAGAGAAATCCCAGCATCCAGCTGTATTTGTCCTAATAATTGCTCTCATAATCTGGGTAGGTACAGCTGAAAGATACTAGCAGGACAATATGACAGTTACAGACTAGAAGCTTAGAGAGGTAAGAGGATAATTAGGGGCTGAAAAGAGAGAGAACCCCTCCTGTCATGCAGGGCAGCAGGGAACAGGGTATAGATAAATGCCACAGACTTTTCAGTATTCTTACTAAAATGTAGTAGAAAATTCTAATGAAAAGAGCTTCACTTTTCCCAGTGCTCTTAGAATAATTACCAGAAGGTTTAAACATATTTAAGCCTTCTTTTTGTTTTACTTATAAAACCCAACAAACTAATTTTAATCAATTAGTTTTGCTAAAGTCTTCATAATACCTCTGGAAGTCTTTCCAAAGACTGTTTCAATCATGCCCTGTGTCTTTAATTCTCAATATTCTGAGATGAAGTTTTGGGAGAAAAATGATTGTATTGAAACAGATGAAATAATATGTTAAGGCAAAATGATTTTAAAAGTTGGAAGTCTTCTTTTTCAAATGCACAGGTAATAGACTGTGAAAGTTTAATGGGTGTTAGCAAAACTGAGGTCTTTCAGAGTCCTGACCACCTTTGTATTTTCCTTAGGAGTGTTTGGACAGGCCCAACACACCCTTTGAGTTATTCAATGGATAATTCTGGAAGTTAAATTTCTGTGGAAGAACAAAAAGAACTGTGATTTTAACATGTCTGGTTCTATTTTCAATTTTTGTTTAAAACTTCCTTTTCTTAAAATTTTTATATGAGTTAACTAAGACATTTTTTTTTTTCCCTCAGAAAGTGTTTTACAACTTGGGGCATGATGGCTTTAAGTCCCATTCAGGCTGAATCAAATTTGCTGAGCAAGATAACATAGTTATTTGTGCACCAAACAGTAACAGGAAGAATGAATGGTTTGTAACAGATGTTGTTAGTATAAGTGTCGAAGTTTTTAGTGAGCCGATGACTTTAAAAGGTCATACTAATTTATGTTCCACCTTTAAACTGGTAATAAAGTAGGACATGTGCTCTACTTCCCACAGTGAAGGCACTCACTTTCCAGTTTTCCATGTCAAAGAATGGCTATACCATCTGCCACCGTTTTCTGTCATCCCGTCAGACCGAAGCCCTTCTCTCTCCTGACATGTTTATTAATCTTCAAGAGGTGCCATTATCAAGACTCTAGGATGGAGCTGTTCCCTGGGATTTGGCTAATAGTGTTACGAATGATTGACTTGGAATCAGCCTTTGCTATGAAAAACAAATTTGAAAAAGAATTACATGAACTGTGAGACGATGCTTAGAATTCTGGTCAGCATGAGTGAGTAAATACTTCATACTCTGTTCATTTTCTTTCTGGTTGTTAATTAGGTCAGAACTCTGCTGTCTTGTTCAAAATCTGTATCTTCCACTTATGCTGTGCACTTGATTTCTCATGAACTGAATGAAGAATGTTGTGGTCTCATACTGTGTTTTTAGATTGATTTTTGCGTGCCTTATATATTTAAATATTTGAAAACTGTCAAGAATTTCTGAGATGAAATTTGACTATATGTTTATCATATAAGATATCTTAATTACATACACACATGGCTACTTTACACATCTTGACTTTTACTTCCAAGTTTTCTGCTTTACTGAATGTACTTTACTCTTTAAAAAGCATTTGATAGCTTCCTATTTTCATTCTGAGACATTTTGCTTGATAGATATAGTGATAAGTTATTAGGATTGATTTAATGCTGTGTCCGTTTACCTTTTAGACAGGTAATAGGTTCTTATGGCCTATGACCAGTCTAGTTACAGGATTTTTGCCTCATAACAGTGTCAGGTATAGGGTTCATCTTGTGAATTGGGCCTTGAACCGAATCAGGAAGTGGCCATTACTTCCATGATGCATATGGCACCATTGCACCAGTAAGAATGTCTTGACGGTCTGGTTGTCGTTGTGTCCTTCAGGGGACATACATGATGATTACTTGTCTTATTCAGCAATTTGATTGCTAGCTAGTAGAGATGAAGTTTCTAGGTGAGTACTAGTCTGATTTTCCCATGTTTGATGACTCAAGTATGTTGCTTCTTCAGCAACATTCTTATCATCACGTGCTAGAGGGTAGCCAGCACATTCTGGAGGATAACCAAAAGCATTGACAATAGCCTATGATGTTTCTGGGGTTTGTGGGGTCTTTGGGATCTCACTAGCCAACAATTCCAAAGGAGATAATTACTCTTGGCACTAGGCTTTTTATTTGTTAGCTTGTGGTGTCTAGTAGGAGCATTATCACCCCGTTATAGGGTAACTCTGTTTAAACTCTTTATATCTCTGTGTATGTTTGTGTTTTAGAAAGCTTCTATAATAGTTGTTTTCCATATGACATTTAAAAAACACCTTTAGTATCAGATATCTACACCTATCTCTATCCTCTACCATATCTGTAGGAGGAGCTAAGGTGGGAGGAGTAAGGAGAGGAAGAGGAGGAGTAAGGAGAGAAAGAGAAGGAAGAGGAGGATCTAAGGGGAGATGGAGAACAAGAGAGGGGGACATGGAGGCTGATGTTTGTCTGTAGCAGTCAAAGGTAGTTGGTATATCTAGGTTGGGTATAAGGTTACACCTCTGATTGTAAGGGCATCTTGTTATTGATTATTACTAAATATATAAGTCTTTGGATAATCTAAGCATTAGAGTCTCATCTGTACCGAGCCCCTGTGGTTGGTGGGATGGTCTGGGCAATGCCCAGCCTTACAGAGACAGCATGGAAGATTGGCAGAGCAATCTCCCATGCTGGCTTCTCGTGGGTAGCAGGGCTGATGCTTCTGGCTGGCCATTTCTAGCTGCAGTGCGTATGTGGTTTCTGGCCACACAACATGGCAGATGAGCTAGGTAGAGATGCTGCAGCTTAGACAGTTGGCTTAACCAGTGGCCGCTTTTTAAATAATTACTATAACACATGTTCTCCCATTTCCTATGACATTTAACCTTTCATGTTCCATTACTTCCTTTTATCCACCACATAACACATTCTAATGTATTTTCTAATAGTCTTGACTATAGGATTGGTGATATAAGTTGCTATCAGCTTGACTTACAAAGTGTGTACAACCCCACTGTTCTTTGGAACACTTTTCGAGGTTGGCTTCATTCTCAGAGACTATGTGACTATCTTCCCAGGCACAGTGTCTTTTTATTTATCTTTCATCTTTCTTCAGTCCTAACACTGGATTTGGGAATATTATGCATTATTACTAGTTTTGATTATTTTCTTTTTTCCTTTGTTATAATTTATTATGCAAATTTAAACAATAAAGTCTGAATCTTCTGGAATAATCTACTCTATAATTAGTATTTTTCATAATATCTATTGGGAAATAATTTTAAGTTCAAGAAATATATATATATATATATATATATATATATATATATATATATACACACTCCATACCATTGGAGTGTAAGTTATAGAGTTAATTCCCTATTATATGCAATATTTTAGTATATATTTTCTTAGAATAAGAATGAGTTCTCGGTCTGGGCCAGAGCACTGAGCAGATCTTGGGTGGCAGCTCTGCCCCCAACCTCCAAGAACCCAGAGGAAATGGGGATCCCAGGTGCTATAACAGGCAATATCTTAGGTAAGCAGACAGCAGGGCCTGCCCTAAACAGGGAGTAACCAGGACCCACCAAGGACCCAGGAAGTCACTCCCGGCCTGGAACACTGGTTCCTTCCGGTCTGGGCCAGAGCACTGAGCAGATCTTGGGTGGCATCTCTGTCCCCAACCTCCAAGAACCCAGAGGAAGCAGGGATCCCAAGCGCTCTAACTTGAACAGTGTCTTAGAAACTAGTTCTCAGCTCCGAGGCCTGGATCAGACCTCTGCCAGGTCTGCTGTTGTGTGGACCCCGGATTCCACCTGAGACATACTGGAAGGTCCACTCAACCCAGAGCCACAGAGGAACAACTGAACTCAGAGTGTCAGACAACATATCCTGAGATATTCTAGAGGAGACACTGCATCCAGAACAGCAGACACCTAGCTGGACTACTACCTTGGAGGCACCATATCCTGAGGCATTCTAGAGGTACCACTGTAATCAGTGCAGCTGGAAAAGATCACAGAGACATCTGGACCCCCTAGGAATTCAGACACAAGCTAGATAACTGGAAAGGCAGGCTTCAGTCAGAGACAGCAAGTACAGGCAGCACTAGAGTTAACCAGATGGCAAAAGGCAAGTGCAAGAACGTAAGCAACAGAAACCAAAGTTACATGGCACCATCAGAACCCAGCTCCCCCATCAGAGCAAGCCCTGAACACCCCATCACACCAGAAAAGCAGGATTCAGAATTAAAATCACTTCTCATGATGATGATAGAGGGCTTTAAGAAAGACATAAATAACACTCTCAAAGAACTTAAGGAGAGCACTGGTAGACAGATAGAAACCCTTAAAGAGGAAACACAAAAATCCCTTAAGGAATTGCAAGAAAATGCAACCAAACGGGAGAAGGAATTAAACAGAACCATGCAGGATCTAAAAATGGAAGTAGAAACAATAAAGAAATCACAAAGGGACAATACCCTGGAGATAGAAAACCTAAAAAAAAGATCAGGAGTCATAGACACAAGTGTCACCAACAGAATACAAGAGGTGGAAGAGAGAATCTCATGTGCAGAAGATAACATGGAAAACATTGACACAACTGTCAAAGAAAATGCAAAATACAAAAAGCTACTAACCCAAAGTATACAAGAAATCCAAGACACAATGAGAAGGCCAAACCTAAGGATAATAGGTATAGATGAGGGGGAAGACTCCCAACTTAAAGGACCAGTAAATATCCTCAACAAAATTATAGAGGAAAACTTCCCTAACCTAAAGAAAGAGATGTCCATAAATATACAAGAAGCCTACAGAACTCCAAATAGTTTAGACCAGAAAAGAAATACTTCCCGCCATATAATAGTCAAAACATCAAATGTACAAAACAAAGAAAAAAATACTAAAAGCAGTAAGGGAAAAAGGCAAAGTAACATATAAAGGCAGACCTATAAGAATTACACCAGACTTCTCACCAGAGACCATAAAAGCCAGAAGATCCTGGACCGATATCATACAGACCGTAAGAGAACACAAATGCCAGCCCAGACTACTATACCCAACAAAACTGTCAATCATTATTGATGGAGAAACCAAAATATTCCATGACAAATCCAAATTCACACAGTATCTCAACACAAATCCAGCACTTCAAAGAATAATTGGTGGAAAACTCCAACACAAGGAGGGAAACTACAACCTAGAAAAAACAAGAAAGTAATCTTCCAAAAGCCTTAAAAGAAGGTAGCTACACAAACATATCTCCACTGCCAATAACAAAAATAACAGGAAACAACATTCATTTCTCCTTAATATCTCTTAATATCAATGGACTCAATTCTCCAATAAAAAGACATAGACTATCAGACTGGATACGTAAGCAGGACCCAACATTTTGCTGCATTCAGGAAACACACCTTTGTGAAAAAGACAGGCACTACCTCAGAGTAAAAGGTTGGAAAACAATCTTCCAAGCAAATGGTCCCAAGAAACAAGCTGGAGTAGCAATTCTAATATCAAATAAAATCATTTTTCAACCAGAAGTAATCAAAAAAGATAAAGAAGGACACTTCATATTCATCAAAGGAAAAATGTACCAAGAGGAACTCACAATTCTGAACATCTATACCCCAAATGCAAGGGCACCCACATACATAAAAGAAACTTTACTAAAGCTTAAAGCATACATTGCACCCTACACAATAATAGTGGGAGATTTCAACACCCCACTCTCAGCTATGGACAGATCATGGAAACAGAAACTAAATCGAGACACAATGAAACTAACAGAAGTTATGAACCAATTGGACTTAACTGACATCTATAGAATATTTCATCCTAAAACAAAAGAATATACCTTCTTCTCAGCACCTCATGGTACCTTCTCGAAAATAGACCATATAATTGGTCACAAAACAGGCCTCAACAGATACAAAAAGATTGAAATAATCCCTAGTACCTTATCAGACCACCATGGACTAGGACTCGTCTTTGGCATGGACAAAAACAACAGAAAGCCCACGTACACTTGGAAACTGAAAAATGCTCTACTCAATGATAACTTGGTCAAGGAAGAAATAAAGAAAGAAATAAAAGACTTCTTAGATTTAAATGAAAATGAGGACACATCATATCAAAACTTGTGGGACTCACTGAAAGCAGTACTAAGAGGAAAAATCATAGCTCTAAGTGCTCACAAAAAGAAATTGGAAAGAGCATACATTAACAACTTGACAGCAAACCTGAAAGCGTTAGAACAAAAAGAAGCTAATATACCCAAGAGACAGCAGGAAATAATCAAACTCAGGGCTGAAATCAACCAAGCTGAAATAAAAAGAACTATACAAAATATCAACAAAACCAGGAGCTGGTTCTTTGAGAAAATCAACAAGATTTTAAGACAAACCCTTAGCCAGACTAACCAAAGGGCGCAGAGACAGTATTCAAATTAATAAAATCAGGACTGAAAAGGGAGACATAACAACAGAAACAGAGGAAATTAAAAATATCATCAGATCCTACTACAAAGGCCTATACTCAACAAAATTGGAAAATCTGGATGAAGTGGACATTTTTCTAGATAGATACCAGGTACCAAAGTTAAACGAGGAGCAGATAAACCATCTAAACAGTCGCATAACCCCTAAAGAAATAGAAGCAGTCATTAAAAACCTCCCCACCTAAAAAGGCCCAGGACCAGATGGTTTTAGTGCAGAATTCTATCAGACCTTCCAGGAAGAGCTAATACCAATTCTCTTCAAACTATTCCACAGAATAGAAACAGAAGGAAAAATACCCAATTCGTTCTATGAAGCTACAATTATGCTCATACCTAAGCCTCACAAAGACCCAACAAAGAAGGAGAACTACAGACCAATCTCTCTTATGAATATCGATGCAAAAATACTCAATAAAATTCTCACAAACCGAATCCAACAACACATCAAAGCAATCATCCATCATGATCAAGTAGGCTTTATCCCAGGAATGCAGGGATGGTTCAATATTCGGAAATCCATCAATGTAATCCACTACATAAATCAACTCAAAGAAAAAAACCACATGATCATCTCACTAGATGCTGAGAAAGCATTTGACAAAATACAACATCCCTTCATGTTAAAAGTCTTGGAAAGATTAGGAATTCAAGGTCCATACCTAAACATAGTAAAAGCAATATACAGCAAGCCAATAGCCAACATCAAACTAAATAGAGAGAAACTTGAAGCAATCCCACTAAGATCAGGGACCAGACAAGGCTGCCCACTCTCACCCTACCTATTCAATATAGTACTGGAAGTCCTAGTTAGAGCAATTAGACAACAAAAGGAAGTCAAAGGGTTACAAATTGGAAAGGAAGAAGTCAAAATTTCACTATTTGCGGATGATATGATAGTATACTTAAGTGACCCTAAAACTTCCACCAGAGAACTCCTAAACCTGATAAACAACTTCAGTAAAGTGGCTGGATATAAAATCAACTCAAACAAATCAGTAGCCTTCCTATACTCAAAAGATAAACAGGTTGAGAAAGAAATTATGGAAATGACACCCTTCACAATAGCCACAAATAATATAAAATATCTTGGAGTGAATCTAACTAAGCAAGTGAAAGATCTGTATGACAAGAACTTCAAGTCTCTGAAGAAAGAAATCGAAGAAGATCTCAGAAGATGGAAAAATCTCCCATGCTCCTGGATTGGCAGGATTAATATAGTAAAAATGGCCATCTTTCCAAAAGCAATCTATAGATTCAATGCAATCCCCATCAAAATTCCAAATCAATTCTTCATAGAGATAGAAAGAGCAATTTGCAAATTTATTTGGAACAACAAAAAACTCAGGATAGCAAGAACTATTCTCAACAACGAAAGAACTTCTGGGGGAATCACCATCCCTGACCTCAATCTATACTACAGGGCAATAGTAATAAAAACTGCATGGTATTGGTACAGAGATAGGCATGAAGATCAGTGGAATAGAACTGATGATCCAGAAATGAGCCCACATACCTATGGTCAGTTGATCTTTGACAAAGGAGCTAAAACCATCCAGTGGAAAATGGACAGCATTTTCAGCAAATGGTGTTGGTTCATCTGGAGGTCAACATGTAAAAGGATGCAAATTGATCCATTCATATCTCCTTGTACAAAGCTCAAATCCAAGTGGATAAAAGACCTTCACTTAAAACCAGATACACTGAAACTAATAGAAGAGAAGTTGGGGAAGACCCTCGAATACCTAGGCACAGGGGAAAAGTTCCTGAACAGAACACCAATGGCTTATGCTCTAAGATCAAGAATTGACAAATGGGACCTCATCAAATTGCAAAGCTTCTATAAGGCAAAGGACATTGTCAATAAGACAAATCGGCAACCAACAGATTGGGAAAAGATCCTAACCAATCCTACATCTGATAGAGGGCTAATATCCAAGATATACAAAGAACTCAAGAAATTATACTCCAGACAACCATATAACCCTATTGAAAAATGGGGTACAGAGTTAAACAAAGAATTCTCAACAGAAAAAACTCGAATGGCTGAGAAACACCTTAAGAAATGCTCCACATCCTTAGTCATCAGGGAAATGCAAATCAAAACAACCGTGAGATACCACCTCACACCAATCAGAATGGATAAGATAAAAAACTCAGGTGATAGTAGATGCTGTCGAGGATACGGAGAAAGAGGAACTCTCCTCTATTGTTGGTGGGATTGCAAGCTGGTACAACCACTCTGGAAATCAGTCTGGTGGTTCCTCAGAAAGCTAGACATAGCATTACCTGAGGATCCAGCTATAGCACTCCTGGGCATATACCCAGAAGATGCTCCAACATGTAATAAAGATATATGCTCCACTATGTTCATAGCAGCCTTGCTTATAATAGCCAGAAGCTGGAAAGAACCAAGATGTCCCTCAACAGAGGAATGGATACAAAAAAATGTGGTACATCTACACAATGGAGTATTACTCAGCTATTAAAAATAATGAATTCAAGAAATTGTTAGGTAAATGGATGGATCTAGAAATTATCATCTTGAGTGAGTTAACCCAATCCTAAAAGAACACACAGGGTATTTACTCACTGTTAAGCGGATGTTAGCCCCAAAGCTAGGATTAGCGAAGACTCAACCAGCAGACCACATGAATCTCATCAAGAAGGAAGACCAAGAGGGGATGCCTCAGTTCTACTTAGAACGAGAAACAAAAATGCTCAAGGGAGCAAATATGGAAACAAAACATGGGACAGAAACTGAAGGAGGGGCCATCAGGAGACCACTCCACCTTGGTATTCATCCCATGTACAGCCACCTAAGCTAAACTCTGTTGTGGATGGCTGGAAGTGCATAATGTGAGCAACATGATATAGCTGTCTCCTTAGAGGTCTGCCAAAGACTAACACACTCAGACGACAATGCTCATAGTTAACCACTGATATGATCAGGGGTTTCTCAATAGAGAACTTAGAGAGAGGACTGAAGGAGCAGAAAGGGTTTGCAACCCCAGGAGGAAAGCAACAATACCAAAAACCAGAGCCCCCCAGGGTCTAAACCACCAGCCAGGGAACACATAGGGAGGAACCCAAGACTCCAGAGGTATATGTAGGGGAGGATGGCCTTGTCGGGCATAGGTGGAAGAGGAGTTTCTTGGTCCCATAAAAAAATAAACACAGAGTGTGGGGGGGAATGTGAAGGTGGGGAGAGGATAGTGGGGGGGTGTAGGTGCGGTCACTGCCTCATAGAAACATGAGGAGGGGGATGGGATGGGAGGTTTCTGGGTGGTGGGAGGAAGTGGGGTTAGGGGATAAAATCTGAAAGGTAAATATTACAACCAATTTTAAAAAGGGGGGATAAAAGAAAAGTTGTTAGAACCAACATCTTTAAAAAAATGTCAGCCCCCTGAGGGGGGGAAATTTTTTTTCTTGATACTAAAACTTGTTCTGAGAATTGTATATTGCAGAATACACAGCCTTGGTATATCTACTCATCAAGCATACTGAGCAGACCTGCCCAAACCTCCGATGTCCTGGAATTCCATCTGGATTCAGTGAAGACACAGCATCAGAGGCTTATCAACTTACTCTTCCCCCCCACCCCTCTTCTAATATCTCAACGCCCGTAATCAGCTTGAAGAAGTTAAAGAAGAGTCAGCGCCCCTATTCCCTGGGCTTGGGGACTAATGTGGTTAATAATGGTCTGTCTTTCTAGGGAAAAGTAGTGGTTTTATTGGAACAGGGAGGATTAGCTAGGACTTATTGCATAGCCATAACCTATTGGTAGAAATCTGTATAATTATTATCAAGATGAAGTCATAATTTTTTAAATGGTACAAAATTTACTTTGATTTCAAATTTAAGATTTTCATTGGTACGAGCTCCTTATTAGTATAAAAGTGAGATGAATATTGAAACTCTCATGGGCAATGTGCCTGTATAACACATTTAGGAATACAAGGCCTAGACCCAGTCCTTCCTTAACTTTTTTAACTGATTTGGGACGGTTAACCTATGAGTTAAGGGATTATAGCAAATTTATGGCTTTGAGTTTATTGTTAGGAGGTTTCCCATATTTTATTTAGAAATAGCTGAGAGGAGTGTACAGACAACAGTCCAGGTGACCTTACATGGATAGTTGGTTTTCAAAACGTCAGAAGTCCATAGAATTGACGCTACAAAAATTTATATAAATGTCCATTCTGATTAGAGACCTGTCTGCTCCTGACAGCTTCCTATTGTGGATTCTAAGAAGAAATTGAGCATCCTTGGAGTTATGCCAGTTGTGTGGTGACAGCCACTAGGCAAGAATTGCCTCTTTCCATATACAGACAAATTACTGTCCAGAAGAGGACACACATGCAGAATAGTCGACTGATTATATCTGCCTAGACAGAGTAATCAGCCCTTAATAATCCTGCATCACTAAGGTCTGTCAGATGACTCTGGACCAGAAGGCTGAAGATTTGATGCTCGAACGTTCGGTAGTATAGGGGCTTCTCAGGTGTTCAGCAGTCTCTATAAATTGGCTAAGTTTTAGAAGCTACTTTTAGTGCTTCCCATAACTTCAGTTAACTCAGTCATTCCGGATTTCTGACGGGGTTGAAGACCCATAGTTTCATAGCCAATCCTGGCTATTTACTTTGAGAGAAAAGATCTGAGTAGATAGTTTTCAGCGGACATTCATTCTAAAGCAAAAAAAAAAAAAAAAAAAAAAAAAAAAAAAAGCCAGGATCAAAAGTAAGAGTCAGAGGAGGTTCTGGTTAGTCAACAAAATGATGGACTGGGTATTAGGACTATCTTGTACCTCACTGGTACAATTAGGAATAAGTATGCTCTAACTGTATTTTGAGAGAAAAGTTTTACTTTAACAGAAAGAGTGATATGTAGGAGGAGCTTCGTGGGAAGGAGTATTGAGAGGAAGAGATGGAGTAAGGAGAGAAGATGAAGGAGAGGAGAAGCTAGGTGATGAGAGAGAGAAAGAGAGAGGGGGCATGGAGGCAGATGTTCACATGTCTCCACCAGTCAAAGATAGTTTTTATATCTAGGTTGGGTATTAGGTTACGCTTCTGATTGAGCATTACCAAACATATAAATCCTTTGATTAACATTTAAAAAAAATTGTATAAAAGCAAAAAGGAAAGGGGGGCATGGGACAGGGGTTTTCTAGGGAGGGGAAATGGGGAAAGTGGATGGCATCTTAAATGTAAATAAAATAAAATAAGAAAAAAAAAGAGTGAGTTCTCAACAGATACAAGAAAATTTAAATAATCCCATGTATCCTGTCAGATCACCATGGACTAAGGCTAGTCTTCAATAACAACAAAAACAATGGAAAGCCCACATTCACATGGAAACTGAACAACACTCTACTCAGTGATAATGTGGTAAAGAAAGAAATAAAGAAAGAAATTTAAGACTTTTTAGAATTTAATGTAAATGAAGACACATCATACTAAAACTTATGGGACACAATGAAAGCAGTGCTAAAAGGAAAACTCATAGCTCTAAGTGCTTACAAAAAGAAACTGGAGAGAGCATACACTAGCAGCTTGACAACACACCAGAAAGCTCTAGAACAAAAAGAAGCAAATACACTAAAGAGGAGTAGACGGCAGGAAATAATCAAATTCAGGGCTGAAATCAACCAAGTAGAAATGAAAAAAACTATACAAAGAATCAATAAAACCAGGAGCTGGTTCTTTGAGAAAATCAACAAGATGGATAAACCCTTACAGACTAACCATTGGTCAGAGAGACAGTATTCAAATGTCAGAAATGAAAAGGGTGACATAACAACAGAAACCAAGGAAACCCCCAAAAAATCATCAGATCCTACCTACTACAAAAGCATATACTCAACAAAATTGGAAAATCTGGGTGAAATGGACAATTTTCTAGACAAATACCAGTTATCAATGTTAAATCAGGAGCAGATAAACCATCTAAACAGTCCCATAACCCAGAAAGAAATAGAAACAGTCATTAAAAGTCTCCCCACCCAAAAAAGTCCGAGACCAGATGGTTTTAGTGCAGAGTTCTATCAGACCTTCAAAGAAGACTTAATACCAATTCTCTATAAACTGTTCCACAAAATAGAAACAAAAGGAACACTACCCAATTCATTCTATGAAGTCACAATTACGCTCATACCTAAACCATAAAGACCCAACAAAAAGAACTTCAGACCAATCTCCCTTATGAATATCAATACAAAAATACTCAATAAAATTCTCACAAACCGAATCCAAGAACACATCAAAACAATCATCCATCATGATTAAATAGGCTTTATCTCAGGAATTCAGGGATGGTTCAATATTCGGAAATCCATAAATGTAATATAATATATAAACAAACTCAAAGGAAAAAAACACATTATCATCTCACTAGATGCTGAGAAAGCATTTGACAAAATTCAACATCCCTTCATGGTAAAAGGCTTGGAAAGATTAGGAATTCAAGGTCCATACCTAAACATAGTAAAAGCAATGTACAGCAAGCCAGTAGCCAACATCAAACTAAATGGAGAGAAACTTGAAGCAATCCCACTAAAATCAGGGACTAGACAAGGCTGCCCACTCTCACACTACCTATTCAATATAGTACTGGAAGTCCTAGCCAGAGCAATAGACAACAAAAAAGGTCAAAGGGATACAAATTGGAAAGGAAGAAGTCAAAATTTCACTATTTGCAGATGATATGACAGTATACTTAAGTGACCCTAAAACTTCCACCAGAGAACTCCTTTTTTTAATTTTTATTTTATTTTTTATTTTTTATTTTTTTTGGTTTTTCGAGACAGGGTTTCTCTGTATAGCCTTGGCTGACCTGGAACTCACTCTGTAGACCAGGCTGGCCTCGAACTCAGAAATCCACCTGCCTCTGCCTCCCAAGTGCTGGGATTAAAGGCGTGCGCCACCACTGCCCCACCAGAGAACTCCTAAACCTGATAACTTCAGCAAAGTGGCTGGGTATAAAATCAACTCAAACAAATCAGTAGCCTTCCTCTACTCAAAAGATAAACAGGCTGAGAAAAAAAATTAGGAAAATGACACCCTTCACAATAGTCACAGATAATATAAAATGCCTTGGTGTGAATCTAACCAAGCAAGTGAAAGATCTGTATGACAAGAACTTCAAGTCTCTGAAGAAAGAAATCAAAGCAGATCTCAGAAGATGGAAAGATCTCCATGCTCATGGATGGAAGGATTAATATAGTAAAAAATGGCTATCTTGCCAAGAGCAATATACAGATTTAATGCAATCTCCATCAAAATTTCAACTCAATTCTTCACAGAGATAGAGCAATCCTCAAATTTATTTGGAGTAACAGAAAATCCAGGATAGCAAAAATTATTCTCAACAATAAAATAACTTCTGGGGGAATCACTATCCCTGACCTCAAGTTGTACTACAGAGCAATAGTGATAAAAACTGCATGGTATTGGTACACTGACAGGCACGAGGATCAACGGAATAGAATAGAAGGCCCAGAAATGAATCTCCATACCTATGGTCACTTGATCTTTGACAAAAGAGCTAATGCCATCCAATGGAAAAAGAACAGCATTTTCAACAAATGGTGCTGGTTCAATTGGATGTCAGCATGTAGAAGAATGCAAATTGATCCATACTTAACTCCTTGTACAAAGCTCAAGTCCAAGTGGATAAAGGACCTCCACATAAAACCAGCTACACTGAAACTAATAGAAGAGAAAATGAGAAGAAGCCTCAAATACCTAGGCACAGGGGAAACGTTCCTGGACAGAACACCAATGCTCTAAGATCAAGAATTGACAAATGGGACCTCATAAACTGCAAAGCTTATGTAAAGCAAAGGGCACTGTCAATAGGACAAAGCAGCAACGAACAGATTGAGAAAAGATCTTTACGAATCCTACAACTGATAAAGGGCTAATATCCAATATATACAAAGAACTCAAGAAATTAGACTCTAGACAATCAAATAATTCTATTAAAAATGGGGTACAGAACTAAACAAATAATTCTCAACTGAGGAATATTGAGTGGCCAAGAAGTGCCTAAAGAAATGTTCAACATCCTTAGTCATCAGGGAAATGCAAATTAAAACAACCCTGAGATTCTACCTCACACCAGTCAGAGTGGCTAAGATAAAAAACTCAGGTGATAGCAGATGCTGGCAAGGATGTGGAGAAAGAGGAACACTCCTTCATTGCTGGCAGAATTGCAAGATGGTACAGCCACTCTGAAAATCAGTCTGGCGGTTCCTCAGAAAATGGGACATAGTATTACCTGAGGACCCAACTATACCACTGCTGGGCATATACCCAGAAGATGCTCTAACATATAATAAGGACATATGCTCCACTATGTTTATAGCAGCCTTATTTATACTATCCAGAAGCTAGAAAGAACCCAGATGTTCTTCAACAGAGGGATGAATACAGAAAATGTGGCACATTTACACAATGGAATATTACTCAGCTATTAAATACAATGAATTCGAGAAATTCTTAGGCAAATGGGTGGAACTGGAAAATATCATCCTGAGTAAGGTAACCCAATCACAAAAGAACACATATGGTATGCACTCACTGATAACCCACATGAACACATAACCCACATGAAGCTCATGAAGAAGAAGGGAGACCAAAGTGTGGGTGTTTTGGTCCTTCTTAGAAGGGATATCAAAATACTCAACTAGAGCTCCCAGCATGTCAACCTCCCACTTGAGAATATAAAGGGAGGGACTTATGGCTCCACCTGTATAGGTAGTTGAGGATGTCATTGTCAGGCATAAGTGGAAGAGGAAGGCCTTGGTCCCTGAAAGTTTGGATTTCCTAGTTGTCCCGTCCAGCTGGACAATCAAGTAGGACCCTTACACCCTGTGGAGAGGACTGAGATGCATAAGAAAATCAAAAGGCACAGCACGTCAAGAAGTCCGATCAAGCTGGCAAAATTTTTATTGTTCACACCGGTTATATACTCTAAAAACAGGATATGGGGAGGGGTAGGGAAGGAAAGAAGGCTTTGCAGGTGGAGGAAGCTAGCTGCAGCTGTGGGGTCTAACTAAATTATTCTCACAAAGCCTTTCCATTACCAGGGGTTCTAAAAACATCTATCTAGCAGGATGTTGTCTAAATCTAGAGATCAGGAGGAAGGGTTACTAAGGTGGGTTGCTATGAGGCCTTGTTTGAAGTTCTGAGAACTGACAAGTGAATCATGGAAGGTAAGCAGAAAGAAGAATAGTAGATAGGAGAGCCAAAGGTGAGTGTTTGCAAAGAGTAAGGCCTTGCCATGGCTTCCCACACCTAGTGTTGGGGAATTCAAGAGCAGAGTGTTGGGAATGGGTGGATGGTGGGAGCACACACTCATAGAAGTAGAAGGAGGGGATGGGAAAAGGAGTTTTGGGGAGGAATGGGAGAGGGTATAACATTGAAAGGTAAATAAATAAAATATCCAATTAAAATAAACAGATAATGGGCCTTGCAATTGTAGTCGAGCAGTCGAGGCTTTTTGGTCAACAATTTATTACGGAAATTTTGTATAATCCTCAAGGACAAGGTATTGTGGAAGAGGCCCATGGAACTTTCAAAAGATTGGTGAGACATACTGTTGCTGAGACCAAGAATAATGCCAACCTGTGAGCTTGCTGAGTGCCCTGACAAGGTTGACTGGGGAGCTGTATTGAACATATGTTCCTGACCCACCTTTGCTTGACTACACCCCAGATGTGACAAGCTGCCTTGACTCAAGTGTTTAAACCTTGTGGGATAGAGAATCAAAAAGAGAAATTATAATGTCTCTTGTATTCTTCTTAAGGGTGCCCAGCTGTGGGGAGCCGACAGAAGGCGGCTATCATCCTTGAAGCCATCTTGAGCCATATACCCTGACAAGAAACTTGTTTACAACAGCCTACAACAGCTGAGCACACTGTGATAACATCTTGTTTTAGATACCCAGGATCTTTCCTTGGGTGTATGAAACTTAAAGGTGTGAGACTTAAAGGCGTGACTTAAAGGCATGACTTAGAAGTGAGACATATAAAAGGCAAGAGGCAGACAGAAGAAAGTACTTGAGACTTGAGACTTGGCACTTGAGACTTGAGACAGAACTTGGAGAAGACTTGGAACTGGGAAAGAGACTAGCAACTAGAAACTAGGGATAAGGACTTGAGACTTATTACAGCTGGAACTAGGATTAGGACTTGAGACTTGGTGCTAGGAACTAGGGACTTGGAACTAGAAACCTGGAGAGAAGAAGAGAGACTGAAGAATAAATGGGATTGAATCACACTCTTTCTGGTCTCCATTCTTCGAGTCTGTCCTCACTTTCTCTCTTGCTAAACCTTGACCTGAGGATGGACCGGAGCAGCTTGGGGCAGTGCAGGCTCTAACAACTTAGCCCCCAAGGCTTTTGGCAGTGCGGGTTCTAACATTGATAGAGAGGTCCCCAACATTTTGGCCCCCAAGTGTGGGGCAGAGCAGTCCGTGATATTTTGGCCCCCAAAAGTGGGATAGTGCGGTTCTCAACAACCAGCTAATAAGACTCAATCATGTACTGGTATAGAAATCAATCCAGTATTGGAAATAACAGTCTACTTTTGGAAGACCTGATCTGGACTTTGTCAGAGACATATTTGGAAGTTAGCTGTAGCTCACTATGATGTTACGATAGCAACAGATAAAGTTGGGACAGGATCTGGATTTCAAACAAGGGTTAGTGCATGTTTTAAGGCTCTTTTAATTGTCAAGCTTAAATTGGTTTTGTCTCTTCTGCAGTATTTATTGTACATTGAATTGACTGTATAATTTCCAATTGTGTTAGTGTGTTGAAACCTGACATGTCTGTTACAGGGGTCTATCAACCAGTTTTTGTCTTACTGTCCTGAGTATTAGAAAACCTTGATTCTCTGAAAAAAACTTGAAAATGCTGGAAGAAGTGAGTTAGGCTTTAAGCAGAAGTAAGCGGGTAGCAGGCCTGATTATTGCTGGTATAACAGCTTTAATTTCATTAATTGCTAGGACCACTGCTCCTGCAATAGCATTGATACAAGGAGTTAAGACAACTATTTTTGTTAACCATCTAGCAAGAAAATGTTACTACTCTATTGTGTATACAAACGGATTTATGTAGGTATCTGGAACAACGGATGATGCTCTATAACCCATTCAAATTATCTGAAGGAGGATCAGGGTTCAAGAGTTAGGAGCCCTCCCAAGTGTCATGACAAGGATCATTGGAGTAGTGTTACTTTTGAAATTCACAATGATTGTCATTATAATTAGAAAAAGTTTAAAGACACCTGTAGGATATTTGGCATAATCCTAACACCTCTCTGGGTGTGTCAGTGAGATTATGAATTTAAAAAATGCTGCTCTGTTGAGCTTTGATGCTGCAAACATTTTTAAAATTTCTTGTTAACAAAATAAAAAAGAGGGAGAGGAGAAGAGCCTTTGGGGCTGCTTAACAAGAAGCTGACATGGGCCAAGGAAAATAAATGGGCTGCTTGGTAGGAATATGTCATTGGCCAAGGACAAGGAAGTAGGCTTCAAGCAGGAATCTGACATTAGGCTAGAACAAAGAAGTAATCTCAGGTAGGAATCTAAATCTTCGGCTACAACAAAGAAGTAATTCCAGGGAGGAATCTAAACATTAGGCTAGAACAAAGAAGTAATTTCAGACAGGAATCTAAATTTTTGGCTAGAACAAGGAAGCAGGCTTAGACATGAAAAAAACCATGGGCTAGGATAGGGAAGTAGGCTCAGATACTTTGGTCATCCTGATAAACCTTTAGAAACAGTGATCATGGGAGTGTTCATGTAACTGGGTTTAATGCCTTGCTTTTTCTTTGACTATTTGTGTTTATTGTCTTGCTTGTTCCTTGACTATTTGCATCTATTGTATTGCTAGACCCTCAAACTAGAGGTGACCTAAATACATGCATGTAATCAAAATGTTATAAAAGCATAAAGGAAGAGGAGGGTATAGAATAGGGGGTTCTAGGGAGGGGGAATGGGGAAAGGGGATGACATCTGTAGTGTAAATAAATAAAATATCCAATAGAAAGAGAAAGTATTTTGAAAGGACTATAAAAAAGTGAGCTATCTATCATCTATGTACATATCTATGTACCTATCTATCAGCCCTATCTCTCTCTCTCTCTTTGTGTGTGTGTGTATGCACGTGCACATGTGTGAGTGTTGGGGATAGAACATAAGGCCTGGAACACACTAAACAAATATTCTAACACTAAGTACTGGGATGCCATGCAGGAGGAACTGCCATGGGCAAGTGAGCTTCCTGGAGACAGTCCACCATTTTGCACAGCTGTGATGAATTTACCTTGGAAAGGCACAGCTCTGGGGCCTTTGTCTCTGGATTGTTTCTTGCTGCTGCTTTGTCTTCTCATGTTTTTCATTTCTATATTCCTCCTGTATCTAGCATGGTGTGATTGGTCATGTGGAGACCTCGTTGCCTATAGTCTGGTGTGGTTGCTTCTTGGGAGATAGCCCTCTCTAGTGGGCAATTTTCCTGCAGATCAATATGAATATGAATTGTCATAATATACTATTGTTTAGATTAATTAATGATTTTACAGAATTCCCTATTTGATTTAAATAGTTTTAGGAAGTTAGAGAAGTGGACAGAGAGTTCAGAGAGATGGTTTAAGTCGTTTTGCCAGGAAGACATAATGAAGTTGGAATTAAGAGCGGAATATGTCCCCTTCCTTGTAGAATAGTAAGAACTGCATAGGTTAGAAAAGAAGTACAGTGAACTTTCATGTGGTGAAAACTCATAATTGTGCTTGGAAGAAAAAATAGGATAATTTAATGATCAAAAAATCATTTTATTCTAGGTTGGGTCTCAGTTCCTGGGTTTTGTGCTCTAGGGATGTGGCCACAGGTTTTGGTGAGCACCATGAAAAGACAGGGTTATGAATAAAGAGTGAATAGTGTATTATGAGTAGAAGAATAGGTGATTATCCAGTTTAGCTGAACAAGCCTTTCAAAATAAGATGTAAAGTCGATGATGGTCTGTTTCTTAATAAATACAAATTGTTGTCAATAAACATAGGAAAAACTTGCTGCTATAGACTGGCTTGCTTAAACTTTGTTAATCAATGACAAAAGAATTATTGTGTTGGGGTTACATGAACTTGTGGAGAGAAAGATAGGTGGAAAACGTTTAGTTAGGTATGAGTTTCAAAAAAAAGAATACATAATCAATAGTCCTGTTACAGTTTGCTTTTGTGTAATCATTTTAACCTGTTTTTGAAGAATGTATTTTTGTGGTGATTGTTTTTAGAGAATATGTAACTATTAGCTATGAGATGATATTTTTCTTACATAGAGAACTCTGTCTTAGGTGGTATAAAAAGGATAGGAGAAAAAAATATAGTTGTTGGTGTTTGCTTGTTGGAGCATTGCTCCATCCACCAAATGTGTGAATGTGTATGTATGTATGCATGCATGCATGCATGTACGTATATGTGTACGGATGTATGTGTGAAGTTGTTAGAGCTTGTTGAAGCTTGCATCATCTACCAAGTGTGTGTGATTCTTTCCTCCCCCTTTTTTGCCAGCCTTACACAATAAAGCTTTGTTCTCTCAGTGAAAAGTCAGCTGAATGATCAGTAGCTGACTCTATGCCCTTGCCTCAGTTTACCCTGATCTGTTGAAGCTGGCTTTCAACAATATACCAGTCATGGTGTTCTTCATGTAACCAAGTGTCTCTGTCTGTGTTCTATTGCTGTGAAAAGACTCCATGACCAGGGAACCTCTTATCAAAGAAAGCTCTTGAGAGCTCTGCCTACCACCATTCCATGCTGTGGGGGAAAGAGTCTCAGAGACCTGCCCTCTGCTGTACTGCATGGTGGGCTGTAGACACATAGAGGCCTGGCTATTGCCATACAGTGTAGCATGGGAGAAGGAAGATATCCAGAGACCCATCCACAACCATGTTACAGAGGCTTGCCTGCCATCACAACCAGGTGGAGTGAGCAGAGGAGGTCACCCAGAGGCCAGCCAGCCATGTGGCCTCCCTGCAGTAGGAGCTACTACAATGTGCAAATATGTGTTGGACAGATGGGAGAGAAAGAGGAGCATTATGAAAAGAGATGAAACTGGAGATGTGAGGGTGGAGATGAAGAGCCTTTTGTGAGTAGACAACCCCATCATCAGAAGCCATGGTAAAGTCCCAGCCCAGGCTGCTGCTGAGAGCCATGTCTGGGTCAGTGGCCGTTAAAAGGTAGGGTTTGGTGTCAATGTCTGTGGCTCATATTACTACTAGAGACCATGGGAACATCCTTGGTCTGGGCAGCTGCCTGGAACTATGTAGATATCTAAGGGCTTTGCAGAACTGGAGCCAGCCCTCACTGACTGTGGCACAATGAAAAGTGGTCCCCACCTCTCATCATCATCAGCACTTGAGAGAGCAGGCCCTACACCTTGCCAACTGGCCCTGGTAGCAGGGACACAGATGAGCTAGTCCCGATGGTGTGAGTGTGGAAGAGCCTACCCAATCACTCATCTGCCATGAAGTGGAGTAGGCATGGGAGTTATGTCCTTTCTCCTCTTTCTCCTAACCACCTCTGGCAGTTGAGAGAGCTGGCCCTGGGGTAATAAAAGTGGGAAATCTGGACCTGCCCCTCACTGGCTGAAGCAAGTGTTGCACCTCATCTGGCTGCAAAGTAGGACTGGCCCTGGTGATGCAGGCACGGGTGAACTGGTCCCCAAGGTGTAAGTGAGTGAAGCGAGTTTGTGGGTGATACCCTCTGCCTCCTTGTTTCTTGCCTCCTGAGGCAGTCTGAAGAGCTGGCCTTGGGGTCATGAGAGTGGGAGCTCTATCCCTGGCCCTCACTGGCTGTAGCAATCAGGAGAGCAGACCCTGCATCTTTTTGGGGCAACACAGTAGAGCTGGCCTTGATGGTGAAGTCACAGCTGAGCCAGCCTTGAGGGTGTGAGAGCGGGAGAGCTGTCCCAGCCCCTCACCAGCTGCAGCATTTGGGAAAGTGAGCCCTGCACCTCAACTGTGCAGCACAGTGAACTGAACTGGCTCTGGAGGTGTGGGTGCAGGTAAGCCGGCCACAAGCTGACCCTGCCTCCTGCTGATGGGCGGTAGCATTGGGGGCCTAGCTGGAGCAGGGCTGGAGATGCAGATAAAGGAGAAGCATCCGGTTGAGCAGCTTAGCTACCACCCAGACCCAGATCTAGGGCTTCGAGTTGGCCCACCCCCAAATCTATGCCATCTATGAACTGTTAAAACCGGTGAATGGGCCTGCCCTGCTGATCCAAAGCTGCAGGATCTCCATGACCTGGGACAACAATAGGATAACTGGGAGGAGTCCTGGTGAGGATCCAACATTAATATGGCATGACAGAAGCCAGAGATCTCGAACCAGACCAATGATTCATTGAAATGAACATTTGCAAGTAAAAATGTGTAGACAGAGGGGTACACTGTGGGACACAGTGTGACACACTACAGCTTCCATGATGGTAACACCATTCCCTGATAACTAAGCATTCAAATACGTGAGCCTATGGGATTCATTCTTACTCAAACCACCACACCAAATTACAACAAACTCAAGAAATTTAGCATTGGTACCTTAGTATTATAGCTTAAAAATTTAAAGGCATTTCATAAGTTTTGTTTCTGTTTTCTTTTCTTTTTCTCTTTCTTTCTTACTTTTTTTTTTTTTTCTTTGACCAGGTCTCAAAAATAGCCTTGGCTGTTCTGGAACTCACTGTGTATCCTAGGCTGGCTGGCCTTGAATACAAAGAGAAGTTCCCACCCCAGCCTCCCAGTGCTGGACGTGTGGTGTGCTGCCACACTGAGCAGCTTGCTTTCTTTTGTGGCACAGTCTGGGAATCCTTGTTTCTTGGGTTCATGTTTTTTTAAATTTCATATATTGATTTAATAAATTTATAACACACTTTTACCTTGTAATATATTCCTGGGTCTTTTTAATAGCCTGACTGGTTTAGTAGGCACTATGTTCTTTATTGTTTTACAGAGATCACTAAGTAAATTTCTCTTAAACTTATGCTTTGCTTTACTATTTTCATTTAGTCCTGTGTTCTTTTTTTTATTAATTGAAAATAAAGTTATTGGTATAATATATTCTGATCACTATTTCTCATCCCTCATCTGCTCCCAGATCCTTCTAATTCTACCATCTCTTTATTTCTCTCTTTCAAAAAAAAGGAACACATACACACCTCCACACAAAAACCCACAAAGTTAGAAATTGTAAAACCACAAAATTAGAAATCATAACATGTATATAAAAGACCAGTAAGATTAAAAGAAAAAAGCACAAACAAACAAACAAACAAACAAAAAGCTTCAAAAATACTATATTGTTGAGTGCCCTTAAGGGTGGTTTGTAATCCAGGGAGATTCCTGGAGAAAACTAATTTTTCATTTTTGAGTGGTTCCTAATTGGAAATAACTTCTGAGTGAGAGGCTCGTGTCTACCTCCCCTCAGACCTGTGCAGGCGCGGTGCACACTGCCAGTCTCTGAGGGTTCATATGTCAACCATGTTGTGTCCAGAAGACCTTGTTTCTCTGGTGCTTTTCAACCCCACCAGCTCTTACAACCTCCCACCTCCTTTCCCAGAGAGCTCCCTGACCCCTGAGAGGAGGGATTGCACGAAGGCCGGCCTCCCATTTAGCACTGAATGTTCTAAAGTCTCCCATTCTTTCTTTGCACATACTCCAGTTGAGGGTCTCTCTGTTAGTTCCCATGTCCCGCAGGAGGAAGTTCCTCTGAGGAAGTTCTGTGTTCTTAATTTCTGTTAGGTACTTTCCACTGTGTATTTCCTTAAGTACTTTTTGCTTCTAGAATGTCTGTGCATTATTTGTTTTTGAAAATAACTTCAAGTGTGTGATTGGCGTTGTCTTACTCTCTATGTAACATATGGATTTTATTTTTTAAATTAAATATTTGGCTAGCAAGATGGATCAGTATCTTAACCCTGATGACCTAAGTCTGAGCCCTTGGACCTATGTGGTAGAAGTAGGGAATTGTTTCCTCAAGTTACCCTCTTATTCTCTTATTCCAAATGTGTGCTGTGGCAGCTGTGCACCCCTCCAGCGTGCGCACGTGCGCGCGCGCGCGCGCACACACACACACACACACACACACACACACACACACAAATGTAATAAATATAAAATTAAAAGATTGCAGACATTTTAGGTAAAAATAGGTACCAGGATCACATTTTTGGTATGCCATATTATTTATATTACTTCAAAAATAGAAGGTCTAATTTAACATATAAGAAAAGTGTCTTTAAATAATTGTATAACTGATTCCTGGCCCATTCCCCTTTCTATTTCCTCTGGGATGATCAATTGCAGGGCCCACTTTAGATGACTGTCTTAGACTACAAATGAATATTTTCACAGTATGGAGTTGATGGAAGAACAGGAAATTGTCTCTATTCAAATGTTTTCCTTTTTAGATGCTTTTACTCTCGCTACCCACAGATGGCATTTTATACCATGAAATAGTTGTTATTTCTGCTTTTTCCTTCATCAGAGTTAGTCACTGGAGTCTCCTCTGTCTAAGATATGATATTGATAAACCCTTCAACATAAAAGTATTCTTGGAAGTGTCAGAAAATAACAACATTTGTCTGGAAAACTGCTTTGCTAATGACAAGAGATTTAGCTTGCTTGTCTACTTCACTGCACTCATGAATGGTGCTGTCACACAAATATGTTGGCTACTGAAACTATTTCCCACACCATGTGCTTTCTCTGAGGAGAGCTGGCTAGTTGTTTTATTTGACTTTTTAATTTTCACTTGGCTTCATAAGCCCAAGACTGAATAAATGGTGTCAGGCCAGCAGCAGCGACATCTCTGAGTCATGAGTTCTTCCTTCACAGCATGACTTACATATCCTTATCTGCCCACCTTGAAGAGCCTCTATTTCTACACCCCTCCAAAGCAATTCCTAATCCATAACTGCCCATCTTTAAAGCACTAGCTGCCATGTTCTCATCTCCAGTCCTCCTTCACTAGTCTCCTACATCAGAATACTAAAGCTGCCAAGGCCATCCAGTCACCTTATTGAAGTCAGGGAATCTCAACCTTCATTTACTCATGAATAAAGCTTCTGTGTTCTGAACACTGTTCTAGGCACCAAGATATAGTATCGAGCAAGGCAGATGCAATACCATAGTCACAGAGATCCAAATGAACAGTGATAGCTGGTCTTGTTAAGTGTTAATGATGGAAATACAGGATGGAGGTGAGAGGACGAGTAAGGTGGCCTTTAGGTCATATGGCCCAGAAAACACTTTCTAGGTGGTAAATACTGAGTAGCTGTTTGTATGAAGAAGGAGCTGCCGTGAAGAGCCTTGTTTTACTCAGCAGCAGCCCTGGGCTGCTCACCCACATCTGTCCTCTAAAAGGTCTCCTCCGACTAGCACACGTACAGACTTCCCAGTCTTCTCTTGCTATGTCCTTTGACGTTGCTTTGTAAGTTTCTTTTTTTCTTCATTAACCACATCTTGAAATCCTGGTCTTCCTCAAGACAGATCCTGTCTTCTCACTCCATGTTCTCTTTGAACACACTCTCCCAGGCTCCTGTCTTTATGGTTATGAGCCGGTGACAGCTCAGTTTAGATCTCCAAATCTGACATTGTTTCACACCGTGAGACCTAGCATCCTACTGCCTACAAAACTTTCCATTTAGATGTTTCAGAGGCACCAACACTAAATGTCCTCCCCAAGCCACCCATTGGTCAGCTGATGCAAGGCAGAAGCTAGGAATTATTTCAGAATTAATGTATATAATTATTAATTTCTCTCAAAGGACTGTAAGCCCCAGTAAGGTAAAAGTCAGATCTAATTTATTTCCCATTGCAAACTCATAATGAAAGCACTAGAGGTGCTCCTCATATGCTTGTTGGAAAAGTAAATGCATATTTGGGTCTAACTGTCATTTTTTTTTCTTCTTTTCTTATTGGATATTTTATTTATATTTCAGATGTGATCCCCTTTCCCCATTTCTCCCCACCCAGGAACTCCCTATCCCATCCCCACTCTTGCTTCTATGAGGATGTACCCCCACCTACCCCCCCACTCCCACCTCCTCACCCTCTAATTCCTCCACACTGGGACATCCAGCCTTCACTAGACCAAGGACTTCCTCTTCCACCTATGCCACACAATGCCACCTTCTCCTACATATACAGCTGGAGCTATGGGTCCCTTCCTATGTGCTCCCAGGTTTAGACCCTAGGGAGCTCTGGTTGGTTGGTATTGTTGCTCTCTTTGTGGAGCCACAAGCCCTTTCAGCTCCTTCAGTCTTCTCTCTAACTCCTCCATTGGGAACCCCATGATCAGTTCAATGGTTAGCTGTGAGCATCCAGCTCTGTATATTTCAGGCTCTGGTGGATCTCTAAGGAGACAGCTATATCAGGCCCTGTCATCATGCACTTCCTGGCATTCACATCAGCATCTACCTTTGGTGACTGCACATGGGATGAATACCCAGGTGGAGCAGTCTCCAGAGCACTTCTCCTTCAGATTATGTCCCACATTTTGTCTCCATATTTATTCCCTTGAGTATTTTGTTACTCCTTCTAAGGAGGACTGAAGGACCCACACTTCAATCTTCCTTCTTCATGAGCTTCATGTGGTCTGTGAGTTGTATCTTGGGTATTATTAGCTTCTGGGCTAATATCCAATTATCAGTGAGTGTATACCATGTGTGTTCTTTTGTGATTGCGTTACCTCACTCAGGATGATATTTTCTGGTTCCATCCATTTGCCCAAGAATTTCTCAAATTCATTGTTTTTAATAGCTGAGTAATATTCCATTGTGTAAATGTACCACATTTTTTGTATCCATTCTTCTGTTGAAGGACATCTAGGTTGTTTCCAGCTTCTGGCTATTATAAATAAGGCTGCTATGAATATAGTGGAGCATATGTCTTTGTTATATGTTGGAGCATCTTCTGGGTATATGCCCAGGAGTGGTATAGCTAGATCCTCAGGTAATGCTATGTCCGGTTTTCTTAAGAACCGCTAGACTGATTTCCAGAGTGATTATACCAGCTTGCAATCCCACCAAGAATGGAGGAGTGTTCCTCTTTCTCCGCATCCTTGACAGCATCTACTATCACCTGAGTTTTTGATCTTAGCCATTCTGACTGGTGTGAGGTGGTATCTCACGGTTGTTTTGATTTGCATTTTTCTGATGACTAAGGATGTTGAGCATTTCTTAAGGTGCTTCTCAGCCATTCGAGTTTCTTCTGTTGAGAATTCTTTGTTTAGCTCTGTACCCCATTTTTCAATAGGGTTATATGGTTGTCTGGAGTCTAATTTCTTGTATATCTTGGATATTAGCCCTCTATCAGATGTAGGATTGGTTAAGATCTTTTCCCAATCTGTTGGTTGCTGTTTTGTCTTATTGACAATATCCTTTGCCTTACAGAAGCTTTGCAATTTGATGAGGTTCCATTTGTCAATTCTTGATCTTAGAGCATAAGCCATTGGTGTTTTGCTCAGGAACATTTCCCCTGTGCCCAAGTATTCAAGGTTCTTCCCCACCTTCTCTTTTATTAGTTTCAATGTATCTGGTTTTATGTGAAGGTCCTTTATCCACTTGGATTTGAGCTTTAATTACATTAATTGCTAGCAGCACTGCTTCTGCAATTGCTTTGACACAAGAAGTTAAGACAGCTACTTTTGTTAATCATTTAGCAAACAAAAGTTACTAATGTGTTGAGTTTACAAGAGGATTTAGATAGACATTTGTAACAATGGATTGATGCTCTTTATTCTATTCAAATTATTGGAAGGAGGTTCAGAGTATATGAGTAAGGAGCCATCTTGAGTGTCATAGCAAATACTATTGAAATTGTGTTACTTCTAAAATTTACAATAATAGTCATTATAATTAGGAAAAAGTTTAAAGACACTTACAGTGTATTTGGCATAATTCTAACATGTCTCTGGATGTTTTAACCTTGCATAGTGAGATTATGAATTTCAAGAATGCTACTCTGCTGAACATTGATGCTGCAGATACTGCTGATAAAATTACCCATGTCCCGAGGTCAGTATTTCTATTTTGGTCAAGCTTCAACGGGCTAGCTTGATCATGCTAGCCCTTTTTGTCCTGGGAATACTTTTATTCCTGCCCATCATGTTAAAGCTTGTCTTTAACAAAAGCAACATGTTGGCAGCCAAAGTACATGACTTGAAACTGAAAATGGACCCCCAGAAAGAGTTACTAAATTAACAGGCTGGCAAGCCAAGGATAGGTAAGATTCTGCACAGAGCCTTACCAACCTAAGACATAGCGCATTGCTTTTGATAATGCATATTCCATGGTAGGTAAGGAAGGCATTCTTGTCAGAACAACCTAAGACAGACCCAGTCTTGTGTATAAAATAAAAAGGGGGAAAGGTGGAGAGCTTTTGGGGCTGCTTGGCAAGAATCTGACATTGATCAAGGACAAGGAATTAGGCTGCTTGGCAGGAATACGACATTGACGAAGGACTAGAAAATGGGCTTCAGGCAGGAATCTGACAGGCTAGAACAAAGAAGTAATTTTAGGCAGGGATCTAAATCTTAGGCTAGAACAAAGAAGTAATATCAGGCAGGAATCTCAATCTTAGGCCAGAACAAAGACATAGTTTCAGGCATGAAAATCACTTTGGGCTAAGACAGGGAAGTAGGCTCAGATATCTTGGTCATCCTGAGAAGTTGTTAGAAACAGTGATGATCATGGGAGTGATCACTGGACTTTATTGCCTTGCTTTTTCTTTGACTATTTGTGTTTATTGTCTTGCTTGTTCCTTGACTATTTGCATTTATTGCATTGCTAGTTCCTCAACCTAGAACTGACCTTAATACTTGCATGTAATTAAAATGGTATAAAACCAAAAATTAAAAACAAACAAGCAAACACCACATAGGTATAATGGTTAATCTCAGTTGTCAATTTGATGAGAGATAGAATCTTGGGAGATGGGCTTCTGGGTGTGTCTGTAGGAGATTATCTTGATTAAGTTAATTGAGTTGGAAAGCCATGGCTTTGTGAGTTGTACCATTCTGCTCTAGAAAGAATAAAACAGAGAAATTGAGCTAAGAGCTTTGCAGATGTAATGTGGCCAGTTATTTCAAGCTGCTGTTGCTTTGACTTCCCTGCCATGATGTTCTGTATCCTTGGACTGTGAGCCAAAATAAACTCTTCTTTTAATTTGCTTTGTCAGGGTATTTTATTACAGCACTAGAAAAAGAAACTAAGAAATAGTTCTAGTGGATGGTCTTATACAGTTCACAGATCGATTTTCTTAATAGTGGTTGGATAGTTTATTTATGATATTTCATGTCTCTTGCATAAAGAGTTTATCTGGCATGAGGATACAAAAGTTGAATTTCAAGGGTAAGGTGAATCATCACCTTTGCAGTTTGTGTTGGCCTCTAATCTATCAGAAGCATTTGAGATTTCTGATTTACCCCATGTCCTTGTTAGTATTTGATGTTAATAGTCTTTCAAACATACCCATGTGCTATAGAATAATGTTTCATTCACTGATAGATCATGTATATGGTGACAGTCCTATAAAATTATATTGCTTAGTGATGTTGTGGCTACCTTTTTTTTGTATCAGTCACACAACAATAAAGTTGTCTCATGAAACATATCTCATTTTTCAATGTGATGGAGCTGAAACTGCATTATATTACCTGAGACAGAGCATTATTTTTATTACTTATTATGCATTTGAATTTCACCTTCTGTGAATTGCTTGTGTATTCTATAATATGATTTCATTGAAATATTTTATATAATTCATCTATATCTATATCTATATCTATATATCTCCTTATTATTCCTTTGTGGGCTTGGTGTATTTGACACATTGTTTTTCAGGCCCATAGCTCATCTAAATTTATTCTTGGCACTCTTAATTGTTCAGTGACCTTTTATTTAATTGTATTCAAATTTGTCAGTGTTTCCTTTATGCTTTGAAATGTTTTTCTCATCTTGGTGGTCCAATGATATGTTTCTATATTCTTTATGTTAATTATCTGATTTTCATAGCCAATTGCTCCAACACTAGTTATTGAGAAATTCATCCTTTCTTTATTATTTCTATCATATAATCATTTATTGTAAGTCTCTTTGTAAGGGCTGTAATATGTTTATTTATCTGTTTCCTCCTGTAAATTCTAATGAGTTACTGTTACAATCACAGTAGTTGTATGCTTTTAATAGATAGCAAGTCAAAGCATGATAATATTCCATACCATCTCTACTTCCTTGTACCTTTTTCCTCCTTTAAAATCATATGAGAGTTCTGAAATTCACACTTTAAAGTGAGTTTAGTTTTACTTTGTCAGAGTCTTTGCAGATTTGTTTAACATTGGCTCAAATTTATATTTTAAGAGGCTCATCACTTTTAAATTCTGAAATAAAAATAAAAGATTGCATCAATTATCTCATTAAGCTTATCATTTTTTAAATAAATCTTCAGAATTCTTCACAGGAACATCTACATTTATTATTATACTCTGTGATTTTTTTTTTTTTTTTTGTCATCTGAGAAGAGGGAACCTCAGCTGAGAAAATGCCTCCATCAGACTGGCCTGCGTGCATTTTCTTGATTAATAATTGCTGTAAGAGGGCTCATCCCATTTTGAGAAGTAACATCTCTGAACAGGTGGTCCTGGATCGCATGAAAACAATGAATTCAGTAAATTGTCACAAACAAGCCAGTAAGCAACATTTGTCCATGGTCTCTGGTTCAGTTCCGGCTCCCAGGCTTCTGTTTTGAATTAATTCCCTGGCTTCCCTCAATGAAGTATTGTAATCTATAAGGTGAAATGCCCACTCCCTGAAGTGGCTTTTCATCATGGTGTCTTTATAATAACAATAGAAAGAAACTTAGGACAGAAATTAGGATCATTGCGTAGGGCACTACTGTGACAGACCTGACTATGTTTTGTGGGAGGGTTGTATCAGATTTAGAAACTTTGGGCTAGTAAAGTGTTTATTCTCTGAGTGTTCAGAGAGTAATAAGTTGTTACGGAATTTTAGAAAGTAGTGTTGAGAATCGTGTCGATGGTAGACATCTGGATTGTGAAGTTTCAGACCAAAGTTTGAGGTCCCTCCAAAGGCTATTGGGGCTGTTCATGTGATATTTTGGATTAAGAATCATGGCTTCTGATCATCTGGAGCTGAAGTATCAGCTGTGATTACCACAAGGCCACTACCACTTAAATAGATTTCTGCTTTATTGGGATATTCAACGCTGGTTAGTTGAAGCTGAAAAAAATCACCTGATTAGTATGAGACCAGCACCACTGAGGTGAAATCTGAAGGATACTTCCCTAGGACCTCTACATAGAAGCTGTGGTCCAGAGAGGGCCAAAGTTGCATCTCAAGATGGAGGACAAGCTTTTTAATGTATAAGAGTCTTCCATGTTGTAGCTTAGAAGGCATGAAGGATTGATAGAGAACTTCTGAGACTTGGCACCATGTGGCAGGCTTGGAGTCCCTTCCTAGATACCAAGAGGCCATTGGTGAAGGTTCAATATAAGTTGTAGTGAAAACCATAGGATTTTGGAGATGCCAGGTCTGGGGGTGACCACCAATGACAGTGGTGGGCATGGCATGGAGTTTACTTGTGCTCATGAGCATAGCTCGGTGTGTTATAAGTAGCAGAAACCAAGACATGAAGCTGCTGAAGGCTCTTGGAGCTCAGAAGGTCATGAGGGACCAAATGTTGGACACTGAATTGAGTTTGAGTTTGGTTTTCTTTGATTTGGTTGTGACTGTCCCCTGGTTCTTTCCTCTTACAGTAAGAAGTATATAACTTGGTTTTGATTATACAAAAACTTAAGTTGACTTTCAAAAGACATTGAATTTTAAAGAGAACTTTAACTTTTAAAATGTTAAGTTTCTTAAAGATTATGGGACTTTTAAAATTACACTATGCTTTATATTGTGATATTAATGTTAACCTGACATCTTGGGTACCAAGAAGAAAGGTAAGGTTATTGTGACATAATAGTGATGTGTCTGTATGTCAAGTTGATAGGGGGTCAATTGTGTCGGCTAGTTACTTTTGTCAACTTGACATAATCTAGAGTCGTCTGGGAAGAGGTAACTTCAGTTGAGCAAATGCCTCCATCAAATTGGCCTGTAGGCAAGTCTCTGGGGGCCACTGTGGGTGAGGCCACCACTGGGCAAATAATCCTGAATAATACAAGAAAGCAAACTGAGAAGGCTATGGGGAGAAGGCCAGTAAGCAGCATTCTTCCATTGTCTCTCCTTCAGTTCCTGTCTCCAGGTTCCAGCCTTGAGTTTATTACCTGGATTCCCTCAAGGAAGGGCTTTGACTTTATTAGGTTAATTTTCGAAAAGAATCACAGAATGCTATTAAATACAATTAAATAAAAATCTGTACACCAATTAAAACTGTTCACACTTCTTTCTTGTTAAAGATTACATGATAGTTTTTTTCCTATGTTAAATTGCCATTGTGTTACTGTAATAAATGTGAGTTGATGGTTTTATATTTGTTTTTTTTTTCTTTTGGAGTGTGTGTGTGTGTGTGTGTGTGTGTGTGTGTGTGTGTGTCTGGAGGCTAGAGGAAGATATCAGGTGTCTGTTAGTCTTTATATTATCCCTTGAGATAGGGTCTCTCATTGGACCTGGAGCTCACTGTCCTCCCATCTCTGCTAGGGCGACACCCAGCAAATGCCAGCTGGTCTCTGCACCCAACCCCCAGCACTGGGAGTCACATTTGAGTTTGTGCTGGGATCTGAACTCAGGTCCTCAAGCTTGTGAAGAAAGCATCTACTCTCTGAACTATTATTTCTCTACCTCTTACATTTATTTTTATGTATTTTTTTTCAGCAGGTTAGTTTTTATTCACGACTTTTACATTTATCATCTCTGTTGTGGTTGCCTAGAACTTTCCTTATATACTTCCTATTGAAATTTTTATTTTAAATTATGCGCATGTATGCATCTCTTTCTGTGAGTATGCACACGTAAGTGCAGGTGCCCTCAGAGGCCAGAGATATCAGCTCCTTTGGAGCTGGACTTACACCCAGTCCCTGAGGGTGATGGGAGTGGAACTGAGGTCTGTAAGGGCACAGGTCTTCTTACACACTGAACCATTTCTCCAGACCCCTCCTGTTTCCTTTCTATGATTTTAGAACTGGTAGTCTAATTCTCAGAAATAAGTTGGGTAGTTTTCTCTCTTTATATTTCTCCACAATGATTTGCATCATTACAAGGAAGGGATTATCATTTCTGGTTTGTTAAAATTCACATATGAAACTATCTTTTATTTGTAGATTTTGTTGTGAGTTATAGCATTTAGTTTTGCTTGTCAATTTAGTTAAAGTTTGTGCAGCTAGCTCTGTTTATGACTGTATTTAAAGCTGTATCTTTGGCTGTGTATAGTGGCATATACCTTTAACTCAGTACTTGGGTGGCAGAGGCAAGCAGATCTCTGGGTTTTAGGCCAGTCTACATAGTAAGTTCCAGGCCAGCAAGGGCTACATAGTGAGACTATCTCTCAAACAACAACAATAACAACAACAACAACAACAACAACAACAACAACAACACCCATGGATTTTTGAAGACAGTCCATTTTACCTGTTTTACAATTTATTGGTATGAAGTTATATATTTTTGATAATAATGAAGACATATAATCAAAGACAGCATTCCACTGGGATTGTTTACCTTCAACTTTTCTAATTTACTTATCTCCTTAGCATTTATCACCTTTCACTTATTGCCTGTCTTGCTTGAATGGGTGACATTTGAGGGACATTTCCCTGCGTGCTGCTCATTTTGTGAAAAGTTAATCCTCACCCAGTTTTCTACTGTTGACTCTTCAATGTGGACCTCAAGAACATTTTCCAGTTCCCTGTAAGTCTCCTCTTCACTCTGTCTGTATTTCTTGCACTGTTTGCAGCATTGGTTCTGCCATCTCCCTGCTCAAGCACAGCAATAATAATCTCTGTGACCTTTGAGGGATAAGTCCACAAGGCATTTTCATGAGCAATATTTCTTCTAGCCATGAATTTTTTCTTTCACTCTGTGAACTATTTCCTGTCCTTGCCTTGCTATTTCTAATTCTATATGTAGATGTATTAGCCAGTGTCTCTACAGAAAAAGAAATTGTGATGTATTGATTCTACTTAGAGAAATAAAAAAAAAAAATAGGGTACCAAGAGTGAGGGGAAAGAATGATGGGAATCAAGGAGGAAGGGAACACAAACAGGAGAATTATAAAGCCAGTTACAGCTTCATTCATCTTCAGATACCCCTGCTGGGTATCTGAGTATCAGGGACTGTGTGGTTTTGTGGAATCCAAACCTTCTGGATTTTCCTGTCATTTTATTTCCACTCCAACATTGGTCAAAGTTCATTTTTTGGATCAAAATTTATTGTGTACTTCTAGATTATATTATGTGTCCCCTTTGGCATTGGTGCTTTTGAGGAAGTCAGATTCCATGCCTATGGAATGGCCTCATCTGAGACTAGATGTAGTTGGAGAGCTTCCATGACCCCAAGAAAGGCTCTGTTGTAGCTTAGCTGGGCAAGGCAGGCAAGGTTGTCAAAAGATCGATTGGTGGGGGTGACAGGCTCTCCTTGAACAAGCATGCAAGGCCCAGGAGATGGAAGGGTAGATCTGTCACATTTAGGAAGAGTATACACAAGACTAGTGAACCATTATGGCTATCATTTAGTAAAAGAACTCTTCAAAGTATTAGAAATTCAATTATGTGTATATAACAATGGTAAAAATTTCAAGGATGCGAATAGTGTTATCAGCAGGGCATGGGCTGTGCTTGATCTATGGTTTTTGTCCTTGCTCCAAATGATGCTCTTCCTGGGGTTTTGAAAGGCCTGCCATCAGTTTTCTAAGTGATGGTGACTGTTTATTTTGTCATGGCTTTAGATTGACCAGACAACTGGTCCAGTTGGAATGTATGGGTTATGACTTGATACCTAAGATGACTGCAGTTAGGTAAGGACTGGTTTGTGTTTGCCTGTTTTTGGATAATTCACTGGAAGACTGTGAATAATAATATTGCATGTAAAAGAGACAAAGATGGATAAAGGTTGAAGGAAATATTTTTCTCTGTAAGTAGCAAACAGACATGAATCTCTTATTAAATTTTACAGGCAGGGAACCTGCAGTTCTGAACATGAGTCTCACTGGAGGGGGGTTTAGCCTGCTTATGAAATCATTGTACCAAAGCAGCCAAATAGAGTAGAAATGTTTTACACCTTGGCCACATTTGGGTAGCAACAGTAGGGTCTAAGGTAAGCAAAAAGCCTTTACAAACATTTCTAAGCATATAATTTGTAGATAGTTCATAGCTGTAGTAATTAAAACCAAATTTGGCTGATTTGAGAAGAGAATTATTTATTCAAATGGCAGTGGGCTAGAGAAGTAGTCTTGGGATAGTGTGCAGGCAGAAATGACAGTCTAAGTCATGCAACAGACCTGGGTCAATGAGGATCCTGCTGTCACTGCTACTAAGAACTATGGCTCACACCGTCGACAATGCTAAGCAATGGCTCTCATGGCTGCTATCAGCTCTGCTGTTCCTGTGATCCACAATCTTGATCTTTATGACAGCCAGTTCCATTACCATAGATAATTTATTCCTTCTGCACCTCATCAGACAAAAGAGGAAGACTGACTGGTTGGCCAGCAAGAAACTCTCAGGGATTTGGTAGGTTTAGCGCACTTAAGGCGTTCAAATCCAATCCATCTATCTGCCCCATTCTGTATCTTGGTTTTGTTCTACCCTGATCGATGCTTTTGCTTTCACACAGGTGATCTCAGTGGGCTGTGAATTCAACTGACGTTATAATTTAGAAACCTGCAGGATCAAAGTTTGAGTTTGATTTTCAGTTATCTTAGCCCTGCGGCTGGAAGTGATAAGAGATTCTTTTAGCAGTCAGAGAAACACAGGATTTCACTTCATGCCTCTAGCCAAGAATTTGTGATTTCAGCTTGTCATTCTCTTCCTTGAAGCAGTGCAGCCCTGTTAGAGAGCACCCCATGCTCACAGTTCTCTCCCTCTCACGCCTTTGACATGCTTCCATATTCTTGTTAAATTGAGGACTCTGTTAAGATGAAAATTCATGCAATGGGCTTGCATGTGCCAATCTCAGGATCCTGCCTTGATTTTCATTGTTTTTATTTTGTAACCCAACGGTATCTTTTAAGAGGACTTCTGTTTAAGGCTGCACCTGGTAACAGTTTATTTATAAGTCAGTGTTCTTAGTTAAAACAACTCTGCATGAATTCATTTAAGGATACTTATTTACACAGACTTACCAAGGCTATGAGTTAGACACAATGGTCCAAATCATGTCCTGTAGGGCACCATTGCTGATTCCACTGAGCTTGATGCTGTACTTTACACAGTTGACTGGAGTTGTGGTGGAGCCTGGAATATGTTTGTTTAGCATTGCTGTGATTACTGATCCAGGAATATTAGTGGACTCCAACTCCTGCTGTTGTTAGAATAAGTCACTCATGTTCCCTTCTTCGTTACATCACTGGCTTAAAAGTCAAGACCTAAAAATGGATGCAAGTGATTGATGGAGCCAACATCACAGCCCATGTTCCAGTTGGAGAACTATCAAGGAAGTAACTATCCGCCATTTTCCTTTCCTTTGTGTGTGAGAGGTTTTGTCTGCCATGTAGCCCACACCAAGAGAGAGACTCTGTAAGTATAGTGGTAGGTTGTGACAGATGGTATAGTTTGACTTACTCATCATTCATTTTAATGTCTTCTGAACAAGTCTTCATCCAGGAAGTAATAAATTATATCCCCAGGCATCGTTACAATTGCAGATATGTATATGATTGGGTACAGACCTGTGTCTCCTGAGGTGGTGAGTTCAGGTGGGGGAACTAGGTCTTCTATTAGCATGTTGGGAAAGTGATACCTCATTCTATAAGCATGTTGGGAAGGTGATGTCTCAAAGAATGACTCTGAGGGAATTCTGAGATTAAGATTCACTTATACCCCACTCAGGATGATATTCTCTAGTTCCATCTATTTGCCTAAGAAATTCATGAATTCATTGATTTTAATAGCTGAGTAGTACTCTAGTGTGTAAATGTACCACATTTTCTGTATCCATTCCTCTGTTGAAGGACATCTGGGTTCTTTTCAGTTTCTGGCTATTGTAAATAAGGCTGCTCTGAACATGATGGAGCATGTGTCCTTGTTATATGTTGGAGCATCTTCTGGGTATATGCCTGGGAGTGGTATAGCTGGGTCTTTAGGTAATATTATGTCCAATTTTCTGAGGAACCATCAGACTGATTTCCAGAGTGGTTGTATCAGCTTGCATTCCCACAAACAATGGAGGAGTGTTTTCTTCACATCCTCACCAACATCTTCTGTCTCCTGAGTTTTTGATCTTAGCCATTCTGACTGATGTGAGGTGGAATCTCAGGGTTGTTTTGATTTGCATTTCCCTGATGACTAAGGATGTTGAATATTTCTTTAGGTGTTCCTCAACCATTCAATATTCCTCTGTTGATAATTCTTTGTTTAGCTCTGTACCCCATTTTTTAATAGGGTTATTTGATTCTCTGGAGTCTAACATTTTGAGTTCTTTGTATATATTGGATATTAGCCCTCTATTGGATGTAGGATTGGTAATGATCTTTTCCCAATCTTTTGGATGCCATTTTGTCCTATTGACATTGTCCTTTGCCTTACAGAAGCTTTGCAATTTTATGAGGTCCGATTTGTCTATTTTTGATCTTAGAGCATAAGCCATGGGTGTTCTGTTCAGAATAATTTCCCCTGTGCCTGTGTGTTCTAGGCTCTTCTTTAGTCTCTCTTCTATTAGTTTCAGTGTATCTGGTTTTATGTGAAGGTCCTTTATCCACTTGGACTTGAGCTTTGTACAAGGAGATAAGAATAGATTGATTTGCATTCTTCTACATGGTGACCTCCAGTTGAACCAGCACCATTTGTTGAAAATGCTGTTCTTTTTCCATTGGATGGTTTTAACTCCTTTGCCAAAGATCAAGTGACCATAGGTGTGTGGGTTCATTTCTGGGTCTTCAATTCTATTCCATTGATCTTCCTGAGTGAGGTAACCTAACCACAAAAAAACATACATGGTATGCACTCACTCGGAATACCCAAGATACAATTCACAGACCTCATAAAGCTCAAGAAGAAGGAAGACCAAAGTATGGGTGCTTCAGTCCTTCTTAGAAGGGGGAACAAAATACTCATGAGAACAACTACATAGACAAAGTGTGGAAAAGATACTGAATGAAAGGCCATCCAGAGACTGCCTCCACCTGGGGATCCATCTCATATACAGTCACTAAACCCAGACACTATTATGGATGTCAAAAAGTTTATGCTGACAGGAGCCTGAGATAGCTGTCTCTTGAGAGCATCTGCCAGAGCCTGACAAATACAGGGGCAGATGCTCAAAGCCAACTATTGGACTGATCACAGGGTCCCCAATGGAGGAGTTAGAGAAAGGACTGAAGGAGCTGAAAGGGTTTGCAACCCCATAGGAAGAACAACAATATCAACCAACCAGATCCCTCAGAGCTCCCAGAGACTAAACCACCAACCGAAGAGAACACATGGAGAGAACCATAGCTCCAGCTGCATATGTAGCAGAGGATGGCCTGCTATGTCGGGCATCAATGGGAGGAGAGGGCCTTTGTCTTGTGAAAGCCTGATGCCCCAGTGTAGGGGAATTCGAGGGTGGGGAGGCGGGAGTGGGTGGATGGGTTGGAGAGCACCCTTATAGAAGCAGGGGGAGGGGGAATGGGATAGGGTATTTTGGGAGGGAAACTTGGAAAGGGCATAACTTTTGAAATGTCAATAAAGAAAAAGAATAAAAAAAGTTGTAACTAAAAAAAAAAAAAAAAAAAAAGGATTCACTTGTACCCATGCTCCATAAATTCGTGCAACTGTTATGTATCAGTTACACAAAACAGGGAACTCTGGGAGTGAAAGTGGAAGACGAGGCTGAGAACTTTATGTTCTTCTCACTCAATTTTTATATAGTCATGAAACCGACCAGGTAGAGATATAATGATATGAGAGCCGATTATATCTTAAAGGTGAATAAAATAGTGTTGAAGCCAGTGATTGACATTTCACTGGATTTGGTAAATAAGCAAAAGACCCAATCAAATGTATTAACTGTCAGGTAGGATTGTCAGTGGCATTTCCTGGAGCAGACCCACAGTAGCTATGTGGTTCTTACTGTATGGTTCTGGCTCGCTGATCCTGCCCATTTACCTTCAGGCGTATTCTTTGGCCTTCAGGGGTTGTACAACTGAGCTAATGTCCATCTGTAAACTATTTTCTGTTCAAACGTGCTCAACTCAGTTCTATTGTTTTGCAGGTAAAAATCCCCACTAAAGAGTTAGTCTTTACGGCTTATACATCATAAATAGCCTCTTTGTCTACATATGGACTTAGTGGTGTTCATATCCATTCAGTATGTTAAGAAAAAGAAAGGATTAACGTCCCTGGGGATGTCCATGTGTAGCTGGTGATCGTGACGCAGAGCTCTGCACGAGCTGGTCGACTTCCAGAGTGAGGCCTGGAATGTTAGCATTGTGCTCTTGTACCACGGTTTGGTCAGGATTGTGGGAGTAGACTATCCTGGCAATAACCACTGACATTCTATTTCAGAAGGTACCTGCCTGTCACAGATGCAACCAAGAGAAAGGAACACACATGGTTTTCCAAAAATCTTCACAGCCCAGGTGGCTTTTAGAGCCCTTTCCAGATGTCTGTCCAGACCCATTAACTCTGGGCACACATACTCTTGGAGGGAAGGACTAAGCCTGTCTCACTTATGAGCAAGTGCTGAAATGAATGGAAAGTTTACAGCTGTATGCCCAGAAGGAATACTTAATGAAGACAACTGGTATCTTTGAGTGGAGTGCTTCACAATTACTCTTAAGGCTGCAATTTGCAGATACACAGAAGCATTAAGTATGCGAAGAAAGTAGTTAAGACAGCTAAGTCTTACTCTTTAACAGTGGACCACCTTTACTCATGCCTTCATTTGTTTTACTGTTTTTTTTTTCCTAAAAATTATCATAATTCACTTTGAAAATTACCTTTTATATTCCAGTGTTTTTTTCTTACGAACACATAAGATCCCAGTTTTCCATTTTCAAAACACAATAGTAGGAAGTTAGCGTTCCTTTTACATGAACCATGTCACACTGGCTCTTGCAGGCTCCGACACCTGCTTGCTCTCAATGTTCTTGTGCCATATTTAGCCACAATGAAGTAGATTCTTCCACCATGCCACGTTGTTTAGACAACCACACTGGATATCAAGTCCCCAGGAAACAATCTACTTTTTTTGATAATTTCATATATGAAATTATGTAAATACTATATTTACATCATTTCCACCCCTCCCTCCAACTCTCGTGTCCTTGCAACCCTCTATCAAATTTGCACCCTCTTCTTCATACATATATAGAAATACAACCCACAGAGTCCATTTAGTATGGCTTGAATGTCTACAATTTTATAGCTGACTGCCTGGGATTAGATAACCTGCCAGGGCACTTGTCTTAATTCCTGCTATATCTTAGCAGTAATCAATTTTTTTCTTTCACATTTCCCCCTTTTCTCCTCCCCCCCAACTTTCCATCCATTCCCTGTGAACTTCACGTCACCAACCCCAATTCCATGCATCTCTCTGTTCCCCTGTATCTGCCCTCAGCTCCTTAAACTTCCCAGCTAAAAGAAAAAAAAAATAAAAGAAAAAACCCATTTCACTGTGCAAGCTGCAGTGTGTCATGGTGTGCCACATAGTATATCCCCCTGTCCAAACACCCTTATTTATAAACGTTCATTGCAATGAATCAATGGTCTGGTTTGAAGCCTCTAGCCTCTGCCACCCCATTAATACTGGGTCCTCACTGGGACTCCTCTCAGATATCCTGTTGCTACCCTGTGTCATAAAGCTCTTCTAGCCCTGGATTCGCAGCCTCTTCAGGGACCCCAGCAGTTCGTTGATTCGGTAGATGTTGGGGTGGGCCAACTCAAAGCCCTGGATCCGAGTCTGGATGGAAATTGAGATGGTGAGCCCTACAGCTCTCCTGCGTCTGAGCCATCAGAGCTAGCTCTTCAGCTTTGCCCAGGCAAGGGGTGGAGCTAGCTTTCCTGCTCTCAAAGGATCAGGTACTGTGCTGCCTAGGGGAGGCATGGGGCCTGCTTTCCAGGGTGAGCAGCAATTAATTGACTTGCAGCTCTTCATCTGGGGTGGACCTTGTGAGAATTCCCCTATATACATTGGCATGCCAACTGGGACTGTTGTTGTTCAGGGCTTGTTTAGGTAGCCATGATGTTGAGATTTTGTGGGCACAGTTCCCTGTCGTATATATGAGGCGCTATCTGGTAGCAGACATCCTTGTCTCGTGGCAATTACATTCTGTCTGCTCCCTGTGGTGTGATCTATAGGAATTTTGTTATACATGTAACATGTGAGGTTGGGTGCCATGCACTTCTCTGTATTTTGATTAGCTGTGAGTTTCTATAATAGTCTGTGATGCAAAAGGAAATTTCTTTGATGGGGAAGGTGAGCTACAGTTATTTGTAGATAAAAGGATTGGTATTTAGAATATAGTTAAGAATTGTACTGTCTTAGAAAAAACAACACTGAATAGAGACATAGTGAAACAACAAAAAGAAAAAAGTCCTCAAATCTTAAGACACTTTCTAGAGATCCATAAAATTATAGCGCAAGGTTTTTTTTTTTTTTCTTTTGCACATGTTCACGCCCTATTTATGTATTAGGCTGAAGACTCTGGCTCAGAACTTATGGCTTACTCATCTTTGTGTTTCCAGTGCTCTCTCCAGGGCCAGTTTCCACCGGCTTGACAATGCTGCCTTTAGAGGTTAAGCGATCAAATAATAATTTCATTGAAAACATACCCTCATTGCTTCGTTACTTTCATCCTGACCCAAGATTGCTGTACCATTTTACCCTCACTGGGAAGCTAGAGAACTTTGTTTTAAAATAAAGTTTCTTTATACATTTCTTCAAATGGCAGGTTCAGGAGCGTAGGCACACTTGCTCCTGGATGTTATCCCATTCCTCACTGATGATCAATTTAGAATGTGTCTGCTCAGGCAAGAATAAGCAGAGCGAACGATCTCTTTCTCCCACATGAGCTCTTGAATTTCACTTTCCCCCAGAATGAAAATTGCTTCTTGCCAATAGAGGATTTTTTATACTGTCATTGAAAAAATAGATTTCCTTTTATCAAACCAGTAACCTTTATATATGCATTGTTTTCTCTCCTATGGAGCTTTGAGATCAGCTTTCACAGGCTCAGTTTTGTGGCTAGTGCTATCCACATCGGAAGGAGGCCATTTGTCATGCCTTAGAGACTAAGCACAAGCCTTCCTTCTATAGCACAGGAAAAGCATGTTCTTCTCCCCAAAGTGACAAATGTACCTGGGAAACTTATTATTTCCTGTGATTTTTTCCCCTGGACTTTCCCTGTTGGTTTAGAGCTAGACATCTTGGCTCTACAGATTTGATCGGTTTATATGCTTCTTAGTGTTCTTAACAGGCCAGGAACTTTAGAAACCAGAGAAGATTGCAAAAAAAAAAAAAAAAAAAAAAAAAAAAAAAAAAAAAGTTCCTGGCTGTCTGTGGTGATTTCCATCTTTTTGCTGTGTTGTCTTTCTTCTCTCTGGCCTTTGACTGAGTACTTAGTGTCCTCCTGCTCCCCTTAATGGCTCTCCCTGGGACTTTGTCCGACTTCTCCGGGCAGTGTCCAAGTGTTAAGACGTTTCTTCTTTCTTGTGCAGCTAAAAACCTCACCAGTTGACCATCACAAAGAAAGTTTACCTGATCAGCCCATATCCTTTCAAGAAGTTAGTGAGCATTGATGGTGCAGTGTCATATTCTTCTAGGATGAATGCTAGCATTGTGAAACAAGAGGTGTATATGACTACTTCATCAGCTAAGGTTATAGCTCTGGTTTATTGGGTCTCAGACATCACGAGATGGAATGCTGGAATGGACTAGGAAGTGCTATGGTGGCTGCTGCCTGTCCTCCTTGTTTGGTGGCACTGGAAGCAAGCTAAGACATTTTGATCCCCGTGTTGTACATTTCTGTTATTTTTTCCATGGGGAAATCCAAATGCTATTATGACATGGTGACCTCATTGTACTTTGTACATTTCTATAAACTAAAAGTCAAATCAGTGTGTGTGTGTGTGTGTGTGTGTGTATGTGTGTGTGTGTGTGAGAGAGAGACACACACAGAGACAGGAGAGACACAGAGAGACAGAGATAGAGAGACAGAGCAAGACAGAGAGAGGAGAGAACTCAGTGGTAGAGCTCTTGTTGCACATATAATGAACCCCAGATTCAATCCGTAGTAATGCAAACAAACAAGCTAACAGTGAAATGTTACTGGTATGAATAAAAGAACTGAGGCATCAAGACAGTGAGTGTGATACTAGCTCATAAGTAGCATTTTTATGTAGTCTCAATTTTGGTGAAGTCTGATCAGATCATTTAAAGCTGGATATAAAGTCTGTGACACTTGTCATATATTAAACATAGTTTGATCCAGATTATTCTCTTACAGCAAAGCAATGGAGTACAGTGTCTGGCCAGCAAAGCAGTTCTCATACCATGGACATTTTAATGATAATTAGATTAAAAAAAAAAAAAAAAAAAAAAAAAAAAAAAAGAGATGAGGCGTAGAGAAACTACAGAATTAGACAGCAGGTGGCGCTGTTGCCTTTTCGTTCTCCTTAACATCATTTCTCAGGGAGTGGCGCCTTCCTAGTTAATACTATTTTTTAAATCTTATTTGAGAATTCTACCAGGTTAAAGAAGTTCACATATACTAAGATTTGGTTTTGAATTTTATACTTACTAAGAATCTGACTATAAACTTTACATATATACTTATGAGGAAGGCACTAGGTCGGTTTTCTTATTAATTTTATGTTCGGTAATTTTATAATGATGGTCACCTGATTCTGAATGGATTCTTTTAAGGAGAGTCGATAACTTGGAGGACAAACTTGTCTTGATGCTTTTTTACATGACCAGTCATTTTTTTTTCCTTCCTCATAAATGCTGATTTGTGTAATAGTGAATCTTGTTTGTGGTGATTTTTTTTTCTTTTTTCTTTTTTTTTCTTTTAACATGTAAACGTGCGAACATGTTCATCAAGTTTCATGTAGAAAATACCTGGGCAATGGGCTTGTCATCAGCCTTCAGGGTACCGCTCTTCCCGTCACAGTTTTCTCCTGCATAGGTTCTAATCTTTTATTACAATATTTCTTTTTCAAGCCATTGTCTAGGATGCCCAACTCTCAGTTTCTCATCTCTCCTTAAATCACTTGCCAGATCTTAGTGATTCTACAATCAGCATTTCTGTCACAAACTGTAAGCCGCAGAGCATATACCTGAAGGATGCGACACACATGCACTTCAGTATGAGGAAGAATTTGGGCAATTTTTGGGTTCCAGTGGGTTTCATTTTGCTATGAGAAACAGAACCTTCATTTTAAGTGGTAGAAGCACAGCTAGAGCAATGAGAGCATGTAAAACCTCCCTTTGTCCGAGTTGAATCTTACTGTCCTTTGTTCAGTGTACAATCTTACTGTTGTATTGGGACATGCAGAACCTGTTTTCTTTTTCTCAACTTGCAAAATAAAAAATTTGGATGATGTGTTTTTCATTGATAAAATTTGACTCTGGAATCACCAGAGAGAGTTTTGTTTATTTCACCTAAAAAAGGACCTCATCAGTCTACCTACCCTATGCTTTTGTAGAAATATGTCTTTGATTATTTCTTAGAACTAAGATGCCGCTATGTCTTAAGCATTTATTGGGAAGTTAAGATTTGTAGAATCCTAGAAAATTTAAAAATTACTATACGACAAAGTCCAACTAGCAAAGTTTTAAAAATCTGGTACAACTCGTTTACAATTCAAGAAATTTAATGACATTAATTATAAATTTGACAATGTGTATATGTTGTAACTGCTAAAATAAATGTTAAAACAGTTCCTGTTTTAGAATTTGTCATTTGCAATCAGAAGCAAGTGATAAATATTATGTTCTAATTTAGTAAATGTTGTTTTCAATAACAAATGCCTCGAACTCTTATTTATCTCCCCTTACCTGCATTATCCTGTGCATGTAGCAGGAACTCAGTGCTAATTTTGACACTTTATTAATTGACACATGGGGCAGGGAGAGGAAGGAGATGCCCTCAATGCATTCTTCTGAGTCCTGAGTGTGTCAGCCGGAGACACCAACCCCAGGTTCAGATATCCTCTAAAGAATGTATTTGCAGTTGTTGGCATAAACAACCTTTTGCATTGATGGATTGAATTATGGGTTCTCTGTTTGGCCATGTGCTGCATAACTTAGCAAGTGTCCTCAAGAGACACTTAGAAACAGGCTGTTAGTTACCCGTAAAAACTATGCTGCTCAGAGACACATCATTTCTGTGGTCTATTCCAGGTTATCAGTTTTTCAGCGATTGAAGAATCTTTAATATAGGCACAACTGGGCTTTATTATTCTTAGTCTGTGTTGCCTTAGTTAAAAAAATGAATATCTCATGAATGAATTTTTCTTATGAAGAAAGAATAATGCCACCTATATTTTAGGGTATAGGTGAAGATTACAGTTGGCGTATTTACGGTAATCACCCACGAAGTGTATATCTGTGATGACCAATCTCCATAGTAAGCTTGAATCAATTTGGAATCACCTAGGAGACACACTTCTGCATGTGTCTGTGAAGATGTTTCCAGAGAGGTTTACCTGAGATGAGAAGATCTGGTATAAGTGTGTGCAGTGAGATACCAATGGACTGAGATTCCAGACTTAGTACCGAGGAGAAAAATGAGAAAGACAGCTGAGTGTTATTGATCTTTCTCTGCTTTTTGATACAAATATGATCAGTCACACTGATCCTATTCTCCTGTCTTCAAGCCATTCCTGACACGATGCACTTAATGTATTGCTTCAAACTGTGAGCCTAAATGATCTTCTGATTTCTTTTTTTTTTCTTTTTGTTTTTTTTTTGTTTTTTTTTTGTTTTTTTTTTCCGAGACAGGGTTTCTCTGTGTAGTCCTGGCTGTCCTGGAACTCACTCTGTAGACCAGGCTAGCCTCAAACTCAGAAATCCGGCTGCCTCTGCCTCCCAAGTGCTGGGATTAAAGGCGTGGGCCACCACTGCCCGGGGATTTATTTCTTTATTCAATCTGTCTGTCTGTCTGTCCCAAATGCTGCCACTCTCCCAGTTCTTCCTCACAAAGTTCCTCGCCCATCTCCTCTCTTTTACCTCTGAGAGGGCAGCCCCCCGCCCCCGCATCTCTCCATCCCCCAATTCTAGTGCATTGAGTCTCTGTAGGATTAGGTTCATCTTTTCCCACTGAGGCCAAACAAGGCCCTCTGCTACACATGTGCGGGGGGTGGGGGGGTGGGGGGTGGGGGGTGGGGGGCTCAGACCAGCCTGTGTATGCTCTTTGGTTAGTGGCTCAGTCTCTGGGAGTTCCCAGGGGTCCAGTTTAGTTGACACTGTTAGTCTTCCTGCAGGGTTGCCATCTCCTTGAGGGCCTCCAGTCCTTCTCCAAACTCTTCCATGAGGGTCCCGACCTCTGTCCAATGTTTGTCTGTGGGTATCTGCATCTGCCTCAGTTAGCTGCTGGTAGAGCCTCTCAGAGGGCTGCTATGCAAGCACAATATAGCATCAGTAATAGTGTCGGGGATTGGTGCCTGCCCATGGGATAGGTCTCAAAATGGGCTGGTCACTGGCCAGCAATTTTTTTTTTTTTTTTTACTCTCTGCTCCGTCTTTGTCCCTGCATTTGTTTTAGACAGAGCCAATTCTGGGTCAAAAATTTTGTAGGTGGGTTTGCATCCCCATCCCTCTACTGGGGGTTCAGCCTGGCTACTGGAAGTGGTCTCTTCAGGTTCTGTAGCCCCACTGTTGGGCATTTCAGCTAAGGTCACCTGCATTGACTCCTGGTAGCCTCCCTCATCCCAGGTCTCTGGGACTTCTTAGAGAATTCCCCCCAGACCCCACCCCCAGCATCTGCATATTTCTACTCCTTCCCTTGGCCTTTTGGGCCTCTCTCTTGTCTCTTCCCATGCCTGATCCTGACCCCTCTATTTATTTATTTTTAATTTTAAAAATTTTCATTGGTTATTTGACAGTCTCACATTTTGTACCCAGATCCTCCCAGTCCTTCCATGTCTGCTCCTAACTGTGACATGCCCTCCCCTAGAACAGAAGAAAGGGAAAGAAAAGGAAAAAAAAAAAAAAACAACCAAAACCAAGTCTATTTGTGTTGTTCATAAGTCTATTTGTGTTGTTCATATGCTCGCTGGAGCATTGTCACATTCCTAGTGGCCAGTCTCCCAGAGAAGGTGAGTCTTTCTCCACATGCACCCCAGCCAGAAGCCACCAACTGAGGTGAGTCACACTACAGTAGAGAGGGGAGAGTCAGACCTTCCTTCTCCCACAGATATCAACATGGCTTCAGGCGCCAGCCCTGGTTGATGCCAGCCACACATGTAAACACTGCCCTTGGTCATATCAGGATCACCAACCCATGGCACTCAGTGACTGAAGGGACATGGTCCTCAACATGGCCTCAGTTGGCTACACAGGCCACTCGAATCAACATGACCCTCCCCCTGACCCGCCCCCACCTCCTAGACAGCAAAACCTGAGGGTGTCACCATGTGGACATATGCAGCCTGAGCTGCTGACCCACACAAAGGAGGTCCAGTCCAGAAAGTGAGCCTTTGCCACTGAGATCCTGAGGCATGTTTGGGAGGTCGAGTCTGCCTCTCTCGACCATCCTACTGGGCAATAACATGTCAACCTTAGCCCGCTCTTTTACCTGTCACTGCCATCATGTTTCCAGTTTCACTTTTTCTCCAAACCACACCCACTGCTTGGTTTTTTTCTCTATCCCATCTCTCTGTAACATATGTATTTGTTCATCATAGTGGTACCTCGGGGAGGCAGGCTGGCAGGGCCCAAACTGTTAGTTTGCTTTGGTCACACAATTTTGACATGACAATAATAAAAGTAACCAGTACAATACCACAGCACACACACGTATTTATAGTTATCTAATAATACATACAGAATTACAATTACACTAGTGTTTGTTTTCCAATGATCTATCCGGTGCAAGGAATTGGCAGGGGTGGGTTGAGAGAGGCATGCCAGGCATGCAAGGCAGAAATGAACTCAGTGAATATCGATGTAGCTGGCTTATTGTTTCAGGTAAAAAAGGGTGAAATTATGATGTAGAAGCCAACAGTTGTAAATTTAGAATCTGGATCTACCTCTTAGGCCAAGGTAGGCTGGCTGCCTATTGGTCCTGTGGTATACCACCTTCCTTGTTTTTTAGCTCCCTGAATGGGCCACTGCTGCATAGAACTGCAGCTGATTTACTGTTGGTTGTTGCAACTGCCTCCCAACTCAGAGCCGATTTTAGCTTGTGTTCACTTCACCCACCCCCTTGGTTTTACAATTTATTTTTCATTGCAAGTGTGTTTCTAGCCTTAAAAATTGTTGTATTTGTATCATGATCACATCACTGCAAAAATTATTTATTCTAACAACCAGTGGGAGGGTGGGGAAATCTTCTGGTATGAAAAATTAGTTGGGTTAAAAAAATTAGTTGGATTGAAAGGGAAATGTCTCTTTAAAATATCTAGTTAAGTCTGAGGCTGGTCTACACAGTGAGTTTCAGGACATGCAGAGCTACCTGTAGTTCATTTACTATGTGCTTTGCTATGTGGACCATCGTACTTTGCTCATCCTCAACTCCAGTTGTGGTCTGTTACCTTCTTCTCGTTTATTGGTCCCTCTCCCGATTGTTTTGTTGTTGTTGTTTGTTTGTTTGTCAACTCGACACAAGCTAGAGCTATCTGGGAGTAAGAGCTTCAGTTGAGAAAATCCATCAGATTACCTGTAGGCAAAATCAAGTCTTCTTCTTGTTGTTAATGATAGATGTGGGATAGGCCAGTCCGCTGTGTGAGCCTGTGAGTGATTCCATCCCTGGACGAGTAGTTTAGAGTTGTCTATGAAAGCAGGCCGAGTAGGCCAGGGGAGCAAGCAAGCAGCACTTCTCAGTGGCTTCTTCTTCAGTTCCTGTCCTAGTTTCCCTCAATGTACTGTGTGACTTGGGGTATGTAAGCCAAGTGCTTCTGGTCAGTGTTTTACCGAAGCAATAAAAAGCAGACTAAGTCCCTTTATCCTACAAATTGTCTCCTTTCTATGCTCATATCATGTATATATATTCACATACACACACACACATGTATATGTATATGTGCATGTGCATGTGTATATGTATATGATGTATAGTTAAAAAAAATCTAGATTCAGCACAGAGAGAAAACATGATATATATCTTTCTGAGTGGCTTATTTCCCTCAACATCCAGTTCCACCCGTTCTTCTGTAAATGAACAAGTTCATCATTTCTGGCTGAGTAACGCTCCGTTGTGCATCCGCACTTCATCTTATTCTTCCATTTAGCCGATGTTGGACATCTAGCCTGAGTCCATGTCTCAGTCATTGTTGACTAAGTCACATTGACTGCAACTAACATAAATGTAAAGCTGTTGCTGGTATATTAGCAAGTATTCTGTAGGCGCCCGTTTACTCGGCAGAAGTAAAAGCTAGTGCATGTTTATATATGTGTGTACTGTCTATAAAACATACAAATGCAAATAGCTTACTGAAAACTACTAGTTCATATACTTAATAATTTCATAGACATCCTGAAAAGGAGGTTAAGTACTGTTTGTGAAGTGGGGGATGTCTACAATGTAGAAATATTCTTCAAACCACTTCCTATCATAATATCCATGTCTCCAAAAAAAAAAAAACTTGAACATTTGCAAAGTACTAACTACTGACTTAATTTGCATTTGGTGATATTTACACTTCTTACAACAGCTTAGGAGCTATTATTGTCACCTCTGTTTTCAAGATGGAAAAAAAGAAGGCACAGGTAGTCCTGTAGGTGTGGCCAGATGTTTCAAAGCTTGGAAAGGGCCAAGGTGAGACTAACTCCAGGTTTTCTGGGTACAGAAAACATACCCATGGATTACACTGTTGTCTCCTGAGAGGAATTGACTTTACCACTTTGGATTGCTCAGGGAGAGCAGGACATGACCTCCACAGACCGTCTCAGGCTCTCTGAGCTGGAAGATAATTCTCCCTAATGATTCCTTGTTAGAGCAGCTTTGCGGATTTGTGTGCACCTTTGAAGAACACTGACATATTCCAGCCTCCTCCCGGAATGGTTGTACATTATTAAATTAAAAGTTGCCTATTGGTACAAAGTGTCCAAAAGTTGCCTATTGGTACAAAGTGTAGAAACGAGCGTACTAGTGTACTGGTAGCTGTGTAAGCACATCAAGAACAGCAAGTCTGAAAATCTACTTTGAAAAACTTGGAAGAGAAACAGACGACTGCAGTTTATCAGGCATTGAGAAGGCTGGCACAAATAGTGATAGGGAAAGACTGGGTTTCCTGGAGAATGGACCACCAGGGGATGTTACCAGGAGAGGATTCTGGAACGTGAGGGGTGGAGAACACAGGCAGAGGTTTTCCTCTTTAATCTGCCATTATCCTGGTACTTTTAAGACAGTGGCAGCCTGCCCTCTGGTCAATCAACTCAGGATAATCAGAGAAGGTGGTTTGCCAGGACCTTAAAGGAAAGATCAGAAAGGATGTCTCCATGCAGAAGAGCTCTCTGTGATGGAGAGAGCTGTGTAGGCACTGGGCCTGGGGGAGTGGCTGGAGTGATGGTGCATTAGTCAGGGTTCTCTAGAGTAACAGAACTGACAGAGTACATTTGTATGCATTAAAAAGCAACTTCATAGAGTAGCTTTAAGGCTGTGGTCTGGCTACTCCAACAATGGCTATTTCCTGACAAAAATGCTAAGAATCTGGTAGTTGTTCAGTCAAGAAGGGTAGATGTCTCAGTTGGTTGCTTGTCTATGTTGGCTTTCCAAAGATGTAGGCTCTAATACTAGTGAAGGAATGCCTAGTGGCAGGATAGATGAACTTGGCAGTAAGAGTCAAGACAAGCAGGCCAAAAGCAACAGTCTCCTTTATTTGTGTTCTCTTATGTGGGTGCCATCAGAATGTGTGGCCCAGATTTACAGATGAAAGGTTGGTCTTCTGACTTCAAATAATCTAGATTTAGGGTGAGTCTTCCCAGTTTAAATGACCCAGCCTGAAAAAATCCTGTTGTGGATCCTGAATGCTACAATGTTGACCTTCAAGGCAAGATCTTCCCACTGGCCTAATAGTGACATGATTGTTTTGGGGGTAAGTAACTGATTTTTGATTCGACTGAAGTCTACTTCATGGGAGGAAGTACAAATGTAGTTCTGTCAACCTTGGCGAAACGCTATGGCCAGAGATGTTGCATCTCATATTTTTTTTTTGTTTGTTTGTTTTTTCGAGACAGGGTTTCTCTGTGTAGCCCTGGCTGTCCTGGAACTCACTCTGTAGACCAGGCTGGCCTCGAACTCAGAAATCCGCTTGCCTCTGCCTCTCAAGTGCTGGGATTAAAGGTGTGTGCCACCACTGCCCGGCTGATGTTGCACATCTTACTGTGGAACTTACTGCTTAAGCTAAATAGATCTGTAACCAAGCATATTTATATTTACACGCTTGAACTACCACTTGGTCAGAGAAGCTACTGTTTACAGTGGGTAATGGTGAGTACAGAAACTCACAATTGCTCAAAATACTATGCTAAGATTGAATAACTGTTGAAGGCTTAATTGTAAACAGGGTATCTGTATTACGTTCTCCAGGACTCAGAGAACATCTTGGAAAAACAGAGGGGAAACACTGCATGAGTTAGAGGACAGGAGGGGTTCTATAGAAAGCTGGCCTCTAAATATGACATGGCCAGTGTAGTCAGTAACACACAGTGACTATGGCTACCTACATAAGACCTGTACAAAAAAGATAAGACATGCAAGTAGGAGGGGAACCAACAGGGAAAAGGACGGGGGTTGACTGTAGGAGTAGGACGAGGGTAGGCAGGGTAATGGGATGAATAGCCTCCCAATATATTCCATACCTGTATGAAATTATGAAACAATTAAAAAGGAATAAAAATGTTGGTGTTTTTAGCATATGTAGTGGAGAGGACAAGTATTTAGTTATGTCAACGGGTTAGAGTCTGCTTTGACATTAATTAATAAAATATTGGGCCTATTATTTTAATCCAGGGAATAGCAGCAAAAGGCTGATGAATGCACACAAGTCATATCTAAATGGGAACAAAGTTCTGATGCCTGACAGTGTGATGGAGTGTAGATAATGTATTACATATTTCAAAAGGCTAGCAGCAAGAAATTTGATTGCTTTTAGCATGACAAACTGATAGAGATAGACATGCGTACCCTGTACCTTGATTTAAACATCACATGCACTACTTAAATATTTTATATAATGCATATGTGCATCAAAACATATTGTTTTGCTTTGTTTATTAGCTATAAGTAAAAGATAAATTTCAAATAAATCTCACCCTTAAAAAACAAAACAAAACAAAACACATCCTGGTGTTCATTAGCCAGTCAGGACCACATCACACAGGAGACTTACAAGTGCCTCATAGATTTCCATTGCTTTCCAGGTACTTAGTGACTACCACTTCTTTTTAACCCCCAGACATAAGCTTTTATATTTGGCCTTTTTCGGTATTAGTAGCTTAGACTGAATTCTTGGCTTCTGGCATTTGGCTCACACTCTGATTTCGTTTTTCCATCTTGTGCCTCAAGAAGGCTTACTTATCACGAAATCCAGTCTCCCTTTGTTTTTAGAATGATTGCATCTTATTATGTAATTAGGATAAACACATGCAATCAGAAGCAAGTGACAAATATTAGGTTCTTACTTTGTAAATTCTGTTTTCAGTAGCAAATTCCTCTGAAGTCCTCTATTTATTCCCCCTTTACCTGCACTACGCTGTGCATGTAGCAGGAATTCAGTAGTTCCTTGTTGAATTAATGAAGTACCTTTAAGATGCTGCTGCAGAGTCTCTCAGAGACTAGAACTCGTTTTCAAAGTTATTGAAAACCTCATTTTGTTTGGACTCATTCTGTCTGTATCAGTCTGGAAGGAGCTGATTCATCAAGCTGTATATTTGGCACAGAGCTGGCTATGAGTATATTAGTTGTCTTTGGAAGAGAAATGATTTTTATAGGTCATAAGTTAGGTCAGTTAGTCATTATAGATTTGCTGTATTTCAGATGCCTTTCCCTTAGATTTGATCTGGTTTCTCTCTTGTACATTTGAAGCTTATTTAGGAGTGTGTCAGAACAAGCTGTCTTCCTAGCCGGAATTGTTAGCCTTCAGGGCAGGGACCAAGTTGTTATGTTATGTTCAGAGCAGGGCGCAGGACAGAGCTGCCCAGGTAATAAAGGATGGGAATGAGCTCCTCTGAGGGACCTGGCTTCTGGGTCTGAGCAGCCTGGGTGGGGCGTGCATGCTCTTTTTCAGAGCCTCTTCTTTTACTGCTTCACTGAAGCTGTCCTCCTTGTTACAAAGTCTCATTTTCCTTTATAAAACACACACACACAACACACACATAACTTTCCTACTTCCATTGCTCAAGCATTTCAATGTAAGTACTTAAAATACATATTTCATCTCTTGGGGCTTTTGTACCCACCACCTAGGAGAACTTCTGTGGCTTACAAAAGAGTCATACATTTTTATCGAACCAGATTGAGTTGGTACCTTTGACATAGGATAATTAGGTAATTGAGAGGAGATGAAGATTCAGAAGCTAGGTTTTCCATGTGATTTCGGAGAGCAGCGGGTTCTAATGTGTCTTTGATTGCCACCCAGAGCTCGGTGAAGGATTCCGTACACCTCATGACTGTAGTGCTGATAGAAGTGGCGGACTGGTAGAAGCAGATAAGTTTATAGTTAAATTTGGTCAGCGTGAATGTATGTTTGCAGCCTGAGAGAATCTGTCTCCTTTGCTTGGAGATATTTGTGCCACAAAATGAGTCTAGAGGAGCTAGGAGCCTGGAAGCAGAAAGATATAGTTCTTAGTAAAAATGGACTTTCCTGATGATGTCATGTCAAAGCCTTATAAAACATCCATTTAGTGCTTTTACAGGACATGTCTAAAAATCCTTATTGCTCGGTGTCAGCATAACAGTCATAAGAAACCGTGTTCTGACAGTAAAATACCCAGTTGAGAGAGATGGTAAATTTATTGAGACCATTAGAGGCTGAAGCATATTTATAACCGTGAGGTTTGGTATTAGCTATTTATCACGAGAAGGAGAGAAGCAACTCTGACATGTTAGAATAAGTGCACTTGATTGTACTACCCCAAGCCAAAAGGACCATCTACAGGAAAACACTCAGAGTCTTTTCAGGGATAAGTTCGTGGCTATGTGAGAACCCCGAGGTTGGTGGGTTTTTAATGAAGGCTGATTTCATTTGATCTTCTTGTGGGGGTTCTCATTTTAAAGTGCGGTAAAAAGATTCAAATCACTTCAGTTAGAACTAACGTGCAACTGGAGCATGGCTATTTTCCTTTGCAGACAAGGAAAACACAGAGGAGGGAAGCATGATACTACTGTTTTAGGAAAACTAGCCAAATGTATGTATGGTTGGTACTCTCTTATGGAGCAAGAAGCCTCTGAGACCTAGAGTTCAGGGTTTTGCTCAAGCTTGTGCCATGTGTAGGAAGTCAGGGAGGATCCATACCAGTCTGAGTGGCTTTCAGGCCCCTTTGCTTCCCTCTTTCCTTAGAGATTTTCACTAGTTTTATACTTATTTAAATCTCCACAGCAGGTTTTTTTTTTCTCATATGGCACGCAGTTACAGCTATATAAAATTTAGTTTCATCTCATTAGACTATGTCTGTCTTAATGAGTAGATTTTTATCTACTTCCAAAGAACCTGGCAGAATGTCCCTAGCGTAGTCTCTGCACTTTACAAATATTTATTGAATAAAATGAGCTATAATCTGACCTGGTTTCCTACTTGAGAGAGAGCTAAGGTCAAGCCTATTCTTTTCTAAATGCTCAGAGTTGGTAGTTAAATTGTGAAGTTTCAGTTGAAATTTTGTAATTTCGTGTCTGTCAATGTTGTTTTTTAAAACCATTGGGAAAAATGATAGTTTAGAAGTAGTCTTTTCCCCTTAAAGTCTAGAACAAAACAACACAAGAGGAACATAAATAAATTAGCCAAGATTTCTCTCCTTCAGGAGTCAGCAGTAGGGACAACAGCAGGTGATAGCCAACTGTTTGTAACACAGGGCAGGATGTTTCCATGCCTGAAGAAAGGATTACAGAAGAGTTATTAAAATCTGAGGAGAAATGAGATTTAATTTGTAAGCATCAGGGAAGCGTTCATGAAAGAGGGGACATCTGACCTGGAACTCAGAAAAATGAACACATTATGACAGACTGTAAGGGAAGAACCCCCAGACAGAGGACAGCCTTTGAGAGCAGCCACTGAGGCAGAAATAACAAAGCTATGACTGGGTTTGTCTGTCCAAGTGAAGGATGTGTCAAGGCTAGTGTGGAAGACAAGACATGAAAGGACATTTTGGGATCAAATTCTAGGATTCTAGTGCAAGATATGTCCAACTTCCCTCCCGTCAACTTTATGATCATAGAATTATCTGAATGCCATTGCAAGGCACTTGGGTTGTAGTGTCAAGAAAGTGTGAGTTTCAAAAATATCTTCTGTTGTGACAGTTTATCTCCATCTGATATTCTTGTAAGTAGCACAGAGTGATGCAATCAGAACTGGGCTTCGTAGACACAGGTTTTAACAGATTATTTTGGCAGCACTTGAGGCATTGAAATGGAAGGGACTGAAAGCAGAAGGTGGCTATAACAGTATGGATCGGAGAGGGGAAGGGTGTAAAGCAACACCCTAAAACCCAATGTGAGCTATGAGGGTGTCCATGGGAATGAGAAGCCAGTGAAGATCTAAACACTAAGTTTACACTTATATTTCCTAGAGATGAGAGATTGATTGTGTGTGTGGTTGTGTGTGTGTGTGTGTGTATGTGTGTGTGTGTATGTGTGTGTGTGGTTGTGTGTGTGTGGTTGTGTGTGTGTGTGTGTGGTTGTGTGTGTGTGTGGTTGTGTGTGTGTGGTTGTGTGTGTGTGTGGTTGTGTGTGTGTGTGTATGTGTGTGTGTGGTTGTGTGTGTGTGTGGTTGTGTGTGTGTGTGTCTGTGTGTGTTGGGAACTGTGTTGGAAGAGGAAGAATTCAAAGTTAATACCAGACTTGGAAGACAGGAGGATTCTAAGAAGCTGAAGACATAATGGAACTAGAGATTGGCAACCCTGTGGTGCATTTTCATGATTTATGTGGGATGTGGGAGGGTCCAGCTCACGGGGAGTAGTGCCACTTCCGGCTAGGCGGTCTAGTGTGCTGTAAGAAAGCAAGCTTTCAGTGTGTCCCAGAGTTTTTGTTCTGTTGTGTTTTCATTTTTATTTATTTCCAGGAAGGTTTTAATTTTTTTTCTTGATTTCTTATTTGTCCCATTTATTATTTAGTAATGAGTTGGTATATTTACTAGAAATTTATTTGCTCCTTATTTTAAGTTTTTTTTTTCTGCTTTGTGATTAGATAAAATACAAGAAGGGATTTTAACCCTTTTGAGTTTGTGAATATTTGTTTTGTGCTCCAGAATGTGGTCTATTCTAGAACAGCTCCTGTGTGCTGCTGAGTAGAGAATGCATTCTTTGGTGTTTAAGTGGAATTTCTGTAGATGCCTATGAAGTCCATTTGATATAGGATATCAACTACTTCTGATGTTAATCTGTGATTTTTTTTTTTTTTTGTCCAGATGACCTGTCTATTGGAGAAAATGCGATTTTGAAATTACCCACTATTATTAGGTTGATGTTAATTCATATCTTTAAATTCAGTAGTAGGTTTTTAAAATTGAAATTGGGCAACCCAGAGTTTTGTGCATATATGTTTACTATAGTAATGTCTTCTTGGTTAACTGTTCTCTTGATTAGAATAAACTCATATCTCTTCTTATTAGCTTTAGTTTGAAGTCTATTTTGCCAGATACCAGGATAGTGATGCCTACTTGCTTCCTGGTCCCATTTGATTGGAGAACTTTTGTCCAGTCTTCACTCCAGGGCAGTGCTGATTTTAAAGCCAAGATGCACTTCTTATAGACAATATATAGATGGATTTTGTTTCTTGATCCGTTCAGTCAGTCCATGTCTTTTTATCGGAGAGTTGAGGCCACTGATACTTAAAGTTACTATTAAAATATGTTACTTTGGTCAATTTGTTGTTGATTTTTGGTTTTGTTGTTTGTGTTCTTAGTGGTATTTTGTGTCTTTTTTTTTTTTTTTTAAATCAGTTTAACTCTAAGGTTAATTTTTTCTTTTAAAATGTTATTTATTTACAATCAAATTGCTGCTCCTTCTCTTAGTCTCCCCCTCTCGAGTCTCCCCTGCCTTCTCTTCTGATAGGGTCGGGCCCCTTGGCACCCCTCCCCCCTGGAGCATCAAGTTGCTGCAGGGTTAGGTGTATCCTCTCCCAAGGAGGTCTGACAAGGCAGCCCTTTGGGGAATGGATTCCACAAACAGGCAACATCTTTAGAGACAGCCCCTCGCTGTAGTTGTTGGGGGACCCACATGGGGGACCCACATGGACACTGAGCTGTACATTTGCTACATATGTGGTTTTTTTTTGTGTCTTAATAATATGGCTTTTATCTCTTTCCATGCTCTCTTTGCTATGTCATTCCTCTCTTCAGTGCTGAATATTACTTCCTGTATTTTCTTTAGGGTTGATCTGTGAGATATCATTTCTAAGACATTTCCATTGTGGAAAGTTTTTCTTTCTCTTTCCGCGATGGTAGGCTGTTTTGCCCTGTTTGTAAGTTGAGGTTGGCTGTCACAGTCCTTTAGGACCTGGACTGCATTGCTTCAGAATCTTTTGTCTCCAAATTTTCACTGAGAAATCAGCTGTTGTATGGTGGGTTTTCTTTAATGCACTTGACTTTTCTTCTCTTGAAGCTTTCAATGTATTTTCTTTGTTATGTCTACTTGTGGATTTAACTATGATATGCTGTGGGAATTTTCCTTTATTGTCGTATCTATTTGGTGTTCTGTGTGCTTCTTGTGTGTGACTTGTCTTCTGTAGTCTTGTTGAAGATTTGGTTGGTCTGTACCATTGACTTGTAATTCTTTTCTCTCATCTATGGCTGTAATTTGAAGGTTTTCTTTCAGTGTCTCATGTTTTCCATATATTTCTTTCCTGTGGGTTTTTTTTTTTTTTAAATTCATATACTTTTCTTATTTGGTCTAGGTCCTCTAATTTTTCTTTTCTTTTTTTTTTTTTTTGCTCCAATCTTTATATTCTACCTTATCTGTGATTCATTCTGCATGAAGGCTTCCTTTTGAGTTTTCTAGTTGAGTTTCTGGGTTTTTAAATTCTGTCTTTATTTTTGCTTGAGCCTTCATCGATGTTTCTATTTCCTTATTGAATTCTGTCCTCAAGCCCTAGATTATCTTGGTCATTTCCATCAGCCTTATGTTTGTTTTTCTTAGGTATCACCCAGACATTTAGCTTCAGTTATTTCTCCTTAATTTTATCCATTCCTTTAAGTCTTCTTTAAACTGCTTGAATTATTTGATGAGTTTATGATTTTTAAAAAATTCTATGTCATTTGGTCTATCTAGGTAATTCTCATTGACAACATTTTTACAGGACTGGTAGGTTTGGAGAAAAGATAGCAGCTTGATCTTTCACATTACTGGTATTTTTGTGATGATATCTGGGCCTTCTTTTGTTAGTCCTAAGTCTGATATGGGCTTAGAACAGGTTGAGAGTGAAGAGAGGATGTGTTAGTAGGTTAGGCCTAGATATTGGAAATGGCTTGGGTAGAATGAAGTCACATGGTCAGAGGGGTCTGGGCTGGTATACAGGATATGCTTCCTGGTCCAAGCCTGGAATGTTGGATTAGATCTTGTTGGGTGGAGAAGTTGCATATGGTATATGAGGGTCCTGCGAGTTGGGGGTAGGCAGGGAGGGTCCCTGCTGAAGCCTAGAGATCATCTGTGGTGTAAGCATAAGGAGGCAAGAGTAGGCTCGAGAACTGAGTGTGGGATCTTAACTAGATCTGGTGAGCTTGGAAGATGTTGTGGCTGGGGAGAGAGACTTGTCTTGCTAGACCCTGCAGAAGTAAGTGGGCTTTTAGAAAAGAATTTGTTTATTTTTATTTTATAATTTTTTTCTGCACTTATGTCTGTGTAGCAAATGTGTTCAGTGCCCTAGAGGCTGGGAGAAGGTATCAGACCCTCTGCAACTGGAATGGTAGGCAGTTGTTATCTACCACATGGGTTCTTGGAGCACGGCCATGGTCTTCCACAAAATGTCACAAGCGCTTATAGTGGATGAGCCATCTCTCCCACTCTGCCCTTACCACAGGCATTCTTTCAACAGGATTTCCTACTCACCTGGAACTCACTGACTAAGTCTAGGTTGCCTGTTTGTTGAGCGCTATGAGTTTGCCTGTCTCCACCCGTGCAGTATTTGGACTGCAAATCTGCACTGCTGTGCTCTGCTCTGATACTGGTTCTGGGATGGATCTCAGGCCCTAAAGTACTTACATGGCATATATGTACCTACTGAGCTATCTTCTCAGCTTATGATTGAGTTTTTGACTAAATTATGTCCAGATTATAAAGTGAAAAGCTGAGTTAAAGTATTAAAAATGAAACAGTACGGTAAGGACAGATCAAAAGTCTGGATAAAAGCTGCCTTGGAGACCAAAATGAACAACGAGCAATCCCAGACAGGAGGAGAGAGAGAACTAATGGGAGACTCATGCAGATTCTTTTGGAAAATGGTATAAATGCCCCCACTGTGGCTCGTGTTAGGATCCTCAAAGGCGTTATGTAACTTCTGACACCACATTTCTGAGACTGTTTCTTACTGACCAATCATTTCACATCCAGGGGTAAATCAGACATCCCGATCAGCTGCATGCCACTGCCTGGCTAGCATCAAGCAGGTGATAACTGCTCTGACACTAGAAGGTGAAGTGTCTCTGAGGAAAGAGTGCTTCATCATACTACACAGGCCCAGAAATCAATAAGTGCTTGACGCCGCCTCGTAAGCTTTCTCTGATGATGGATCCGATGCCACTAGAAGTACTTACGTGCCTCAACAATGTTTGTCTTTTATGGGAGAAAAAAACGGTTGTAAACGGAACATTCTCAGAAAGCCAGAAGCTCTTGCTTCCTTCAGGGCAGGCACAGGGAGAATAAGAGTGGGACAACCGGCCCTGCCTTCCCTCACCAGCTGCAACACTTGGGAGAGTGGGCCCTACACCTCACCTGAGCAGCAGGGCAGAGATGGCCCTGTGTGTGGGGACTGGAGGTAAGCTGGCCCACAGGGTGTGAAAGCTGGGGAGGCAGCACAGTCCCTCGCCTACTGAGGCACTCAGAGAAGAGGGCCCTGCAACTTGCTTAGGCAGCACAAATAGAACTGGCCCTGATCATCCAGCCCTCAGAGCAGGAGAGCAGGAGAGCAGGAGAGCAGGAGAGCAGGAGAGCAGGAGAGCAGGAGAGCAGGAGAGCAGGAGAGCAGGAGAGCAGGAGAGCAGGAGAGCAGGAGAGCAGGAGAGCAGGAGAGCAGGAGAGCAGGAGAGCAGGAGAGCAGGAGAGCAGGAGAGCAGGAGAGCAGGAGAGCAGGAGAGCTGTCTTTGCTCCTTGCTGACTGCAGCATTAGATGGGCCCAACCAGGGCAGAGCAGGAGAGCTTGCCCTGGTGGTGCGGGTATGGGAGAGCTGGCTGGCTGACCAGTTCAGATAACTCTCAAGACCAGATCCAGGGCTTTGAATTGGCTCACCTCAGCATCTACCCCATCTATGAACTGCTGGAGTGCATGAAGGGACCAGTCCTGTAGATCCAAAACCACAGGATCTCCATGACACAGGGTAACAACAGGACATTGAGAGGAGTCTCAGTGAGGCTCCAGTATTGATAGTGTAGCCAAAGCCAGAATCCTCATACTAGAGCAATGAGTCATTGCCTTGACCATTTGCAAGCAAAGAAGTGTGGACAAAAGGGTTCTCTGTAGGACACACTGTTACACACTAGAGCTTCCACAAAGAGACTTTTTTTTTCTCTGTTGGGTTTTTTTTTTGCAAGAGTGAAGGGTGGGTAGGAGGGGATGGGGAGATGAGTGGGATCGGGGTGCATGATGTGAAATTCACAAAGAACCAATACAAAGTTTTAAAAAAAAAAGGTAACACAAACCACATTTTGAAAGCTACAGATCTAGCAGCATCAGTGATATAGTTAGGGAAGGTATGCTGAGAATTCTTGCTCTGGGTGGTGGGGAAGGCAAAGACAAGGATGTCTGCGGAGGTGTCCTGCTGAGTCAGCTGCTCTCTGACCAATGTCTTGCTTATAACCTGGCAGGAGAAGCAAAGGGCCCAGGCTGACTATACCTGTGTTTACAGTTGTCTGCTTCCTGCCTGCCCACTCCCGTTTGAAACCCACTTTCTCATATTACTGACCCTCAGCTGGTCCACAGTGGCATTCCTAGATGCCCACCACCCTGGTGTTTTCCAGTGTATTCCCCAGTGAGTTTCTGGTAGTTGACTCTGGTTCTGCTTGGGTTAATTCCTGTCTTGTAAAGAATGTTTGTTACCTTTCTGTTATTGTGACCAACTATGAAATAAACTTACCAAGACGAGAGCTTTATTTTTTACTCACTCGTTTGGAGGTTTCAGTCCATGGTCAGTCGGACCTATTGATTTCGAAATGCTCATCTCATGGTCAGGATGCAAAGAGAGGGAAGAAGAAGGGCTGAGAACCCCTACCTAACACTCAGAGCTTTCTCACTGGGCTCTACCTCTTAAACTCTCCACTATTTCCCAATAGCATCAATCTGTGGAGTGAGACTTAAAGTCAAGATACCACTATAACATAAAATATCCTCACCTGGCCAGAGCTACACCTTGTGAAGTCAGACTTGGGTGATAGGCTTGCCAACCTTAACCACCATAATGTTCTCTGTAAGAACCCTCTGCCTCATTCAATCCCCAATGCCTGCTTCTAATAATATGAGCAATTCTCTACTTCTCAGATTTACTAAGCATCAATGCATTTGGGGACAATATTTGAATCTTTGATTTGAAGGGACAGCTTTAGTATAGCTCAGCGCTTCAAGTACAAAATCGAAGAAGAAAATTTGATACTAAATTTCAACTTCTGGGTGAAAATCATTAACTAGAAATCTTCTCCCCTGGTCAGAATTCTCATGTAGTGGCTGAGTGTGGCTGACCGTGGCTGACCGTGCTTTGATGCGCTTCTGTGTATCTCATGCTTTTTTTTTTTTTTTTTTTTTTTTTTAAAGTCAGTCTTCTGCCCAAGGATATAACTTTTTTTTTTTTTTGCTTAAAGCTCATTTGATTTTTTTCAGTGATACTGTGAAAATAATGTTTAATTCATTTCGTTCTTCAAAGTGCTGGTTCCTCCTTTCTCGTTATCCCAGTAGTGGGTGGATGTTGCTACCATTCTGTTTTTTGCTCAGTTTCTATGCTCAGGGTCCATCCGTATCTTTCCCAAGCAGCTCTCATGGTCTGACCTTCATTCTCCTCCCTGTTGTGCTGGTTGAGACCTACAGCTTTGGACAGAGACATGCTGGAGTTTAGTTGTAGCATAGTGTTTAGCGAATCACTAGCATTGATATGCTTCATTTTCCTTATCTCTAAAGTGGTACTTAAGGACACTTATCTAGGCTGTAGGAATTAACATTTGCAAAGCACTTAGTGCTTACTGGTTGGCTTATGAACCGAATCTGTCTTCACTCCCTCCATTTACTAGGTAAAAATGAATTTCTACGATATATCATACACAATTCCATTAAAATCCCACTTTTTTTTTTTTTTTTTTTTCAGAGCAGCATCCCAGAGAGACTTCCTTTTAAAACAGTCACGCTCAGTGTTGTGCCAAATCATGGCCCATCTGTGTCTGTTATTCTGGTGTTGCTTTTCACTCAGGCATAATCTTCCACCTTTCATTTGCTGTTTACTCTACCCTGTAGTTCCTTGTCTTTGCAAGAAATGCTACCCAGTGAATTAATCTGATATTGCTACACAGTAAATTACATAAACTTCATGGAGTATGAGGCACATGTGTTGTTGACATGACTCAGGGGTTGTGCCATAGTTTATCTGGATTTTCTGCTCAGGGTCTCATGAGGCTGCATCAAAGTGTTTGCTAGGTTGTCTCTTTATTGGGAAACTTAACTGGGAGAAAATGGCTTGTGAGATCATTTAGGCGTTAGCAGAATTCATTTTCTTGAGGATGTGCGATTGAAGGTGGAATACCCATGGTCCCATGCCAGGTAGCTTATTTAGGACAATTGTTTGCATCATGAAGGCAGCAGTAAGAATTCCATTCTAGTCTGTTAAGGTGTTGCCATGTGTCATAGAATAAATATCATCGTAGTATCCTGTTGATAACCTTTCTGTATTCCCTTCGTTGGAAACAGTCACAGACCTATCTCTTCACTATAAAAGGGGAGGATGTTTCAGAACATTAGGAACTGGGCAATATTTGGGGATAGCTTAGGGGCTGGTCACATGACAAGATTCATGATACAACATCAAAAAAGTATAACAAACTCTTCCATGACTTCATCTTGTTAATTCTGTAAGCAAGATATCAAAACATGGTCCCATGTTTAGCATTTTTAGATAAATTTAACTGTACTGGAAAGAATGAACCAAAGGCAAATAACTGGTATATGACTTGAAAAGCTCTCTTAAAGCTAATCAAAAAAAAGTCAACCAAAATTCCAATAATCTTCCAGGAAGTGAAATAAGGTAGAAAGAGTTTAGGATGGCCATTAAGTAAAATGATACTGGTTCATTAAAGTGCAGGGGAAAAGCAAATTGCTAAGGTCTCTTACCTTAGGTTGCAGGGGGTGAACTTAGGATGCATCTAATGAAAATGGCCTTGTGTAGAGAAGGACGAGGACCAAAAACTTAACTAGGGGTGAGAACCGACAAAGCACGGAACACTGGAGTTCAGAGAGTGTGTATCTGAACTTACTCTGCTGGGCATGTTTATCTGGTTGAAGAGAGTTGCTGCTTTTGTTGTTGTTATTGTTGTTACTGTTAAGTTATCAGGTGCTGAGGCAGTGGCGCAGTTGGTAGTGCTTTTCTTTACTGCACAAAAGCCTCAGTCAGCCCCAGCACCGTGTAAGCAGAGTGGTGGTTCACATCTGAATCCGGCAACAGGAGGTAGAGGCAAGAAGACCAGAAGTTCAATGTTGTCCTTGATTACATAGTGAGTTGGAAGCCAGCCTGGGACACTTGAGACCAAATTAAAACAAAATCAAACCAACCAACCAACCAAAAACCCTCATTCGAACAAAAAGAATAACAAAACTTCAGTTGTGAACAATTCTAAATATCAAAAAAGAACATATAATGCTGTACTAGGCAGCCACTTATACCCAGTCATATTAGAGATGAAAACTTCAGACACTTCCTTCAGACACTGGTTTTAAAAATAGTTAAAATCACATGTTCTATCTGACTGCTCTCTTCTCTTTTCCCTTAATGAAGATTTGAGTTATTATCATATGTGTTTAACTGGGTCAATAAGTACAAACTTAGAATGTCATCTGGAAAGTGGTGAATCCCTTAACACTCTCATTAGCAAGTAAGAGATATAAAGAAAGGCAAAAGGAATTGGAACAAACTTTGAGGACAATGACTAGTGCCTGTTTGATTCGCTGCGACATTAATGGGTCTGATTTCAGAGCAGGCATTAAAATGCTTTGATATCCACTTGGCTTAAAAGGTTAAGGGTAGAAAAACAAAAGCATTCTTTTGTGGAGGAGTTGAGCTGGAAGGCAAAGGGAGAGCTTGTCTAGCAGGAGTTAGAAGAGATAATTGTTCATTAGGGAGTGTGGAATCTGCTGTGAGGGAGCACAGGCCTTCGTTAGGCAGTTTCCTGCTTTCTGCCTATAATGGCCATTAAATTTCTCTTTGCTCAATTAGAATGAATTCTGGTTTTTGCACTAAAGATTTTTTTCCCCTGGGTTTCTCACCCCTCAGCCCTTTGGATTTTTATGGCGTCAATGTAACATTGTTATAAACTGAAAGTTCACGCCCACATCTTCTTATGTTGAAGTCCTAACTGCTGAGTGATGGTGCTGGGTTGTGGAACCTTTGGAGGTGATTAGGTCATGAGGGTGTACCACTCATGAATGGGCTTAATGGTCCTGGAAGATGAGATTCTCCTCCTTCTTTCCACCCCTGCTGTCTACTATGTAAGGGCACAATAAGGGATTTATATACACAGAAGCAAGCCCTCAGCAGACCTTATCCTTGTAGGGATCTTGACCTCAGATCTCCCATGCTCTAAATGTAAAACAAATTCCTCCTGTTTAAACCTTCAAGTCCATGGCAATTTGTTATAACAGACCAAGCTGATTAGAACAACCCTTAAGGTAGAGTAGAAATTATTTCTCATGTAAAATGTTCTAGAAGTACACATTTTTAGAAAATATATTGTACACAGAAACCAGCGACTTACTGAATTGAACATAGGGAATTGATATAAAAGTACCTAGGATATATTTATAGTAATCGACATGCATTATGCTTTTAAAATAAGCACCCCTTAAAACATGAATTTGGATGTCAATATTATTACTATTTATTGTGTTTGTGTTTATTGTGTGTGTAGCAACTTACTTTACTTGATGGTCACAGCATTTTGACAGATATGGGTTTTGTGCATGTAGCTGTCAAGGTTACCTTCAGATTCAACTATGACAGTTACTCAGTTAAAGCCACATGCTCCAGAGGTGTCTTCTGGGTAGCCTGTTATTTAAATTTTCCTAAAAGTAGTTCAGTGGCTGACTCTTTGTGTAACATGTATAAGGCTCCTTTGTTGATGCCAGCCTGTAAAGGTAACCCAAACTCCCCAACTACCAAGAAAACCAAAGAAACATCTCTAACAAGTGAAAACAACCTTATCAAAGAGTGATGTGGGAAAGAAAGTAGATGTAGAGATTTGGAGAATTATTAGGTTGGAATGGGTTCTAAAGCAGTAATCCTATTATGTAACAGGACTGCAGAATTCATTCAGTTGGAACCATACATGAACAGAGAAGCTACTTTGTCATTGCTTCTTGATACTCTGAAGAGGAAAGGGGTGGGTGTGGAAAGTCTTGCTTTCCTGGTATTTATGCTCACTAGTGAAACATTTCGTTTTTTCTCGTGGAATGGTGAACTTGTCTCACTGGGTGAGGGCATGGGAGCTGTGGAGTATGCTTGTACACCGAAAGACCTGAAATGCCTCTTAACAATTGGTTAGTAAAGAGGGCATAAGAGACTTATTAAATGTGTTGAGAGACTCATTAAAGTTAATCTGAAGGTCAAGTCTGTGTGGGTTGCTATCATTGAGAAGGACGTGCCTCAGATTGGGGACTTTCCATGAGATCCGGTTGGTCATGGAAATTACCTGTGAGGGTGTAGAAAATGGAATCGAATAGGTTCACCTAGTGATGTTAAGTGTTCAGCATGCAGGGAAGGAAGAAAGCCTCAACCCTTCTCCAGATGTAAATTATTCAACTTTCAGAATATCCTAGTGCATGTAATTTCTAATTAGCTAAATGAGGGTAAGAGAAACTTCTTGTTCCTCTAAGACAGAGTCTTCCTTTGGTAGGGAAAATAGCCAAGTCTTGGAGAATTAGGTCTTGCCCCCATCTAAAGTTAAAATGAGGATTCCATTTGGAAAAAAGCATACTACTACAAAGAAAGGCATGGTTTTTTGAAAGGTAGAACATGATACTGTTTACCCTGCACATGATTCTGTTATTCTGTGGTCAAGGCATTCATTAAACTGTTCTGATGTGTGAGTCATGGTACTGAGTACGGGTGACATAAAGATGAACAAACTTTCACTGTTCCTCTACCCTGTAAGAGCCATTGGGACTCTTAATCTAAGTGCTTAAAACAGGAGTAAACAAGGATCTGAGGAGGTGATCAAAGACTGATAGGAACTGAAATTCCAGAAAGGCATGCATGTCTTACTTTTCAGTTTGAATTTCAGCCTGTAGAGTTCAGTAGCTTTGGGGAATGGAGGATGGAAGATCTGGCAATGCCAGAGTGTGGACATTCATCACAGTCATTTTTTATGAGAATTGATAGGGACTTGGGACTGAGGACCAGTGTGGACATAGTCTCAGTTTTTTGATTCTGTGGAACTCTGTTTCATTAAACTAAACAGGACTGAACTATTTCCTTATTGTATGTTTGTATATGTGCGTTTGTGTGCCTGTGAATGGGCATACATGTGTCCCGGTGTGCATGTGAAGGTCAGAGGATAACTTGTGGCAGTCAGTTGTTTCCTTCCACTACACGGGTTCTGGCAATGTAACTCAGGTCATCAGGATTTGCTGAACAGAGATTGTCTGAGATACCTTGCCAACCCAAGAATTAATTTTTTGGGGGGAGGGGAGTGATGGCTTTTGTTTTAGACATATTAGATTTGAGGTTCTATGAAACATCTTGTGATGTTTACCGTAAAGTAAAATGTGCCTGAGATTCAAGAGAGAGACTTGGTATAGATAGTCAGCAATGTGCAGAATTTAGAGCCACAAATGTGAACAAGAGTGTTTAGGGGAAGTGTGTCAGAGCAGAGGGCAGGCAAATTCGAACCAAGGAATCCACACAAATGAATAGAGACAGGGTACCAGTGGTTGGAGGGGGAGGGAAAGGAGCAAGAGAGGGAAGGAGGAAGAACAGATCATGTCAGGGAAGAAGAGGAGTATGTAATTTCAAGGAGGTAGAAACCTCATACCCCCTGAGTGACCAAGTCTGCAAAAGACATGATCTAGCCATCACAGGCCACGAGTAGTTTCATTATGATGATAAAAGATGATACTGTGAGTTAACAGTATGTGGCATATTGAGGGCTGAATGGGAAGTGAGGGAATTAAGTTCCCAGAATTCCCATTTTAATTTAAGGGGTGGGGCGAGGTGGTTAGCTTGTATATGCTGAAGGCGCTGGGAATCATGTTTTAAAAGACCGTGGTGGGGATGTGGTATTTGGGAGGGTGCAGATGCTGCCCTGATGATTTCTGGGCTAAAACTTTTTTTTATAAAGCTTTTGTCTTCCTTTTGGGTGTTGATATAAGAGTGTTTTAAAACTGGCTGTGCCTTTGAAAAGTCTAAATCTGCCTAGGAAAGCCTCCAGAAACACCAAGACAAAGGACAACTGGAGAATCTCCCGCAGCTGCTGTACACACAGCGAGGCTGGGTTTCTGAGACGAGGAGGTTTGAGATAATGGCAAAGAGAGTGAAGCATCTATCAGCCTCCTTGCTCCTGCAAGATATCCAAACAGCCTGCCCTCCAGCAAGCGCATTTCCCTTCTGAAATTCTGTCAAATAAATTCAGAGAGACATGAAAAGAACGGAAATAGATCTCACGACACGCACTGATACAGCCCCTATGTTGTAGTCAGCATGCAATGAATTTCAACAGTGTATCTGATATTTCTCTGGCATGTGCATTGTGTGCCAAAGGACTTGTGAACGTACAGCTTTATAGCCGTGGCAGGAAACTTGAGAGGACATCGCACAAAAACGAGACTACAGATACTGTGTGTGTAAGAATGAATGCTCTCCATAATGACATTCAAGGAAAATGGCACACATGTAGGCATCTCCACATTCAATCTTACCGATGACAAGAAACTCAGCCTGGATTTAGCGTTTCATTCGGAGTATCACAGCCCCAGCTAGCTCTGAATGGGTAGATTTTTTTTTTCTCAAGATCTGAAGTTTCTCAGCTTCTGAGGTGATTGGTATTCCTCTATCATCTAGCAGCTGTTGGATAGTTTTTATTTAACAAGTGAAGAGTTCCAGTGAAGTGTGGTCCTGGATGTATTTTAAAAACACACATTTCAGGCCTTTCCTCCTTCTCTTGAAGTAGCAGATTAAAAATTGCAAAGCGAAAGTGGCAAGATAGCATTGTGACTCTGACTCACTGAGGCACACGGAATCTACAGATGCCACATGCTGGAAACGGTGCGAACACCGCAACTGTCACACCCAAAATCCAAAAATGAAGTAGATCTTGTCCAAACCTTGAGTCACTGTAGTGCTCCTGGGGACTGGGTATTCTGGGCAATGCAACTTTTTATTTTTCACAATTTTTTTAAGGTGACTTTTTATTAGGTGTATTTGTTGTACACCAAGCATAATAGGCTTCATAATGACAGTTTTCATGTATAGCATGTAAGCTAGTTGCTAGATGATTGAATAAAATACCCCTTTTGTTAGAATCATTGTCTCCAAGGCTTAGTGGGCGACAGAGACGCAGGGCTGTTGCTCTTGCTCTGAATCTCCTTCCCATTTTAGACTTAGGATTTATCTGTTACATAGTTACCCTGGTCACAGCTATGAGCCCGGTGCTCTGTCCAGCTTGTATGCATTCTTTTGTTTCAGTCTCAGTGTACTATCTAATTCTTAGATATCACGTGGGTTGAGTACTGCAACTACTTAAGTGATACAGAATTTGCAAAGAACACCTCTAATCTAGTAGGATAAGCGATGTGTTCTGCTCTGAAGCAAAGATTCCTGAGGTCGAATCCTGGCTCTACTGCTTCTTGCATCAGAAATAAAAGCAAGACATTAATATTATCTCCACTGTGAAGTGTCTAGAATAGGGTTTGAATCAGGGTCTAGAATAGGGTTTGCTCCAGCTGGTGTAAGCTGGACATCTCTACTTACTGTTAGAGAAAGAGGGCACCTGCAACCCACATCCCCTGGGAGAGGATGGAGTTTCCTTCAGATTGCAATTGTCTATCAGAGACTGTGATGAGTCAAGTCACCTGAGTTTGGTGCTGCCTAGCCTTTTATGTTTGTTCTTGATTGAGCTTCTATGTTCTATTTTGGGAAGAAGAAGTAAAAAGAAGTACATAGGAATCCTGATATAGGTTGATATGTTGTTATTTGCCCCTCTATAGCTTGAACATTTAGAAAACAATTTCTGGTTCCTAAATTATGGCAAATTAAAGGTTTCAGTGGATTAATCAAGGTGTTCTATAACCTGCCTCTCTAGAAGACAGGGAGTAATTACATGCGCTAGAAACCATAAAAGCAAACAGAAACATAAAGAGAAAAGGCGACTTATTGGTGCTTTCTTCATGCTTCTGTGTATGGCTTGATGTATGCAGAGAATAGCAATCAGATTGGCTTCTCCTCCTACGGGGGTAGGCAGCGACTGGAGGATTCTTTTGATCATTTTATTCATTTTGTGTTAAAACTATAGCTCTTCTAATTTATAGACTTATTGTGAATGTCAAGGAAATGTCACCCAAATCATTGAAATACAGTGAAATTCATCCCTTGTATTGAAGTAACAGGTTGCCCTGGGCTCCAAGGGAAGTGGGCTTAAATGAACTGGGATTTTGGCTGTTCGACTGCAGTACTTTAAAGACACAGAATAATCAAGGTGAATTTCTTAAAGGAAGAGGCTCCAAGGACAGACAGGTAACCATGAAGTGTTTCTCGATAAGCCATTAAGTGGCAGATTGGCACACATTACATTTCAGAGCGTGATTTGTTTGGTTCAGTGTGAATCACTTTCCCCCTTTAAATTGAAGTCCAAATCCTAGAGTGTAGATACTTAAATGAACCCTCTGGGTCACTTAGCCATCTATTTTAGCATTCCCGGGAGGAATTCAACAGTCTGTTATAAAAATTGAGTTTTATGTTTCTGTCAAGGCCTAAGGAAAAATTTGATTATCTTTCTGATTTTTCCAAGTCCTTTAACTAAATTGGATTATGTTCCAGCTTACCCTTTACTTTCCGTTGTTGTGATAGTGTTTTATTTGCAAACTTTAGAGTCTAAACTGATGAGAAGACAAGGGCTGACAGTTCTGGAGAAGCAGCATAGAAGCCCATGTAGGTCAGCATTCTATCCTGACTTGACCTCTTGTTTTTATGTCGCTTCAGTCTTTGTGTGTGCGCTGGGGCTGCGAACAATGCCCTTGCCTAGGTTACGGTAGAATGAGGTAGAATAGTGCATGCTCCCAAGAAGGTTCTAGATAAATGTTCTCCTGTGCCCATCCTGTCAATCCCTGAATCATTTCTCATTAGTTCAGGTAACACAGAGACCAAGAATGTGTTTAGGCTTAGGATCTTTTATAGAGGGAATCTTAGACAGTGTCTGTCAAGGTTCAAGCAGAGAATCAATAGTACAAATGCCACCGGGAATTGCCTCATCTAATGTGAAGGTTGGCTAGGGGAATTCTGAGATCCACAGGGTCTGAGGGGGAGGAATGGCAGGGGCTAAAGTTACTCTCTACATGTGGACTTTCTTCTTTCTAATATTCTTAGTTCTGCAGCTAAGGACTTCTAGGTGAACGAACCCATCTAACTTACCGTATCTAGATTAGTCTCTTTCCTTTAAGTCAATTTCTGGTGGACTTCAATCATATCAACAAAATACCTATATAGAAACACCCATATTTTTAAGTATTTGACTTACCAGTGGGGAATAGAGATTGTAGCTTAGTAAAACTGACACATTAAGGAGAACATTAAGCCATCCTTTTGACCTTTCTTCCTTCTTTTTTTCTTTCACAGAAACATATTATCCACAACTAATAGCTACTAGGGAAGGAAGGGAGAATAAGTTTTCTTTAGGGCTGTGGTCCCCAGTAGGTTGGACTTGTTCTGGTAAATGGTTGTACACATTTTACCTATAGGCAGTGCCAATTAGGCTCAGTGGCTTTGGGAGAAGTTGGAGGTGAATATGATCAAAATTTACTGTATGTGTATGAAATTATCAAAGAATAATGTATTGAAAGCCAATTATGTTTAAAACATTGTGTGTGTGCGCGTACGTGTACACACACATGCATGCATGTGTTGGATATGGAATCCAGGGCTTTGTGCCTGTGAGGTGAGCCCTCAGAAGTTACTTTTAGCAGAGTATAATGAAGGTTAAGTTTTTCTGAAACTGTAAAAAAGGAGAAAGGCAAACTCTTTCATTAGACACATTTCACAAAATGTGAAGAGTCATCAAAATTCAATGCTTTGTCTTCTTCTTACTATCAGAAATAATCTCATTAACATTTTAAATAAATTTCTGTTTGGCTTGGAAGCCAAGTGAACTCTGTAAGGAACTTTGGGTGCAGCACTTTCACAGCCCCACCTTTCTTTCTGTCTTTCTGTCTTTCTTTCTTTCTTTCTTTCTTTCTTTCTTTCTTTCTTTCTTTCTTTCTTTCTTTCTTTCTTTCCTCCTCCTCCTCCTCCTCCTCCTCCTCCTCCTCCTCCTCCTCCTCCTCCTCCTCCTCCTCCTCCTCCTCCTTCTTCTTCTTCTTCTTCTTCTTCTTTTTTGGTTTTTCAAGACAGGGTTTCTCTGTGTAGCCCTGGCTGCCTGGCTGTTCTGGAAATCACCTCTGTAGACCAGGCTGGCCTCAAACTCAGAAATCCACCTGCCTCTGCCTCCCAAGTGCTGGGATTAAAGGTGTGCACCACCACCGCCCTGCACAGCCCCACCTTTCAAACAGCGCCTGATGTAAAAAACAGACATTAGAAAGAGGAGCCAGTCATTTATTCCAGAGAAGAGGTGAACCTGGCTTCCTTTTTTTAATTGGATATTTTATTTATTTGCAGTACAGATGTCATCTCCTGTCCCCATTTCCCCTCCCTAGAACCCCCTATCTTATACCCCCTCTTCCTTTGTGCCTTTATAGCATTTTGATTACATGCATGTATTAAGGTCAGTTCTAGGTTGAGGTTCTAGCAATGCAGTAGATGCAAATAGTCAAGGAACAAGCAATACAATAAACACAAATAGTCAAAGAGCAAGCACTAAAGGCATTAAACCCAGTTACGTGAACACTCCTGTGATCACTGTTTCTAAAGGCTTATCAGGATGACCAAAGTATCTGAGCCTACTTCTCTGTCCTAGTCCAAGGTAATTTTCATGTCTGAAGCCTACTTCCTTGTTCCAGCCTAAAATTTAGATTTCTGTCTGAAATTACTTCTTTGTTCTGACCTAAGATTTAGATTCCTGCCTGAGATTACTTTTTTGTTGTAGCCTATGATTTAGACTCCTACCTGAAATTACTTCTTTGTTCTAGCCTAATGTCAGATTCCTGCTTGAAGCCTACTTCCTTGTCCTTGGCCTATGTCATATTCCTGCCAAGCAGCCCCTTTCCTTGTCTTAGGCCCATGTCAGCTTCTTTCCAAGCAGCCCCAAAGGCTCTCCACCTCTCCCCTTTTTTTTATTTCGTTAACAAGACTGAGCCTGTCTTAGGTCATTCTGACGAGAATGCCTTCCTTACCCATCATGGAATATGCATTATCAAAGGCAATGAATGCACTTCTGTCTTAGGTTGGTAAGGCTCTGTGCAGAATCTTACCTGTCCTTTGCTTGCCAGCCTGTTAATATAATAACTCTGTCTGGAGGTCCATTTTCAGAACCTGGATTCCTGTTGAATAGTTTTCTAATGTATCTGTGTGGATCATTGTCTTCAGGTGTGTGTTGCAGCAAGGCTCAAAACTGAGGATGGTAAGTGCCACTAGAAAATTATGTTCTCACCTTTTCTTTAAATTGAACAACCACATTATTGGAGCAACTGAAGATCAGAGAAACAATTTCTTGGTATCTTTTGGCTTTTGTCCTCACCCTTTACCTCCACCAGCTTCTCAGAACAATAATGCAATCTTTAAAAATTTATGAGTTGTTTAATATGTAAAAAATAATATGTAAGTTATGAAGCATAATAACAATTACACACACACACACACACACACACACACACACACACACACACACACTCATGAATACACCAATCAACAGGCTGATACTGTGGGAGGGTGCCCTGCTATTTTCTTACCATGAAACATAGGTCTCTTTAGCACCCTGGCCTCTGCTGACTTAACATGATGATTATAAGACATTATTGCTTTGGCAAAAGTTAAAATTAAGTAAAGCAGGCTACATTCCTAATAAAGAACCTAAGAAGGTTTTAGGCCCTGAGAGCTTGGAGTCTTTATGAATCCTGATTCATGAACTTGTACATGACAGCAACCTTCCCATATGCCTCTTCTCTGGCCCCTGTTTCCATGATCACTTTTCTCCAGTTCTTTCCTTCCTTGGGACATATTTTCTGCAGCCACTCTTCATTCTGAATAAGGCAAAATTGGGATTCCTATTTGCAGTGTAGGTTTATCTTGCCAGTCCTGGCTTGCTCATTGTTAGCTGGGTGTGAGCTTTGATAAAATTCTTATAGTGGGGATGAAGAAAGCAGCAAGGCAGATCAATGGCTTCTCTTGTACTTCTGCTCTGGTCTTGAAGCTTGTTTCAAGTTATGACACTTGATACCCTCAGAATGCAATGCCTCTCTCGGAATCATTTCCACTCCAGTCCTTGCTCCTCAGTTCTGAATGAAGGTCAGTGTTTCTGTTTTCATTAAGGGAGATGAGCAGGTGCTTGTGAGAAACAGTTTCTCACCTTCTACTTCCTCATCATCATGTCTCCTCTCTGTCCTGTTTATAATAGCGAACTATTTGCTTTGTATATTCTTGTCACAGAGCTTTAACCTCTTCCTTTATTTACTGAAGTCATTAGAGAGGGCAACTGGATGTGCACTAACTGTGTGTTTTATATCTTACCACTCACCTGAGAACACAAAGAAATGTTTTATTCCTGTTGCCATGGTTTTATTTTCTATGAAGTAGAAGCACATTTCTAATTGCGTCATGAATTCAGTGCTCATTAATTTGAAGAAATCGACCATGTTTGTGACTTTCACAAGGCTATGAAAATGTCATCAGCTTTCTTAGATACACCAGTAAATAGGAATTAATGTAGAGTAATAAAGTATAAAAAATATGGATGGAGAGGAAAAATTGAAGCTTGTACTTGCTTCATTTGCGTTTGTCACTGTGGTTTTCTATGATCGTATTTTATGTCATTATGTGGAAGTAAAAGCAGTGGGTATTTTGTGACCTCAAGGTGAATGAGTCTCTCTGTCATCTCCTTTACTGTTTTAGGTTCTTCTGAGATAGCAAAGGATTGATCTGTCCTATTCAAAGCTCATGTGCTCAAGTATACAAATATAAAAACTGGGTTTTACATAGCCTAAGGTTTCCTCTAACTTCCTGTATACACGAGATTGATATTGAATTTATAAACCTCCCCTTCTACTTCCCTAGTGCTGAGATTACAAACATGAGCCATCATGTCTGGTTTTATGAGGTCTTGTCGATTGAATCTCAGGTTTGGTGAACACTAGCTGTATTTCTAGTCAAGAGTTTCTCTTTATTTTTTTTGAAGTCTTGATATCTTTGTATGTGTATGCATGTGAATGTACTTGCACATGTGTACACAACCAGAGGCTGACATTAGGTGTTTCTCCCAATCACTCACTACCTTACTATTTTAAAAAAATGTTTATTTTTTTATTACAATTTTAAAATGTTGGTATATGTATGTGCATGTGTGTGGGTATGTGTATGTGGTGGTAACAGGTGCTAGCAAAGGCCAGAGGCAGTGGATCTGAAGTGGAGTCATCCTATTTGAGTGATGAGAACCAAATTCAGTCCTCTGGAAGAACAGGAAATGGTCATCAATGCTGAGCCATCTTTCTATCCCATCTCCACCCTAATCTTTGAGAGAGGGTCTCTTGTTGACTATAGAGCTCAACAATTTGGCTAGATTGACTGGCCTGCAAGCCCTGGGAATCCTGTTTTTACCTCCCCAGCACCAGGCTTACAGGTGTGTACTTCTTTGCCCCTGCTTTTTAAATTTCTAATTTTTAATTAACAAAAGTATTATTGCATTATTTCCTTCTTCCTTGTTGTGGTGGTTTGAATAGTAACAACCCCCTTTCCCAGGCTCATATATTTAAATGCTGATCATTAGATACTTGACAGGAATTAGGAGGTGTGGCCTTGTTGGAGTAGGTATGACCTTGTTGGAAGTGTGTCACTGGGGGTGGGATATGGTATTTCAAATACTCAAGCCAGGCTCAGTGGCCCAGTTTTTCTTTCTTTCTTTCTTTCTTTCTTTCTTTCTTTCTTTCTTTCTTTCTTTCTTTCTTTTAAAAATATCTTTATGCTGCCTGCTGATCTGGATGTAGAACTCTCAGCTATCTCTCCTGTCTGCCTGCATGTTATTATGCTTTCTGTCATTATGATTCTCTGAAAATGTAACCCAGCCCTAACGAAATGTTTTCTTTTGTAAGATGCTGAGGTCATGATGTCTCTACACAGCAATAAACTGACTAAGAGACTTGTTCTCCTTCCAATATCCTTTCTCTCCTCCATCTTAAGTTCATGTCATCTTATTTTTATTATTATTACATATATATGAATAAATATGTAAGTATACACACATATATAAGTAATATACAAGGACAACTTGCTTAGTTCATTTGGTATTGCTTATATGTTTATGTTTTTAGACTGATTACTTAGTATTGGGTAACTAATTAGGGACTTCATCCCTGGGGAAGTCTATTCCTCCTCTCTCAGTAGTTATTAACTTGCTGTATTTAATGACTGTAGTTCTTTATCTAGGGATGAAACCCCATGAAGTAGCTCTTATCCATGTTGACATATCAACTGGTATAGTTATGCTTGGTTCTATAACCCAGCCAACTCTTCTTAGTTACTGAGCTCATAAATCTTAGAGGGGAATCTACTAGTGTTACTTATCTATATGAGTATAATTCCTAACTGAATTGAAAATACTTAGAGAACTGTAGTTCTCACCCCTCAACAAAGAAGCTTCTTTTTTTCCCCAGAAGATAGAGACAATTATAAAAAGGCCATAATTGGTAAAAATGCAGAGAACAACTGACCATGGGGTGATTGTAACCCCAACTGATACACTACAACACAACTCCTATAACCTAAGGCTCAGAAAACATTGCAGAAGACCAGGTGTGGAAGTCTGTTGTTAGATCATCTAAACATGAAAGGAAAGCCATGCACATAAGATCTCAAACAAACCTGAACAATGGCATCACCAACTGACATGGCTGGCCTGAAAGTTCCTATATGGATGAGGGTGTCCTTGAATTCACAGGAATCAATTTGTTTCTGCCTTCTAAGTGCTGGGATTAAAAAGTTTTTGCAAGGTAAACAAGAAGGAAGGCCCAAGCTAGGATGCTTGGATCACACTTAGAAGGGGGAACAAAATAGTCATAGGAAGTAGAGGGAGTGAGGGTAGAGGGGTGGGAGAAAGGAGGGAAAGGGGAATGACGGGCAGGGTTAGGTGTCATGAGAGATACGAGAGAGACCCAAAGGGCTAGTAGAATGAGTGGAAATCTGCAGCTACTGGGATGGGGGGAGTCTTTAGGAAGTCCCAGAGACCTGAGATAGAGAAGGCTTCCTGGAGTCAGTGACCTTAGCCAAGATGCCTAACTGTGGGGATGTGGACCCTGAAGAGGCTACCTCTGGGAGCTAGGCAGGATCCCTAATGCAGAGATAAGGAGACCAGTTCACCTGTAAAACTTTCAGCCCCAAATCTGTCCTGTCTAAAAGAATTTCAGGGACAAAGATGGAGCAGCTAAAGGAATGACAAACCGATAACTGGCCAAATTTGAAACTCATCCTTTGGGCAAACATCAATCCCTGACATTATTAATGATTCTCTGTTATGCTTGCAGATAGGCCCTTAGCGCAACTGTCCTCTGAGAGGCTCTACCCAGACACTGACTGGAACAGATGCAGATGCCCACAGCCAAAACATTGGATAGAAGTTGGAAGCTCTTATGGATGAGTTGGGGGAAGGATCTAAAGGCTCAGAAGGGGATGGGAACCCTATAGAAGGACCAACAGAGTCAACTAACCTGGACCACTGTGAGCTCTCAGAGACTGAGCTACCAACCAAAGAACACACAAGGGCTTGAACTAGGCCCCTGACACATATGTAGCAGACATGCAGCTCAGTATCTGTCTTAAGGTTTTACTGCTGTGAACAGACACCATGACCAAGGCAAGTCTTATAAGGGACAACATTTAATTGGAGCTGGCTTACAGGTTCAGAGGTTCATTCCATTATCATCAAGGTGAGAGCATGGTAACATCTAGGCAGGCATGGTACAGGAGAAGCTGAGAGTTAAACTTGTTCTGAAGGCAAACAAGAGAAGACTCGATTCCAGGCAGCTGGGACGAGGGTTTTAAATCCCACACCCACAGTGACACATTTCCTCCAACAAGGTCACACCTACTCCAACAAGGTCACACTTCCAAATAGTGCCACTCCCTGGGACAAGCATATTCAAACCATCACAGTGGAGCTGAGGCTCTCCCTAAAGCTATATAGCCTGTGGTATCCATTCCTAAACAGGGCTGCATTGTCTGGCTTCAGTGAGAGAGGATGCACCTAATTTGGCAGAGATTTGATATGCTACGGACTGGGGAAATACGGGGGCGGGGACCCTCAGAAGGAAGGGAAGGGGGGAAGGTCTTTGTGAGGGGGGCACTGGGAGGAAAAGCAGTGTTTGATATAAATAAGTAAATAAAAAGCGTTTCATTGCTCACTTTAATTCAGCTGTCCTCAGATCCCCTAAACTACTGCTCTTACTCCTATCAACACTGATTAGGACCACCTGCTCTGAACTTCGTAAATGTGCACGAATGCAGTATGTACTGTGAACTTTGTAAATGTGCACGCATGCAGTATGTACTGTGAACTTTGTAAATGTGCACGCATGCAGTATGTACTGTGAACTTTGTAAATGTGCACACATGCAGTATGTACTGTGAACTTTGTAAATGTGCACGCATGCAGTATGTACTGTGAACTTTGTAAATGTGCACACATGCAGTATGTACTGTGAACTTTGTAAATGTGCACGCATGCAGTATGTGCTCTGAACTTTGTAAATGTGCACGCATGCAGTATGTGCTCTGAACTTTGTAAATGTGCATGCATGCAGTATGTACTTTGAACTTTGTAAATGTGCACGCATGCAGTATGTACTGTGAACTTTTTGTAAATGTGCACGCATGCAGTATGTGCTCTGAACTTTGTAAATGTGCATGCATGCAGTATGTACTGTGAACTTTGTAAATGTGCACGCATGCAGTATGTACTGTGAACTTTGTAAATGTGCACACATGCAGTATGTACTGTGAACTTTGTAAATGTGCACACATGCAGTATGTACTGTGAACTTTGTAAATGTGCACGCATGCAGTATGTACTGTGAACTTTGTAAATGTGCACACATGCAGTATGTACTGTGAACTTTGTAAATGTGCACGCATGCAGTATGTGCTCTGAACTTTGTAAATGTGCACGCATGCAGTATGTGCTCTGAACTTTGTAAATGTGCACGCATGCAGTATGTACTCTGAACTTCGTAAATGTGCATGCATGCAGTATGTGCTCTCCGTTGTTTGGTTTCTTCACCTCAACTTCTGGTTTGACATTATTTGCTATTGAACAGAACAGGAGAAACCTCTGTTCCACTGTATGAACACTGCTCAATTCATTTATTTTATGGGTGCTGTTTTATAGTTTTTGATTGTGAACGAAGTAGCCCTATGTATTCTTATTAAAATCTCTTTTTTGGAGGAGGAGGAGGTTTATTGCTTTATTTCTTTTAGATAAGTGTGTACAGGTGGAATTGTTAGATTGCAGGGGGAGTGTTTGCTTAATTATGTGTGAAACTGCCTAATGGTTTCTTAAAGTATTGCACCCAGGCTCCATACTGTCTGCACATGCTGTTTCCTTTGCTTGGAGTGGACATCCTGACTCTTGTTAGGAGAATGTTTTCATCTTCAAGTGACATCCCGAGCTCCACTTGCTTTGTGAATCTTTCAGGAGGGTAGTTTATACCTGATTCTCTGTTTCTTTGCTTCATTCACTCCTTCCCATTCCTACTGCTCTTCTGTGGAAAATAGGAATTGTGTCTTGTATACAAATTCACTTTCATAGTGATACGTTATTTTAGGGCTTGTTACCAGCACTGTGTGTGAGATATTAATTAATTAATTCATTTATTCATTCACTCTTACAGTTCTTCTGAACATTTACATGCACACACACACACACACACACACACAGAGAGAGAGAGAGAGAGAGAGAGAGAGAGAGAGAGAGAGAGAGAGAGAACAAGTTTGCAAATGGGAAAAGTTATAGTGTCTTGAGGCCAGCTCATTTTTTCATTGATTAATGGATGGCCCTGATTATTAAAAGCCATTTCTTGGGACCAAGAAGTTATGGCTGTCAAATTGGCTATGTCTTTTTTTTTTTTTTTTGGTTGTCATTGTTAATATAGTGAAAATACAGGGAAAGCTAACATAAAGGTGCATGGGATTGAACTAAAGTTTATTATTGCTTCCACAAGGCAAGAAGAAATAAACAAGAGGATGTGTATGGATTATTTAATACTTAGGCCACAAAACATCATTATCCCAGGACTGAAGTGTAAGAAAGTGTCACAGAAAAGAAAGGAATATCATGACTACAATATTCCATTTCTTTTATAGAATTTTTTTGAAAATATTTTATCTTTAATTCATCAAGGATTACAAGTCTGTATTCTGTCGAGCCAGACTAACCATGAGGCTTTCACTGTCTGGCAGAGCACATTGTAGACTGGAAAGAAAAAAGAAACCATATTGAAATGATGCATGCAAAGCAATGGAAAAGAAAAAAATCACTTATTAATTTTTGTGTAACCTTAAATAAGTTTCATGATAAGAAAATATTTTAATTAGTCTATTGCTCAAAATCTATTGCATTTTTCTCCCTTTGTCCATAATTCTCAGGCAGGAGAGAAGAGTTATTACTTAGTAATTAGTAACACTGATATTTAATGAGAAAGCAGTTCTGAAAACTGGATAAGTTTTAAACATCTCAGCATGAAGAAGTTGAAATATTAAAGGCAACAGCTGCCTATAAACGATTGCTGTTAGTTGAAATTTACATATTAAAGAGCAGGAAACTTCTAAGATTTCCTCCTTCTTAACATTTTAATGCTCAAGCTGTAAGACAATGCAGCACTTCAGTTGGTGACTTTAAGTTTATTCTTCAGAAATGTGCTAGAGGCAGCTGAATAAGCTTATGTGTCTACCAGAAACACTTTAGGAAAATATTTATGTTGTGCTATTCTTAGTTAATGTGGCAGCTTTTCTAGAGCACACAGTTCACATGCTCTTTTGTGAGTTTCACTGTCTCTAATGGAGAATGGGTTATGGTGTCATGGACCAGTTTCTGAGCATCCTTAAGTGATCGAGGGAAAGGATGGCTTGGGGCTGAGCAGCGACACTGTGTAGAGAATGTGTTCACTGAGTACATGCAGTGTCCAGAGTGCTGTTGAGAAAACATGGGAAACACAACCTCGATGCTGGTTTAGAGAAATTTTAGATCTGGATAGTGATTTGGAAGAGCTGAGGGGCACATTTGCATATTAACATAAATAAATGCAAATTCCATCATGCCAGGGAGAGGCTTGAAATAACTTGAAAAGGAGTCTTTAAATGTGATTTTATTATGAGTGTAATCTATTTTACACAGTGAAACTTGGTAGTAATGTTTTCCATCTCTGTGGATTTTATTTGAGGTGATTGTTAGGTTCTAACTGTAATGTTATTAAATTAAAAGGTAGTCTTACTTTTATTTATACATATTTCGGAAAATACTGTGTAGCAAGAGAGAATATCAGTGATTTTATAATACCAGCAAATAGAATCACCAGTCACTCTGTCCATTGTCCGTATTTGTGAAGACCCCCAAACTCAGGAGACCCTTACTCAAGTCTCAGAAAATCACGGCCACCCAAAAATCACAAGACACCATACCTGGATACAATCCTGGTTTATTAGGGAGAGTTGGCTAGCCAACGGTCAAATCGCTTGCTCATGCAGGAACTGAATTTGACCAAGACTGGTTGGCTGAGGGGATTTTTAAAGGGGAAAACCACAAACCAGGGGAGTGAGGAGGGGGTGAAGGGTTGCTAAGGAAATATAACATAAAAATACTGGAGAATTCCAGAGGAACCCAACCTAAGTGAATCAGGGTCATGTGGAAAACACTCTGTATACTCATTCTTTTCAAAATGTGGTCTTGCCCTGTCACTTGCTCAACTATTTCTCAGTTGTTGCCTTGTCATCGTGGTTACTAGTTTCTCAGCCCCACCTAGATGACTTGCATTTTTCTTTGTGGTCAGGAATGTGTCTTCCTGCTTTGGGCCTTCCCCACCCACACGTGGGTTCTCTTCCCTGAGGCTTGAGGAATGTTAATCCAGCAAGTGTCCTCTGACTCAGGGATAATGTACTCCTCCCGGAATGTATGTCAGGGCAGTGAAGGCCTGAAATCTTACATTCAGTTCCGCTTTCTTGGAACTAGTAAACCTGCATTCTTTTGCTCAGGTCTAGGGGGTCATAAAAACTTTCTATATTTTTCATGCCCTTTAAAGAAAAGCCTGAAGAAAAATCTGTATATATTTTATAAAATGATCTTTATAATTTTTCACTCTACATCTGTATATGGATTTGTGTTCATGATTGCATGAACGTCTGATTTATTAATTCACACAAGTATAATCACACACTATTGTAACTTACTTTTAAAAGAAACTTGAGAATCTATTATAAATATTTTATGTTACAGAATCAAAACTAACATAGTTTCAAGTGGCTAAGTTAGAACATATTTGTTTGTTGTTCCATGCTGCAGATTCCTGATTCCCTTTTGTTGAAATTTAGACCAATTTCAGAATCATGACAAAACTCTTTGGTTCTAGTACATCTCAGGACATAGTCTATAGTGCAGACCTTTTGACCAAATGATAGGCTTTTTTGAAATTTTTTTACATGCATTGTTTAAAAAGCTTTTTAATTTACTCTACCATCTTCCTGTCCTCCCTACATGAAGAAATACTCACTGCCATAAAATCTTAATAATGTAAAAAATTGCCATTTAAAAAAAAACACCTAAAGAAGATTTGATTAAAAAAATTACCTTGTTGCTTGAATTTTTTATTCAGATTCTTTGCTTCATATCTCTTATTTCAGTTTACTAATGATTATTTCAGCGGTGTGTAATCTGCTACTTCACCTTCAATCCAGGTTTTAATCAATCTTGGTTTTCATTTCAAGATATTCTCCGTGGTACTTTCCTAAATTAATCTGGTCATTTTTGAGTCTTATTTGATGTTAAAAGCGTGGATATCCGTGCATAGTTTTTTATGTGGGTGCTGGGGACTGAGGTCCCTATGCTTCTGGAACAAGCACTGTGTGCTGGGGACTGAGGTTTTTATGCTTTCAGAACCAGCACTGTTAACCACTGAGCATCCTCCAAGCTTCCTGAGAATCATCCACATGACGATTCTATGCTTAACTTGAATCCCAAAACGCATTGAAAGTTTCTTTTCTTTTCATCTTGTGCACCCTGATGATAGAACAAAAATGTTTTCATAGCAATTCATCGTAGGCTTAGGTTTTTCAAAACCTTCTTTTAACAAGGGTCTTAAATGCTTTAACCTCCCCACTCTCCACCATACGTACTGGAAAGGAAAGGTTAATAGAGCAAATAGGATGTAGACCTGTTTAGAAATAGTTCTTTGAGACGACTCCATTTTTTGTCGTCAGGATAACAGCAGTTCACAGGAATCAGCACTGGCAGCTTGAGCCACTTGCAAACACCATTCACACATTCGCAACAGCAGGTTGATTCAGAAGGAACTGTGAAGCTTTGCCAATTGGCTTGAGTCAGCAGAAAGGGCAAGAAGCTGCCAGGATGCCACCATAAGTTCTTTGGTAGTGTTTCTGTCTATGAAGTCACAACAAGTGATAATCAGCAAAGAATGGTAAGGCAAACCAATATCACATAGTATTGTCATCGAAGACCAGAATTCACAAAACCCAAGGATGATGAGCAAAGAATGTTAAGGCATATCAATACCACACAGCATCATCACTGTCTGTTGGGTTATACTTAAACCCTTTTCAAACATCATGTGTTCTCTCAAGTGTTTGCTCTAGCAAAACATCATTTGCCCCCTTTCCAGGCTGCTTCTAGAAAATACCATGTGTCTGTTCTCAGTAAAACATCCTCTTAAGTGTTTACTTCAGCAAAATCGTCCTCTCATAAGATAGTTTCCAGAGAAACATCATATGATACAACTGAGTCTCCAAAGAAACTTCTACTGCCAATTCATTTTTTAAAAAAAATTTTTAAAGGACATTGATTTGCCAGATACTCAGGGTTGACCTTGAGCTCTCAGAATTCGTGAATGCTGAGATTGTAGTTGTGCACTACCATCCCTGGAAAGTCACTGATATCTAAATGGAAAAGGGAGAAATTTCTCAATTCTTTTAGAACTGTACTCAAGTACATTTTCCTTCACAATGAGAAAGCTAAATGAAAATTTTGAAAATTTATAGTTTTAATGTGTACTAAGCTTCATACTTAGTTGACCACACAAGAAATTTGTACTATTTAGTTAATTTTTGTTATTACATGATTGTTTGATAGCCACTTCATGTTTTGGCACATTGATTTCCTAAAATGGTGGTGTTAATTTATGAATAATTACATTTTAAGCTCTGCGTGACTGTTGAGTTGGGTGGCGTCTGGGCAAAAGTGAATGAATTTCTTATATGAGGTATTATTATGTGGAATTTTAGCTTCCACAAATTAGGGAGTTGAGAATACTTCAGTTGTGACTATTCTGTGCAAGAAGGGAATAGCAGTTAATATTTTAGGGTTAGAGAGAAGTTATATAATTAATAATTGACTACTGTGCTAGTATTGCTTTCATGGTTTCCACTAAAGCACATAAGATTCTTTAAAACTAGTAGAGTAATAGCTAACTCTAAGGGTTAGGAAACAGGCCATTTCCTCTTTAAGACTTGAAACCAGGACATTGACAAGATGTGCTCCATTTATTGTTCTAAATTGTCCAAAAAATGATTATTTTTTGATATATAATCTTTGATACCTATTTGTGGGCTTTGAAATCTCTTTCAGATTGACTGATGTTGACATACAATAATTCATTAACTGTTTTTTACTTTTATTCTTTTCTTTTCAATATTTTTTTTGAGAATTTTATACAATATATTTAGCCTTCCCAAACTCCTCCCAGATCATGTCGTATCTTTCTACTCACCAAGGTTGTGTTCTTTCTCCCTTAACCAACCAACCAACTGACCAGCTAACTAACCAACCAGCCCACCAACCAACCAACTAACCAACCAACTAACTAATCAACTAGCCCACCTACAAACCAACTAACCAACCAGCCCACCAACCAACCAACCAACCAGCCAACCAACCAACCAACCAACCAATCACACACACACACACACACACACACACACACACACACACACTTTGGGGGTCTGATTTGTATTGGTCAACTAATTCTGAGCAAAAGACCTGGCCTAGAGTTTGGTTGTTACATTCCTAATGAGACCCTTTAATACAGTTCCTCATGTGTGGTGACCCCCAATTATAAAATTATTTTCATTGCTATTTCATAATAGTAATTTTGCTGCTGTTAAGAACCACAAAATAAATATATGATGGGCAGGCTATCTGATACACAACCACTGTGAAAAGGTCATTTGACTCCCCCTCAAAGGGATTGTGACCCACAGATTGAGTACCTCTGTCCTAGTTAATGTTCTATTCCTATGAAGAGACACCATGAGCACAGCAACTCCTGTAAAGAGAAGCTTTGTGGGAGTTTAACCGGGGCTTTCTTGTGCTTCAGAGGTTTAATATTAGCGTGATAGCAGCATTCAGACAGGCAGGGTCTGGAGGAGCTCAGAGTTCTATGTCTGAATTCAAAGGCGGCAGAAAGACTGGGCCTTTGAAACCCCAAAGCCTACCTCTCCTGCCACACTTCCTCCAAGCCCTGTCAAGTAGCACAACTGTGTAATGACCAAGTGTCAAACAAATGAGGGCCATTTCTATTCAAATCACACAGTGGTTGTTATACCCAGTGTCATTATATTGAAGAAAACTTATTTTTCATCTCCCAGTAGCTAATAATTGCAAATCACTTCTTGGCTAGAGGTGGGACTTTGGGTCTAGTTTTTCTTTTTCATGCTGTGACTTTGCCTGGCTTGGGCTTCTGAGGGTCTTGTATGTGCTGCCACATATTAGGACACAAGGTAAGTTTCAACAGATATAGGAAAATTGAAACAACATCTTGCATTCACAGATTTAAAAACAAATGTCTTTTAACTTTTATTTAGAAATAAAATTTCCTTTTATAGCCAGAAAAATGCTATATTTATTTTTATTTTATCTTATATGTGTGAGTATTTGCCTGAATGTGTTTGTTCACAACTTGTCTGGTGCCCATAAAGGCCAGAAGAAGGGGTTGAATCTCTTGGAACTGTACTAATGGTTGCAAGCTGTCATATATGTGTTCAGAATGGAACCCAGGCCTTTTGGAGGAGCAACCAGTACTCTTCACCAGAAACCAGGTTTCCAGCCCCTACAAAACTGTTTTAAAAAGTAGATTTAAATAGCATTTTAAAAATTTAATATTGGATGAAGAAAACCAGTGTTGACATAGTCAGTAGCCATAAGAACAAAGACCGTGTACTTTGAAGATCACGTGCAATTTCAGTCTACTTGAGATTTCTAAGGAAATGTTTTGATATATTTGAATGGGCTCAGTTGAAAAATGGTAATACATTTTCCGTTCTTTTCACCCAGAAACATTCATAAAATTTTTAAGTCAAATTTTCACTCCAATGACATTGAAGTACTTTACATTTTAGGAGGCGATTTATTCACAGCTAAATTATTACTTAAATATCAAAGTTTGATTTTCATCTTTTACTTATCAGTTGGTAAAGCAGCTGATAAACTTATTTTAAAAAATGCACTAACTGATATGACTTGACATTTCATAATGGTCTTCTTTCTTTTATATTAGAAGTAATAAAATTATATACTTTTTCTGATAAAGCTGTTAAGGAAACTGACATTATACTAGTTTTAACAGGTTTTAGCTCTGTTTTTCTTTTGATGTAGGGAGTTGCCACAAAAGAGACGTGACACTCGATTGACGGTGAGGTGGATGCTGATTGCTTGAGTTTCCTTCCTGGAGAACTCTGAGTGACTTGTATACACTTGCTGCTTTTGAGTGATTTTAAAGAACGCTCTTGTTCTTCACTCGAAACTGCAATTCACGGGATGGGGCGTCCTTATGGGATGCTATATGAAGATAGTCATTGATATTTTATTAAAGATTTGAAAGTTTGTGCTTTTGATTCTCTTTCTTCCCGAGCTCCGAGTTTGAAAGTAATTTAAGAACTAAACAAAAGACTCTGCAGGGACTTTTCAGCTTGGTGGCTTACTGATAATGTTTTGAAAAACCTTATTCTTATTAAGCACTACAGTTTTTCATTAGATTTCAATAGCCCTTTTTCTGTCTGACACTTTTTAAGTAACTGATTTGTACAACTGGAACAGTGCACTTCACTGTGGCTTAATATTAATTGTCTATCTCAGCACAGGCAAATAGCATTTAAAGCATGCTTTGAAGTGCAGTGCCACGAAGAGCAGCCTTTTCAGTGATGCAGAGAAATGATGTTGAAGTGACATTAATTCTTTAATGAAATTCTGTTGGGGAACCTTATAATGGTATTTTTTTTTTCCTTTTGGGAAAAAGACTCCCAAGCTATGTTTTTTTTTGACATTCTTTAGGCTCATTTACACTTTTGGATTGTTCTGCTTAATTCACAATAACCTGATGTCTTAGCATCTTAAAGTTCAATACTAACAGTTTCCAATCACATTCTTTCTGAAAACCTTGTTGGACATTTTGCTGTGATCCCCATATGTTTTGCAGATTTCTCATGAGAAAAATTGTCTTAGGGTTACAACTCTTCTGATCCGCCTTAATTTTCGACCCTGTGCACTCCACATTTGGTTTTACTTTTAAGTCAATCTGGACTTGCATTTAGTATTCTTTTAATTTGAGAGAAGTTTGTTGTTTAGAAGTTAATTTTCAAAGATAGATTTGAAACCGAGTACGTGGAGCATACGCACAGCGTCCACACAACATGCACAAGGCCCTGGGGGGTCAGTCTCCAGCACAAAACCAAATATCAGGTAGTTTTCAGTTGTTAGATTTAACAAATTAAATAGATGAACAGTATAATTTTTCTCAGTGTCTTTCCCTAATTGGTCCTCTAGTCTTTCAGAGAGCCTACATATTTGTTATTGGCTTAGGAATGCCATGGGATTGTGGCTGTCTAGGCCTTTTGTCAACATCCCATTGGCATCTTAGTTGAATGGTACTTTATCACTGGTCCATTTTGTCATTGGTTATCTAACAGTGCCAAGACAGCAATAGTTTATATATTTTCCTTTTAAATTAACTTTCACGTGATACTATGGCCATCTGTGTGGCTTTCTTCTCTACACAGTATTGGCTGGATTTTCCCAGTTTTTTTTTTTTTTTTAAATTTGTGTATTTACATCTCAAGTGCTGCACCCTTGCTTGGTGCCCCCTCCCAGGGTTCTTCTCCCATTTTCCCTCCCTTTTGCTTCTGAGAGGGTGCCCCACTGAGTATGCCCTCCTCCATGGTGCATCATCTCTGCAGGATTAGACTTATTCTCTCCCACTGAGGCTAGACAAGGCAGCCCTCTGCTGCATATGAATGCATAAAAAATGGGCAAACATTTAATAGATATTCCTCAACAAAATTACACTCATACCAGTTAAGCACATAAAATATACTCAGAATTAATTACTAAAGATATATAGAAACCACAAAACTATAGAACTTGACATACATAAAAATACTAATAGAATTTAGAGTAATTAGAATCCATGTACAATAGCACAAATGTGAGATGATGTACTCCTGACTGTTAAGCACAGAGGCGCCATCACACTTGCCAATTATCCTTCTTGGTATATATGTCCCCCAAAGAATTGAGACTAGATGTTAAGCAAAAACTGGCACACAGATACTCAGATCTGTACTATTCACAAATCCAAATAGTAAAGGCAATGAAACTAACCAGCAACTAATAAATGGGCACATAGAAGAATATTGCTCAGCTATATAAAGGAATGAAATAGTAGTATGTACTTCAGCATGAGCCTTGAGGGCGCAAGAGGAAGAAGCCAGACTCAAAGATCTGGATTGTTGGGGATGAAATACCCAGGATAGGCAGCACAGAGACAGAAAGTGAGTTGGTGATTATCAGGGATTGAGAGAGAGAGGAAATTGGGATTGACTGCTGATTGATTCAGAAGTTTCCATTTTTATTGGCCAATGCTAAGTTTTGGCAGTGGTAAATATGGATATTTAAACCACCACTGTTAGTCTCCAAAGCAATTCACCCTCTTTAAGGCAGAAAGCTTTCAACTTATAGTCAAGATTCTGTTCAGCAGTTGAGATCTAGAACTTATCCAACAAAAAGTTTTGTCCTAACTCTGGTGTTCCAGTGAATGCAGAGTTGGGTGGCCCTCAACTATCCCTTGAATACAAATCAGGCCCAGACCAGCATCTTTGTTGTCTATGTCCCTAGCTTGTGGAACATATTGATCTTCCTTCAGTCAACAGCAGAGTGCCTTCCTGTCAGACACTAACTATCCATCTCAATGGGAAATTACCTGTCTGATGAATTTTGTCTAAAGTGTAGTGGAGACAAATGATGTTCCACAGTGAGAGCTAAGTAAGTAGACTGCATTTTTTTTTTTTTTTTGGTAATGAAATTCTCTAGTCAAATAAAATTCTGCACTCAATTATAATATTTAAAAGAGTATTTTATTTGTACAAAGTTAGTTCAATTTATGCTTACAGGAAATAAAATTGTTCGGATATTTTCTCTCAGACTTTCACTGGATAGTCATAGTTATCAGTTGTAGCCACATTAGTCTGGGTAGTTAATTTGTTCCTGTGTTTTGGTCTTAGTTAAACAAAATTAAGACAATTCCAAGTCACAGAGAAAATTACTCTCAAATAATGAAAGTGTTATAATGGATGTTCCAGGTTTTTGAGATTATAACAAACATATTGGGAAATTTTGGTTTTGGTTTTTTATTAATTAATTTATTTATTCACTTTACAGCCTGATCACAGCTCCCCTCCTTACTCTCCTCCTAGTCCCACCCTCACACACCCCTCCTCTTCTCAGAGAAGGGGAAATCTCCCCATGGGTACCAACCATCCATGGCATATCAAGTTGCATGAGGACTAAGTGCATCCTCTCCCACTGAAGCCAGATAAGGTATTCCAGCTAGGGGAAAGAGACCCAAAGGAAGTCAATAGAGTCCAAGACAGCTCCTACTTCAATTGTTAGGGGACTCACATGAAGACCAAGCTGCACATCTGCTACAAATGTGTAGGGAGTCAGGGTCCAGCCCGTGAGTGCTCTTTGGTTTATGACTTAGTCTCTGTGAGCCCCCATGGACCTGGGTTAGTTGACTCTCCTTTTAAGTCTTCTTGTGGTGTCCTTGACCCCTCCAACTATTTCAATCCTTCCCCCACTCTTCTGAAATTCTCCTCAAGCTCCTCCTAATGTTTGGCTATGGGTCTCCGCGTTTGTTTCCATCAACTGCTGGATGGTATCCCCTTTCCTTCACTGGAAGTCCTGCGTGGGTACAGAAAGTGGGCCCTTCAATCTCCATATCCCCCTCTGCTAGGAGTCTCAGCTAGGGTCACCACCTTAGACTCCCGGGAGTCTTTCCCAGGTCTCCAGCTAGTTCCAGAGATGCCCCCATCAATTTTTGTCCTCTCTAACCAGCTCTTTTCCACACTTCCCCTCCACACCCTGCTTTCTCCACACCTGATCCTCATCCTTGCTCCCCTCCCTACACCCTCCCCATCCCCTCTCCTACCGATTTCCACTTCTGAATGAGATTCAAACATTCTCCCTTGAGCCCTCCTTGTTATTTAGCTTCTTTGGGTCTATGGATTGTAGCATGGTTCCTGTACTTTATGGCTAGTATCCATTTATAAGTAAATAATTACCATGTGTGTCTTTCTGGGTCTGTGTTGCCTCACTCAGGATATTTTTTAGTTCTGTCTATTTGCCTGCAAATTTCATGAATTCATTGTTTTTAATAGCTGGGTAATTCCATTGTGTAAATGGACCACAGTTTCTTTACTATTCTTTAGTAGATGGACATCAGGGTTGTTTCTAGTTTTCAACAGTGGCCTTAAACATTTTCTTTCTTTCTTTCTTTCTTTCTTTCTTTCTTTCTTTCTTTCTTTCTTTCTTTCTTTCTTTCTCTCCCTCCCTCCCTCTCTCTTTCTTTCTTTCTTTAATTATTTGTTTATCTATTTATACTCCAGATTTTATTCCCCTTCTAGTTCACCCTCTGACTGTTCCACATCCCATACCTCCTCCCTGATACCCCTGTTTCTATGAGGATGTGTCCACCGATCACCACTCACCCCACCAGACCTCTAAACTCCCTGGGGCCTTCAGTCTCTTGAGGGTTAGGTGCTTCTTCTCTGACTAAACACAGGCACAGCAGTCCTCTGCTGTATATGTGTTGGAGACCTCATAACAGCTGGTGTCTGCTGCTTGGTTGGTGGTCCAGTGTTTGAGAGATCTCTGGGGTCCAGGTTAATTGAGACTGCTGGTCCTCCTACAGGGTTGCTCTCCTACTCAGCTTCTTCCAGCTTTTTCCTAATTCAACCACAAGGGTCAATAGCTTCTGTCCATTGTTTGGGTACAAATATCTGCATCTGACTCAGGTGCTTGCTGGTTCTTTGAGAGGGCAGTCATGATAGGTCCCTTTTTGTGAGCACCCCATAACCTCAGTAATAGTGTCAGGCCTTGGGACCTCCCCTTGAGCTAGATCCCACTTTGGGCCTGTTGTTGGATCTTTTTTTCCTCAGGCTCCTCTCCATTTCCATCCCTGAAGTTCAGGTACAATTATGGGTCAGAGTTTTGACTGTGGGATGGCAACCCCCTCCTTCACTTGATGTCCTGTCTGTCTCCTAGAGGTGGGCTCTATAAGTTCCCTCTCCCTACTGTCAGACATTTCATCTAAGGTCTCTCCCTTTGAGTCCTGAGAATCTCTCACCTCCCAGGTCTCTGGTGCATTCTGGAAGGTCCCCCCAACCTCCTACCTCCTGAGGTTGCCTGTTTCTATTCTTTCTGCTGGCCCTTAGGGCTTCAGTTTTTTTCCCTCACCAAATACCAGATTAGGTTCTGTTGGGCCTTGGATGAGGTAACTCCATTTAACCTGCCACCTTCAGTCACGTAACACACAGGTAGAGGGCGTGATTAACAAGTCTCCACCTCCAGAAATTTAAATATTAATGAATTATCAAAAGGCCAGGGGCGTAGCTAATTAAGTTATTCCCTCCCCCTTTCCCCTCCCTATAAAAGTCCTGCTCCCTTGGCTTTTGGGGGGAGGGGGGGAATCGCGTACCACCTACATCCATTTACCATGTCATGAACAATAAAAGCTTTGGAAAACCGGACTCCACGTGTGCCTGATCTGCCTGTTTTGCCACCGCCAGGTTCCCAGCCTTTGGAAGCTTGAGCTGCCCACTGCCAGCCCGCAGCGGCTGTACCAGTGTGGGACCCTCTGCTGGCGGCATGGGAAGCTTGCCCGGGACCCTGATGCCAGACAGCGTGAGAGACCCAGCCGCCGGACTGCCCCCCCCCCCCCCCGCGAGATTTCTTCCCCACAAGGTTCCCCTTTTTCCTCCTAGATCCCTCCCTCCCTCTCTCCCCTCTTGTGAATGCTTTCTCCTCTTCCTCCCAAGTGAGACTGAGGCATCCTCACTTGGGCCCTTAATCTTGTTGACCTTTTTGAGTTTTGTGCATTGTATCTTGGGTATTCTATATCTTTTTTGGCTAATATCCACTTATTAGTGAGTACATATCATGCATGCATGTTCTTTTGTGTCTGAGTTACCTCACTTAGGATGATATTTTTTAGTCCTATGTATTTGCCTGCAAAACTCAGGATGTCCTCATTCTTAATAGCAGAGCAGCATTCTTTAAATTAATAATCTCACTATGCAAAGTTAAAACATCCAGAGAGGTGTTAGACTTATGCTAGATACCCTTCAGGTGTCTTTAAACTTTTTCCTAATTACAATAACTATCATTGTAAATTTTTCATTGGATATTTTATTTATTTACATTTCAGATGTCATCCCCTTTTCCCATTCCCATCAAACCCCCATCCTATCCCCCTCCTCCTTTTTGCTTTTATCCTATTTTAACTACATGCAAGTATTAGGGTCAGTTCTAGGTTGAGGAACTAGCAATACAATAGATGTAAATAATTAAGGAACAAGCAAGACAATAAACACAAATAGTCAAAGAACAAGCAAGGCAATAAACAAAGTTCTGTGATCACTCCCATGATCACTATTTCTAAGGGTTCATAAGTATGAACAAAATATCTGAGCTTACTTCCCTGCTCTATCCCAAAGTCATTTTCATGTCTGAAGCCTACTTCTTTGTTCTAGCCTAAGATTTAGATTCCTGCCTGAAATCACTTCTTTGTTCTAGCCTAATGTCAGATTACTCCCTGAAGCCCACTTTCTTGTCCTTAGCCAAAGTCATATTCCTGCCAAGCAGCCCATTTCCTTATTTTTGGCCCATGTAAGAATCTTGCCAAGTAGTCTCAAAAGCCCTTTGCCTCCCCCCTTTTATTTCATAAACAAGACTGAGTTTGTCTTAGGTTGTTCTGACAAGAATGCCTTCCTTACCCATCATGGAATATGCATTATCAAAAGCAATGTACTTCTGTCTTAGATTGGTAAGGCTCTGTGCGTAATCTTACCTGTCCTTGGCTTGCCAACCTGTTAAATTAATAACTTTGTCTGGGGGTTCCTTTTCAGTTTCAAGTCATGTACTTTGGCTGCCAACATGTTGACGTTGTTAAAGACAAGCTTTAACATGATGGGCAGGAATAAAAGTATTTCCAGGACAAAAAGGGCTAGCATGATCAATCTAGCATTTTGAAGCTTGACCAAAATAGAAATACTGACCTCAGGACATGAGTAATTTTTATCAGCAGTATCTGCAGCATCAACATTCAGCAGAGCAGCATTCTTGAAATTCATAATCTCACTATGCAAAGTTAAAACATCCAGAGACATGTTAGAATTATGCCAAATATACTGCAAGTATCTTTAAACCTTTTCCTAATTATAATGACTATTATTGTAAATTTTAGAAGTAACACAAATTCAATAGTATTTGGCATGACACTCAAGATGGCTTCTTACTCATAACCTCTGAACCTCCTTCCAATAATTTGAATAGGATAAAGAGCATCAATCTGTTGTTCCAAATGCCTATCTAAATCCTCTTGGTATACTCAACACATTAGGAACATTTTTTGCTAAATGATAAACAAAAGTAGCTGTCTTAACTTCTTGTGTCAAAGCAATTGCAGAAGCAGTGGTGCTAGCAATTAATGTAATTAAAGCTGTTATACCAGCAATAATCAAGCCCACTACCCTCTTGCTTCTGCTTAAAGCCTGACTCACTTCTTCCAGTACTTTCAGGCTTTTTTTTTTTTTTTTTTTTTTGAATACCAAGGTTCTGTGATACTCAGGGCAATAAAACAAAAGCTAGTTAATAGACCTCTGTAACAGACATGCCAGGTTTCAACACATTAACACAATTAGAAAGTGTATAATCAATGCAACTTACATTAAATACTGTAGAAGAAACAAAAGTAATATTAAATTACTCACAATTAAAAGAGGTTTGACACAAGCACTAACACTTATTTGAAATCCAGATCCTGTCCCAACTTTATCTCTTGCTAACATAACATCATAGAAAACTGCAGCTAACTTCCAAATATGTCTCTGAAAATGTTCAGATCCAGATTTCCAAAGGAAGACTGTTATTTTCAATGTTGGATTGATTTCTAGACTAGCTTATGATTGAGTATGAATAACTGGTCAAATTTAAGAAAAATACAAAAATCATTATAACTTTTCTTTTTGATTCTTTGTTCCACACGGTCTAAAAACTTGAGGCAAGGCCTATATCCATCTCATATCCATCTGGGGTATAGGTAAGCAAAGGTGGGTCAGGAACATATGACCAATACAGCTTTATAGTCACCATTGTCAGGGCACTCAGCAAGCTCACACTTTTTGTTCCAGCATCAACATGTCTCACCAATCACTTTGGCATCCACCATGCACCTTCAGCATCCTGCAGAAAAAAAAAAACCCACAAACATGCCCTCTTCCCCATATTAGATACCTGATTGGGATCATGCCACATGCCTGTAAGTGGATCCTTCCTTTTCACCTATGCATAATTATGCCTAATTGTAGGGTGCCATAGACACTCAGCAGAAAGTTCCATGGCATCCAAATTTTTAAAAAACTTTGAAATGAACATGATTTAAATAAATTTGTGGTGTACAGGGATATACCTACCCCTTTTTTTATTTTATGAAGATACTGTTTTAAAGTTCCATGGGCCCCTTCCACAGTCACTTATCCTTGAGGATTATAAGGAAATCCAGCAATATGGGTAGTATTAAATTTGTGACAAAAAGTCTTGAATGCTCAACTACATTAGCCAGTTTCATTATCTGTTTTTTATTATTGGATATTTTACTTATTTAAATTTCAGATGTTAACCCCTTTCTCCATTCTTTCCCCACAAAAACCTCTTATCACATCCCCCCTCCTCCTACTTCTATGAGGGTGTGACTCCACCCATCCTCCCACTCCTGCCTCCCTGCTCTTTATTACCCCCACACTGGGGCATCTAGGCTTCATGAGACCAAGTCCCTCCTCTCCCACTGATGCCCAACAAGGCCATCCTCCCCTACATATACAGCTGGAGTCATGGGTCCCTCCCTCTGTGCTCCCAGGCTGGTGGTTTAGATCTGGGAGCTCTGGTTGGTTGGTATTGTTGTTCTCTCAATGGGGCTGGAAGCCCCTTCAGCTCCTTCAGTTTTCTCTCTAAGTCCTCCATTGGAGACCCTGTGATCAGTTCAATATTTAGCTGAGAGCATTTGTCTCTGTATATGTCAGGCTCTGGCAGAGCCTCTGAGGAGATAGATATATCAGGCTCCTGTCAGAATACACGTCCTGGCATCCACAACAGTGTCTGCATTTGGTGACTCCATGTGGGATGGATACCCAGGTCAGGCAGTCTCTGGATGTTTTCTCCTTCAGTCTTGGCTCCACACTTTGTATCCCTACTTTTTTTTCCATGAGTATTTTGTTACTCCTTCTAAGAAGGACCAAAACACCCACACTTTGGTCTTTCTTCTTCTTGAGCTTCATGTGGTCTATGAGTTGTATCTTGAGCATTGTGAGTTTTTGGGCTAATATCCACTTATCAGTGATTGCATACCATGTGTGTTCTTTTGTGATTGGGTTACCTCACTCAGGATGATATTTTCTAATTCCATTCATTTACCTAAGAATTTCTTGAATTCATTGTTTTTAATAGCTGAGTAACATTCCATTGTGTAAATGCACCACATTTTCTGTATCCATTCCACTGTTGAAGAACATCTAGGTTCTTTCTAGCTTCTGGCTATTATAAATAAGGCTGCTATGAACATAGTGGAGCATGTGTCCTTGTTATATGTTGAAGCATCTTCTGTGTATGTGCCCAGGAGTGGTATAGTTGGGTCCTCAGGTAATGCTATGTCCAATTTTCTGAGGAACCACCAGACTGCTTTCCAGAGTGGTTCTAATAATTAATCATCCCACCAACAATGTAGAACTGTTCCACTTTCTTCACATCCTCCCCAGCATCTGCTGTTCCTTGAGTTTTTGATCTTAGTCATTCTGACTGGTGTGAGGTTGAATCTCAGGGTTGTTTAGATTTGCATTTCCCTGATGACTAAAGACATTAAACATTTCTTTAGGTGCTTCTTGGCCATTTGAGTTTTCTTGGTTGAGAATTCTTTGTTTAGCTCTGTACCCCATTTTTAAATATGGTTATTTGGTTGTCTGGAGTCTAATTTCTTGAGTTCTTTGTATATATTGGATATTAGCCCTCTATTGGATATAGGATTGGTAAAGATCTTTTCCCCATTTGTTGGTTGCATTTGGGAGTTCAGCCTCCCAGGGGTTTTATGGGATTGGGTACAGACCTGGAGCTCAAGTTCTGCTCAGGGCACAGGCGCAGACAGGAAGGCTGAATCTTATATCTTGAATGCATTGTGTCTCCATCAATAGAAACTTACTTTAAACCTCTAGGAGGCAACTAAGGGCAACAACAACAGCCTTTGTTGTTTGGGCATCTCTTGAATTCTCCTGTTCTACAACTCAAAAGGAAGTTTCTCATGCTTGGGCTTGGGGTTTCTACCAGATATTCTATGGGTTTGGGTAAACATCTTTCTAAGTCTCATAACTTCATTGATCTCTTTCTCTGTCTTTCTCTCTCTCTCTCCTCCATCCTTCTTCCATCCCTCCCTTCATGCCCAACTCTTATAGCTAAAGCTCACCTTGAAATCATAATGCTCTCATGAATGACCTTGAAGTTTTAATCTTCTAACCTCCATCTGGGGGATTCTACCCATGTGACCTTATAACTGATGCTTATGAATTTCTGATGATCAAACCCAAGGATTTGTACATGCTAGGCAAACACTCTATCCTATTCACTATTCTATTGCTGTGAAGAGACACCATAACATTTAGTCAGGGTTTGCTTACTGTTTCAGAGGTTTAGTCCACTATCCACATGGTGGGAAGCGTGATAGCACACAGGCAGACATGGTGCTGGAAAAGGAGCAGAGAGTTCTATACCTGCATCTCTAAGAGAAGAACTTTATTTTTGTCAGTAATTAATGAGAATGCATTTAGAAATTAGGCAACAAGTCTCCAGGTTGAGAGGAGCAGCTATAGGGAAAGAGAAGTAAAAACCCATTAATTTTATGTTTAACTCTGTGTATGTGTGTGTCTGTATGTGTATGTGAGTGCATACACCCATGGCATCTACAAGATGTATTGGATCACACTGGAGATGGAGTTACAGGCAGATGTAAGTCTAATGTGGATACAGGGAACTGAACTTCTGTATGTGAAGGTCAGAGGACAACTTGCAGGAGTCAGTTCTCTTCTATCAGCTGGAGTCTAGGGATTGAGTTCTCTGGTCCTCAGCCTTGGCAGACACCTTTGTGTCTTGTCTTTTTAATTTTATCACTGTTGCAGAGTTGTGTTCAGCTCATCTGTTGTTTTCCTGGGAAAGTAATCTCATCAAGGCTCTAGGTTTGAGTATTTGGTCGTTAGTCGTTAGTCGTTTTTTTTTTTTTTTTTTTTTTTTTTTTTTTTTTTTTTTTTTTTTTTTTTTTTTTTTTTTTTTTTGTCAGTGCTTAAACTGTCTTTGTCCAGCTTCATTTAGTGTAGTTCAGCATCTCCTTAGCATCTCCCTTCTTTCTATTCTTCTAGTACAGTGGTGAATATGAGACAGTATGTGCAGCTGAAAGACAAAAAAGGATGAAGGTTATTCAGGTTTTAAATCATGCATGCCTGGAAGTGTTATTCGGCAGGCCTCGTGGCTTGCACAATCCCTTTGTCCACTGCATCTGTCCATCTTATTTTATGGCACCAATCTATATCTCTCCACTTTTAGGGTTGTGTGAGGCAGTAACAGAACGCCTGACACCTGTTGGATGTGGTGGGTCATACCTGTGACCTCAGCATGCACGATGTGGAGGAAGGAGGATTACAAGTTCAAGGTCAGCCAGTTCAGTCAATCAATCAGTCCACCAAACAAAGAAAAAGAAACTGGGCAATTTATAAAGAAATTTATCATGGAATCCTGAAGTTGATACCAGGAGGTACAATACCAAAGTGCCAGCATGTGTTGAGGACCTTCTTGTTATGTTCTTTGGCAGAATTTGTGTGTGTGTGTGTGTGTGTGTGTGTGTGTGTGTGTGTGAGAGAGAGAGAGAGAGAGAGAGAGAGAGAGAGAGAGAGAGAGAGAGACTAGAAGGGAGGTGTGGGAAGATGGGTTCTGTGTGTGTAGGAGTAGGTTAAAAGAGGGTAATGAGAGTCAGTATGATGAAAATATGCTACATACATGTATAAAACTGTCAACTAATAAACTAAAATGTTCAAAGAAATACAAAACATATATCCTGAGAATAAAATGAAGAATGAGGAGATGTTTATTTAGGTCACAATTCTGGAGCCTAGAAGCCCAGCATTGGCATCAGCTTAGCTGTGGCAAGATCCTCATGATGAACAACATAGACTTGGCAGGGGCATACGTGAAAGCAAGCACTCATGATGCAGGAAGCTAGGACCATTCCAGAGTGGCCTTCACTCTAGAAACTAACTCAGGGTCCCACGAACACTGCCTAAAGTCTTCTACAGTCATGCCCTCAAAGATCTAAGGACCACCATGACCACTGCTTACCTGCCCCATCTCTGCTCAGCATTTCCAGACTGAGGACCATGTCTCCATGACAAGAACCTTCAGGGGGATAAACCACACCCAAATCATAGCAAGGATGTTGGTAAAACGGTGGGTAGCCCTTAGAAAACGGAAGACAAAAAGCATTTCTGCCGAGAGAGGAAAGATTATAAATACATAGTCAAAAATCCATATGAATTAAGCCAAAAGCGGAGTGAGGAGCCAGAGGGAGAGAGAGCATTTCCACACAAACAGCAGATAACTGCTGCAACCCATACACAGCGTTGAGCCCAGATGCTCTAATTTCCCAGAAGGTCTCAACAAAACGCCCTTGGCTTCTAATCGTACCATGATTTGATTGTCACAGTCCACTCAGTACTGACTACAATAGAAATCCGTGTCCATAATACAAATCAGTGACGTCATATAAAACACTTTCCTTCATTTGCTAATGTCAAAATGTTCTGTTGCTTGTTAAATTAGAAATTAGAAACCATTTTTTTTTACATGCCCTCTTCAAAATTTAGAGAATTGGGGCAACTGTGAAAGAATTGAGGAACATGCACTGACTACAGATTTCTCCAAAAATCCATCCGTGAAACAGCGAAGGGTTTTCCGTTTAATAGATTCCCAACAAGCCACATACTGTGCTCGCTGAAGCGAGAAGTAAAAAGAAATGATTGAGCAACATTAAAAGGTGGAGAGACAGACCCTTCTCTCTGGAGTGTTTCAGTGTTGAAATAAAGAGCACTGGGTAGCACTTGGCCTCAGCAGCCAGGACACCAGCACCCTGCCCTTTTTGAGCTGCTGGGACTCAGAGTCCCCGAGAGCCCATTTTCTCCCCATATTAAGGAAAACATTGATGCAAAAGCTGCCAGCAGGACTTTCCAATTCACACGCCTCAGAAAGCAGCCTACTTGGCTACTAGGAAGGGCTGCAGAAGAGGCTGTAGAAGAACATACACTCAGATTTGAGCCGAAGTTCATTCGGCCTCCATTCTTATCAGCCTGGCTAGTGATGATTTTATTTTCAACAGAGTGGCATTCTGTTTTAATACAGCACACTCAAATACTTTAACTTTTAGACTTTTAAATAAGGAGCAATACTTCAAAATATTCTGTATGTCCTGCTACTTCTGTACACACAGAAAGATGTAAGATTTGTGCACGCATGCGTGTCACTAGGCTTATAGGAGGTGCTTACAACTTGCTGCTTGTCAATCATAGGGCATGTGTGTAAAGCATAGCTGGTATGTAGACACACAGTAGCTTTCAGTGAGAATCTTCCAATATGTTTGTTTTCAGTTTATTGACTGCTATGTGTCATTAGCATATTCACTTAAGCATCAGAATTAATGTACACATGTACACCAGAATACATCAGTATCCTAGAATTCTATTGTGTGATCTAGATTTCTTTTACTTATTCTTTGGATTTAAAATTCTTCTGGGGTAAATTCTACATCTCCCACACCCTACTGTCTCCCCTTCCCTCACCACTTACCCCTCACAGGTCAAAGAAGAGAACTCATGGCCACTGCTTTCTCTAAATATTGTACATATTATATAGTGAGGATTTTTCTAGTCTGCTAACAACATATATTTAAATACATCCTGGTATACCTCACATTGATATAAAACCTTTCTTGCCTACAGCTAATTTCTATTCAAAATAAACTGCCACATACACTTCCAGCACAGTTGAAACCTGTCAGTCATTGTATACAATCCAGGAGACTGTGCTCTGCACACAGGCTCTCCTCGGCTCCTCCCGTATCTTTATACAAAAACTCTTCTATTCCCAACACAGGTTATTTTCAAGATGCATTA